>NC_137872.1:10204083-10217229 GCF_963924005.1 Protomyctophum bolini
AAATAAAAGGTCCCACTGCATGCCTCTGGCTGGGATATGTGAAAACACGCTTGTGCGTGTGTGCGCACGCGTGTGTGTGACTGTGTGTGCACACGCACACGTGTGTGTATGTGTGCGACTGCGACCAACACTCAATAACCTACTAAAATATCTGAGATTATTTTCAGCACACGCTCAGACACTTGTTTGTAAACACCTAACAGGACGATAGAGAGAGAGAGAGAGAGAGAGAGAGAGAGAGAGAGAGAGAGAGAGGTCAGTGAGTCCCATTTGGTTAGGAAAGTAAGACAACAGCTGGCGATTCCATAGTAGGACATGAACTGCTAACACACATAGTTCATGGAAGCTGCTTGCTTATGGACAATCCTAGACCACCAGTTACCCAGGTAAAGGTGCTACATGTAGCAATGAATTAAGTAAGAAAAACCTGAGAACATTTCACTTATACACAAATAAATACATAAAACTAAAAACAAATACGCCACCCGCTTCAACTGTTATCAGTCAGTATGTTCTTATCCAGACCATTCAATGCAGCCAGTACGGACCATTTACACATTTTTGGTTTAGAAAGCCTAAAATCAGATTGAGAAGATATTCATACGGTACAGAAATGTTCAATACAAAAAACAAAATGTTTAATCATCCAGTAAAAGGTCATGATTGTGACAGCATCAACCATACGGGTCCTCAGTTCCACGTTGTTCGATCCAGTGGCTCAATGTGATGTGAATATATATATACAGTATATTATACTATACTAGAACGGTGCCCGTTGGGCACTGGCCCACTTGGAACGATGCAAGTTGGAAATGCACGCCCCACCCAGCTATTATGTCTGTGTCCCTTTTATGTAGTTTTTTGTCAGGCATGCCCAAATATGGAGTCTATGCAGATGTCAGAACAATCATTGTGATGTCAGAACAGGCCAGCTCCACATATGGAGATCTAGGGGTGATCAGGTCCAGAGCCCGGGCAGAGGCTTTTGTGCTGGTTCTGGACAACGGTGTATCCGATGGACTTGACACCGCCGGGCGTGTGTCGAATTTGAAGTTGGTGGGGCGAACGGTTCTCGAGTACGTATACACATACATCACCTACACACAGAGACTTGCATTTATAGATAAGATAGATAGATAGATGTATCCACTATGTAACTGTAATGCTATACTGGATGATTTTAAATAAACTTGCTGGTGCCATTAATATACAGGTTCCAACGGGAGAGATGGAGACAGGTACAGTATATGACACTAGGAAAGCAAGAAAGATTTTCGTCACCGCTAAACCCCTTATCCCAAAACTTCTTTGCCTTTTTTTACTATTTTGAAAAACATTTTTGAATAATTCAACTAGCCAATCTACATTGACACATTGTGAGCTTGTAGACTGGCCATTTTAACTATGCAAAAATGTTTTGCAAAATAGTAAAAAAAAAGAAAAGGCAAAGTCGTTTAGGGATAAGGGGTTTAGCGAGAGAGACGGGTCTGTCAAAGAGAAAAGAAAATGTGAGTGCGTGTGTCCTCGGGCAACGTGATGACGTAATGGAGTCATGTAACATACTGCATGTTAAAGCCCTTACGAGTTAAGAAGAGTTAAGAATGAGTACATTAACAGTGACTCAGTGAGGATGTTACTCATTTGCGAGGTAAATGTCCATGCATGCAACTAGATTTTCAGTGCTTTAGTGTTTAGTTCACTCTAAGCCCTGTACATGCAGAGGTATCTATTTAAAAAAAAATGTTTTAAACTGGTGTTTAAACTGGCCTTCATTTTGGTGAGGACCTGAACCCCTTAACCACTCCTTTACCACATAGAAATACTTTGTAAAGCGGACCCTTACTTGGTGTGCTCTGCCCCCAAATCTCTTGACGATCTACGGGCTCACAATGCGTCAGAAGCAGATCTATACCTAGTTATTTCTGGTGAATGAATTGCCAAATTAGCCTATATATATTTTTATTTAAATTATATATTTTAGGGGCATGTCATGTGATCTACCTGCACAGCCCCTGCTATAGGGCTTTAAGATATTTAGTTTTGGCCCTTTTCTGACTTTTTTGGATAGTGTAGGACGGTGTAGTGTGACAGGAAATGGGGAGAGATGGGGGGGTAACACGTGGCAAAGGTCGTCGGGATCGGGAGTCGAATCTAGCAGCCTAGGTGCCCAGACCGCTACACTAGCCGCCCGGGAACCTTATAGCTTTTAACCACTTTAACCATTATTTTAAATCATGCAAATGTGTCGCATTCGGTTAAAGGACCCATGGAGATCCCATGGAGATCCCGGGCCACATTGTGAGAACAGAGAACCAGTGCTGTATAACAATGGTTCTCAACCTTTCCAGGCAATGACCCCCGAAAATAATCATATTTTAACTGGGGAGTGGGGGGAGTCTGGGGACCCCCCACCCACAGGTGCCCCATTTGGTTCCAAAATGGCGATTTTTGCCGAAAAGCTACACGTTTGCTGCATGTCTTAATAATGGTCGTTTATTTTCTTTGGAGGTATTAAAAAGATCTTAAACGTCCTTAAATTGTAACTTCACTATCATGTGGGGGTCCCGAGTCCCGACCCACAGGTTGAGAACCGGTGCTGTATATTAAGACAACATTACAACCCCAGCTGCAGTAAAAACGTGATGTCGGGATCCCAGAGCGTGCTGGCGTGACTGGTTGTTTCATACAGAACTATGGCTTTTAAGGATGACACATGAGAAAAGATGGCAACTTGAAACAAAGGAAATCATTCTCGCAAGCAAAGCAGTTACACTTTCCATTAAAAACTGGATATCGGAATACACGCTTAGAAAGGAAATTCCAATTACCGCCTACATGCCGTTTCAGCACTCGGGGCCCAATAGCTGTATCGCTCCGATGTCGAGTTTCAGCTGCTGTTTCAGCAGTCGACAGCAAAACAGGCATTTCTAAATTAAAGTTGGGGTTTGTGCAGTAGTTCATATAGTTATTTCAGCACTCCTCGAACAGTGCTTGGATTTCAGCGTCACTTCTCGGAGTGAGTGCTCCACCACACAAACATAGAAGAGCCCTGGTCCCAATCTGTGTCAGTCTGTAAACGTGTATGCCCTTACCCACATCCATATTATATCTTACATTGTAGACATTCTATCCATAACCTATATTCAAATTGCCTACGTTGGGGCAGACAACATGCACTGACACAAACTATAATTTATATAGCGCCTTTATCCAAGGCGCTTTACATAGATTGTGCATTACGTACATTCACCCATTCATACACCGATTGTGGCCAAGGTACCAACCAGCACATCAGGAGCAATTTGGGGTTCAGTGTCTTGCCCAAGGACATGTAGACAGGAGGAGCCGGGATTCAAACTGCTGACCCATGGATCATTGGACGACCTGCTCATACCTCCTGAGCCACAGCTGCCTATACCAATGCAGATGTGAGCAGGTGACGGGGCCAGTGTGTCACATGCCTAGAGTTCAGAATCCTGCCAATACCAAATGACATCATCTGTACTCATTCTAAATAATTACTTCTATTATTATATTATGAACAATGGCTTCCATGTCAGCAAGAGAAAAACTGCCTTTTCTAATGGCATGGAATCCCCTGCGATGATGTCATTGGTAGGCAGATTTCTGAGCTATCCAGTACACCGCAGCACACCAATGAGACACAGAGGCAGTAGATGCTGTCGTCTTATAATTAACCCAATTAGATCTGAGGCCAATCTTTTTTAAAGGCTTCTAAATCCTAACAGTTTTCTGAAAAACCTATGTTTCTATGTCAGTGGTGTTCAACATTTTTCATGTCAAGGACCCCCAGAATTATCTGTATTTGGCTGCGGACCACCCTCTGAAAATATGTTGTTCCAGAAGCAAAGATTTGAGTTAAAAACGTTCTGAAAGAACATTTCCACGATTTTCCAACAAATAGCAGATCTACAAGTATACCATAAATATGCTTAAAACACCAAAAAGGGTTCCCGACCTGAATGTGTTAAGATTAGTGAGGACCAATGATATGATGATGTGTGAAAATGTGTGATGTGACAGGATAATCATGATATCCTAAAAACCCAGATGATACCTAAGAGTCTCATATTACAATATCGATAAAATGTCAATGTATTACCCAGACCTACAGTATAGCACCTCCATTCCACTGTAGTCCCTCAAGCTTCTGCTCACTCATGGCAAATGAGAATGTGTCTGTGTGTGTGTGCGTGCACACTGCACACGCACATACACGGTTGTCATTAGTATGCACTAACAGGCCAAAGAGCATGGCTAGTCATGCAGTGCAACTAAATAAGCGTTATTTTCAATACTATAGCCAAATTGGCCAAAAAATCAGTGACTGCACAAGTTATTGGGAACGTCTGCTCATTATCTTTATCGATTTCACCTTCTGTATTGATTTCACCTTTTTTTTTTAAGTCACTTGGGCCAGTGAAGGGGATATGCAGACCGGAGAGAAGGAGAGAGAGAGGTTAAAGAGATATATTGCCGGTGTTAGGCAGAAATCTTGTATCTCCATTTTTTTCTCACATTTTTATGTTTTTCTTTTCTTTTCTCTTCTGTGAATGAATGAGCTAATTCGTCGTACTAGAGTGTCACGCAAAAGTGATATACATGTCGCGGATCTACAAGCTCACAACGCAACGCGTGCATAGAGCTTGTAGAGCTTGCGAATCTGCTATTTCTGCTCATTTGGAGTGGTTTAAAGGACTTATTTTATTTACTCTCAATTACACACCGCATGAAGCCTGGAGATTTCAAGGTCATCAAGTGGCTTAAGGAATGCGACAAAAAAAACTATCTTGGCGAATTCAAGGCTTCATGGGGTGTGAATTCAAGGCTTCATGGGGTGTGAATTCAAGGCTTCATGTGTATTTGTCATATCGGACGGTATCAGCGGATATGCCAGTTTAACCACCGATCCGACACAGGGGTCAGGGGTTGACACTATGGTAGGTAAGAATAATGTCGGGGCATGTGGAGTTTGCTTTCGAGTTGCCAAAACTGTCTGCAAGTGCACATATGAGTGAGGAGTCTGCTATGAACTCAACACGAGATCACAACACTGGTATTGGGATCATGCAGTGTCGGCTAACACAGACATTGTGGTGTCAGGATTGGATCGGGAACGAGTCACTACTACTTGTGGACATAGGAGGTTGCCATGTGACAGCGGTGCTGTGCAGGCAGAGATGAGACAAACAGCTCCTTTATGGGGAAGACATCATGGCTGACTGTACCATACCATAGTATTAATACACTGTCAACTGACAAACACACACTCCCACTGCATACTGTAGATATATCTGATAACCTCTCTGTGTGTGTCTGTGTGTGTGTGTGTGTGTGTGTGTGTGTGTGTGTGTGTGTGTGTGGTATACGTATTGGATTTGGAAGTCATTATCTACACTCAATTAGTTTGTGAATACATTGTGTGTGTGTGTGTGTGTGTGTGTGTGTGTGTGTGTGTGTGTGTGTGTGTGTGTGTGTGTGTGTGTGTGTGTGTGTGTGTGTGTGTGTGCTGTACATAAAGGTGTGCATACTATACATGTGCACATAATGGTCCTGCACATGTACAGTACGTGTGTGTATGCGCCCGCACATGTGTGTGTATGCGAGTGCATGCGTGCCCACGTGCGTGTGTGTGTGTGTGAGGCCAGCAGAGATCACACAGAGGTTAAACGTTTCATTTCTAACATGTCATCAAATACAGACTGTAGATCACTCTTCTATCCCTCCCTTCTTCATCCATCCATCTCTCTCTCCGTTTCACCTTATCACTATCTCTCTTCATCGCTTCCTAGTTCCTACCTATCCCTGGCTCCTCCCCTCACCTTTCTCTCTCCTTCCCTCTCCTTCTGCCTCTCTCTCTCTCCCTCTCTCTCCCCCTCTCTCTTCTACTGCATTGGCCAGCAGAGGGAGAGAGCTCTGTCGCAGCCTTTTATCCCAAAAAGCAAAGAGGCGGGGGAGGGGAACCTACAGAGCAATTATACCTCCAGAGAGGGAGGGGGATGGAGGGAGAGAGACAGAGAGAGAGAGAGAGAGAGAGAGAGAGAGATGGAGGGAGAGAGACAGAGAGAGAGAGAGAGAGGGACGGAGGGAGAGAGAGACAGAGACTGCGATAGTGGAGAATGACTGCAGGAAAATATGCAAGCTTGTGAAATTAAAATGAGAGGGAAACAGAGCTAGTGAGTGGGCAAGTAAGAGAGGGAGCGAGAAAGAGAGAGAGTGAGAGAGAGAGAGAGAGGGGGAGAGAGAGAGAGGGGGAGCGAAAGAGAGAGAGAGGGGGGTATTTCTCTATGCATACAGCATGATGAACCCAAATAACCCACATGCATAGAGCTGCTGGAAAGGAGGTCAGAAATGACTTCCATAGCCTCTCAGAGGATTTCACTCTGTGTGTGTGTGTGTGTGTGTGTGTGTGTGTGTGTGTGTGTCTCTCCTTGAGGGTTTGGGAATTGCCATAAGACGCTGTGTAAAAAGGAAAAGAGAGAGAGACAGAGAGAGAGAGAGAGGGGGGTGTTCTCTTACAAAGGTTCTCCGTTTATCGGAGACTGGGACATGCTGGCTAATCGATAAATGGACACACACACACACACACACACACACACACACACACACACACACACACACACACACGCGCACACACGCACACACGCACACACACACACACACACACACTTCCCAGCCTGCATGGGTGAGAGCAGCACACCAAAAAAAGAGGGATAAAAAGAAAGCAGGGATGATGCCGGAACGGGAACACTACACCACACCACACTGTGTGTTCTCCCATCGGCGTATCTTTACCACCACGCATTTCCTTTCTGTTCTTTTTTAAACGCCGAGCACCAAGCAAACTCCCAACCCCCTTCCCTCAGATCTCATCCTCTCATTTTCATTACTCCCGGTCCCCCCCTCCCCTCTCCTCTACTCCCCTCCCCTCCCCTCCCCTCTCTCCTCTGGTGTTTCGCTGCAGCAGCACAGCGGATGAGAGCTAAGTCAGCTGCTATCAGTGCTGCAGTGCTACGCTATAGCACAACCAACCATAGAGCAGGTTGGGGAGGGTGGGAGGAGAGGAGAGGAGGGGAGCAGTAGAGGAGAGGAGAGGAGGGGAGCAGTAGAGGAGAGGAGAGGAGAGTGGAAGGAAAGGAGATGAGATAGAAGAGAGGGAAGGAAAGGGAAGGAGGAGAGTAGGGGTGGAGAGGAGGGATGGATGGAGGGACCTGAAAAGCGATAATAAGCATGCCAGCACTCAGCCCTGCAAGCGTGGTAATAAAGCAGCAGAGATGACGGCTTGTGTGTGTGTGTGTGTGTGTGCGTGCTAGTGGGGGTTACACCGGCATAGCCAGTGGAGTGCGTGGCGGAGTTTATGAATTTAACAGTCTGCTCGTTCGTTCACCGAGTGTGATTTATACTTGGCCACGCGACCGTGTCTCGCGCCGAAAAGCCGATGTGCAAGCTCGTAGATCGGCTATTTTCGGCACGCGACATCGCCCGTATGACGGAATACATAAATTAGGGTACAGAAAGACCGAGAGAGACACATACTGTAGGAGAGGAAGAAAGAGAGAGACAGAGAGGGAGAGATATGTGTTAAATTCTGTTTTAATTCTGTTCTATATTGTACCATAATCCAGTGTAAAAAGTTTTTACATACACAGCTGTTTGACTGCAGACCCCCATTTAAAAAAACTATATATAAAGTATATATATATATATGTATGTGTGTGTGTGTGTGTGTGTGTGTGTGTGTGTTTCAGGGTCTGAGATTTCGAGATTTTTCAAAACAAATTACTCTGAATGATCTACAGACCCATAGCGTGGCACAAAATGGCGTGCTGTGAGCTATTAACAATGTGGTTACAAGTAGTAGGGACCCCTTCGTACTCCCCAAGGACCCCTGGGGGTTCCCGGACCCAGAATCACAGTACAATACAAGTGTGTGTTTGTTAAGAGTAATGACTGCAGTACATGTGTTACAATGCATTCTGGGTACTTTCAAAGACTACTCTAGATAAGAGAAAGATACTGTATAGATTGATACTGTATAGAGTATACAGACGGTACTCTAGATAAGAGATAGCTATGTCACAGTCAAATCCATAATTCAACAGTGGAAGTGCAAACCTGGACCGCATCAACACTGGATTTTATTGAGTAGGCCTATGTGACACAGACAGAAATAGACACATGCACGCACACAATCAAGTTTCTTGAAAAGCACATCTGTATGCATTATACTGTATACTATATATATATATATATATATATATATGCCTACTGTACACACACACACACACGCACACACAGTATACGCAGTATTCGTTGCTGTCGTAAGGAAACCTATAACTCAATTATTTTGCTATGCTAGTATTGGACATCCTTTACGTCTGTGTGTTGGTTAAAAGAATATTGAACAATGAAATGTATGAAAAGACAGACAAAACCTCTTAACTCCATTGGACCCTCAAACTGTCTGCTAAAGCAGCTAACTCCACCACCTCTCGCCCTTTCATGCAAGTAATTGACAATATATAAAGTAACAGCAAGCACTTTGATGAGGCAGTATATTGCATTGTTAGGTTTTCTTCATTTCCTGATTTTTTTAAATTTGATTTAGGTGGTTTCTCCCCGACAGCAGAGATATCTATGTCTTTTTATTTTAGATGTCACGGTGTTTAATTTTAGATCCCATGCCTGGGCCTGGGGCCTGCAGCTTGTCTTTGGACATGGATGTTGGCAGGGACAAAGAGCTATGCCCTCGTTGTTCTCTGTTGAAGCAATCAGCTAAAACCAAGCATGCTGTCCTCTGCCTACACCCATCGGTCGTGCCGCGCCGTCAAACTCCCCCCCTCGCACCCCCCACACATACACAACACACCCCCACAGCCCATACCCCCCCCCCCCCCCCGCCTAGACCCATCTTCATGTCGTCCCGTTTGGCACTGAAAACTATTGACTGCAACACTTTCAAAGTCACCTCAGCTGTCACACTGTCCATGCGTACACGCTCAATCTCTCTGTTTATTGTTCTGCCTACCGTTCTACCGCGCTGCCTTCTGCTGCCCGCTCGTTTGGTTTCCTTTCCTCCCTAGTCAGGATTTAGAGGTTTGTGACTGCGTTGGAAGGGAGACGGCTGTGGGAACGCGCGTGTGTGTTCTGTGGACACATAAAACTTTGTCCTGTGCTTAACAACCATTTAAACCCTGTACACTTTAGTTGACTGGGGTCTCCCCAGGGCTGTGTAATTGGTCGGCAAGGAATCTCCGTTGGAATTGAAGCTCTCTTCCGGGTTCTCTTACTTAACAGAGTGCTATTCCAGCAGGTGTCGCTATTTCACCTTCTACCGGTTGCAATACATTATAATCTTAATACTAGTAAAAGAGGTTTTGGGGCGGACTTTATCCTTTTCATAAAACATCGCAACATCGCAAAAAGTCTTCTTTTAATCATCATGATATGCGTTTAGTAAATGATGGTCCGATTAATTAGAAAATGAATGATAGTCGGTCAGTAGAGTTTCTAGAGTTTCTACTGGTTCTACCGAGTGAAGGCCTTCGCTGAGGTTGCAGCCAATAGCATTCATTCCCGGTAACTTTCGGACCGGATATAAAAAGATCTATCGAAACCACTTTTCTATTTTACAGTCTATGGGTCCGCCTATCCCCCCCCCCCCCCCCCCTTCCCTCTACAACAAATCTCTTTGCTGAAAATACTAGATCTACAAGCTCAGTCACAACACGTCACGTCACAATAGGTCACGTTGTGAGCTTATACTGTAGACTACAGACTATGTATAGGTCTATTTTCACACAGGAGACATTTGTGTCTTTGGAAAAATTCAGGGAAAAGATCCAGGCTATACAGTTCTATACAGGTAATTGAATGACGACGGGGGGGGCGGCGGTGGCTCAGGGTAGAGTGGCTGGATGGTAACCGCTAGGCTGCCAGCTCGAACCCGGGCTCCCCCAGAGTTAGTGTCGAAGTGTCCTTGAGCAAGACACTGAACCCCTAATTGCTCCTGATGTGCTGGTTGGTGCCTTGCATGGTTTCTGCCGCCATCGGTGTATGAATGTGTGTGTGAAACTGTGTGAATGAGTGAATGTAATGCACAATCTATGTAAAGCGCCTTGGATAAAGGCGCTATATAAATGCACCATTTACCATTTAACAGGTTACTTTGTGAAGCAACCCTCTCATCATGACTTTAAACCAGTGGTTGTCAACCCTTTTCATATCAAGGCCCATTATTTATTGTGCATTTGAGCCATGGACCACCATTTGATGAGGTTTAGCTTCTCAGAACCCAAACTAAAGAATATATACACATCTCCATGATGGCGTTGATACCATAGGAGAGATAACAGAAAAATGATCAAAATAACAATTCTTCTACATTCTAATTGTGTAGACTTCTTGTAAATTAAGTAATGCAGGTGTTTAACAATACTATCTATTTATATATATATAGATATATTTATATCTACGATCTATAAAGGTCCATTTGGTTACCAACTCTACATCATTTAGCTGGGGACCACTTGGAACCCCCTCAAGGACCACTGGTGGTCACCGGACCACTGGTTGAGAACCACTGCTAAACCAACAACTAACAAAAACCAGAAGAGATGTCCGAATAACTCCTTGTGAACTCGGCTCCAGCGTGCAGTAAAAACAAGTATAAGACTTCCACAGTGGCTACTGGTGTGTAGTCTCGACACAGAGCCATGCTTAAGTTAAGAGTGTCTGACCTACATAGCTTTAAAAGGATAATATAGGCCTCTATTCACAGCTTTGTCCGTATAGGTAAATACCGACCACCTTAATTCAAATGCCACAAAACTAGGGTTGCAACTGTTAATCAATTTAACTGATTATTAAAAAACACCGTTTCTATATTCTTTGGTTTGGCTCTGCTAGGCATTGAACCCCAACCTCCTAGTCTCTTTTGAAGGGACAGACAGTAGGCTGACAGGAAACGGGAGAGAGATGGGGTAAGACATGCAGTAAAGGCTGTGTCGGGCTCGGGAGTCGAACCCGTGGCACACTGCAACTGGATTACCAGTCGGGTGCCCAGACGGTTACGCCACCGCCTGGGCCAAGGGCGGACACTCCTAACCGGAAGGCCACTGAACTGATAATGACATGCCCGGAATAGGGATGCCAGGTTGTAAGTGGTTAAAATACGGTGAGTTTTAGTCAATGGATCAAGCGTGAGAGAGCAGCGGTATGGTCCTCTAATCCTAATCCAAATGCTTCCCCTTGGGGGACAGTGGGACAGTCAGCATGGGACTTCTCTGTTGACTGCCTCAGTGCCTCTACGCTATGATACACTAACTCCAGAGAATGAAGCTACACTGACCGCTAGTGGCATCCTACTGTAGTTAACCACTTTAATCCTGACATGGCATACATGTTTTTGGGCATGTCATTATAGGTGAACAAAAAACAATTAAGATTAAAAAATATATATACTAGAGCTCTAGGTCTATCATTTGCCCACCCTTTTCCCCTCTACACCATATCTCTTCGTCCCATCAACACACATACTGTAGGGATCATGTGGTTAATGGAAATGTCTTTCTCTTTCCCAATATCTTGATCTCTTATCACCTGGCTATCTCTACTCTGAGTAGAATGATAATAACCCACCAGGCAAAGAAACAATTTCACATATTTCAATATAAATATAGTATATCACGTGTTGTGTACTGCACCCCCTTTTTGAATACCGGTATTTTTTGTTGTTGTGAGGAACTGCATGTAGCTGCGCATGTGCTTGCATGTTAATGTGTGTGTGTGAATTTGCGTCTCCGTTGCAGACGTCAATAAAGCATCTCTCTGCTGCGCATACCAGCGTCGACAAAGAAATACACCTTAACACACAATAATCCAGGTCAGAGCTTGCCTCCGGTCCCATGGACAGATATGGATTTTTAAAGACAATTAACTACATCAAAAAAGGGGGGCAGTGAAAGGAGGCAGATAAATGTGAAATAGGAGGAAAGAATTAGAGAGTAAGAAAGAGTTAATGACGGTGGGAGCTTGAGAAATGGAAAGACAGATGGAATATGGAATAGTTTGGGAAGAGAGCTATGAAAAATAAACAAAAAAACAATAGCGGAAATAGCTGATGTACTGTAGATATATTATTTCTGCTATTTTTGGAAAAAGATCTTGACGATTATGCAAAATAATTTAAATTATGTAAATTGTGATTAGGCGATTGTGTGGTGATTATACAGGCGTGACATCGACCAATGTGGATCATCAGTGAGATATTCTATACATAACATTCAACAGTGAAGAGCAGTGACATCACTGCACAAGGTGCTGTGATCTGTTCCCTCCCCAAAAACAACATCCACCACAAGAAATGACGTCAAATCCCAACTTTCTCCGTCATGGTTTGCAATATGCAAGATTATGTAAATGAATTGCATGACATGTTTGTATAATAAATTAAGCTCTCATCTAGAATGACTTTGCATTGGAAGTGTCTTTGCTAAGGACATTTTGAGAAGGCAAACAACTTCAACTAAACTTTTCTTTTGTAAACTTTTCAAATGTATTGTGCATTGTATTGTATTGTGTATCTTTTCAAATGTATTGTGTGTATCGTGTGTGTGTGCGTGCGTGTGCGTGCTGTGCGCCCAGGTATAGTTACAGGTGCAGGTGTGATTCTAACAAGTCAGCTTGTTGTGTAAGTCACATGAGTACTATCCAGCCAGCTGATGCATGCACTGTTGTTGTCATGCAGAAACCACATCTCACTACTTCAGTGGGAGAAGGACAAAGGAGACAACCTTTTAAGAGCTCTGGCGGTATCCGCGCCGTGTACTCCGCAGTATGACACACACACACACACACACACACACACACACACACAGCAAACAAGGTCCTATAATATTTCACTTTGAGATCATAATGTTATATTTGGAGATATACAATATCTTGTTCAGTGGTATTATTAAAACAGTCAGTCAGCGAGGAGAGAGGGAGAAAGACAGAGAGCGAGAAAGACAGGGGGAGAGAGAGAGAGAGGGGGCTGACAAAGCACCTTGGAAAGACAGGACTGCGCACATGATCTGACAGGATGGACCCGTTTGTGAGGAGACACAAGGGGGTGCTCACGAG
>NC_137872.1:10217429-10422429 GCF_963924005.1 Protomyctophum bolini
GAGGTGAGATAATGCACTAATCTGGTCGGACGGCTCCGCACACTGACAGCAAGAGTTCTACACAGGATGACAACGGGAACAGCGACGGTTAATCAAGCGTGGGAAATAGAAGAGGGGAGGACAGGAGAGGAGAGGAGGGGAGAGGACAGGACAGGACAGGACAGGACAGGAGGAGAGGAGAGGAACCGACCGAAGAGGAGAGGAGAGGAGAGGACCGAACAGGACAGGACAGGGCAGGGCAGGGCAGGGCAGGGCAGGGCAGGGCAGGGCAGGCAGGACAGGACAGGACAGGACAGGACAGGACAGGGGGGCTGACAGGAGACTGAGGAGAGGATGACCGAGGGGTGCACTATGCAGTAAATTATACAGGCACATTGACAACTACTGTAGTAGGGTAATGCGTAGAAATGAGCAAGTGAGGAAGACAGAGACGAAGATGTGTGTGTGTCTGTGTGTGTGTGTGTGTGTGTGTGTGTGTGTGTGTGAGAGCCAGGACAGGTTGTTTATTTAAGTGGCGCTTTTTTAAACCAAAATCCCTTTGGGCCATAGATTGTGCATTACATTCACCGGCCATTCATATACACCGATGGCAACGCTCATTGGGAGCAATTGGTGGTTCAGGGTCTTGCTCAAGGACACTTTGACACTGACTCTGGAGGAGCCTGGGATCGAACTGTTAACCTTGCCATTTCGATCCGGCTGGCTGCTCTACCGGCCACTCTACCCCTGAGCCACTGCATGCCGCAGAATCATGGGACAGAACAGCACATGCTGCTGGAATATAATGATGCATCCAGCCATCCATCCATCCATTTATGCGACTGCATACAGAAAACAACAAATCTGTTATGGCTATAATCTGTAGCCTATGTTGATGCTCTTTTAATTTCTGTTGATGTTTTCTATTCTATAACATCTCATAACCAAATCCCCCTGAACGTCCCGCGTTCCCCTGAACAGCGACAAACTTTACGCGCAACAATGCGCAGTGTCCAAAATGTGCCTGCAGTGCCAAAAAAAAAAGAAAACGTGTGTTTGCACGTGCGTGTACGTGTGGGGAGATGTGTATGTGAATTGTGAAAGAGAGAAGTACGTGGAGTGGTTTTGGGGGGGTCCTGGTGAGGACTGGAGGGGACAGAACAGAACAGAACCGGAACCATGAGCTCACCCTGGCATTTTTGGACGAGTAGGGGTCTTCGAACAGTGACCACATGTAGGGCTGCCAGACGGACCACCGGTTGGGTTTCTTCCCGTCCTCCCCCATGCACAGGCGCTTCAGGTCGCCGTCCTCGTCGTCCTCGTCGTCAGGCTCGGGCGACTCGAAGCTGTCCAGGGCTTCCTCCGCGTCGCGGTGCTGCCGGTAGTTCATCCAGCAGCACGCCTCCACGTCCGTCTCGTCGATGCCCCAGAAGGCGAGCTCGTCCTCGAAGAGCGGCCCGCACACATTGCCGGGGCAGTGGAGCTTGCCGGTGCGGTAGTAGTTGAGAATGAACGAGAAGGTGGCCGGGTGTGTCGGTCGAAGAAGAACTCGTCGGACTGCGGGTTGTAGTCGAAGTTGCTGAAGGCGTCGGGCTCGGTCAGCCAGGAGAGGCGCGTGCCGGGCAGCGTCTTCAGGGTGCTCCGGTAGGTCTCATGTCGAACACCGCCGCAGTTTATCACGATCTTCTCGCTGTCTGACGCCGAACAAGTCATGGCTGCGCTGGAACATAATTCGGTCGGTTCGACCCGACTACTTGTTCCCTTCTTCCCCATGCACCGCCTGAGACCCTCTATCCGGCGCTCGCGTCTCAAGGCGAGCTGATGTTAATGCTGATGCAAAGGCGGGAGGAGTCGAGAGAGAGAGAGAGAGAGAGAAGAGAGAGAGAGAGAGACACCGAGACAGAGACAGAGAGACACCGAGACGGACCACAGAGAGAGAGAGAGAGAGAGAGAGAGAGAGTGTGCATGTGTGTATGCATGTGCACGTGCGTGTGCACGTGCATGTGCGTGTGCGTGTGTGTGTGTGTGTGTGTGTGTGTGTGTGAGAGAGAGAGAGAGAGAGAGAGAGAGAGAGAGAGAGTGAGTGATAGAATGTTCTGGTGTCCAGACTGGGACGGAGTGTCCTTGAGGAAGACACTGAACTCCGACTGCAATGCTCCCTATAGGTGCTGTTCAACAAATTGCCCACTAATGCTACTAATCGTTACGATATCACGATGGGTTAAAATGCAGAGGACAAAAACATGTGCAAATGTAGGGTAGGCCTACAGGGCCCATGCAAAGCACAAGGACAAGCAAAGCACACTCAACATTTCACAATGTGGTTTCATTAGATTAAATGTACTTTAACAGAGAGAACTCTTTTGAAAACTTTGGGTAGAGTTATGCTTATCTCATAATGGTCTCTCTTATCCTTGACGTCTGCCTACCGTTACAGTACGACTCATGACCCCAACACAGTACACAGCCTACCAACCTAATTGTACACAATTCCCCATAGCCGGTACTTTTATTTTTGCCTTATTCTATTTAGTGCATGCCTATTTCAGGCACAGTACTAGTTCCTTTAAGAAAGAGTTTTCCTTTTAGTTCAGGCTTCTGTTTGGGCATTCCTATAGTTCCAGTTGTGCAATGTGCAGTCCACATGCATTATTGAGGGAATAACATTCATTCATAAATTCATCCATGTCTGTCTGTGCAACAAACTTTATATAAACCCTTAAACTGCCAACATTGTGTCAAATTGGAGCCCATGCTCCCTGTCCCTGTGGTGGGCATAGCATAAAAAACCCTAATAAGAAATGAAACGCCTCCATTAAAGGCCAACACATTTTTCACATTCTAGGCTACTTCGAGCCTAGATGCTCCACTCACCACGGTGAGATGACACAAGAGAATGATTCAAGAAGGATACGTCAGATCCCATCCCATCTACTAACGTATAAGGTCAACCTTCCTCATTCCTTACTGCCAGTCCCTATATACACCGCCATTCAGATGGGAGTGCAAGGGGACACCCCGATTACCGTGCACGATTGCCTCGAATGCAGACCAGTATTCAGCTGTGCCATGGTGTCCCAGCGGGCAGTATGGACCAGACCCCTCAGCGATTTGTGTATCCTACTATAAGCACATGCATTGATGGCACCTTGGGTCCAACGCACCAGCAGCACCCAATGTACCAGCAGCATCCTGGGTCAGCTCCACCACAGCTGGCGTACCAGCAGCACCCTGTGCCAGCTTCACCGTATAGCTAGTGTACCAGCAGCATCCTATGCCAGCTTCACCAGGGCTGGCATACCAGCAGCCACCTTCACCGCAGCCGGTGTACTGTACCAGATGCCGTCGTTACCGGCTTCAGAGCAGCCGGTATACCAGCAGCAGCAGCCTGTTTCACCACAGCCGTGCTGCCAGCTTTACCGCAGATGGCGTATACCAGCCGCAGCCGACGCCAGCCTCCCAGTCGACGTTTGAGCCACACCCTACACCAGCCTTCCAGCTGACGCCGGTATCCCAGTAGACGTTTTGGCTGAACCCAACCCAACTCCAGCCGTAGCACTGCAGTCGACGTGTGTGGTTTATTTGATTTGATTTATTTGTCCCCTCGGCGTGTATCCCACACAATATAGTTTGGTCCGACCGAATCCCGACTCTTCCTGTCCACATGTAGAAGTGTCTTTGGGCAAGACACTGAAACCCAAATTGCCTCCAATGAGTTGGTTGGTGCGAGCTTGCCACCATTGATGTGGGAAGTGAGGACATCAGGACACTGCCGTCGAATGTTTGCCGCTTCACCTCCCAATGTATGAATGAACCATTGTGAAATGCTTTGAGCGCTTGGAAAAGTGCTATAAAAATGCAATTCATTATTAAGCGATACATTTGGGCATGTATTGTTTCCCGTTGAAGTGAGGAAGTGAAATGGATTTCAGGTAGTGTGTTGATGGGCAGAGATTGATGCATTGTAAGAGAAATAATGAACCGTTTAAAAACATAACTAGACTGTCTTTACCACCTCATGTGAATTAACTTAACTCCCTGACTGATACATATTTAGATCTTAGTTGGAAAACAACTAATTAAAAACTTGAGACAATATAAACAGGATACTTGACCGGAAAATAAATGATGATAATAAATTGAGTTGTTAGGAGGGACATCAAGAACTCAACTGACATGCATGGTGAGTAGTCTAATCTTCATGTACAGATCCTGGCCGCCGTTCCAATGCCAATGGTATAATCATGCATTATATATTGATAAGAAATATAATATATTTCATGTACTAGTTACTTGGCCGCTGTGCCAATGTTATAATCATTATAGCTTATTGATAAAGAAAGATATTGGTCATGGGCCATGGCTTGTCATGTTAAGTCAACTGGTTGCTGTTAGCTCCGATCTGTCTTGCTATGACATTGATGACGTGAATGTACAGTAGCCTACTAAGTGAACTTCAAGTACTCATTTTAGCACACAAACATAATATAAAGACAAACGGTGAGTGATGAACAGAACTGACTATGCAGGTCAACATTACAGCGTGAAATCGTGCTATAAGACACCCGACCGAATATTTAGAGGGCAAAAATAAGAATGAATTAATTAGCAGGCATATGTGCATGCACGCAAACTGCGAAGGGGGCCCAATAAGAGGTGGGGCCCCGATTTCATATAATCCAAGAATCCTACTGTATAGCATGGAGCTGGCCGACCATACAGGCCATGGCAGACTTACCTCCGGTCAACACTCGTAATGCTGCTTGTCGTTCCGGAGCGCGATGAAGATCGCCAAGAGACTGATAGGATATTGTTTTCCTCACACAATTCCCCATAGCTTTTTGCCTTATTCTATTTAGTGTAGGCTTATTTCAGGAAGTACTAACTATAGTATAGACCAGTTTTCCTTTTAGTTCAGGCTTCTGTTTGGGCATTCCTTAGTAGTGCAAAAGGACCCCAGTTGTGCACTGTGCAGTCCACATGCAGTTCACATGCGTTCTTGACGAAATAACATTCATTCATACAATCGTCCATGTGTGTCTGTGCAACACCAACCAACTTTATATAAACCCTTAAACTGCCAACATTGTGTCATCCTTGAGCCCATGCTCCCCGACCAGGGGCGCATGCGTTGGTCCGACATGCGTGGGGCGGCATGGCCATTACTAACCTTACTAACCCTGTCTCAAACCAGAACCTAACCTAACCCTAACCACAAAGCACGGGAGCAGCGCATATTCGCCAAATTTAATGCATGGTCGAACTAACGGGAGATCGGGCAGCCCCCACCCGTTGCCGGTTAGGACACATGCATGGCTCCGACATGCGTGGCCGGTTAAGACATGTGTGGCCGGTTTAGCCTGGCGCAACAATGCGAGGCTATGGCCGGTTAAAACACATGTGTGGCCGGTTAAAACACATGCGTGGCCGGTTAAGACATGTGTGGCCGGTTTAGCCTGGCGCAACAATGCGAGGCTATGGCCGGTTAAGACACATGTGTGGCTGGTTAAGTTAAGATTTGGGGTAGGGTGTCGGACTATTGTATTGGGCATCAAAAACCCTTAGAATTGAAACACCTCCATTAAAGACTACTTTTTGAGTGGTGCAACCACTCCCTGTACTCTCTTATGTGTGTGGCTGGCTGGGTGGCTGCCTCGGTCTGAGCACGAAAACAGCATGGCTATTTTTCACCACCTGTGAGCAACCTAACAGACACACACACACGCACATATTAACTGTATGATTTCAGGGTGTGCCAGTACAGTACAGTGACAGTACAGTACAGTAGAGGGTACAGTAGATGGACCCACACACAGTAACTGTCATTTCTCAACCTTTTTGGAGGTGGGGTGGCTCGCCGGATTCGGCCCCGGCCCCCTGGGCGTGTTCCTGGGGGTCTGGATGTTCCGAGGACTCCCCGGGGACCCCCGGAGACCCCCCCCACATGGTAACTCTCTCATTTCTAATGATTTGGGACAATATGCAATTGCGATTTTTCAGACCAATCTTGCGATGGCGATTCGGGGGCTTTTCTGCCTTTGTTTGATAGGTATTATGTACAGTGGAGAAAGAGAACGGAAACACAGAGAGAGTGACATAAACCAAATAATTACGGCTGACTGGGAATCAAACTGAGCACAAACCACATGGGCATTTGAGCCCATGTGGTATGTGCTCTACTTAGCTATCAGGTGTCCCCTGTAAAAATGTTTAAGTTAAGCTTCAATTCTGTTTACCAGTACAGTACAGTAACTACCACAACAGTGGTCCTGTCTGTCAACATGAATTGATAAATGATAAATTGATTGATAAAGGACCATACAGGTGTTATTGCATGTTTAGCCTATAATGACTACAAGTCATGAATACTTTACATTACTACAGACAATAAAACATGTTGGACCCCCCTCTCTTTAATGCGATTGACCGCAGCCTCTGCGATTTGGAAATTACAGTAGTTCATATTGCAATTTTGATGATGTTATGAAGAATTGTCCATCTCTAGTGGTCACTGTCTTATAACCAGGAGGTCACAGGATTGATGCATGTCCTTCACCCACTGATGTGTCCTTAAGCAAGACACTAATCACTAGCAGCAGCTCATTCGGGGCAAGTCTCTGCATGTAAGCTAAATCCTTCAATGTGTCAAATGTAAATCACATACAGCACAAATCCCCTCCAGATATGTACAACACAGAAAGCCCTTTTTATTTCAGAAAAGACGCATTTTTGTGATTTGTCATATGACCGTGTGACTTGACATAACTGATTTTTTCAGCATTTTTGCAGAGTTAAAATATGTTACGAAATCACTACGAATGGCCAGACACGACATATTTGCCAGCTAACCACAGATGGGGAAAAGTTGCAAAAAGGTGTGCACACTCTCTGGGTTAAATTAAGACTCAGCATTTTACTGTGTAGGGGCTATGATTGCTTTCAAGAGCCCCCGAATCATGATGCAGCAAAATGCAAAGGAGGCGAGCGTCTTCTCTCTGTGTGTGTGTGTGTGTGTGTGTGTGTGTGTGTGCGCGTGTGTGTCTGTGAGTGTGTGTGTGTGTGTGTGTGTGTGTGTGTGTGTGTGTGTGTGTGTGTGTGTGTGTGTGCGTGTGTGTGTGTGCGTGTGTGTCTGTGAGTGTGTGTGTGTGTGTGTGTGTGTGTGCGTGTGCGTGTGCGTGTGCGTGTGTGTCTGTGAGTGTGTGTGTGTGTGTGTGTGTGTGTGTTGTCTTAAACATCCTCACATCTCTGTTCTCTCTGCTGCTCATTGATAAAACAGGTGATTTATGCCTAGAATAACTGCACAAGGGATGGTGTGCTGGCTACTGAAATTGCCTCAGAAGACTTTCACACAAACACGCATGCACGCACGCGCAGTCGCGCACGGCTGCACGCACACACACACACACACACACACACACACACACACACACGTATTACTGCATGAGTGTAGTAATACATCAAAACTTAGGACGGCATTGGAAATAGCTGAAATAGACACAAAATTGCAGAACAATAGCAGATCTACAAGCTCGCAGAGGGTTGTGGCGTGACCACAAAACGAATGATAAAATAGGGGAAACTCGTATGTAACCTCCAAATGTCTAACTAACCCTATTCTGAAACGTTTCCGAATCATAAGCCTTACTCAAAAAGGGGAAAAAATGAATAACCACAAAACAAGCACCAGGAAATGGTGCATGCTCACAATTGCGGTCTCCCGCTTGTGCGTGCCCCCCTTCTCTCTCCAACCAAATAAAGCTGTTCCAAGGCTGAGAGAGAGAGAGAGAGAGAGAGAGAGAGAGAGAGAGAGAGAGAGAGAGAGAGGGGGGTGGGAGCTGTAGGCAGAATGATTTGCTGAGCTCTACAGAATAGAGGGAAAAGACTGCAGCGTAGACTACAAAATCTGTATAATCTGTATGTTCTCTTATTTTCCGCACAATTACCTTCGTTCAATTTAGACATTCGATTAAATCTATAACATCTCACGAGCAAATTCTCCTGAATGTCACACGTTCCTCTGACCGGCGCGTCAAACTTTACGAGCAACAATGCGCAGTGTCCAAACTGTGCCAAAACCCTGAGTGTTGTACGCGCGTGGAGATGTGTGACACACAGAAGTGGAGAGAGGGGACAGAACGTGACCGGAAAATGCGCTCACCCTGGCATTTTTGGACGAGTAGGGGTCTTCAAACAGTGACCACATGTAGGGCTGCCAGATGGACCACTTTGTTGGTGCTGGGCGGTCCTCCCCCATGCACAGGCGCTTCAGGTCGCCGTCGCCGGTGAGCGCCGGGTCATCCTCTTCTTCCGGCTCGGGCGACTCGAAGCTGTCCAGGGCTTCCTCTGCGTCGCGATGCTGCCGGTAGTACATCCAGCAGCACGCCTCCATGTCCGTCTCGTCGATGCCCCAGAAGGCAAGCTCGTCCTCGAAGAGCGGCCCGCACACATTGCTGGGACAGTGGAGTTTGCCGGTACGGTAGTAGTTGAGAATGAATGCGAAGGTGGCCGGGCTTCGGTCGAAGAAGAACTCGTCGGACTGCGGGTTGTAGTCGAAGTTGCTGAAGGCGTCGGGCTCGGTAAGCCAGGATAGGCGAGTGCCGGGTAGCGACTTTAAGGTGTTCCGGTAGGTCTCATGTCGAACACCGCCGCAGTTTATCACGATCTTCTCGCTGTCTGACGCCGAACAAGTCATGGCTGCGCTGGAACATAATTCGGTCGGTTCAACCGACTACTTGTTCCCTTCTTCCCCATGCACCGCCTGAGCCTTCTATCCACACTGGAGTCACAAGGCGAACTGATGAGGCAGAGGGAGATGGGGGAGAGAAGAGAGAGGGGGAGGTTGGAACGCAAAGGGGGGAGGAGCCGAGAGAGAGAGAGAGAGGTGTGAGTGAGTGAGTGAGTGTGTGTGTGTGTGTGTGTGTGTGTGCGCGTTCGTGCGTGCACGGCCTACAAAAAAAGTATTTGGCAAACCACTTTTAATGAAAGATGCTGCCATGGTGCAGCTGTCCTGCTGGTTCAATCACTTTGTGCACTGGCTTAAGGCAGCATGGCCCATGAGCACATTAGACTATAAGGCTAATGTGCACACACGTACATACAAATGCACATGTACGTGTGCGCACAATGCGTGCACATGCGCACACACACACACACACACACACACACACACACAGAAACCATGTAGAGAACTCCTCTTCAGACTCATAACACCACACGTGTTTTCATTTCATCATCTACTACAGGTGATGATGACTTCATTTCCTCTGATGGGAAGTAGAGCACAGATTCTGCTCGGTTCTGCTGAGAGAGGTAATTCCCATCATATTTACAAAGACACACACACACACACACACACACACACACACACACACACACACAGACACAGACACAGACACAGAGACACACACACACACACACACACACACACACACACACACACACACACACACACACACACACACACACACACACACACACACACACACACACACACACACACACACACACACACACACACACACGTTTGTATCAAGATCTTGGGACGGCACAGAAAATTGCTGAAATCGCAAACAACAGCAGATCTACAAGCTCACAACGTGCTGTGTAACACCTGAAATGTTTTTTCCGAATCGTGAGCCTTACCCAATTTCATTTTATTATCAATATTTAGTTTTACCTGCACAGAACAGGACCAGGAAAATGGTGCTCACAATATCTGTCTCTCATTCATTTGTGTGTGCCCCCCTTCTCTCTCCAACCAAATACAGCTGTTCCAAAGCTGAGAGAGAGAGAGAGAGAGAGAGAGAGAGAGAGAGAGAGAGGGTGGTGATGGGGGAGCTGTAGGCAGAATGATTATTTGCTGAGCTCTACAGAATAGAGGGAAAAGACTGCAGACCATTAGTGTTCCACCATCTCTCTCTCTCCCTCTCTCTCTCCTGTACAACGTCCACACTTTCTCCCATCCTCTGCGACCCCCTCTCTCTCTCTCTCTAGTAGAGTTAATGTTCCGTGGCAGTCTATGGAGAAGGCTCTGTGCAGCCGCTCCATCCTACGTCACCGGAGCGCACGCACACACACACACACACACACACACACACACACACACACATGCACATATACTGTACACACACAGAGGCGCAGCGTGCATGGTGCAGTGGAATACATCAATGGAACACCATTCCTACAGTATACATACGTGGTGTAGTTTCACGTCACTACCACTTTTTTTCCATAATTATGCAGACATACGATGATGAACATGCAAACATGGTATACATAAATCATAAGCATGTTCTGTTCACAGCACAGCTCAGACTAAGGTTTTTGCCAGCTGCTTGAAAAGCGCCTGGACTACATTGATTTGCTACCATACCTCTAGTAGCGACCGTAGTGAACACTGTCATGATTGGCTGCCTCGTCTCTAGGCTGCCGTTAAGCCAATGGGAGACCCATGAAACGCATAGTCTGAACGACATTAAACCCATACTCTGAACGCCGCGACGTGAAGCTGTGAGCCGAGGCAGAAGCCGTGGCACACACACTGATTATACTGTTGATAGACGAGAGCACCTGGCAGTTATGACTGAAATGACCCTCAAATCAGGGTCTTATGAAGCCCCGAATATCGCATTTTGACCAGATTATGAGCCATAGCATAATGCAAATAAGGACGGCGTGCGTACATGCACGCAGGGATTTTTGGCTGTTTTTACGTGGTCGGGATCTGTCGCTAGCTAAAAATGATTGGTTTTGATTCGCCGATAAACGTGGAAAACTCTGCCCTACGTCTTAGGCACCCTCTACGAGGTAAGTTCACCTCGACTTAACGGCTATGGCATCCAACCGGTGGGGATTCCAACGTCACAGCAAAAGAGTCTCACTTTGAATAGTGGGCTCTGATTGGTCACCCACAACTCTGGAGTGAGCGTAATGTAGTTCAAACTGAGGAGTGACAGACCCATCTCCCCAGGGATGTGTTTTCCTGTGGCAGATTTGTCTGGTTTCCAGGCTAACCAAGATATGCTCTGTGTTGTACTTGTCAGATAAGTTGGACCTGAGTACCCAGTGCGTTATTACGCAACATCCCCATAGTACCATAGTAATCTATGACATCAGTGCTATGGATAAGGGTTATCCATATTCCTGCCCATCATTTCCGTACAGTCAGCTGAAACACAATTTAGAGTCGTATACCGATATATATGCCAACAGTACATAATATGCCAACCGACACAAGGCCGGTTTTCTCTTCCAAAGGCAAACACAAATCATTTGAAGCGTACAGTAGAATATAGAGTAACGGAAAAATTGAATTCTTTGCCACTGTTAATAACCAAACAAACTGTATAAAAAACTTTAAAAATGAGTTAACCACTGTACCAGCACTACAGTCCAAACTGTAGTGTATGACTGCAATCTCTCCCCTCCATTGAACTTACAGAGAAGTTGTGTCCTTAATCAGTCCTGGTAGCTGTATGCTTAATTTATACTCTGTCATACAGCAAAGTATAAATCAGGCTGTGCACTGAATGTTGAAAACATTAGTGGGAGTTTGGCTCTTATATGCGTTCCCTCGAATATAAACCTTCTAACCTTTCCGTCCGTTGTTGTCTCTTTAAAGAACCACTCCCCACAAACATGGAGTTATAGTGTTTGGTTAATGGCTTCTTGAACCTTACCTACAAGGTAAAGGTTTAATTAATAGGTTTAGTTGTTTTCTCATAACCAATGTAAATTTACTCTGTGCGTTGTCGATTTGCAATTTCTTCCAATTAAATTGGGGCAAAAACCCTCTGAGGGAATCACCATAGGCCATGCGATTGATACTCACCCAACCTGTCTCCACATTGATTATTATTCATGCTATCATGCAGGGCCCACGGGGCCTAATAGTACTATTTAAAGCTACAATATGTTCCTTTTATGTCCGTTCTATCTCTCTCTCCCGCCTATAGACTCATGATGATGCCATGCAGACAATCAGACATCTCCACGATACGATACCCATCATCTGGTGCCTACTAAATGCAAGGTATAGTTTGCCAGAGCAGCGGTTGAGAACGACCGCTATAACAAAGAGCCTGAACCTACAGTATACAGCTTTGGAAACAAATGTCAGGTTATTAGCAGAGCTGCACATGCAGTGTTATGGGAATGGGCTTCACGTTGTGTCTGTGCTATCTATGCCCTGGTGTCTTATTGCTTCTAAATGCCATACCACTACTCGTATCAGAGGAGACAGAAGCCTACTAAATGTATCAATGCTGGATTTCCTTTTCTTTCTCTGGAGGAGGACCTCCAGACCTCCTATACTTTAAATGTCACTATCATTTCTAATTGCATTGAGGGCCTTAGGGATATTCAATGTAAGCAACACACGCACGCACGCACAAAGAGACACACATTTGACTGCAGTGCAATCATGTCTACGGAATTCCCTTACAAGCATTTGTGGTTGCGCATACACGTACTGTATATGCTCAAGCACACGCGTGCACATACAGACGAATATAGGCACCCCCGGCACGCACACTGCGAAAACATACTCCTCCTGCTATATATACAGCAACTGAAATAATTTACACCTGAGGGGCTGGGGGACACCTGAGTTACATGTCGCCCAGCTCTCCCCCAACCCCCCCCCCCCCCCCTCACACACACACACACACACACACACACACACACTGCACTGCACAGCACCGAGGGACTCAGAGCTGGATGCTGAATGGATTTTTGCTGCAGTGAAATCAAGAATGAGCACCTCTCCCTCCCCTCCATCTCTAACTCTCCCCTCCCTTTTTTCACCTCTCTCTCTTTCTCTCATCATCTCTCTCTCTCTCTCTCTCTCTCTTTCTCAGTGTCGCTCTCCCTTCATCTTTACCTTTTTCAGCTACTCTCTCTCTCTCTCTCTCTCTCTCTTTGAATGACCCTGCCATTCCAGGCACATTGTGTTCTGTAGGTATTCCGAGTAATACACCTCCTTACACCATCCATTTCCCTTACTCCTTTCACCTTTCCCTCCCTCCACTCTCCCTCGTTTCCTCTCCTACGTTCTCGTCCTCTCGCGCTGCACGGGGGGGACATTCAGTTTTCCTTTACTTACTATCCTCTCGCCCTCCTCTATTCTCCCTCATCCTTTCATTCCAATTCCTTGTGTTCCTTTGCAGTCACCCCACTCATCACACCCAGTGTCTCCATCTCTTCTCTCTGCATCTTTCCCATACGCCCTCCTTTCTCTCCCTCCCCCCCTCCCTCCTCCTCTCTCTTTCTCCTCTGTGACCCCAGTTCTTGGCCATTCACTTAAAACAATTTGCTGGTAGAGCTGTTCTGTTAAAACTGCGCTCCCCCCCCCCCCCCCTCTCTCATCTATCTATCATGCCATCTATCGTGATACCCCCTCTCTCTCACTCTGCTGTTCTGCCTCCTTATGCTGTTGCTTTATACATCTAGGCAGGTTGCCACAAACTGGACTTCAGCACTGGGGGAGGGGGAGGTGTGCGTGTGTGAGTGTGTGTGTGTGTGTGTGTGTGTGTGTGTGTATGTGTGTGTGTGTGTGTGTGTGTGTGTGTGTGTGTGTGTGTGTGTGTGGTGTGTGTGTGTGTGTGTGTGTGTGAGAGATCACTGAGTCACTTTATACAATGATATATGTGTATCCAAACTGCAGCAGACTTATTTGTTGTATTCTATTCTCCGTACCTCCAAATACCAGAGGGACATGTGGATTTAGCATGCCAATGCAGGGTGAAGAGGATGCTCTTGAGTCTTGACTGATTCCAGCACCATGGACAGAGCTAGCCAGCATAATACTCCCCCCCAACACACACACACACACACACGCACACGTAAACCTACTGACTAGTCAAACGAAAAGTGACTGATTCCGCAATTTCCATATGGCGGCGGAACTCCGGCGTGGAAGAGTCAGCGTCGAAAAGGGAGAATCCCTGTGTCAGGAGGATTCCTGTGGCTCATTTGTATCTTGGTCTGCACTTATGTATATATATATACTGTACCTGCAGCATGTCTTTGTCCTCTAAAAACGTATGTTGATGTCATTGTTAACTACGGTTTAACTAAAGGTTTTTACCTTTTCATGGTCAAGTAGCCAAAAAAAAAAAAATATATACTGTGTGTGTGTGTGTGTGTGTGTGTGTGTATAGTTACATTTTGTATATATATATAGTTATTGCGACCGCTGGTCACATTTCGTGCATTTCCCGTCAGTCAGTCAGTCACATCGCATGACATCATCAGGGCTGGAGAACACTGGTAATATTAAGCCCATATATGGAGATCCCTGATGTCATCAATATTGGCCATCTACCCGCTGCTATATACTTATTATATCACAACATAATGTTATATCATTGAGCTAAATGGCATTATATCAACAATTATATGATTTTTTTTCAGAAAATACTTTGGATATGTGGAAAACTTTAGTTAAACATGCAAAGTGACGCATTACTTTCCCTGGGTAACATCATCTTCTGATACTTGAATGTTTTGACATGAAATCATAATCCTGTACCGTCACCGTGTAGGCGTGTAGTGTTTTGTTTCGTTAGCGCGAGTGTGACAAAATAGGCTGCAGCTTTTGTTCTGCTGCCGCTGCTGCTCAGAACACACGGTAACGGTAAAGCTGATGTCACCGTTATGCAACGCAAAACACGGAAGTACGTAACACGGACACGAAGCTGTCTAAGACAAATTTCTTCCTCGTGGAGACTAATAAAGTATATCTCATCTCATCTCATATGATCCTATATATATATATGATATTTTCATTCGACCGGACAGAGTCAACTTTTCACCACAGTTTGGAAAATGCAGAAATACTGCTGATGGTCGGGAAAACTGTCCCCCAGTCCCTCAGGTGGGATTCTCGTGTATCAGTGCATGTCCCGCGGACCGGCAGCGGTCTGCGTACCGGTGGTTGGGAACCTCTGCTATATAGCATTCAGAGATTTTTATTGTGCAATAGTTGTATTTGGAACTATTGGTATTATTGGTACTATTGTATTGGTATTGTATTGGAATAACTCCTTCTTATATTAGCTGGTCTTTCCTCCTAGGCTCCTATACACTACAGAGCTGTCCATGGTGCTGAAGCCAGCAACATGGACAGATCACTGGGTTTCAGACTCACCAAGCCTGAATGACTGATGGATTCATAGTGGATGTTCTTGTAAGCTGTGACATGTGCTGTGTACATGTATGTGCACACGCGTATGTGCACATGCATGCACACAAGCACGCACGCATGCACACAAGCACGCACGCATGCACATACACTGATGGTTGTTTTCTATCTTCTGAAACACACACACACACACACGCACACACACACACACACACACACACACACACACACACACACACACTTGCTGTTACATGCACACTCCCCCGCACACACATGTGTAGTGCTTTGTTGAGTGCACACAAAATAGTTACGCGCGCGCACACACACACACACACACACACACCAACACTGACACAAAAATACACAGTCTCTGACTTAAGCACACACACACTCAGCTAATTAAGTTAACATGCTGACTAAGGAGCTCTAGAGCTCTTCCCCGTATGACAATGATAAAGGAGCAGACCGCGCACGCACGCACACACACACACACACACACACGCACACGCACACGCACACACACGGGCACACGCACACGCACACACACACGCAGGATAATAGAAAGACATCCTGCGTGGACCTGTACTCATATCTGTCCTGACATTGCACCAAAACGAGAGAAGGGGACTGGAGAGAGAGTGAGAGCGAGAGCGAGAGAGATTAGGATGTGTTAATTAGCAAACAGAGACAAAAAACGTGAATGTGAAGGAGAGGAGACTGAGCAAAAAGCAGAGACAGAGATGGAGAGGCAGAAAGAAAGCAGAGCCAGGGAGAGACAGAAAAGAAGAGGACAAGAGAGAGAGAGAGAGAGAACGGGTTGGAAAATGGGGAAACAGAGAAAGAGAGTCGGAGACACCGAGACAGTGATAAATTGGTTGGTGTGCTGACTGGGCAAAAAAAACAGGAAAATAGCCATTGTGTGTTTTTGTGTGTGTGTGTGTGTGTGTGTGTGTGTGTGTGTGTGTGTGTGTTAGCACGGTTGCTGTGAGCGTTCGGTGGGCTATGTGGGCTTTTATAACCCTCAGGAAGCGGATTTCCCCTAGCCTTACATAGTTATAACCCTCAGGAAGAGGATTTCCCCTAGCCTTACATAGTT
This sequence comes from Protomyctophum bolini, assembly GCF_963924005.1. Lineage (NCBI taxonomy): Eukaryota > Metazoa > Chordata > Actinopteri > Myctophiformes > Myctophidae > Protomyctophum > Protomyctophum bolini. The sequence goes on from NC_137872.1 coordinate 10,233,647, forward strand.
CCATAGTTGTGCTTCAGCCTTGGTCAAGGTGTAGGTGTAGCACCTGTTAGCCGACCTTATCAGGCAGTGGTGGACAGTAAGTAAGTGTATTTATTAGAGTCCTGTACTTAAAGATAGTGTTCCGTGATTTTTTGCATGTGTTTATGAGGTGACAGTACTTCATTCGACCCCTTGGTGTGGTTGTTATGTGCAATGTTATTTGTATGAAACCATTGACAGTAAAACGTGCCAATGATTAAAAAAAAATGATATAGTGACATCACACTATTATCCCCTCCCCTAACCCCTCCCCCTTTATCATACAACAGCTGGCGGTACGGCTTCAGTTCAGGTGGATCACCATTCACCACCCATCACCACTTACCAGGCAAACCATGAGGCATACTAAATGAACTAGTGTGGCCACATAACATTAAAAAATCATATTAACAAATCCTATACACTTTTTTGGAAAGAAATCTTCCTCATATAATAATACCTGATGATCATGTTTTAGGGTGAAAAAGAAATGTCTCGTGTTTATTTGAGAACGCTTCAGAAATAATAATAATATATGGTACCATTTTTGTCTACTCAGTCTGTGAACCTACGGTAGAAACTGCAGGGTTTCTATTTCATGAAAGTTAGCATGCTATAATGAAGCCATTTGCTCTAAAAATAAAAGTGAAATCTTGTTTGAAAATAACCTTTCTAATGACGATGCCACTGGTAGGCGGGTTTATGGAGTGTCCAATCATAGCCCTCCTATGAGACACAGGCAGAGTAGAAAAACATGGTATAACATAATATATAATACAGTATGTATTGGATTAAAATGGGTAAGGTTTAAAAAAGGCACTGGCCTAAAAGTGGGTCCTTAAAAACTGCTTCAACATTCTGAGTTTTGTATTTGGTTTATTGGCCACCAGATGGCATACCTTATAAAGTCCAACCGCATTTGGTTAAAATGGGTAGGGTTTAAAAAAAGGCAAGAGCTTGCTCTGGTGCACTGGCCTAAAAGTGGGTCCTTAAAAACTGCTAAAACTTCTGAAATGTATGTATGTAGGTATGTATGTGTGTATGTATTTTAAAAGGGGGGCTTTTTTGTAAAAATCCCTGCCCGCAATACCTTCATATATTTAAAAATAATTCAAAATGGGGTTACCAGTGAAGGGCAAACTGCCTATTCACTGGGACTATGCAAGGCAGAGGCGTCCACCCCCCTGAGTCCAAGTTAGACTAGACCGCGTATGTATGTATGTATGTAAAAGGGGGGCTTTTTTGTAAAATCCCAGCCTACAATACCTATGTGTTGGCACCGTTTGTTTTACATCACCATGACATCACCTAATCAACATGAGTTAGACTTTAATATATTAGCACCCCTCACTTCACACGGGTGTGATTTTTTGCCCTCTCGCCCTCAGGTTTATAAATTGGCCAAATTGTGTTCTTGACGTGTATGTGGCTATGTGCTACACACACAACACACCCAACACACACAACAAAAGGTGCTTCAATAGTTCTTTGTTACTTCTTTGTTTTCTTTGGGTTGGTTGTGGACTGCCTCAGCATTTCTTTAGTGGTTCTTTGGGACGGCTGAGGTGCTATATATAGGATATAATATCTATTATAGACTAAATTATTCCACATTAAAATTACATAACATATTCTCAGATATTTCTTTGCACTGTGACAAATTCACCCTTTGACCTGGGATACAAATAGATATTTGAGACATTCTCTGATATTTTGAATATTCATATTGACCCCGATTCTGTACTAATTATTCTGGGTTTGTCAGACTCCATTTCTATATGTTGACGTCTTGACGAGAGCACAGAAACAAGTCCTCTCATATGGTCTGATTATAGCAACAAAACAAAATAATTGACACACTGGAAAAAGGTGGAGGCTCCTGCATTTAAACATTGGCTAAATTAATTGACTAGTACACTTCACCTTGAGAGAATAAGGTATTTCTTGAAAAACAAAGAGAGACAATTTGATAAGGTTTGGCTGCCCCTTGTCCGTTATTTGAGTGGAAGCTTTTAATAGACAAGATATCACTGATGTGGTTGACTGTATACCATCTTCATTTCAGATGTTGTTGTTGTATTTCATCATCTTACTATTTTATTCTATAGTATGCGGTGTCACTGAGCAGTATGGGTGGGAGGGATTGAGGGTTTCATTTTTGTGCTTTTGTCTTTTTCGTTTTTCATAAAATACTAAATGTATACTGTGCCATACCAATTATTATATAATAATTTAAAATCTGTTCTTAATAAAAAACCTATTTGACAAAAAAACAAACAAAAAAAACTGGTGTTACAGGTGTAAAAATCTGTGAGTTTCAGAAATGTTTTACTGTGAAATATAATTTATATATAGTATATGTCAATGACAAGACTTTTATGGAATATGAAAGTGTACCTTTGCTTTAAAAGACCCAATGGAAAAGATGGATTGGAAGTATGTCATCATAGATTCCAGTAAACAGTAGTGCTTCGCAACAGATACTCAATGCTCTAAAGAACATGGAGGACAAGACGGATGTAAGTGCTAACTATGACCACCTAGCTACCTGCTGAAACTATCGCACTGAAAATCACCTCTGACAGCCCTGGAATTACAGAGGATAGGTCAGCGGACTCAGCACTGAAGACATTATCTGAATTACTCAACCATATTACTCACCCTACTAGCCAGGGCCGTAGCTGACCATTTGGTTGCCCTACTCGTAGGATATTTGTGTTGCCCCCCTCCCGACGAGAGCACTGCTATTCCTCATACAGATCGGCTATTTTCACTGTTTGTGAAGACGCACACACAGCCGCTCGTCAATACGCGGCGGAGCCGCAGAGAAAATGTTTTTGTTGCCCCCCTCGGCGCGTTGCCATACTCACAGCACGTACTGCGCATATAGGTAGCGACGGCACTGCTACTAACACAGGAGTGTATGCAGCTCTTCAGAGCAAAACACTTAAGGATCAACAAGATAGAACTGCACTCTGGTGTGAATACTTCAGTAAACTGGAGGTTATGCAATAACCGTGGTTATTTAAGCAACATTAGCGAGTAATTACGCATTAGGAGAAGCATCTCTGATGCTGATCAAACAGAAAATACCTTTTCATACACTCACATGACTATTCATGGTCTTGGGCCTTGTGCGTGATCACGTGGCAGTCGTGGCACGCACCCAGCGTCTGGGTACATAAGCGTGGCCACGCCTGCACGCGCCATCCCACCCTTTTCTTCTGCTATATCACAAGCGAGAAGGGCAACGTGGTCGAAGGTGACGACCAGTTCAACGCCAAACAGACATCCTGTACTGAAATACCCTTGTATAGAGCCCAGGATGCCGCCACACTGCGGGGGGAGTGAGCCCTCAAACCCACAGGTGGCAAAACACCTCTGCTGGAGTAAGCCAATTGAATGGCTTCCACGATCCACTGGGACAGTCTGACCTTCGTCACCGGCTTCCCTTTGGCATTTGTGCCCCATGGCACAAACAGCGGGCTTCCTGTTCTGATGGAAGCCGTCCTGGCCATGTAGTTGTACCCCCGTATGGCCCTGACTGGGCATAGGTTGTGCAACTTCTCATCCTCAGCCGATGCAAAAGGAGGAGGGTGAAAGGACCTCAGGTCTACTGGCACAACAGTGGACAAAAGCTGGGTTAGGTTTAACCGTGACCCTACTCTTGTCCTCGTTAACCACTGTGCAGTCCGGGCTTACAGAGAGAGCTCTGTAAGTCACTGACTCGTTTAGCCGTCGTGAGGGCCACCAATAGTATGGCCTTCAGGGACAAGGCTTTCAGACCTACTGTCTCCAGTTGTTCCAACAGGGTCTCAGAGAGTTTCCGCGCACCCTTCATAGAGAGCCTTATTGACAATGCCGTAGAAAGGTCAGGACCTCCTTCTTTGAGGCCTGGAAAGGCACGACCTGGCCAGGCCGACCAGCGCACCAACGCTCAAAGACCTTCCATGCTATATCCCTGAATTGTGGCAACCACATTCTCGGCAGGCCCTCGTCATGGAATATCTCTAACCTCGCCTGTGTGAGCAGGTCCCGTCTGAGTGGGAGCTGGCAGGGCCGGTCGTACAGGAGAGGAGCTATTTCCGACGTAATGAATCAAAATGACGTAAATGACGTAATCACTTTATTCCCTATAATCGGGGGCTTAATGTAGCAAAATGTAGCAACCTTTAGCTTGTTTGGCTAATGGCCGATGTAATCTACCTAAAACCGGCCGAAATCCTCAGCGTGCACGCTCTCGCACTTATACTCTCGGTGATAACACAGCTTGTTCTGTCTGATATGCAGAAAAAAAGATGAATGGCACGTGGAGGCCTGGCCACACTTATGTACCCAGGCGCTGGGTGCGTGCCACGTCATCACGCACAAGGCCCAAGACTATGAATAGTCATGTGAGTGTATGAAAAGGAGTTTTCTGTCTGATCAGCATCAGAGATGCTTCTCCTAATGCGCAATTACAAATTGTTTCTTAAAATAACTCCTTGGTAATCAAGATCAGCCTGAAGGACCCTTTTCAATGGATGAACGCCAAGTTAAAAACTCCTGGATTTGATGGTATCCACCTTAATCTGGACGCAAACTATTGGACGAAGAACTCATGTTGTGAAACGAGATACACAGGCGCAACAAACCCACAGCTTTTTCCATACTGGTGTCATACCTCTACAAAATAGGCAATCTCCTGCAGCCTGGTAACTACAGCAATACTATACAGTATTGTCAGCTATTGCTTCTACAATTCACTTCATAAGTCATCACTGCATGAAACTTCACATTGGCCCACTACTTCGTATAGGAAACAAAATCGCTTCCACAAGAAAAGATCCACCCTACCGCAGATTCTGGTTTTAAGAATACAATTTAGGCATTCAGGAGACACTTAATCCAGAGTGATTTACATGAAGCAAGAACAACACATCAAGGAATAGTCAACTAGAATCATAAGTAAGCTATTGCATCCGTCTAACAGTATCTGTACAATGAAACAATGAAAAATGCATACACTATAGAATGCTATGTCTATAGTCGATACTTAGATACTTAAATACTTCATTGATACTATACAGTATCAATGAAGAAAGGTATGGCTTTGGAGATATTTCTAGATTCTTCAATAGCATATGGAAAACCATGAAGAGATTGTGGAAGCAAGAGCAGTGATGGATCAAAACGTTACTTTGATCCACCCCTGCTGCAGAGTAAATCAAAGCAAAGGTCTCAATGTAGGCAGATCTGATAGTCAAAGCCAGAAGTGGCTGATCAACCGAGACTATATACACAGATGACATCAGACCAATGCATGAGACAGCTGGACTCATATCTTCAGCTCAAAAGCTGATAATAACCACTCACAATTCCAGATGTTCTGACAATACTGACTTGGTGTGTCAATGACAACAGATGAACAGAAGCCAGTGGAAGCAGTTTGTCTCAGATCTCGAGGGCACTCGAAGGATGATGATGATGATGATTATGTTGATGAAGATGGCATAATGCAGCAAGCTAAAGGCAAAAAGGCAGTGGGACACTACAATATACAACATTCACAGAGTGTGTGTGTGTGTGTGTGTGTGTGTGTGTGTGTGTGTGTGTGTGTGTGTGTGAGCGTGCATGTGTGCGTGTGAGAGAGAGAGAGAGAGCGAGGGGGGGTGCTCATTTCAGGATGACACTGAGAAAGTGAGGACGACGTTTCGACGACAGGGGAAAGGAAGCGAAAGGGAAAGGGTGAGACTGGTATGAAATAAGGATACCGGGTGTATGGGAGGTGAACGATGCAGTGAGGAGAACCGCAGAGATCCCACTCAGTAAGGAAGGTGCTGTGCTGTGCTGTTCTTTTCTTTCACCTCACTGCCCCTCTCTCTTTCTCCACAACCTTTCCGTTTCTCCAGTGCAGTGCAGCTCCTACGGCGTCACTCCTCCTGTCTGTGCTGTCTTAATAGCGCAGCAGTGCAGTGCACACGAGACATCTAGTGGACAAATCGTAGTTATTGCAATCCCGCAGAAATACTGCAGTACCTCCCCCCTCCCCTCTCCAAACGTGCCTCTCTCTCTCTCTCCCTCTCTTTTTCTCTCTCTCTCTCTCTGACTGTTTAAAACCGTACATAATCCCTCTATCACTCGTCCCCTCCTCCCCTCGTCATTTGCACTGTTCATCTTCATTTCCCTGTCTGTCTTCTTGCGCTTGCTTCAGTCTTTCTCTGTTCTCCTTCTGTCACCTTGTTTCCACATCTCTCTCTTCCAACTCTCCACTACAGCCAGCCCCCATTCAACCTTTCCCATTCCTCCCTGAGTCCCTCATCATCATCATCTATGAGAGGAGAGTCTGAATCTCTCTCGTTGTCTCCGACAGCCCAGTAAACTTTGCTGCAAATATTTTTAGTTGTTTTGTTCTTTCTCTTGTATTATTATTTTTTCTTTCTTTTCTTCTTTTTTTACACCAGACTTCCCTGTGCTCTGCATATAAAATGCAATAAAACATTTAATACAGGTAATGGCTATTCGCTCACAGCAGAATATGAAATTTGGAGAAACAAGCTGTGCAGTGGCCTGTGGCCACATAATAGCATGATTTTTGCTTTGTATGACAGCATATACACTAAGCATGACTGCTGGGATGCTCTACTGTGTGCAATGAGACCAAAATCAAGATGATCATCATATCATACACGACATATCCTGCATATTCTACTGCACACAGCCATAATAAATGATGGAAAGCATGGACATGCTAACGACATGCGAGGATGAATAATGAAGTAAGTGGTAGACTGAAAGTCAGTCAGTCAGTCAGTCACGCAGGCAGGCGCACACGCACACACACACAGTCACACACACACACACACACACACACACACACACACACACACACACACACACACACACGTGAAAGAGAAAGACAGGGATACAGGCTATAACATATAAAGTAATTAGCTTTATAGAATTATTAATGACATGAGGGGGTGGGGTAGGGTGTTTTCCTCTGATAAGCACAGTCACCTCAGACCTCGTCACAGAAATAATAGAATAAATATCCCATTTCATTAAAGTACTCTGTAAAACCCTGAATTTTAATTAAATTCTGAGAGTGTATAAATGTAGGTCTACTACTAAGTGTAAAAATTACAACTTAAACAAAGAGTTACAACTGCATAAATTAACACGTTTTATCATTACAATTTTTACTGTGTACATTCTTAATCTCTTCCTCCCCCTATGTGTGAGTTCTCCTTTTTTGCAAACTGTTACAATGTGCTCCCAGGATTTTATAATATAGTAAAGAGCTCAAGTCTCTCTCGCGCTCACTATAGCAAAAATAGCATTTCTTTTTTTGAAGGTAGCTCCACAAACCCTCTCCTCTTTCATCCCTCCTCTGTCCCTGCCTTCACTCATCCCTCGTTACCTGCTAATTAATACAGTTGGCCTTCTTGGCTAATTATCTGCTGTTTATAGGTCTGTTACTGCACACTAGGGAAAGAGAGAGTGAGTGTCTGAGAGACGTAGAAAGAGTGAGTTCATGTGTAAGACACTGAGTGAGTGAGTGAGGGAGTGAGGGAGGGAGGGTGTGTACTGTGTAGTAAGGAGGTGTCTGTGTTAAGCCCAAATACATGTCAATGTCTCATATTATACAAAGCAATGTCTCATATTATTCACGGTATCACCGAAGCCCTATATCTATACTAGGCTCCCTAGTTTGTTTCCACCAAAACTCTACACACACAAGGTCTTGCAATGCATTGTGAACTTGTGACTACAACATAATGCACCTACCGGCATGCACACTTAAGCTTAAAAATGTAAAAGACAGCAGGAAAAAGACATGTTCCTGTTAAGTCATATCCTGTTACTGAACGCCACTAAATCACTTTGTAATGTACGTTTATTATTGTTTCAAGTTTCTTTTATGGACTTATGTTGTGTTGATTATTTTATGTGCAACTTTTTATGGTGTTGTCTTGGCCGGGCCTAGACTATTCCAGGGTAAATAAAGATGAAATAATAAATAAATAAATGAATACATAAAAATCAAGTAAAATATAACAGGTTGCACAATGGAGTGGACCTTCTACCCTAAAATGTAGTAATACAACACACACTATATCAGAGTGGGCTAGAGGCAGCAGTTCAAGGATCCCTGACCACATCAGCCAGCTCTGACTGAGGGACCCCAAGGCATTCCAAGGCCTCATTCACACGTATCAAACACCAATCAAGCAAATGTTTGGTCGTTTTTTTAGGCCACCACAATGCTTTTCCAATGGGAGTCACATGATTTGAAAAAAAAAAAACATCCCCTGCACTGCAGGGAGGTAACCAGGAGGCACACTTACTAGATGCCAGAACCAGTCCAACTGGCTCCTTTCTACTCTGAATCTCTCATGAGTCATTCAGCCTCTTGCATCCATGATCCTGTCATTAGACACATTTCATGACCATATGTCACTATAAAAGGTACTAGACTAGAACAAACATTGACTCTTAAATTGAGAGCTTTATCTTCTGGATCAGGCTCAGCTCTCTTTTCGTCATAACGGTACAGCGAACAAAATACCGCTCCGGTTCTCTGGCTGAACTCGTCTTCCCCTCACTCAAGACCTGAAGATACTTCAAATTCCTTCACTCGACTTCCCTTCCCGGAGTGGACAATCCACAATTTTAGACACACTGATCCTGCGTGACCTCATCCTAGCAGCTTCACACTCGACTATACGGATTGATCCAGTGAGGAGTTACAGGCTGATGATGCCATCAGAACCAGGACCACATCATCTGTGAAGAGCAGTGATGCTCTGCTCACTGAACTGTAAACCCTCTCATCCATTACTGTGCCTACTGCCATAGTACCATTAGTGGGTTTTTCTTTTTACTGATAAAAATTAATGTTAGGGCAGTTTGAACAAAGTAGTTCCACTCCATTTTGCAGCCCCAGATATTAGTTCACCAAAGGGCACATTTTACAGCATGCTCAATAACATATTTATATAATACATTACCTGTACATAGTAAATTATTAACTAGAAAATGATTGGGTAAATTGGTAAAGGATTGACACGAATAGCAATCTTTAAATGCCAATTAATACTAGTGATCCTTTTAGCAGCCAGTTTACTACAAATTGAAGATTAGTAGTTTCGGACGGGCCTCACTCACTTAACAACTACAGAAATATTTACATTGTTCTGTAACTGCATATACATTTACATGTACAACAAATGGCAAATTTAGTCATTTAATTGCAACAGCATTGTTGTAGAACTCTACTTGTTGTTTAAAGCTGCACTATGTAATCTTCCTCTTCTACCCTGGATTTGAAGTGCTGACTATCAGGTCAAAATTCATGTCAGATCCTGTGTCTAGGTGGGATATGACCTTTGACACAATCAAAATGTCTCAAAAGAAGAACAGAGAAACACAATATAACCATGACAATTGTATAAGTTATATTGTATTAAACTCTACTATACAGTTTGGACAAAAATTACATTGAATTCATTAAAAAATCGTTACAGTGATGCTTTAACTCTAGTAATTATCGCTCATCAGTCAATATTTTCAACCTTATTATACCACTAACTACTTGTAATTAGCCACACATTTACAGGTAGCCAATTAGGTTACAAATCCTTATCTTGAGAGGAAAATTGCAATATCCATTTTTAATGGGGGGTAGTGTATATGAGAGAATGATAGTTACAGTATAACAAAATGTATTATGTTGACATTTGACTTTTTTTCATTTTCATGTTTATTGTGAAACGTCATATATGAAAATATATTGCTCAATTACAAATATAGCCGACGCCACTTTTGGTTTGTAATAACATTAACATAAAATGCAGTTTTACATTAGAAATAAAACAACAATAGTAGAGCTCAACAGTGACCAGCCACTGTTGCATGTTTAACTTAAAAGCCTACAAAAGGTCTGCATCTTTAATGATTGCATTGGCATTATACAATGGCTTCCCTTCATTTTATATAGTGCAGCATTACTCCATGACACTGTGAATAAAACCTGTCTTTCTTGACCACCGACTCTATACTAGGTCTGCTAGTATTTCCCTCCACACCAAATCTCCTCACTGAAAAGATCCATTCTAAAAGCTTTAAACACATCGCAATGCGACCAGTTGTGAGCTTGCAGATCACCTATTTCTGCCAAATGTTGGCCTCCTGGGGCTCAGGGACATCCCAAAGGGGAGGACAGTGTACTCGTACACTCTCCCCTTGAAGGTGGGTAAATGGGAATGTGAAAATAGGCGTCTTTCAGGTCTATCGACGTGAACCAGTCGGTCGGACGTATGGAACGTCCGAACAGCATTTTGAAGTTGAAGGTCTTGAGGTACCGATTGAGAGCTCGTATAAGTGTTAATCTCTCTAGAGGGTTCCCAGAATGGGGAAGTGGTTAAAACAAGGCTTGTACAGGAGCACACTTGTTTCACCATACCATTGTTTCACAATCTTATAGCTCGTGGTAAGTCCACCTTATGGCTAATAATCATATCCTCTATTTGGAATATGAACACACTTTTCACTCATGGAAACTCACTGTTGAGCTCTATAAGTGGACATTTTGAAATCCCTTCTTGGGTCCTCTAAACATGATGAGTAAAATGCCCTATGCTTTCGTAATTCCTTCATTCCTTTAAGTGACATGTCTAGAATCAGAGGTTTTCAAAGTGTGAAGTGAGAGATCATTGCAGGTGAGGCACAGAGCAGAGGCATGAGGCTGCCTGAAAGGAACAGATGGCCTCCAATAGTTAGGGCCGATGATTCACAGAACAGTTTGATACCAATAACACTACGATCGAGTTGCTTGGAGAACTCTTGTCGACGGCCTAAACCCCAGAAGGGGTAATAGGCGTAAGTAAGTAACACTACTTTCCCCAAAGATAAATAATACCTCAGTCAATAATTATAAAATGGGGTGGGGGGGGGGGGGGATCTACTAGACAGTTCTGAAAGAGCAACTGCAAAGTTTCCATCTAAAATAAATAATAAGGTCCCCAGTGTGTGACATGCCACATACCAAAAGTGGGACTTTGGGAATGTGTCAAGTTTGTTATGTTCAAACACTAAAACTCTAAAATCAGTACAAAAACGTTGACTGCCATCAGCCTTTGGCACGAGTATACAAGGTGAACTCCACGTGCTACAACTAGGAACAGCAAGACCATGTTCCAACAGATAGTCCACCTCCTTCTTAAACAACGCACGCTTAGTGGGATTCACCCTGTAAGCGTGCTGCTTAATAGGAGGACTATCACCAACCTCCACATCATGGGACAGAATAGTAGTGCACGTCGGCGTGACTGAAAACAAAGTCAAATTATTTTCAATCAAGTTCACCATGTCCACTCGAGCTACAGGATCCAAGTGCTGCAAATGTTTTCGATTTATTTCTCGGGCTAGGAGTAACTATCAGAAACAAATCTTATAGCCTACAAAAAAGATCCAACAGTATGACTTGCTTAGGACATTTGCTTTGTCAAAAAGCCAAGTATGATAACTAATTAACTATGATTGCATGGTCACAAAATGACCAAACCGTTAGTTTGGACGGGGGCAGTGTCTCAGACTTTGAAAACACCAGTTCTAGAAGAAATTAGTTACAGTACATTTCAAAGAGAAAGAGTGATGTTCAGCTGAACTTGTTTGCCTCTCTAATGGTGTGCAACCGGAAGGAGGGAATTACAGAGAACACGTGAAAGAGAGAGAGAAGGAAACGAGAGACAGAGAAAGAGAGGGGAGAGAGGTAGTAGTATCAGCTGTTTCTGGTCAGCTTCCAGGTGATGATGCTGCCCAGGATCAGACCAGCAATCAGACCAGCAACCATACTTGAGTGAGGGCTCACTGGAGACAAGCTACGCATCGGCACACGAGCCAGCTCTGAAAAACTGTTGATCTGACAGAGGGAGAGAGAGAGGCAAAAGACAAGAGAGAGTGAGATGTGGAGGTAGAGGAGGATAGAAATAGATGAGATTGAGGGCCAGAGAAAGAAGGAGAGACAGAAACGATCCTCCCTTACGCATACGCTCTGTCAATCTCTATCCTTCCTAATGTATGCCTCACTAAAGTAAAACAAATGAGTTCAACAATCCAAATCAATAAAACAATCAGCATGAGTAGCATGCTCTCAATAAAACCAAACATACAGTGCAAAGCCACATACCGGTCTTTTGTTTGTTTGCAATTTTGCTGGTGTAATAAACTCACATACAGTACTAGCAGAACCGGTATCTGATGTGCTGTAGGGGTCTGGACTCTTTCGAGTGGTGGTGCTTATGTTAAATATTTTCACCTAGACACAATGTTGTTTTACCAGACTCTTAGCCTGCAGCACTTGACGTAGTACTAGACGACCTTACAGGCAAAGGCTAAACTTATGTAATTTAGATAGCATAATCTAAATTGTAGACATAGAACTCTAGTGTATAGTATACTCGGTTTCATTGTACAGATATTCTACTGTTAGACGGATGTTAGGTTCACCGTCCTTTCTATTAGTAACACCCAGGACGAAGTTTTAGCCGACGAGAACAAAAATCTTAAAATGTTAATAACTCGATCTAAATCATCCCGTCCAATCCTAAGAAAAGATCCTGTGTTAGACGGCCCACCGCAGTCCAGTCGCTAGTCGCGGTAGATTTACCTCCCGTTATTGTCGATTGGCTCTAGAGTGTTTTGGCTACATTTGGCTGCTACATCCACATCCGGGAAAACATCCGGTCCGTCGGTAAAAGTGCTCTGCTGCAATAAATCGCTTGGGCACTATATGATTTAATGGATTAAATAATCAGAGTGTTAAGAGCGTCTGCTAATTATAAATTGCATCCGTCTAGCTTCAAATAAATATGACAAAGTCAACCACTAGGTTTCTTACCTGATGCCATCAAAATCTACCAATTATTAAGACCTCAAAAGCCTATACGTTGTTATACCTTGTAACCTTTAAAGCGGAAAAGCATCTGTGTCATTTTATGTTGCTATGTATATAGCAACAAGATTTTTTTAGATTTATTTTAACACGTTTTTTCCAGAAAACTTAGGTTGTGTTTTAGAAGGCGTCTAAAAAAGAATTGGCCTAAGGCTAAATGTGTTAAACTAGAAAGACCACCTCCAACAACAGCTGTGCTAGTTATATTAAAATTTGTTTTTTTCATTCAAATAAATCCCGGATTGCAGCATTAATAATTAGATGCGTTAGCTAGAATACAGTCCGTCATGTGCTCTAATGAAACGTTCATTTCTTGGTGTGTGTGTGTTTGCCAGTAAAAACAAAGTGGAAATGTGAGTACGGTGAGTTCCTTTTTTGCTACAGTGCATCGGTGTGTTTCACCCAATCCATTTCTCACGCCGATACGTAACGTGACACAGGGACAACGCAGATGGAAAAAACTATTGACTTGGACAACTGCATAAATATGCTGGGTTATTGTACAGTAATAAACCTAGAGCTGTGCATGCATGTTTAACAATGCAAAGTCAGTCAGTCTGTTACCTACATTGACTTATTATAGGCCGGCCTCCTCTGGGAATGACAAAAATGTAACGAGAGGTGTTTATTTTGAATAACATACCCATCCTCCATGTCTTGTGACCCAGCTCAGGAGAGTGTCTCTAAAGTAGTTCAGGGTACACCTCAGGATGTCCAACACACACTGGGGAAAATGGGCCTCAACCATCTAAAAAGACAGACAGACAGACAGACATAATTAATGAATTAAGTCACAGAGTAGTACTGTGTTTCCTTCATCAAGACACTGGACAAATTGTATTTTTTATTTTTTGCTGTGCTTTTAATCTCTGTAGCACTTTGAGATTCGTAAGAATGTAAAGCGCTTTATAAATAAAATGCATTATTATTATTGGACAATATAAGTTGACATAATGGTTATGACTTTCTAGAAAGACCATAATCCTGGTATATATCGATGTTTTGGTTGCGTGTCCTCCTCACCTTGACGCACAGTCTTCCCGCTACATAGAACAGCACAGCGATCACCTCCCAGGTGATCTTCCCACCGTTCGTCACCATGATGACCAGCTTCTTGAACTTCTCGGACACTGGACCAGGGCTCCTTGCCATCCCATCTATAGCACTGAGAGACACAATGATGCAAACTTAAAGTTATTATTAATAAATTATAGGGCAACCGATAAGGGACAACTTAGTTCTGATAGTTAAATAGTAGTCCATATACGGTGTCAACGCTATTAAACACCCTTTATGTGTCGTTTCAAAAATATTGAACCTATGAAAAGTATAAAAAAAACGCTTTGGAAAGAACCTCTCAACTCCATTGCCTCCTCGAGCGGTCTGTGAAAGCACTTAACTCCACTCCCTCTCCCCTGTGTGCCACAGGGCTGCTACTACAATCAGACTCAAGTCACGAAGCAGAAGATAAACAGACTTTAGCAAGGCAGGGATTTTTTTCCCCATAGTCTGTTAAAAGTAACTATGCAGTGTAGCCGTTTATGAAACTTAGCACCGACGCTAATGTGAAAACAATTACATTTCTAAAATATATGTAGTGTTTTCTGAGGAGAGCAATGTGACAAGAAATGAGTCCATACAGCTTTTCTCTCACTAGTTTACTGAGACTGCAACTCCGTCAATGGTAAATGGTGCATTTATATAGCACCTTTATCCAAGGCGCTTTACATAGATTGTGCATCAATTCACACACACATTCATACACCGATGGCGGCAGAAACCATGCAAGGCACCAGCCAGCACATCAGGAGCAATTAGGGGTTCAGTGTTTTGCTCAAGGACACTTCGACACTAACTCTGGGGGAGCCCGGGTTTGAACTGGAAACCTTGCGGTTCCCATCCAGCCACTCTAACCCTGAGCCACCGCCTCCACGAATCCCTTTGCTAACGTCATTGTTGTACTATTTAAAATCTTGCTTATTATTGTAGGCATATATTATGAAGCAGTGTCATGAAGCATGCCATTGTTTCACGTGGTGGGATGTGCATTGAGTGAGCTTGGAGATCCATTGTCAGCTGTTCTTATCAATGACGGAAAATGACGTAGAAAACCCTCCTATCTCCACTTGAGCTGGATTTAGGTGAAGTCATATTATACTATGTATTATTAGAAATTAATTAGAAATTAGTAGGTTGTTTACAAGAATGAATTGGGTGGAGGTGACAGTGGGATAGACAGAGCCATGATGATAGACAGACATGCACACAACGGTTCTCAAACTTTTTGACAATGACAAAAGACTCCCAAATGAATATGGATTTGGCCTAGGAACCGGATTCAATAATATGTTGTGCCAGGTTTCCATAAAAAGGATTTGTGTTAAAATGTGTGTTTTTTCTCCCAAGTTTCTTGGAAATAGAAAATGTTAAAGAGATGCTAATTTATCTGAGGACCCCCAGGGGTCCCCGGACCACACTTTGAGAACCACTGTATTAGCACATATACTGTACATAAACAAGAGTGTTAGACACAGTGAAGCATATTAAACTCACTCTTGGAAGGGCTTATGGTCCTTCATGGAGTCGCCCACGACTCGTACCATGATGCCGAGTTGTGTGACCATGTTCTTCTCCTGCTCCGTCTGCAGCCCGGAGCCCGGCGTGAAGGGCGGGACATCCTCTGAGGGAACTTCCTTCAGCTGCCACTCTATCACCCTGCCGGCGGGAACGTGAGGGAATAGGACGTAGGCATGGCGGAAAGACACAGGATGGACCTTGAGTGGTGGTGCTATAAAATAAGATTAGTGAACTACTAGACTAGAGGACAAACCCACAAATGGATTGATGAATAAAAAGACATAATGTTTTGTTATAATAATAACAATAATAAACTATATATATTTTTTTTTCCTTTCTTTCTTTCCTACATTCCTTTCTCTGAAACATTATCAAACGTTAGCCTCTGGTGTTTGAGAGAAAATAACTGACAATAGGTCAAAATAATATCCAGGGACTTAAATCAAATGATTCCATAACGAATAATTAAAATCAAGCAGGAAACAAGAAACCAGAATGTGTTTTGGATGACCTCATCATAAGATAATTTCTGCAGGAGCCCCACCCACAGGCACACTGAATAATAGCACTTTGTTAACGTTTTTGAATTATTTATATTGTGTATATTATATAAAATCATTGATTGTATACAAATATAATCAGAATTAAGTTTAAGTTAAGTGGTTCTAAATGACCCAAAATGCTCTGTAGGTTTTTTTATTCTAGTGGTTTCAGTTTCAATCTGACCTGCTTTGCAGATAACATGGTAGTGTGAAGTGAAACCCTTTGTTTTTATGTCTTAATTTTACTTTACTTACTCTTTAATGAGGGCTTCTCCTATCCTTTCATCTGTGGGGAATAAGCAGAACACAACTGTTGAACTAAAACTACATTAAACTATTACTTTTGCGGTCTGTGACCTGAAAATCTTGACCAAAATCCCATTGGAAATGTTAGTGAGTTCTGAAAAAGTCGAGTCCTACCTGAACTCCCATTTCCTTCACACGCCATGGTGACAAAACTTTCTCCCTTTCTCGACGTTCTTGTGAAGTTCTCGTCGTTGTAAATTAAATTATTTATCGAATGTGATAGTGGGTTAATTTGGCATACCGTAATAAAATCACTGTTTTCATAGGAAGTGTAGTTTGTGTTGAAACATGTCCACGCCGCGGTGAGCTGAGGTATGTACAGGAACTTAGTTATGATTGGAGGCGGGGGGACAGTGTTGCCAGTTTTCTGCGAGAGGAACAAGCAACCAGGTCTATGAAAACAAGCCCAAACATTATGCAACGCAAATGCAACGCATTAGATTAGATTAGAGCCTTTACTGTCTATGATTAGAGCTATGGACCAGAGCTAACTATAGGCTTAGGCTACAGTACAAATCAATCAATCAATATTATCACATGAAAAGATGAAAAAACAAGTGTAATGCTTTTATGGTGTCGTCCACTCACAGTCAACCGTTTTTGTATTGAGTTGTGCTTGAAATGTACTGTAATTCTGAAAACTGTTAATAAATACTTCAATCAATCAATCAATCAATCAATCAATCAATTGCAACTAGGCCTACCAATATTTACAAGCAATTTTGGAGAAAGACATGCCCAAAGTCGCTTATAACAAGGAAACATGGCAACACAGCTCATGTTACTGTAAATACTTCCGTCTAGAAACATTGACTTGTGTTGTTAGTGTTTCCTCTATCTTTCCTTCAATGTACAAACAAAGAACAAACAAAAATATATTTCTACATTCGCGTTTAAGAATATGACATTGTATATTAATTATATTCAACTTAAATTGTAATAAATACATAACCAGAGGATGAATTAGAGGAAAAATAGGCTAATAACATTTAGAAATTTGAATTATATAGGCCTATATTATATAGTATATATATTCGTACCATTGAACACAATTCTTGAATATGGCTCCCTCGCACAAAAACAAATTTCAGAAATATATTATTTTGGGGGTCCTGACCAAATGTTTGAGATCCAGGATCTATGTCCAGAATCACCACTGGATTAGATCGATCATCGATGTGTTGCTATAGGTTCTCCGTGGTTTCCAATTCCATCCATACACCAAGGGGAACGAACCGTTATTGTAATGGCACGAACCGAGCGAACCGAACCCATAACTCTAAGGACAGAACCCTATGAACCAAACGAACCCTCCGCCCGGGGGTGACCAAATAACATGCGAAACAAGCGCACCCAGTCCACGTGGGGCTTTTCCGCAGCTGTCGCTTCATTTCTACGTCACAAATTGATTTGGGAAGCGGTCGCTAGCGAGTTTTTTCACCGTGCGTTTGTGACTTTAGCAACAGTTGTGCCTATTTTTTAAATACTAATAATACATTTTATCACCTGCTTGTTTTTCCCTACTCAACCCCAGACCATGTCAAAACTTTTGAAGGTAGACAGTGGACTCAAAACAAAGGTAAGTCTGTTTCCAGCCTTTATGTAATGATGATGAGAGAAGCCACGGCCTCATGTGTGTGGCTCCCAGGCTCCCCCATCTATTCACATTTACCTCTTTTTTATACATTGTATTAACTATGATTCCCGACAGGCAAGCTAGTTTGACATCTAGACTCATGATTATTAAAGTAAATACATTGATTGTGACAGTCACTCACAGTACTGCAGGAACTCTAAACCCAGTGTTCACTTCACGCTTGAGTGTCCATGTGTGTCCATCGAGGTACAGATGGATAAGATAATAGCATGTTTTTACTGTGTATAACTTGGAGAAAGTGTCATTATCATGTTTCTTTGGATAGATTTCCCGTTTAGTCTCTATTACTACAGTGCCTGCAGCTATTCATTGTTTATAATATTCATTGTGTTGCCGTTTGGTTTTATAGTATTATTTTGATTTAGAAAGTTAGTATCACTATAGGTATATGTTTTAAGATACTGTACTGCAGTGAGTGCAAACTGCACAGGTGAATATATTCCAGCTATAGGGCCCAAGAAGCAGCTATACCTGTTCTGTCCTGTTTGCTTGTCGAAAATTATAATAAACTGTCACGCTTGTTTGGACAATGGACGTATTTTCCCCCAATTTATTTCCTAATAGTGCTTCAGTGGCTGTTAGATTTTTAAGTTTGATGTATTTTAGGTTATTATTAAACACCCTAATGCCTTTTTCTACAGCAAAGTTAATGATACAGTACCAGGTAGCAACTGTGCCTCCTGTGTCTGTACACAAGCAACACGGAAGCTGATTGTGGGATTATAGCTAATTGGCAGAGTTGTGGGGTACTGGCATTTGAATAAATAACTCTAATGGCATTGTTTTGTATTATCTCTTGACAGGTGGATGCATTTAGGGCCCAGATTACCAGTGAGGTAAGTGTCTATGAGATATGACATTTATGGACCTGCAGTAAGATGAATACAAATATACTTCTGAATAACAGACTTGGACTTATTTTTCCCTTACAACGTTGAAAGACATTACACCAAAAATATGTTTGATGAACTCAATATAACAATGTTGCTTTTTGTATTGTTAATTCTAATGTACAGTATACCTTACTGGGAAACTAGACCTTTGCTGTCAAAGTTTATCACGACTCATCATTTGATCAATTGATGTTTACTAGGCTGAGCACCTGGTGGCGAGTTTCTTTCCTCAGAAGCTTCTGGAGTTGGATAGCTTCCTGAAGGTAAGGATA
Organism: Protomyctophum bolini; assembly: GCF_963924005.1. Taxonomy (NCBI): domain Eukaryota; kingdom Metazoa; phylum Chordata; class Actinopteri; order Myctophiformes; family Myctophidae; genus Protomyctophum; species Protomyctophum bolini. The sequence continues at coordinate 10,252,849 of NC_137872.1, forward strand.
GTGGTCATTTTAGCTTTCACGTGATGTCAGACAATGTTGCTGCAAACACTTTAATGAGTGGCGTACCTACTTATCCTGACCTGGCACTATCCTGATCAGGCACTTGTGCTTTTCTTTTTCAAACACAGGGCATCCACCCATATTATCATGGGTCATTTTAATATAATTTTGATGTTTTATTATGCTTGTAATAAATGGGAATTTCCATTTTGGGAATTGAATTGATCAAGTATAATATCATCAGACTTCAAAACAACTATACATTTTTGCTTGTGCAAATTTACAACTATAGGACACCAAGTAAACGATGAAGCAGGCATCTGTCTAAGTTACATCAACATTTGTGGTCAAGAAATAAAACCTAAGAAACTAAACATGAGAACGAGTGACCAAGATACAAAGTAGATACAAGATATAAAATCTGATTTGTAAATAGATAATTAGAACTGAGAATGCTTCCCAGTTTTTAAAAACGCCATGATGATCTTTCCTCCCTTCAGGAACCCATTCTGAATGTGACTGACCTGAAGGAGATCCATGCAGAGCTCAACTTTAAAGTCCCAGAGCCCATCCTCTTCACTAATAGTCATGACGTCTTGGACTTGGTGAGTCTGTATTAAGGCTGCAGCCTGCAACTACTATTATTTTATTAGCGATTATTCTATCAACAATCTTTTTGATTAATCAAAAATTGAGAAGCCAGTATATATATTTACTGGGTCGACTGAGTGAGGGGTATGATGTTGGTAGACCCGAAACCCCGTTGACCTCAGGATACATCACTGAGGATACGTCCCAGGTGCATCCATGCATGTATTTTTTTAGTTATAGTTCTATTTATAGTGACTCATAGGAATAGACTAGTATATTCTGGTGACCACCGGAGAGACTGGTGACAGCCGGAATATAGACGGCACCCGGGTGAGCAGTATGGGTTAGTGCCCCAGCCTGTGTCCTCTGTGAGGAGGAAGCCTAACAACCCTCGGTGAGGCCTTTAGGAGGGCCATGTAAGCAGCAAGCGGAACTGCAGCACCATTGCCCACCACTCCTGAATGAAGTATCTGGTGCTGGGCCTGGTGAGAGCAGGAGTGGACCTGGTGAGACGTAGGAGGGGCCCGGACAGGAGACGACCCACAGAGCCAAGTCCTTCCATGCGCCAGAAGTGTACCTCCCAGCCCTGGCAGAGTAGTTCGAACGGATTGTGTGGCCCTGGTTTTGCCCTAGTGGGACTGATTGAGGGTAGCTACTGGGACGTAAGTCGGGACTTGATCACCCCAGTTGGGTCGCCTGAGTGAGGGGTATGATGTTGGTAGACCCGAAACAGGTTTTTTGCGGCCGATCCCCGATTGTTTTTCTCATGATCGGCCGATACCGATCTTGTGCGTAAGAGGCAAATTTGAATATTTCCAAAATTATTATAATTATGTCAAAGCCCACGTCAAAACTGTTCCTCCCCACACACGGGGGAGAATGTTTAGGCCTTTCACAAAAATGCAAAATGATATTACACTATATATCTGATTGACATTTATACCACTTAAATAGTGTAAAAGATCGGTTTCTCTAGACAGGGTAAATTGCCGATCACATATAGGGTAAATCACCGATCAGAGTGAATATCGGCCGATCTCTGATCGGTGGCCGATTATCGGAGCATCTCTAAAAAAATTATATATATATATATATATATACACACACACACACAGTCACACACACATAGTGGCAACAATTGTTTGCCACTTAAGCCCTTATGTTATGCTTTTATACTGAAAAATAGAGAGCTCAACGCGTTGTCATGAGCTTGTAGATTTGATATATTAACTATCTTTTGAAATGTTTTGAAAATGTTCACCTATATGACTTGCCCAAAATAGGGATCTATTATTAATTCTTTATCAAATGATCTATTATCGATTGTATTTATTTTTTATAATGTTGCACCCCTAGTCTGTCTGAACATGGTGAGTCTATATACTATAGTCTGTCTCTATAGTTTTTGTTTACATTATTATTGTTTTATTAATGTTATATTATCATTAATTCATATCATAGTGTTTTGCCAATTATTTGAAAAAGCCACTTGCAATACCCTCGTGGCCCACCAGTGGGCCCCGGCCCACTAGTTGGGAAGTGGAAACCAGTCTTCTACAGTAGGTAGCACTAATAACAGCCGGATTTGTCTTTTTTCTTTTTCTTTTTCCTACCATGATGTGGCTCATTAGTTAGATTCCTGAGTTCCATTCCCCCCTGGCTCTGTGGAGATGAAAAACAACCCTGTCCGTGGTCTGGTTTGGACTGTAACAACAACTCATGCTGTTGAATAACCTCAAATCAACTTTCACATTAATGCATTGCTAAAGACACTCATATCTCTTGACAGTGGTATGTTGCCACCGGGTTTTAGAGAATAATGAAGTATAAACAACACGGTTCACAGAGTCCCTGCCGTGTTATCGGGAAGTGGAGGCTGATTGTTTCCTCTGCAGCAGCACTGCTGGAGAGATATGACCTTAAAAATACAATTTGGTATATCTGGGTTCTCTGTGCCCTGAAAGTTTTATTCCATTTGGTTAGTCGATAGGTCTGTCCTATTGAAATATGCACTGTACTGTACTTTCCCGATCACCTCTTTCTAATGGCAACACATTTAACTTGGCTTGCCTTGTATCTGATCTCCACAGCAGAATGCCAAAAAGCGGAAACTGGAAGATGGGCTGGGTGATGAAAATTGCCAAGGTAATTGAAAAATCTGGGGAATTCACAGCAAAGTTGTTTAATCTGTTGGTCACCTAGACCTATGCAACTAATAATAATGTTGTTTTTTATATTGTCATATTCAACTTTGGTAGAATCCTGGGATGTATACATCTTTAGCTACCTGGGCATGATATATGTCTGAAATTATTTTATTGGGAATAACCCATTGAGATTAGACCATCTAATTTTCAAGTCAAAAAGTTGTCGATCATCTTTATCTGTTGCTTCCATACCCCATTTCCATTAATTTCATGGCAAAAGGTCTTAAAACCATACTTTTAGCACATAAGCAAATGCAAACGGAGTACGCCAGTAAATACATTAAATTCAGTTTTTGCATACAGGTATATCGTACTGGTGGCAGTGCTCGTGTTACACTGATATGGGTGACCTATTCATTTCTGCAGTGCTAGAGTAGCCTACTGTACACCCATCATGAATTTCACTCTTAGGAATTGTTTATTTTTAGAGTCCAGTTTAACAGCGTTTGTTTATGATTGTATGAATTTTAGGATCTGTTTTTCCATTCTTTACTGTGGTGGTTGTCTTTGGGGTTCCAGGTGGAAACAAAGTGGTGGTGATGCTGCCAGAGGGGATGATGAAAAGCAATGCACAGCTGGTGGCCCTGATAGAAAGAGTCAAACCAGAGATCAGAACACTCATCGAGAAATGTAACACAGTGAGTCCTGGAGACACACGCACATTACGCAACTTCATGTCCAATTGTATACATGGATACAAACAAAGAAACGGTCAGTCAGTATCACATAACCCCACAAATCCACCCCAAAGAAATATGTTGCATATATCAGTGCTTCCAAATAATAAGATATTTGAAAATAAAATTAAAATAAGAGTGGTAATGATAAAAACAAATATAGATAACTTCAGCTACTGAAAGGCTTACAACACCTGCTTATATATTCCTTTCACATTGTTTGTGGTAGTCTACATTGTGATATAATCCTCATCTCTGTGTCTTCCAGGTGAAGATGTGGGTCTTGCTTCTCATTCCCAGAATTGAAGATGGGAACAACTTTGGAGTCTCCATACAGGTCAGTATTTGTTCATACATTAATACACATTCTGTGTTGACTAATGGTTCAAGAGAAAGTGTGTCTTTATAAATTTACTTCTAAAAAACCTTTCTCTTGAACCACCAAGTGGCAGTGTGCGGGTCTGTTGTCTTCTACATGTTATCACCCATGCATCTGCTTGAAAGGGAGAAGTGTGCTGTGCGGAAGTCTCTTAGAAAAACTAAAGTAAAAAACTTATTTTGTGACATTTAACTAATAACTAAGTTGTTGGCAGATGATCTGCCAAGATCATGAGCCAGAATATGTAGTTGAAAATGATCACTTTCTATGTTTGCGTGTGTGTGTGTGTGGGTGTGTAGGAGGAGACGGTAGCAGAGCTGAGGCAGGTTGAAGGAGATGCAGCGTCTTATCTCGATCAGATCTCCAGATACTACATCACCAGAGCCAAGCTGGTCTCCAAGATAGCCAAATACCCTCATGTGGTGAGTTGTCTGTGTGTGTGAGTCCAGCTGGTCATCAAGATAGCAATGCACCCACTTGTGATGGGTTTCTCTGTGTGCATGTGCTAGACACGAGAAGCTCTTCACAGGTCCAAAATGATGGACCCAAAGTAAACCCTAATGGAACCGTGAAATTTGTTTAGAGTCCCAATTGGTTCAGAGATTTCTTTCATTTTTATTTTTTGCAACTGAATGGCTGGAAAAAAGGAAATGAAGAGTTTACATATAGTACACATAGTACATGCATAAACCTTCCCTAATGATTATATCTGGTTTCAGTATTTATTTATGGTGTATTGTATCTATTATTAAGGTTATTGTAGCAGTCAATTTATATTAGGGATCGGGGGGGGGGGGGGGGGGGTGGGTCCCGAGACATTGCCAAAGCATTTCCGGGGGTCCCCAGCCAAAAACGTTGAGAACCCCTGACTTAAGTGAATGCATGGCGTTGTGAGCATATTTATATTGTCAGTCCCAGAATAGACAAGACATGACACGGTTTCAGAGGTTACGTTATCCATCTTTCTCCCTGTCTCTCAGGAGGACTACAGGATGACCGTAACAGAGATTGATGAGAAGGAGTACATCAGTCTGAAGATCATCGTCTCGGAGCTCAGGAACCAATATGTGAGTGTTGACTCATTAGCTTGACATCTATCACACGGTTCAACTGGGTTGAACTTGTGAACAACCATGGCAACTGGCATGAGAAAAATATATATTTCTATTGGTTAACTAGTTTAGATAGCTAAGATGTTAGCTGAAATGTGTTTGGTTTTGTTGCCAGTATGTCTCTAGCTGACATGCTGGTCAAGACCTAGCTGGTTGAGTGTATAAACGAAAGTACTGGAATTTGCTGAAAGTACCGCCCAAGGAAATGATGTTTGAGGCTTTACAAATCTGTTTACATTCTGCGTCCATTAATGAATTTGGAGATGAGAAAAGGCTTGAAACGAGGCTACTAGTTTACAAAAGTCCTGTATGGCACTTAATACTAAAGTACTAAATAGTATCTTGGACGGTGTTAATAAATGCCACTTTCCTCATTTTCAGGTGACTCTTCACGACATGATTCTGAAGAACATCGAGAAGATTAAGAAACCACGAAGCTGCAACTCGGAAGCTCTTTACTAAAACACTGTTAGTAGACAGGTGTCTTGGATTAAATTTAGAATTAAGGGATCACTTAAATGTATTTTTTCAGCAGTTTTCGTGAGCAGTATATACACTCAATGCACTACTGTATTACAGCTGTGACAATCCAAATCGGACCATATCCAAATTCAGTTCTAGACAAACCATCACTCAGTCAAAAGTATCCTTATAAAGCGCATCCTTAACAAAGGTGGTCAAAGCCAGCAAGATGTACCACACGTCAACTCTGTTCTAAAGACTCACAAGAGAGTCGTACAGCTGAGTTTTCTATTTCTTCCCCGAATTCCCACGAATTGGAATGTTTTTTTTTTTAGGGCGTTTCCTTTTCTTTTTTACTTCTGCTGTGGATTTTGGGGATATAAAATTATCTAGTGACACCCATTAATTTCATGTTGAGGAATTCCAGTTTTTCTTCTAGTTAGGACAACCCTGTCTGGTGAAAAGCTTCTCTTGTCACCTGCCTGCTCTGCATGGAGGCCAGAGCACGGGGTCCGTGATGTGGAACTCTGAAACGGAAACAATGAGTTGATGACAACAATGACTTCGCATGACATACCTGTAACGTTCATGATATTTGGCTTGCTTTTTTCCAGGAATTAGACATTCTCGTGGTTGTTTTTTAAGGCCTTTCTCCAGTTTGTAATGGATGAAAGGCTAAATGTGCCTTGATAGGCATTGACACTTGGATGTTTTTGTTTTAAGGTATGTTTAGTTTCCTTGTGTTTTTGAGATGCTGGAGGGGTGTGTGTGTGTGTGTGTGTGTGTGTGTGTGTGTGTGTGTGTGTGTGTGTGTCGCGCTTAATTCTGTTAGTATAGTAGAGACAATATATGCCTCCAAATGGAACCAGCTGTCCACAGTAAATGGCACTTCAATAAATTCTCTTGGCCTTTTTGCCATTTTGTTGTTACATGACCCGGTCTGTGTTCCAACATTTCTTAACTGATATTCAGATGGTTCTATGGTCTTGCGGTACAATTCTGCCTACAAACAGATTAACCATATTGAGAGTTATGAGAATAGTGAATTTGAATTGCATGTTTCAGCAGCTCTGCACTTGGTCAAGTCAGAACACAGGTCAGTTTATTAGCTTTATTTTATTCCAAAAAGAGAAAAAAAGTATAGCATTTGTAAGGTGTATTGTCTTCCCATTGCCAAAGGATCATCTGAATATCAAATAGGTAGGAAAGGAAGTCATTATTTGAAGAGGAAACACTTGTTTCAAATGGTGTATAATACACATTCTCTTATTTTGTTTTGTCCCTCTCTTTTTATTTTAAGAATGATTATTTTACTTAATAAAACTTATTTTGGAAATATTTATTGACCATGAGTTTTTGCATTTGTTTTTGGCCAATATGATGTCTAACGAAGTTCTACACGCAGTAGTTCCTCCTACAGTATCTACAAAAATATCTAAATTGTAATGTGCAGAATTGGAGTTGGCTCATGTGTGCCAATTTATTCTTAGTTGTAGCTACTGGTATGCACCGCAAATAGATCTACAAGCTCAACGAATGGTATTGTGAGCTTGTAGATTGGGCATTTTCAATGTACAACACTGGGCGAAAGTAAATCCCATTCTTTAGACATTTGTGAGACGATAATCGGTACAATCTTAAAATCTATACTGAAATTCAGGCAGGCCTAACTACTGTAGTTAGGATCAGCCAACATGGGTGTGATATGGTTGTGTTTCTTTGAATTAGATTGCTGTCTAGCAGCTGAATGGACTCTTAGGTCTGTAACTCTGAAAGGTAACTGGTACGGTCGCCCATTTTCCATCGCGCCCCACTACTCTACCTGTAAATAACAAACATAATTCATGTTGGTGATTATATAAAAGGTATTATAATATTAATTTATCATTAAGTTCACTCTGTATATCCACGGGCATGATGATGCCATTACAAAACATGGGCTACATGAAAGAAATGTGTTTAATAAAACGAAATTAACTGCTGAAAGGTCACCGTCTCTGTCTCATGTTATTCTTTCTTAATAGTATAGAGGTCGACTACTATACTGTACAATCAAATAAATCTGTATACAAGATAATTTCAGAGAGGGAGGGAAATACTAAATTAACTGTTACATTAACACATTTTGTGGGGGCGAGTTGGTAAACGGGCGAGTCGTCTGGTATTCCTCTGAAACAATGACAACACAGTAAAATCCTCAGTGTTAAGTTAATGTTTCCATCTGTAACTCTTAGTGTACAAATGTAATCAAAACAATGAGGATTGTAGATTGGGGTCCCGGAAAACACGCCTGGCAAATCTGTCATGTCCGAGTTTAGAGCAACAAACCGTAGAATTCAAAGCTAATTGTTCCTTGTGATGTTTATAGAGGGTATGCGCATGCTTAAAGTGAATGGCAAATCGGGTGGCAAAGCAACATGCAAAGTGAGTTTAACGTTGTTTAACGTTGTTTAATGCAACCAGATAGGACTTTTCTGTTTGGATTCATGGGTTGTCAAGGCCAGAAAGTAGTTTTTTGCGACTCAGTAGGCATTCTTGTGTAACTTCCGGGTTTGATGATGATGTCATGCGCATACCCTCTATTCTTTGAACAGAGTAATGAAACCAGTAGTGATTGACCAACAATATAAAAATCTAATGAGAACAATTTCATGGCTTTTTCTAAATGTCTCCTCCCTCCAGTTGGACAAATTTCCTTGCACAGAACAAAATAGTGGACTACAATAATGTAATGATCCTGCAAGAACACAACTGGGTATATGGCCATGGCTAACTTGACATAGGCCCTATAGCAATAGACTAGTAAAGCAATGAAGTGCCTAAAATCTGATAACAGTTGTGTAAAGTAATAAACTTGAAAGAATTTCATTGTAGGTCTATTGTAATTTGAGTTTGCTTAAGTTCAAACCCTGCACCTGGAAAATAGGTTAACTATAACCTTCACAAGACCGCTGAGGTTGTAAAGGGGTTTGAAGTAACCTCACCGGACACAATCTGCTATGGCCTCTATACTGTCTTATCACTCAGTAAAATCCTCAGTGTTCATTTATCCATTTGTAACTCTGAGAATGAACATTTATACTCTCAGATTTAAATTAATACTGTGGATTTTACAGTGTACAGATATATCTATAACGGCGAGTGGGGAACTTGTCCTATTATTCATTACTGAGAGGCAAGGAAGTAGGCGCTGGTGGAATTTTGGCCTGGGTCAACTTAACATACACGTGAGTCTAGAATTAAAACATATTGTTTCATGTGTGTGTGTGTGTGTGTGTGTGTGTGTGTGTGTGTGTGTGTGTGTGTGTGTGTGTGTGTGTGTGTGTGTGTGTGTATTTTCTTTTTGACAAAGCACAACTTAATTTAATTTCTTGTTTTGTGTTTAAAAACAGACTGCAATTGTGTCTTGGCTGCAACACCAACGACCAGAGAGATGGTCTCCAAAGACATAACTCGCACAATCCTCAGATATCTCCTGGTTTTAATCATTCCTGCCTCGTTGATTGGTAACTGTGTCTTGATATGGCTCTACAGTGTCAACAGCCAACGTACAGTGGCACAGTGCCCTGCGCACCAGCTGCCACCGATCTCACCTGGGGTGCACAATGAACGCAGCCATGTCTTTGCTGACCTCTCAAGGGAAGAGCTCACCCAGGTTCGTGACTATGTGTCCAAAATCCCTGGGATGAACATATCGATTGATCCATTAACACCTCCGTCGATTACCGTTAATTACCTCTACCTGATTGAACTTTCCATGCCGAAGAAAGGCGAAGTCTTGCAGTATTTGGATGCCGGCGGGCCCAAGCCAAAGAGAGAGGCAACCGCAGTGGTTTTTCATGGCACGACGGGCTACATAAAGGAATACGTGGTTGGACCTCTCCCCAACCCAACCCGCCATCGGGATGTCACCTCTGAGAGGTACCAAATGGAGATGATACCGATCACAGCGCGTCCCACACATTCAGGGGAATACATGCTATTAACACCATTTGTTCAGGTCAGTGTGATGTTCCCACTCAGAAAGCTATTGAGTGAGAGTTTTGGTCCTGGGGCAGCTTCAAACCTGAGCTTTCATGAGGCCATGCCCAGGGGGGTCAAGTCAGGGGACAGGATGTCATGGTGGAGCTATTGTCGCAATGTTGAGGGGTTCTTCATCCATCCTGTGGGGTTTGAGGTGCTAATTGACCACCAGAATACCAGTATTAAGTTTTGGCATATTGACAAAGTGGTATACAATGGGCAGTATTTCAACAGCGTGAAAGAACTTAAAGACCAATACGAGGCAGGAACAGTGGAGAAAATCGTCTACAAAAGTACACCAAATTACGCCTCTCTCAAACCCAAGCAGAAACCCACAGGTGTCGGACCCCAGCAGTATTATACTCAGGAAAACCGCTTCAGTATAAAGGGCAACCATGTTGTGTACCTCGGCTGGAGCTTTGCCTTCGGTCTTAGTGCCCTCACGGGAATGAGAGTTTTTGATGTACGTTTTAATGGGGAGAGGATCATCTATGAACTCAGTGTCCAAGAAGCCATGTCTGTTTACGGCTCAAACACAGCACACATGATGCTCACCAAGTACCTCGACTCCGGCCTTGGTATTGGACGCATGGCCTATGAATTGGTCCGTGGGGTTGACTGCCCATACTCGGCTGCATACATTGACACCTACCACTACGTGGACAATGATGCCCCGCGCCGGTTCAAAAATTCTATTTGTGTCTTTGAGCATGACACGGGGCGTCCCCTGAGGAGGCACTTCAATGAGATATTCTATCAGAGCTACGGAGGGTTGTCAAACAGTGTACTAGTGTTCAGGACTATTACGGCCCTCGGGAACTATGATTACCTGTGGGATTTCAAGTTCTATCAGAGTGGCTCTGTGGAGGCCAAGGTGCACGCCACCGGCTACATCTCTTCCTCCTACCTAGTGGCAGGCAGCTATAAGTATGGACACCAGGTGGCGAAGAATGTCCTGGGGAACATCCATACCCACTTCATGCACTTCAAAGTGGATCTGGATGTGTTAGGTGAGTAGTCAAAACATTTGTTGATTTGATTTGATTTGATTTGATTTGATTTGATTTGACTTAACTTTTAATAGATTTGGGGGGAAAGAATCTCCACTGTGGTTATATTTTGTCTGTGTGTGCATTTTGCTTTCATTCTTCCTCTAGGAGTGAAGAATGTTTTCCAGACCAAAGACATGGAGTTTGTGAACGTGTCTCTGCCCTGGATGCCAGAACGCTATGCCATGGTGCCTCAGCTGGTAGAGAACCAGATCAACACAGAACAGGTACAGTCATTTTAACATCATCTCAAATGTTTTATCATTCATTATGTCCCGTTATAAAGGTGCACTGTAATGCCAATATTAGCCACTCAACCTAAGGCTGCTAGTGAATAAACTCTAACACTTCTCACTTCAAAGGAAGCAGCCCTGCGTTACGGCACCAAGACCCCTCGCTACCTCCACATAGCCAGCAACCAGACCAACCGCTGGGGACACAAGCGCTCCTATCGGCTCCAAGTGATCAGCTTCACCGGAGACCACCTGCCAGAGAGCCAGCCTGAGGAGAGGTCTATGTCCTGGGCTAGGTGAGAGGAAGTCAGGGTATGACCATGACCACCCCCCCCCCCCCCCTCTCTCTCTCTCTACCCCACTCTTACCCACCTCTCGTTGTCCAGGTATAAGGTAGCCATCACTAAACATAAGGACTTGGAGCAGACCAGCAGCAGTCTTTACAATCAGAATGACATGTGGACTCCAGCAGTCGACTTCAGCAAGTACATTCAAGACAACGAAAGCATCGATAATGAGGTGTGTCTATGTGTGTAATACTTCAGATGACCTGCGCACTAAAGAGTGTGTGTGCATGTGTGCAGAGCTAATATATATAAAATAAAATAAAACCATTGTTGTCAGCAAACGTTATCAAACACATATTCTGACACTCGTTGATTAATCTATTCCAGTGGCTCTCAAAGTTGGGGTTCTATTCTAACATGTTCAAACGTGACATCAGCTTGTGACTGCAATTTGTTCCTGTTCACGAATGACTCTGCACTGCTGGTCTCAGACAGGAACAAACTGCAGGTTGAAAAGGCCCTCAGCTCTGAAATGGGTAGAATCTGCACCTGGCTCGCTGTTAACAAACTGAATCCATTCTCTTTGGATCAAATGGTAATCTAAGCAAGGCTGACAGCTAGGTGACAATATTATCACACGAAAAGATGAAATTACGTACCTAGGTTCCATCCTGGAGGCAAATCTTTCCTGTGATAAAATGGCCACCAATGTAATCAAAATAGTCAACCAAAGAACAGACTCTAACAGGAGCCCTAGTACAAGGTTTCTTCGACTATGCATGCACGATGAATATCTTGGTACCACAACACCTCAAAGGCCCTGAAAACAAGGCTGGAGACTTCCCAAAACAAACTGGTCTGCGAGATTTGCTATACCACTAAGATACCCATGTACCGTACCTGTCAAAATACAATGTCAACGAAGTCCACAATCACAACACTAAGGGAGTTCAACAAACCACGTCCAACCTAGATTCGCCTCAAACAAGGGATTAAATTCATTTCACTCCTATGCCAAAAGGTGTTTTCCATACTGTACATGTTTTCCCATTTTTACTTTGTCACTGTACATATGATGATTTGATATATAAGAGTATATTTGATGCATCTTTAATGTTCAGATAGTGTAGATAGTTTTTGTACCTGTATTTTGTTTGAACTGCACCCATTCTACAAACAGTGAATAAAACAATCAATCAATCAATCAATCAATCAAAATGGACCCTTATACAGTAGATTGGCCATCTCAGCTATCCCTTTCCCCCTTTCATTTCTCAGGACCTGGTTGCCTGGGTAACCACTGGCTTCCTCCACATTCCCCATGCAGAAGACATCCCCAACACGGTAACCGTGGGCAACGGGGGCGGGGTCATCCTGCGCCCTCACAACTACTTTGACGAGGACCCGTCCATCCATTCTCTTGACGGGGTGTACATCGCCCCCGGGACCGAGCAGAGCTGTGACAACAACAAGATGGCTTGCCTTCATAAAGAGGCATGTAGGCCAGCGCTCAAACCCTTCACCTATGAGGGCTTCCTTTATGATGAGAGTTAAGGGCAGGTGTTTTGAAGGAAAACATCATTAGATACTGTACCTATGGTATGTTTACATACTTTTCATCGGTTAAACAGGTGAACATTTTGTTCTTGCGATTTGTGATTTTGTACTTTTGTCACACTGGATCTATAATCACTTGTAATTCTTTGTGAGAATTGGGATGTTTTTTTGTTTTATTGCCTTGCTGTATTTGTGTGTGCTGAAAAAAAAGGAAATGTTTGTATCAAATGCCTTTTGTAAACTCTAATAACTGCTGAACACACTGCAGAATAACTAAAGCATAAATAACCTAATGACATGAATAAAACAAAGCTATATATCCTTTGCCCAGTGTGAGAATGACTGGTATATTTATTTACAGAAAAATACCAACTGACATAAATACAGAAAGGCAAAATGGCAGCCTTTTATACCCAGCTGGAGATAATGAGCCTGGACTATACCATTTCACAGGGTGTATTATAAATGAGGGAGTCTTATAATAGGCTATAAGAGTGGTCGTATATTCAGCACAATTCGCTAAAATGATATTGTGCATGTGTGTGTGTGTGTGCGTGTGCGTGTGCGTGTGCGTGTGCGTGTGTGTGTGTGTGTGTGCGTGTGCGTGCGTGTACTGTGTGCGTGTGTACTATGTTAGTGGCTTCTCTCTTCTTGTGTGTGTAAGTAAAAGTCTTGGTTTGTTTCAGTTTTAGCCCTTATTTCTATATAGTGGATACAACATATGCCATCAAAATAGTGCACAGTAAATGGCACTTCAATTGGTTACACACGACACGCAGAAAAGGTCGTCATGAACGGGACTCGAACACACGACACGCTGTCAGGCCAAAACCTATATGTAGCAAACGCCTGGCCCACTTGGCCAGCGGGCGCACCAAGGACAGTTATTGTTCCTTCTATATGACATGAAAGCAGTCTGTAATTGTTGTTCTTGTTCGCTGATGACTCAGCACTCCTGGCTTCGAGCGAGGACAAAATATGCAAGTTGAGGAAGCTCACAGTTCTGAACTGAGTCAACAACATGTTTAGAAAAGGAGGAACCACTCCTATAGACAGCTATGTATTTGTATTTTGTAGTTGCAGATATCGTTGATGAAATTGCATACAATATATCGCTATATCGCAAATATCGCAATATACCAAATATCGTGATATTATCGTTATCGAGGGCCTAATATCGCTATATATATCGTATCGTGAGGTACCCATATCGTCCCACCCCTATGTATGACTGTACCTTGTGCTGTTTACATTTCAATGGTACGATCACTTAAAACAAATTAATGATGGATAGAGTTAGAGAACCAGACCAGTTGCTAAACCAAAAGTAGATATTATTTTTCAAATTAATTATAAAGATACCCAGACGATTGCTAAGTGCATTCTTTCTTAGCTTTTTGGACAGAAGAACTGGAAAGTGATAAAAAAAAAAACATGCTGTACCCCCTGCAACTGTATATACTTTCCCCATTTTCAACTGTTTTTATTATATTTTGATACTTGTTTTGGCAATGTTTTCTCATACAAATAAAGCTCCTTTGAATTGAATTTATAAAAGGAGGAAGCACTTTGTGAACTGCATCGGGGAAACAGATTTCAACTTTGAGATTAGAGATTATGCGTGTCCACATGCCGTACATTACAAAATGCAATGACAAGGCATGATTCATGTTCAACTGTCTGTTACACAACATTTAGAAATACACTCTTCCCAAGCCAATATAAAGGCAGATGACCCCTCAACCGTTAAGACACAATACATTCATCTTGTAGACCTTACACTCTACACAACTTTGGGTCTGCAGAAAGGTATGGTAGATTTTTGCAATAATACTCGTACTATTCATTAATGCTAGAGAGAGATACTGAAGGGCACTGAACTGATATGTGATGATTTGCATGACAACTAACATTATTTGTCTGATTCCAGGATGAAGGGCCTTGGGACTCTCGTACTAATGTTGCTGCTGGGTGTATTGATGCCTGATGCAGCGGCCGGGATTAAGGGTGTGCTCCCTGCAGGTCGGAATGCATCACCTAAACCTGCAATGTGCAACCCGTTTAAAGGTAAATCACCCACAAACATGTAATGGGGCTTAAAGCCCAAACCGTACCAACAATTCGCAACATGCAACTCCTTGCAACTAATATCCCTAATGGCAGTTGCAAGGAGTTTCATTGGTGCGGTTGACCTTAAAACTTGAATCTCATCTCATCTCAAAAACTACTGAGATGGGGCGCCCGCTGGCCTAGCGGTCCAGGCGCAAGCCACATATAGGCTCTGGCCCATCTCTGGGGTCCCATTCATGACGACCTTTGCTGCATGTCTACTGAGATGGCTGAGATCTACTGTACCTAGAATGTAGAATGTTAGAAGGTACTGCACTGGACAGACTGTAGTAAACATTGTTGAATTTAGTTTAGTTTATTTCAAATACAATATGTTACCATATAGATCTATGGATATTATGGACATACAGTAGCATATTATTGTGTATAATGTACATGCCTTGCTTTCATAATGTATCACTATTTAGTATTTAGTAGTTAAGTCTACTCATGAGTACTTTATACACTCTCCATACAGCATGAAGTTAGTTGTAAATTATACAGCTAATTAATTATAATGTATTGATACATTCAAACCTGTTGCATTTTACATAAGTAAACAGATTATGATAATAGTACTTTGCTTTGTTGAGAATAACTGTGCTTTGTTGAGAATGATATCACATTTTGTTTTGTCTTGTGTTGTAGAGAGATGTGACATTCAGATACTAAGCCGTTCAGCCATTCGCAAGTTGGAACTCTCTAAAAAGAGGTAAGACTCTACTAGTGCAAGTACAATAATGCATAAACCATCATTCTAATCAGTATTATCATCTGTACAAACTATTCGCCATCGCAAGGCAGCCATTTTGTTTAATGAAATGACACCCCGTTGGGCTGACATTTCTTCACAACCTGCACATGATGTTAGCAAATTGGCCGCTGTGTGAATATAGTCAATAGGATGCCAGGTCAACAAATGAACCTGGCATCTGTCAAAATAACATCTAAATTACTCAGTGTGAATGGCGCGTTACAGTATATGTAAATACTAGAGCCATTATAAAACATAAATACAGGTATTAAACTCATAAGAAGCAATCATTGACTTTATCATGCTTTTGTTGTCATGTCAAATAAAAGTCCTCAATGTGCATGGCCTCTTCCTCAGGTACAACATACTCCCTATCCCAGATTACATGGCAGGCAAGCTCCTTCGTCGTCAGGGTGGACACCTAGCTGCCGACCTTAAGAATGGCCGGGCTGGACCGCGCATAGCCCGCTATGTGAAACGCTGGGCTCGACTCCGCCGAGCCCGTCGTCTGAGTCGCTGGGCTCGACTCCGCCGTGCCCGTCGTCTGAACAGCAAGAACCTCATGATGCGTCGTCAGAATGGCAGTGCTGGACTCCGCATAGAGCGCATGCGCATCAACAATGTCCAGCGTATGAGATTTGATTAGATTAGATGACATTTTCAACCATACGAGAGTCAAGGCTTAATTCACCTGGGCATACATGGACGGACACTTGCTCATACTGTAGAACAGAACATGTACGAATGCAATGTATACGATGCTTATACCCTGCTGTCCCAAGCGTTAGAGATGCCTTGTCAATGTATTAGTCCGTATAGTTTTCAATAAAGAAGTGTTTAAGTCTATAATCTAATTCTGTGTCTGAATTCATCTTTACTGCTTTTCCTCGTTTCCCCAAATGAGTGCAACTATACGCAACAGCGCACTCTTACCGGTATGTCAGACTATTGTTCATAGATTATAGTTCCGCATTCAACACTATTGTTCCATCTAAATTAGTGTTGAAACTCAGAGAGGTCTTGGTCTGGGCAGCTCCATCTGTAACTGACTATTTGATTTTCTGACAGGCAGGCCCCAGTCTGTGCTGCCTCAGTCCTCTGTTGAACAGTTTGTTTTCGTTTGATTGTGTCGCAAGATGTGTGGAACCACATAGACTCTGTTCTTCGAGTCAACTTGTACAACTGAGGTTACTGAAATAACCAGAAGTTACAAATAACAATTTAGTCCCACAGTGACTCTCCCTCCTATAGCCCCATGGCTGTGTGTAGATCTTGGGGGACAGCAAGAAATAAAGAACAAGCCAAAGTTAATCCAGTGGGACTCGATCAGTCCAGAGATATTGTGAACAGAATTACACAGACTCAGTGTTACTGTATATACGAATGACTCCAAAGATCCTGAATCAAGATGTACGTACAGCTGTGTATATACCTGTAAATTAAGAATTATTGCTAAAATCATGTGTCCAGTGTATTAGGTAGAAAGTTATTCCTGCTTTTGTGTCAAACAGCTCTGTTTTCTTTTACCTTGCTTACAATTTACAATTTTTGGCATTTAGCCGACGCTCTTAATCCAGAGCGATTTACAGAACAAAGAAAAAAAATATGGCAATACATCACATACATAAAAAGTAGTTATTATGAAACATGCGTAAGCTAAGAACATAACAGTGGAATATCTATATAATGAAACAATGTATATATACTATAAAGTGATATGTCTACATTAAATGACAGCACTAGAATAGCATTTTATGGAGACATAGCACTTTATAGTAGGCCTATATTGTTTCATTATATAGATATTCCACTGTTACGTTCAAGCTTACGCATGTTTCATGATAACTACTTTTTATGTATGTGATGTATTGCCATGCTTTTTGTTCTTTCTTAATGATTAAGAGCGTCTGCTAAATGCCTAAATTTTAAGCAAGGTATATATTAAGGAAACAGCTGTTTGACACACAAGCAGGAATAATTATCTACCGAATACACTGGACACATGATTTTAGCAATAATTCTTAATTTAATTGCGGAAAACCAGAGGGATATAATAAGCTTGTAGGCATGCAAGGCAAGATTCAGACGGGACTTTTAGAAGGTTTGTCATTTGCGGGTCCAGAGGCCCTGAGATGCTGGAGATATCATCAGGGACAATAACAAGGAACACATTCCCTCCAGAAGTGCCATTTAGAGCCACCACTGTAGCAACAGGACATGTATTTATTATACTTTTTCTGCCTGATACTCCTGTTGAATTATTATGTATTTATTTATTTTGTGTGCATATATTACGTCTAGTATAGACAACGTCTTGTTTCTTCTTGTTAGGCCTATATTCTGATTGTCATGGTCAGGTCTTATTTCAAAACCTTTAAAAAAAAACGTTACCTCTTTCACAATACTTTTGCTTCAACAACAGCTGATAACATCAACATCTTGCACCATCATTTTCAATCAACAAAATCAAGAAGTCATGGTGACTGCATGTGGCGGAATTGTCTGAAGCTCAGATCAATAGCTTATGTTGTTGCCTACCATGAGAGAAACAATATAATCAACCACACCTGGTATTTACTATTTTGGACATCCCATTATACTGTAGGTGAAGAAATTCAAATTAGAGCGGCCCGGAAGATAATTTCCCATTCATTTCCCCCCATAGAATTTCAGAATGTATTTATTTAAAGACATGAAGCCAACTTGGCAGTATAACATACAGTAAAACATAAAGACACAAACTGTAGCATCACTCTCTATTGCTTCCAAGCAGACCTATTCACCGCATTGTGACACTATACTGAAACTGGAAGAGGGAACAGTAAGAAAGAAAAGTATAACTTCTTAGCTGTAGGCTAAGAAGGCTGCAAACTTCTTTGGCCATAATGCAGTGGCGGTTAAGCTGCTCCCCGGCAGTGGACACCCAGAAATTTGAAAACATTTAATCTTTACTCAGATCCCAATGAAATGAATGAAAATCAGTTAAAGGTGATTCAGTGATTTCACTTCATTCAAATGTCACTTTTTTTGTTGATGTGATAATCCTCCCTACTACACTATAGAGTGTGCTATAGAGTTAACCCATGGGGATCAAAAAACCTTAGGTTTTGTTTTTGGCTAGGTGGCCCAGAATTAAGAGTTTCCCCTCCAGTAGAGGAGGGGTTAGCCCCATAGAGGCTGGCTTCCCTCCCCATATTTCTGTCAGAAGCCATTGAGGGCTTATTTTACCCTTTTGCGTACAAGGTTTATTGTAAGGCCAATATGCTGTCTGCATAGTAATTGTACCTACTATCTACAAAAAATATCAAAATTGTGACATGTATTAGAGTTAGTGGCTCATGTGTGTAGTGTGCACTACACCGGCATTAAGCCTGATTTATACTTGCACATACTGGCATTTTGCTTCGAAAAAAGCTATAGATATAAAGGCTCAACATGTCATATCGAGTTGTGAGCTTGTAGATTGGCTATTTTTGAGTGGTGCAACCACTCCTACAACCAGCAATGTCCGTGTACCTGTTTGTATACCTGTTTGTTTGTGTGTGTACCTGTTTGTTTGTGTACCTGTATGAGCACGAGTATGTGACTTAATAGCAGTAGGGGGCGCCAGAAACAGAGAGAGGGGTAGTGCTGTGTCTCTAATGAGAGAGAGAGAGAGAGAGAGGGGGGGGGGGGGGGGGGGATTGCACCACTCAGTTCACACGTGTGTGATTTTTTTATATGCAACACGTATACATATCAAGTAGATATCCAGTCTAGACACTATGGACATTTGGACTCTACTAGTATACAGTATACTGAGTATAGTTAGGGCTCGATCTAATTAATTAATGTCAATGGCAGTGAGTGACCAACTACTAAAGTCTAATCAGTCCAATTTCATGGTATATTATAATGTATCCTCCCTTTTGTTAGGCAAGGCCAATAGAATAAAATAAAACCAAAAATAAAACAAATGTCTTGCACAGAACAAATGAGTGGACTTTGTTTTTGCTATATGGCCTATAATACTGAAATGATCCTGCAAGAACAAAGGTATTTTACCTAGGCTACAAGGTTTACAACAGTGCAGCAATAAAACACACAAGCCTGCCTAATATCTGATAATAGTTAGATAAAGTAATAAACTTGAAAGAAATTCATTCCATTGTAATTGTAGTTTGCTTAAGGTGCAGGGCACCTGGAAAATAACCAATAACCATAACCTTCACTTATCAAAAGACATGAGGTTGTAAAGACAGGGTTTGAAGTCACCGGACTCAAATTGCCATGTCCTTGTCCTTGTCATGTCATGTGAACCATCACACAAGAAAATCCCCAGTGTTAATTTATCCACTTGTAACTCTGAGAATGAAATGTGTATACTCTCAGAGTTGAATTAATACTGGGGATATTACAGTGTACAGATTATCTTTTAAAATTAAAGGAGAGTGGGGAGCTAGCCCGTCCTATTATTCATTACTGCACAACGGAGAGGGAGACCGTGCAAAGGCACAATTAAGGCACTGGTGGAACTTTGGCTTGAGTCAAAGCAAGTGAGTCCAGAATTAAAACATACTGTATTGTTTAATATTATTTGAATCTTCAGTTTTTACTGTCAAAGCATTCAATTAAATTAATTTCTTGTTTTGTGTAACTAGAACAGACTTCAATCGTATCTTGGCTGCAACACCAACGACAAACACTTTGGAGAGATGGTCTCCAAAGATGCAACCTGCACAATCCTCCTGGTTTTAGTCGTTACTGCCTCGTTGATCGGTAACTGTGTCTTGATATGGCTCAACAGTGTCAACAGCCAAAGTACGGCAGAGTGCCCTGCGCACCAGCTGCCACCGATCTCACCTGGGGTGCACAATGAACGCAGCCATGTCTTTGCTGACCTCTCAAGGGAAGAGCTCACCCAGGTTCGTGACTATGTGTCCAAAATCCCTGGGATGGACATATCGATTGATCCATTAACACCTCCGTCGAAGGATTACCTCTACTTGATCGAACTTTCCATGCCGAAGAAAGGCGAAGTCTTGCAGTATTTGGATGCCGACGGGCCCAAGCCAAAGAGAGAGGCGACCGCAGTGGTTTTTCATGGCACGACGGGCTACATAAAGGAATACGTGGTCGGACCTCTCCCCAACCCAACCCGCCATCGGGATGTCACCTCTGAGAGGTACCAAATGGAGATACCGATCACAGCGCGTCCCACACATTCAGGGGAATACTCTGTATTAATACCATTTCTTCTGTCCAATGTTATTGACCCACTCAGTAAGCTAGTGGATGAGAGCTTTGGTCCTGGGGCAGCTTCAAACCTGAGCTTTTATGAGGGCATGCCCAGGGGGGTCAAGTCAGGGGACAGGATGTCATGGGCAGGCTATTGTCGCAATGTTGAGGGGTTCTTCATCCATCCTGTGGGGTTTGAGGTGCTAGTTGACCACCGGGATACCAATTCTTCATTTTGGCACATTGACAAACTGTTATACAATGGGCAGTATTTCAACAGCGTAAAGGAACTTAATGACCAATACGAGGCAGGAACTGTGAAGAAAATCGTCTACAAAAGTACACCAAATTACGCCTCTCTCAAACCCAAGCAGAAACCCACAGGTGTCGGACCCCAGCAGTATTATACTCAGGAAAACCGCTTCAGTATAAAGGGCAACCATGTTGTGTACCTCGGCTGGAGCTTTGCCTTCGGTCTTAGTGCCCTCACGGGAATGAGAGTTTTTGATGTGCGTTTTAATGGGGAGAGGATCATCTATGAACTCAGTGTCCAAGAAACCATGTCAGTTTACGGCTCAAACACACCGCACATGATGCTCACCAAGTTCATCGACTCCAGCATTGGTATTGGACGCATGGCCAATGAATTGGTCCGTGGGGTTGACTGCCCATACTCGGCTGCATACATTGACACCTACCACTACGTGGACAATGATGCCCCGCGCCGGTTCAAAAATTCTATTTGTGTCTTTGAGCATGACACGGGGCGTCCCCTGAGGAGGCACTTCAATGAGATATTCTATCAGAGCTACGGAGGGTTGTCAAACAGTGTACTGGTGTTCAGGACTATCACGGCCATCGGGAACTATGACTACATGTGGGATTTCATCTTCTATCAGAGTGGCTCTGTGGAAGCCAAGGTGCACGCCACCGGCTACATCACCACTTCCTACCTGGTGGCCGGCAGCAATAAGTATGGACACCAGGTGGCAGAAAACATCCTGGGGAACATCCATACCCACTTCATTCACTTTAAAGTGGATCTGGATGTGTTAGGTGAGTAGTAGTCAGGCCGCGCTTCTTAAAGTTTCTAGTGATATTATTATGAAGGCTGATGCCGGTGAGTGCTCGGTGCTGCTCTTGCTTGATTTATAAGTGCTGCTTTTGATACAATTGACCACTCCATCCTTCTTGGCAGCTCAAACAGTGGGTAGGTCTATAAGTGGTTTGGCCTTGGAATGGTGTGTCAGTCGCTGTCGACAGCTATGTTTCCTCCTCAGCTCCTCTGACCTCTGGGGTCCCCCAGGGCTCCATCTTAGGACCAATCCTTTTCTCCCTTTATATGTTGCCACTTGGTGTGCTTATGAATAGTTTTGAAGGTGTATCCTATCATTGTTACACCGATGATACCCAACTTTATTTCAACAACATCCGCAGCCATTTTAATTTCAAGGACCCCCAAATTAAATGCATATGAATTAGCCTAGGGTGACAGGGTCCTAGGCCATTTCATTATTATAACAGTAGCTACTTATATTTTGTTATTTATAGCTGTGATTATTTATTTAAGAAGCACTGTTCTGAACCAATGTTCGCCTTGAAATAAGAAAAATGTAATCATCCTTAACCTTTAAGCTAAAATAATGATGACCAGGGACTTAAAATCTTTGTTTTAATTGATGGCCTTCATGCCCTGGCACTTGGCCTTGTGCCCTCAAAACGTTGACCACACTAAAGGCCAAGTGGCCTTGCCCCTAAAAGGATGAAATTCCAGGCCTGGCCGCCTGGTAGTCAGGCCTAAAATTACATCAACAGTGTTGTTATTGTGACACACATTGGTGCAGTGGTGAGAGTTGCATATATATTATATATATTATATTATATTTACATGCAGATGCATCACATTACAACAATTGTATCATAGTCTCTTGAAGTGTAGCTAAATGTAAGTCACTCGACTGGGCTGTGAACAAACGAAACAATGCAGCCTTTTTTCACATGCATTGCGAACCACTGTGGTTATCTGTTCATTTCCCCCTGCATGTGTGTGTGTGTGTGTGTGTGTGTGTGTGTGTGTGTGTGTGTGTGTGTGTGTGTGTGTGTGTGTGTGTGTGTGTGTGTGTGTGTGTGTGTGTGTGTGTGTGCTTTCATTCTTCCTCTAGGAGTGAAGAATGTTTTCCAGACCAAAGACATGGAGTTTGTGAACGTGTCTCTGCCCTGGATGCCAGAACGCTATGCCATGGTGCCTCAGCTGGTAGAGAACCAGATCAACACAGAACAGGTACAGTCATTTTAACATTATCTCAAATACTAGTTATTAATTATGTCCCTTAAAAAACTAAGTATAAGCCTTGGTGAGCCATGAGGCCCATAGGGCAGAAGCCTATCTCCTGTTTCTGTAGTGTGAGGCAGCTTGATGTACAAGTACACCCCCTGGACATGATGACGCTAGTATAGTATGTCGCAGGGACTTACTTATCCCAATCCAACATTGATGCTGAGTGCCAAGCAGGAAGGCACTATAGGTCCCACTTTTCAGAGTCTTTGGTATCGAACCCCGACCTCCCAGTCTCAGAGCGGACACTCTAGTCTAACCACAAGGCCACTGAGCTGGTCCCTTACGTTCCTTGTAATGCCAATATTAGCCACTGTACCTAACCTAAACTCCTCCTTCAAACTCTAACACTTCTCACTTCATAGGAAGCAGGCCTGCGTTACGACACCAAGACCCCTCGCTACCTCCACATAGCCAGCAACCAGACCAACCGCTGGGGACACAAGCGCTCCTATCGGCTTCAAGTGTTCAGCTTCACCGGAGACCACCTGCCAGAGAGCCAGCCTGAGGAGAGGTCTATGTCCTGGGCTAGGTGAGAGGAAGTCAGGGTACCTTCAGGAGGTCTCAAACTCTCAATATATGACTTATGTTATACCCAAACCACCACCCCCCACCTCTCGTTGTCCAGGTATAAGGTAGCCATCACTAAACATAAGGACTTGGAACAGACCAGCAGCAGTCTTTACAACATGAACAACCCCTGGACTCCAGCAGTCGACTTCAGCAAGTACATTCAGGACAACGAAAGTATTGTTAATGAGGTGTGTATGTGCATATAGGTGTGTATTGGATGTGTACAGCTTTGTGTATACTGTATAGCCATGCTGTAATGCATTTATAATGTGTGTATGCGTGTTTTGAAGCAAACAATGGGTACATGTATAATGACCTGCATTCTAAAGAGAAAAGCTTGTACAGACATTTCATATAGGAGAGAAAAAAAAAACGTTGTCACCAAAAGTTATAGACACAAACACATTCTCACACTCGATTAATCTATTCGAGTGGTCCTCAAAGTAGATTTTCTAAATGGACCCTTATAGGTCTGTAACTCTGATAGATATGTGGGTCCAATTTGAGAACCACTGATGTATCCTTTCCCCCTTTCATTTCTCAGGACCTGGTTGCCTGGGTAACCACTGGCTTCCTCCACATTCCCCATGCAGAAGACATCCCCAACACGGTAACCGTGGGCAACGGGGGCGGGGTCATCCTGCGCCCTCACAACTACTTTGACGAGGACCCGTCCATCCATTCTCCTGACGGGGTGTACATCGCCCCCGGGACCGAGCAGAGCTGTGACAACAACAAGATGGCTTGCCTTCATAAAGAGGCATGTAGGCCAGCGCTCAAACCCTTCACCTATGAGGGCTTCCTTTATGATGAGAGTTAAGGGCAGGTGTTTTGAAGGAAATCATCATTAAGTGACTACTGTATGTTTGTATGTTGTTACAGTACTTTCCATATAGGTTTATAAACAGGTGATTTTCCACATAGAATCTATAATCACTTTTCTTTATGACCAAACAGCAGGATGTGTTTGTTTACCGTATTTGTTTGTTTGTCGTTTGTTGCCTTGCTGTCTTGTGTGTGCTGATAGACAATTTACAATTTACAATTTAGGCATTTAGCAGACGCTCTTAATCCAGAGCGACTTACATTAAGCAAGAACAAAAGCATGGGAATACATCACATAAAGACATTTATCATGAAACATGCGTAGCTAAGAAAGTAACAGTGGAATATCTATAATGAAACTATACATATAAGCTATACATCTATACTACTATGCTACACATATGTACTATGACGTGCTATGACTACTAGAATTGCTATCTAAGGGGGTGGGGTAAGTGCTATGGGCCATGATGGAGTCTGAAAAGGTGGGTTTTCAGACTACGGCGGAAGATTGGGAGTGATGCTGCAGTTCTGACTGCAATGGGAAGTGCATTCCACAGTTTTGGAGCCAGAAGGGAGAAGAGTTTGGGACGTGTGGAGCGTTGTCCCGGCGTTTTTAGTGAGGGTACTTCCAGCTTCCCTGCGTTGGCTGATCTGAGTGAGCGGGAGGGTTTGTAGGGTTCGATTCGATAGAAAAGGAAATGTTTGTATCAAATGCCTTTCATAATCTCTAATAACTGCTGAAGACAAGCATAAATAACATACAATTTGCTACCGCCAATTTGCTACCAAAACTACTTGATATCTGTGGATTTTGTATTGGTGATGTAATGACATGAATAAACTTTTCTAAGTGGTTATGCCTCTTTCAGTTTTTGTGTTATTAGTTTTTTTTTTATTGTTGATTTAATGTTGGGAAAGTGCTATATAACTAACTAACTATCAATATCATTTGTGATTCTTGTAATTGGTATCAGTCGCTGCTGACAAAAACCCACTTATGAAACGTTCCTTTCTGAGCAGTGGTTTTGTAACAAAGTAGGAACATCTGGAAGTCATCAGCTGTGTGTGGGAGAAGCTCTGGTGGCCTGTGAACCTTCAGCAAGCAGCAGCTGAAGTGATTTACCCACAAAGTGCTTTTTAATTACTCAAACCCTGGATATCCATACATGGAGAAGACTGGATCAATAGATCATCACCTAGATCTGCATATATGGAGCCGGTCAGCCACTGTACTACACAGTCTACTCCCAATCTTCCACCGTAGTCTGAAAACCCACCTCTTCAGACTTCATTTTAACATTGTTTAATACAATCAGATAAGACTTTTCTGTTTGGATGTACGGGCTATCAAGACCAGAAAGTGTTTTGCCACTCAGTAGGCGAGTAGTTCCTGCATAACTTCCGGGTATAATAATGATGTCACGCACATACCCTAGTCTATGTGCGTGAGGGATGACTGAAGTACCTACCTACCTAGATTGGCAGCACCTGCAAGCTGATGCGCTCTCTCAAGATCATGGAGAATTATAAACATTTTCTTTAACTCCCTATGAGTTTTGTTTTAGACTAATATCCATTATCCCTTCCCAACTTTCATGTGCAGGAGATTAAATACCAACTATCAAAAATTGGACAATCAGCTATGTACCAGTATCTTTCAGTAGTCTATATGTTCATCTGTTTGGCTATCCTCTTTGTCATCTTTTAGAGCTCAAAACTAGCAATGAAATGCACATGATCTTTATGCTTTACAGCAAACTTAAGCCTACAGATACACTATTAAAAGTATATTTTTCAGCTTCTCCTATTGCTGCAATGGGCAGGGCTGGGTGTTGCCAAAAAGCTTGAAGGCTCCAGTCACTGAAATATTACACTTAACCCATTCAGGCCTGACGTCGAAATAAAAAAAACTTTCTGAAAGATATACCTATTCAAAGATTTGTGCCGCATTTTTACGATTTTTCAAAAATAGCAGACCTACAAGTTCTACAAGGTATGAGCTTGTATATCTACTATTTTTCAATAGCTAACGTATAACAAAATGGGTTAAAGTGTAATGTCACTTATTTTGCTTTCACACTGAAGAATAATGTCTTATAAAATTAAACAAATTGCCTGTAAATGAGCTTATAATGGCAATATATATATATACAAGTTAGAAAAAAAAGAAATCTTGATGAAAAACAAAAACAGGTATGTTTAAAGAACATTGGTAGTAAAAGTATATCCATAAAAAAGAGGGATGTCATTAAGGGAGTAAGGGAGGTGGTCAAATGGAGTTGTTTTGTAAAAACTGTAAAAACTGTTAAATGCCCGGATGCAAACTGTAACCCAGATGAAACAATAGAGAACCTGCTAGTGGATTGTCAGAGGTCTAGAGATGTATGGGGGAAAATGCCACAGATCGGTTTTTAACATTAACGTTATACTTATAATGCAGTATTGTAGGCTATGGAGTCTTTGATGAAAAACATGTCTGCTATGGAACAAGACTTTTATTGGGCTGTGGTTTGCACTGTGGTCAATAAGATCTGGAACACCAGGAGTGATCAGGAGGGCCATCTCTGGAGAGGTGGTCTTCATACAAATAGTAACTGAACTGAAAAGACAGAGAACCCTGGACTCAAGACAGAAAAACTGATACCAATACTCTGTGTGTGTATTACAATTCCTTACTACTGTACTGCCAAACTCAATGTAATATGAGTGCCATGAATAATTTAAATAAAGCATATTTAAAAAGGAAAGCAGGACATGGGTTTAAAATGTATTTTGAAACTTAATTGTATTAAATATTGTAGGATGGCATTTTGTATTGCCGCTATGTTTTGTATGTTATTTTTTATTCCTCAGGTACCCACACTTTCCCTCCATAATAAGGACACACGCTCTTACACCAAATGGTAGGGCTGTAACGATTACAAATATAAGTTTATGATTAATTGTCACACATAATTGGGTGCTTGGACATGTATGAACTCACGCATCACTATGTCCTACACATACAAGACAAAGGAAGTGTCCCTCTCTCACAGAGAGAGAGAGAGAGAGAGAGAGAGAGAGAGAGAGAGAGAGAGAGAGAAGGATGAGGCTACATGCAGAGAGAGAGAGAGAGAGAGAGAGAGAAGGATGAGGCTACATGCTTGGCAGGACTTAAGAAAAGGCCTACATTGACAGAGGTGTTGACACAAGCCAGCGTCATATGAACCAACCAGAGAGAGAGCGAGAGCAAGAAAAGAAAGAAAGAAAGAAAGAAATAATTATGGCCACGGCGGGCCATGAGGAATTGACCAGTACATAGAGATAAGTTTTGCAGTCAAGCCAGTCATTAAACAATAGCCGTCACAACACACAATCTTCAACACACCCACAACACAGCAGCCGCACACTTAGTAACACTAACTAACTATCTACTAACTGTAGTGTAGATGAACATCAGTCTTCATTTTTAAATGATGTGAAAGCCCAAAACCTCTAGCTTGAACTTAAAAGGCTAATTGAAGTGGCCAAGATCCACATGATAATACTATTCTCTGTTACAACAACTCAGTTTGTTCAGTGGCAAACACAACACAGCACAGACTGCAGCATCCACCCAATCCCAGAGCAGACACAACACAGACTGCAGCATCCACCCAATCCCAGAGCAGACACAACACAGACTGCAGCATCCACCCAATCCCAGAGCAGACACAACACAGACTGCAGCATCCACCCAATCCCAGAGCAGACACAACACAGACTGCAGCGTCCAATCCCAGAGCAGAAACACAACACAACACAGACTGCAGCATCCAATCCCAGAGACACAAACAGTCACTGACTGAACATGTTTCATTAATTGCCACCCAATCATTGCGTCCTAAAATCACAGCAACAGCTTGAAGTGTACACACATCTTAATTTGCTTACAACACAAGCAGCAGCAGCAGCAGCAAAGATGGGGAAAAGGGTTCGTACCTTGAGCTGTCTTCTACTTCAGTTGTAGAAGAAGGGATGGCGGCCAGCAGGGTCAAAGTTTGGAACCCACCAATGGATAGAGAGAGATAGAGCAGTCCTCTTTTAGTTGGTCCTCAGATGAGCCCTCCAGCGGGGTCTCCAGTCCTCTCCATCCTCCATACATCCCGACTGTGGCGACTGTGGCTCAGGAGGTAGAGCAGGTCCTTGGGCAAAATTGCTCCAGATGTGCAGGTTGGTACCTTGCATGGCTTCCGCCGCAATCAGTGTATGAATGTGTGTGTGTGTGTGTGTGTGTGTGTGTGTGTGTGTGTGTGTGTGTGTGTGTGTGTGTGTGTGTGTGTGTGTGTGTGTGTGTGTGAATGTAATGCATATGTAAAGCGCCTTGGATAAAGGCGCTATATAAATGGCACCGTTTACCATTTAATCCCAGTGTCAATGGCACCGACCAGCCTCATTCTCCTCCTCCTGGAGGCCATCTTCTCTCACCCACCCTCGGTATCACTCCATACAGATGCATGTTGGTAACGTGTTCATCCTGGTTGATGTTTAGCACTGCACGTAGCATTCTGGTGTAGCACAGTGGGGCCAGGGACGGTAGAGCAGGCTTCAGGGTCCAGCATTCACAGCTATATAGGAGAGCGGACATCATGAATGGTAAATGGTGCATTTATATAGCGCCTTTATCCAAGGCGCCTTACATAGATTGTGCATTACATTCACCCATTTACACATACATTCATACACAGATGGCGGCGGAAACCATGCAAGGCACCAACCTGCACATCAGGTGCCATTAGGGGTTCATAAATCATA
This sequence comes from Protomyctophum bolini, assembly GCF_963924005.1. Lineage (NCBI taxonomy): Eukaryota > Metazoa > Chordata > Actinopteri > Myctophiformes > Myctophidae > Protomyctophum > Protomyctophum bolini. The sequence goes on from NC_137872.1 coordinate 10,282,015, forward strand.
AATAATAATAACTTGAATTTATATAACACCTTAAAAAACACACTTTACATCAACAAAAACATGCTATTTTTTTCATGAATATACTATAGTAGAGTATTCTTTTTTACATTGTATGGTTTTATTACTGTAAATTGTTTGACATTGACTTATAATAATAATTATAGTTGAATCTACTTGTTCAGTTATTGTTATTTTAGTATTTAAAAAGAAACATTTGCACATAGCTTGTAGAAATGCCTATTCTCATACTTTAGTGTGACAGTCTTGTATGAAGAAGTATAGGGCATTAAGCCATTTTGGGGCGTTATACTTTAAAATAGCAGATCTACAAGCTCATAGCGCGCTATAAACTTGTAGGTCTGCTATTTTTGAAAAGAATAGTGAAAATTTGCCTCAAATCTTTGAATATATATTCTTTCAGAGTTTCAGTTCAAATCTTTGCTTCTGGGGGGTCCCTGGAACAACATATTTTCAATGGGGGTCGTGGCATATTACATATCATTTTTGGGGTCCTTGACATGAAATATTGAGAACCACTGGAAACATGAGGTTTTTCAGAAAAAAAAATATTTTTTAAATTTCAGGCCTAAATTAGGGATATGATATTTCTGCTTAACAGCAAACAAACACAATATTATTCACTTCACAGGCACAGCACACAAACAATGCTTTATATCCTGACTAGTTCTTACATTTTACTTTTTGTAAATATAATTAGTGACATGACATTACACACAAACAAACAATTCACCTCTATTAACCATGAATGCTAAAGCAGCTAATTAACTGTAGTAGCTAGGTAAGCTAACGCACCTGCTTGGGGAATGGACTCCCTTTTTTTCCAAGGACGATAATTAAACTTCTCCTCCTGCTGTCACCGTCATGTCTCTGGGCAGTTTCCACTCCCAGTCCCTGACAACACTGACAAGTCTCCTCATCTTCCATGAGGTGGAAGTTGGTACGTTTAAACTTGTTTATTTCCCTGTTTTACTAACAATAACAAACACGAAGGAGTTTGAGTCAAAGAAACACTCGTCAGTTTCAGGTGTGTGTGTGTGGGGGGGGGGGGGGGGGGGGGGGGGGGGAATAACCAAAGCCCTTTAAAGAGCCCGCGCGTTTTTGAGAACCACTGACATAGAAACATAGGGTTTTTCAGAAAACTGTCATGATTTAGAAGACATTTTGTAGAATCGTTCTCACGTCTAAATGGGTTAAGACATTTAGGACTGAGGCTGCCGATTCTACAAGATGTCTTCTAAATCCTGACACTGGTGCTCAAACTATATAGTTCATGTCAAGGACCCCCAAAAAATTATATGTAAAAATTATCCGCCGACCCCCATCTCAAAATATGTTGTTCCTGACCTGCAGGGACCCTCTTCACCCCAGAAGCAAAGATTTGAGTTAAAAACGTTCGCTGTGAAAGAATATAAAATTCAAAGATTTGCGGCACATTATATTCACGGATTTTTTTCAAAAATAGCTAAAGTTAAAGTTTAAATAAAGTTAAAATAATTGGTTAAAGTGGTTAAGAGCTATAAAGGTGACACAGATGCGTTCCAGGTCTCAATGGTTTAATGCCAGACAATACGGATATGTTACAACTTTACAAGCAAGAATTCCAGGAAAGTTAAAACCAACAATTTCACTATTTCACACAGGTATATATTTCAGCCCTGATGAAGACCGTAGGCCTATAGGTCGAAACATGTCGGTTGAATAAAGTTTTCCTCCTTTTTAACTATTAAGTGTGCCCGGATCTCCGCTTTTTTCTATTGACACAGGTATGCTTTGTGTTTGTGCAATACACTATGTATGTGTGGAAACAGTGCCTTCCATTCCTAGATATAAATGCATACATGAAGCCTTAATCATCATCAAGCATGTTGTGCAGTGTAACCTACGTGTGTGCATTCGTGCGAGTGAGAGAGCGTGCGTACTTGAGTTTTTGTGAAACCTGTATGTTTGTAAAAGTTGCACAATGTAAATACCTTTATTTATTTTTTATAATGTCAGGGGAGACATCTACAAACACACACATGTAAATATACAAGCTTACAGTACATGGAAATGTGCATATGAGCACACAATTGCTGATCTTTAAAAAGCAGCGGGACCACTTCTTCTTGTTCCGTTCCCATGAAGCATACAGAGAGGAGTGTGTGTGTGTGTGTGTGTGTGTGTGTGTGTGTGTGTGTGTGTGTGTGTGTGTGTGTGTGTGTGTGTGTGTGCGCGCGTGTGCGGGCGGGTGCGTACGAGTGTGCTTGGCTCCCTCTGATGTGGTTTCAATTTCGTACTTCCTGGACACACAAATGTCTTCCCACATGTAGAAGGGACTTCCAGCCGCGCCTCTATAGCAGGCCACTCAGGAGCAGGACAGATAACATGCGAACAGATAACAGGACAGATAACATGCGAACAAAAAGGCACTCGAGCAGCTCAGACGATTTAGGCCCTTAGTTTATTATTACATGACCTGACGAAGATGTAATTACACATCGAAACGTTATCACTATTTACCTGCACCCTGTTATAATAAACTAAGGGCCTAAATCGTCTGAGCTGCTCCAGTGCCTTCTTGTTCGCGGGAATGCATACATGTAGGACTTTTACAAGTGTTTTGTGTGTGTATGTGTTTCTGTGGAAACAGTGCCTTAGCAATCCATCCCAATGTTCCTAAATAAATGCATAAATTGTACATGCCTTAATCATCAAGCATTTGTGTGTTTCTGTGTAGTATACACACATGACCAACACATCTTTCTGCAGCAAACGGTTTCTTCTTTTATTTAAAGAGAACACATACAAGTATTTTGTAGAAAAATATACAAGTAATGAGAAACAATTGGGGGCTGAGTGGTTAAGTTAGATTCCAGAGCATGACAACCTACTTTGCTGCGTATCACTCTGTCTCTCTCTCCCTGTTTCCTGTCACTCCTCACTGTACTATCCCAATAAAGGAAATAAAGGCCCCCCCCCAAAAAAAAAATATATAAAAAAACAATACCCAGACATTCAACACAGTGAAATACTCAGTGCTCATTTACCCATAGTTAACCATTAAAATCCTATACTTTGTATTTGTTTGTCTGCGAGGTGTTGTGAGCTTGTAGATCTGCTATTTTCTCGAAATGTTCATCCCAGAATGAGATTGCTGTCATCATCCCGCATCAGAAAGGGGTAGAGCAATGGTCCAACTTATCAGTGCAGCAGTGTGAAGGAGGCTAATGCCTAATTCATGCTAAGTCATACAGTATGATGGTGTTGTGCATCATAAATAGCCTATATGTCTACTGTGAGGCAAATCGGGCTTAACTGTACACTCAAACAATGTTGGGTTGTTGACAAACATATAGTCTGAATATTTGGATGTACTTCTGCAATGTCCAGCTGAAATATAAGTGACAGGACATTTTGTTTTTGGCTGCATGAGCATTGCCAAAAACCTTATTCTTGACAATACATGAGTTATGAGAAATTCATGGGGGAGGCGTTCTCATGGGACATATTGGACCAAAACAAGCAAATAATAACTCTTCTCAGTGCTTCTTTCCTTGTGAAGAACAAGAAGATGGAAAGATGTCCACCGTCTTTACTTACCGGTATTAACATTAGCCAAAGCTAAATACATTAACACACTATTATTACATGGACATTTGATTTATGTGACATTGCTGACTCCTTACAAACCTTATTCGTAATATTAAAATGTATGGAATTTATGTGACTTGTTTATTAGGTAGACCCATGTTTAATTTTTTTAGATGGGTCAGATGTCACAATAATCAGAATCTCAACATTTCATGATGCATTATGTTTGAGAATGGATTTGAAAGCATGGCATTAAAGTCCTATAGCTCAACGATTCCTGTGTGCCGTGTGGAATATCCAATATAAATAATTAAAGATTGTATTGATAATTTCATATTATTCACGTTATTATCTTTACATACACATTATATAAAAAAGTTAATCTAAAAATAGTGGTATTTTTTCTTTAAATCTTTGAAAATATATTTTCCATTGTGACGTTAGTTTAATTGAAAGCTGGAATACAATTGATTGATTGATCATTAAAATAAAAATGAGTGGTCACTGGCCAGATGGGTGGGCCATGAACTCTTTCAAGATTTACAAGTGAGCCCTGATCCAGATAATGTCGGGAACCACTGTCCTAATGTTCATCAGTGCTTGATATTTAAGAGGATATACCAACCATGGTGATAGAAACGTTTTCTATGAAGTCTTAGTCAATATTCAATGGCTGGTTGCCTTAACAGCAACCCATTTTAAACACTTTTGAACATGTATCTTAGCTGAATATCGAGATAAATAATATAGCTGTTCTACTGCTGTCTGGAAGTTTAGTTAGGAATTTCCTCTTTGTTGCAACAGTGAAAATACTGTAAGGAATTATGACATTCTTTAGAAATTAATTGCCTTTCTTCTTTTTTTTTTTGCAAATTCTGATTTAATATATTGTTTTCTGAAAACCTTTTGAAATAATAATGAAAATGAATGGCAAGAAAGGCAAAACAGTATACCCAGGACCCATGAACAGTGGTCCGCGAGTCCGCGACCCAACAATAGGTCCCGAACCAGTGCTTGGGAAGTTGGGATATACTAGTAGTCTATTTGACAAAACAAAGGAGAATAATCACTCCTCAAACTTCATGGCTCCCGCAAAGCCATCATAGGTGAAGGGTTCGAGCACGGGGCCACAGGTCTCTTTAGCAAGGCATGCCATCCTGTTATTGTCACAGCTCTGCTCGGTCCCGGGGCCGATGTACACCGAATCAGGAGAATGGATGGACGGGTCCTCGTCAAAGTAGTTGTGTGGGCGCAGGATGACCCCGCCCCCGTTGCCCACGGTTACCGTGTTGGGGATGTCCTCCGCATGTGGGATGTGGAGGAAGCCAGTGGTTATCCAGGCAACCAGGTCCTGAGAAAGGAACATGCAGCATAAATACCAAGATCGTGTTGAATGATTTCCGGGGTTATGTTTTCGCCCTGTTTGTGTGTCTGTCGCAAACCACTGTCCCGATCAGAGCCAAATGTGTTGTGTATGCTGCCAGTAGGCCATAAATCAAATCAAAGACTTCCATTATAACATTTAAGTTACATTTTTAGTAGTGTAAAAGTATAAAACTATATAAAATATGTAGACTAGATATGTAGAGCCATGCCATAAATGTTTTTGAGTGTGGTTGCCTGAGGCAACCAGACTACAGTTATTGCCCAAATTCATTAGAGATAAACATTCCGTATGAACTTTTTGTGATCATGTACAGTAGGTCAATACTTCATCATTATACATCCGCAACCACACTTGCAATTCTCCCAGAATTGCACCTTTTTTGTTTATTATTATATTATACTTTCTATATTCTGTATGTTTTATATATATATTCTTTTAAATATGCAACTTTGATTTTTATAAAGGAAGGCTCTGATTGGGAAATTGCCCAAATTTGGAGTCATCATCATCATATGAATGTGATTGGAGCCATGCCATTCCACCGAGATCTGCATGATTCGATTTTTACATCATGAGCTGAGCAGCACTCACACACTGCTGTCCATGGTGCTGCTGATTGAAAGTCAAGAAAACTCAAAATTGTTTGGGAGTTTTGGCCTGGGCCGTGCCTCAGTGGTCCAGGCACCTTGGCTGGTAACCCAGCCTGGCAGTGTGCCGTGGGCCCTTGCTGCATGTCATCCCCCCATCTCTCTCCCCATTTCCTGTCAGTCTACTGTCTGTCCCTCCATAAGAAATATTAAATAAAGGCGAAAGCCACAAAAAAAAAGTGTAATAGTGAGGACCATGACTCAATTGGGACTTTCTCACTCACGCACGCACGCACGCACGCACGCACGCACGCACGCACGCACGCACGCACGCACACACACACACACACACACACACACACACACACACACACACACACACACACACACAAACTGACCTCATTGTTAATGCTTTCATTGTCTTCAATGTACTTGCTGAAGTCCACAGCAGGTGTCCACATGTTGTTTTGATTGTAAAGACTGCTGCTGGTCTGCTCCCAGTCCTTATGTTTAGTGATGGCTACCTTATACCTGAAGAGAGATAGAGACTGGTTATGTTCATTTTCAGCTCCAATAAAGGAAAAAGAAAGTACAATACTGTAGTACACTATTTACACAGTGTCAATTTGAGAGAGATTTACATTTCCACTATGAGTTTTGGACCTAACACGGGACCATGTCAGCTCACCTAGCCCAGGACATAGACCTCTCCTCAGGCTCACTCTCTGGCAGGTGGTCTCCGGTGAAGCTTATCACTTGGAGCCGATAGGAGCGCTTGTGTCCCCAGCGGTTGGTCTGGTCGCTGGCTATGTGGAGGTAGCGAGGGGTCTTGGTGCCGTAACGCAGGGCTGCTTCCTGTGAAATGAGTCAAGGTCAGGAATGGGGTTAAATCGCTTTTAACACAAGTTTTTATATCAAAACCATGGGGTGCCTTGGATGTGTATAGGCGTCTTTAGGTCTTTTTTATAGGTCTGTATTTTGCTTTTGGTTGTGCAATGTACTCCTTGTTGATTTGCGCATGCGCACTGCCGTTCACTTCCTTTTGTGGCTCAAAAAGAAAGGCTTTGACCAGATGGGCAATGTTCTGTCTTCATTCCTGACTTCAAAATGCCTCTCGTTTGGAAAATGAACGCTTCTAGAGAGCCTTTACTGTGACCAGTGCGAGGAAAGAAGGGCACATTATGCCTCATGGTTTTGGTGGGGAACGGAAGGGGGGGACCTTTCAGAGTAAAATCTGCCATATCTGCGGGCACTCAATCGCTTATATTTTGAAAAATGCTGCCGGCATCCGTTGTGGGTGTGGTCACCAAACTTTAATTCTGCCCACGGTTACCGTGTTGGGGATGTCCTCAGAACGTGGGATGTGGAGGAAGCTGATGTGGAGTGCGGATGCTTTTCAATGGGAACTGAGGTTTCCTTTGCAGAAATTTGCAAATGGCAACAAGCCGTGCCATTCCCATTGAAAAGTGGCCACTAACCCAATATTGTGATAATTTGGGTATTTGACAGTGTGATATTGTGTAAGTGCCACAAATGCCTGGCCACCACTAACACATATAGACTTGAGTGCATTGCATTAAATGTTCCACAATGTATATACCCACACATAATCTAGTATAATTAGTAAGTTGACACGTGTATACTATAGTGCCCAGACCATGCAAATGCAATTAACTCAACAGTGACAGGTATGTATGCAAGACCTTTCTACTGTAAATGTTTGAGCTGTGTCATTTACTTGTCAATGAAGATGAATAATCATTATGGAATATTATACATGTTAGAATTTTCAACAACAAGAACCAGCACAGTCATTGAAACCTACATCTCCTGTATTTCCCATTCAATGCCACACAATCTAATGAAGGCATGAGCATTATGTGCTGTGAAAAAGCAGCATTATGTGCTGTTTGAGTTAACAGTGGCAGCTGACCTGTTCTGTGTTGATCTGGTTCTCTACCAGCTGGGGCACCATGGCATAGCGTCCAGGCATGTAGGGCAGAGACGTGTTGACATACTGCATGTCTTTGGTCTGGAACACATTCTTCACTCCTAGAGGACACCAAATACAAAAATGCCGCTGTCATTTATGTGTAGGCCTACATTAAAGGTTAGCTGTGGTGCATAATTTTAACCAAGATGGTTGTGGCTGAAAAAGTTGAGTTCCTTCCATCCAGGACACAGTTACAGAGGTGTGTGTGTGTGTGTGTGTGTGTGTGTGTGTGTGTGTGTGTGTGTGTGTGTGTGTGTGTGTGTGTGTGTGCGCGTGTGTGTGTGTGTGTGTGTGTGTGTGTGCGTGCGTGCGTGCGTGCGTGCGTGTGTGTGTAAAACACTATTCATTCAACCCATATGAATTTCACGTTTGTCTTTATAAGCTACTCACCCAACACGTCCAGATCCACTTTGAAGTTAATGAAGTGGGTATGGATATTCCCCAGGACATTCTTCGCCACCTGGTGTCCATACTTATAGCTGCCGGCCACCAGGTAGGAGGAAGAGATGTAGCCGGTGGCGTGCACCTTGGCCTCCACAGAGCCGCTCTGATAGAAGATGAAATCCCACATGCTGAAAAAGGAGAACCAAGTCATGTATTCTCATTTATCTGAAATAATGGAAAAACAAGATCATATTGAGGGTGACCGAAGGGACATGATTCATAAATTACAATCCAAAGAGGGAACAAGATATAAGACATACCAAGCCATCAACCCAGATCTAGTATCTGTTCACCCACTCTATACCAGCACCAGCAGTACACCTTACATTGAGGACTATTTGAGGATAACCTTTACACGGTTTCGGTTGTCCGCTCATAGACTGCGTGTGGAAAGATACCACCTGAACAGTGGTTTTGCCAATGTGAGACTGGTATACAAAACGAACAGCACATATAGCCTACTGCTTTGTCCCCTCACACAAGATATCAGAGTGAAATATGGACATGAGGGTATTGATTTGAGCTCACTCTTTGTGGGCACTAACAGAGAGACTTTGCATAATGCTACATGCCTGCCTCACTGCCTGTCACTTGTGGAGCAATAGAAAGCTCCTGTTGTAAAGGGATTCTGTATTGTGTATTGTATATTTTAATGTATTGTACCTTTAAGTTTTTGATTCATGGGTTTTTGATTATTGTTTGGACCCAATGTTTTATACATTTGTGTCAATAAAGTAACTAACTAACTAGTCATAGTTCCCGATGGCAGTGATGGTCCTGAACACCAGGGCGCTGTTCACCATGCCTCCGTAGCTGTTGTGGAAAAAGTCGGCGTAGTGCCTGCGGAGAGGCTGGCCAATGTTGTGCTCGAAGATGCAGATGGAGTTCTTGAACCTGACGGGCTCGTGGATGTCGATGTAGCGGTACGTGTCGACGTAGGTCGCCGCGTAGGGGCAGTCCACCCCGCGGACAAGTTCGTGCGCAAAGCGGCCAACGCCGATGCTCGTGTCCAAGAACTTGGTCATCATCATGCCGGGCGTCGCCGAGCCGTACACCGACATGGCCTCCTGCACGCTCAGCTCGTACGCGATCCTCTCGTCCCTGAAGCGCACGTCGAACACCCTCATGCCGGTGAGAGAGCTCAGGCCGAAGGCGAAGCTCCAGTCGAGGTAGAGCACCTGGTTGTTCTTGACGCTGAATCGTTTCCCCTCCACATAATGCTGCTGGGGACCCAGCTGCAGTGGTTTGCGGCGCGGTTTCAGCGATGCGTAATTGTGCGTTTCCACGTAAGTGATTTTCTCCACCGTGCCGTTGTCATACTGTCGCCTTAGGTCCTCTATCGAATCGAAGTATATGCCATTATACATCACCCTCTCCACGCTCCAGTGGGACGTATTGGGGCTTTGGTGGTTAACCAGCACTTCCAATCCAACCGGGTGAATGTACATCCCGCTCATATCTCTGAAGAAAGAGACCCACGTCGTCCTGTCTCCCGATTTCACGCCGCGGGGCATCTGCTCAAATGGAGCCAGCTTCTTGTTCTCGTCCACGTCGAAACTTTCCTTTAATAGTTTGCCGAGATTCGAAAACACCTCGATTTCCAGAAAGACGAACATCTGCGCGTATTCCCCGATTGTGACCGTGCGCGCGGAGATGGGCAGATCAATAATGCCGTACCTCTCCTGGGTGACATCTCTGTAGTAGGACGGGTTGGGAAGAGGTCCCACCACATACTCCTTAATGCGACCCTTGGAGCCGTAGAAGACCACCGCGGTCGCCTCTCTCTTCGGCTTGGGGCTGTTTTTAACGTCCAGGTAGCGCAGAGCCTCGGCCTTCTTTGGCAGAGAGAGGTCGATCAGGAACAAAAAGTTATCCGAGGGTTTTGCGAGCGGATTGCTGGTTATATCCAGGTCTCTCTGACTGAGCATGTAGTCGCGGACTTGCAAGTACTCCTCCCGGGTGAGGTCAGCGAAGACCCGGCTACGCTCGTCATGTTTCCCCGACGGGGGATGCGACTGGCCAAAGCATTTGGGAACCTTGCTTGAGCTCATGCAGATCAGGACTATATTGAGTATTACAGAGCAGAGGACGATCAGAATGAGCGCCCATTTCAGAGAAGAATTCATCCCCTGGCCCTGTGCTACCATTCCACACTGAACACAGAGGAGAGGGTGAGAGAGATGCGCCCAAGCCACACGCCAGTGGTCAAAATGATTTGGGAAGAGAGCAAGGGACCCACCCCAAAGTCTCCACATCTGTTAATACTAAACCTCTCAACGCCTCCCAAAAATACATTTTCCCAGTAGGCCTATTTGAAACCAACTGAGCAACAAAAAAATCATGATAGACTAGTCCCCAGATGCCAAAAGCCTGCATGAAGCCTGTAGGCATTATTGCAGAAAAGTAGGCTACTTGTGTTGTTTCTATGATTTTTATGTGCTGAATCCACTTCTGCCATATGCCATGAGTCAATGTTTTGTTAGCATAATGCATCACTAAAAACTGGACATTGGCTATAATTCTTATAAATAATTGTGCTTAATGTGTTTTTTCTACATGACTTTTATGTGCTGAATCCATTTCTGCCATATGCAGAGTGATATGAGTCACTGTTTTGTTAGAAATCTTAACAAACAAAAGTGTAGGCTGCCTAGGTTATACACAGCCAATGTGTAAGTGTAAGAAATTACTTATGCCGGCTGTAAAGTTGCCCGAACGGCCAAGGCTCCAAGAACAGTCAGTAATGCAGTTTAAGGGTCTTTATTTTTCCCCAAAATCCAGACACTTGTTCAGTGCAATAATCCTCAATAACAAACTAGAATACCGGCAACAAAATAAAGAAATTACCAAAAGATAAAGAAATACTTGGGCAACACTCCTTAACAAAACCCAACCAGGATGAGAGCTCTCTTCAGGCTGTACCTTGATCACACAAGGCCCTGTAGCTCTCCCTCAGGGATTTGTGTCGAAGCCCACATCCAACTGACTACAGTAGTCTGTCCCTGCAGCCTATCTCTTACATAAGAGTGGATCCTACCACAGGACGCAGAATCAATTAGCACCATTTCTTCTCAATAAATACTTTCAATATAAATACTTCCATAAATAACACCTTGAATACAAGTAACCTAAACATTCTCAATAATGTGTTACAATTAAACAAGTATAAATCAGCATGTAAACTCAGACAATAATAAGACAGCATAAGAAACACCCCTCTCCTGCATAGCACTTGGCCCCTTCCTAAATCAAGGGAAATGCCACCAGCAGTGCAGGAGAGACAAAGCAAAGAATCAGTTTTCAATACACCAGTTTAATATTAGTCCTTGCATGTTATAGAAAGCCGTTTTGTGTGTGTGTGTGTATATATATATATATATATATATATATATATATATATATAGGGCACGGGTTGCCCTGTGACACTGGCCTATATTTACAATTTCAAAGTTACAGAAGGCTACAATATAGCTACGAGCAGCACTGGGGGCCTAGCAGTGAGTAAACTCCAGTCTCCATGTATAAGCTTCATCTTCCTCCTGTGGTCTATCACTGCAAAATTGCAGAAAAAAGGCCTTTGTGCCTAAATGGAAAATTATCTCTCTACCACGAACATTTTGTTTTCGTAAACCAATAATGGTATTATACTGTACTTCTGCTTATGTCTGCTGTTTAAAGCAAAGTGGTGGTGTTACCTGAAAGCATCCATGACATGCATTCCTTGCCTTTCTCTGAAAATCCATGTCTCTTCAATATTCACTGGCTCATGGATGTAATTGTTTTTGATGTACACATTTCTTTCACCTGAAAGGTCTGGATACAGTTCATGATGTAACTGTAGCACAAGATCACCAAACCATTCAATGCTTTATAAACCGACAGTGTCACAGTAAACAATTTAATGCTTTATAAACAAACAGTATAGTATTTTGAAATCAATTCTTTGACACACAGGAAGCCGTGTAAAGATGTAAGCTCAGCAGCGTTCTGAATCAACTGAAGTCTGATGGATGTTGTTGTTGATGTTCTCTAGGGTAGGCTACTGTTCTGTGAGGTTGCAGGGAAAACAATAGTTATCTTGATTGGGATGCTGTCGCCCACTGTGTCCTTTAATTGTTCACAGCTGGGAGTATCTTTTTTCCTTTCCCCAGTTCAGGCGTAGGGCCAGCATTCTCTCTGTGAGGTTTTGATGTAAGTGAGTAGCCATGGGAGTTTTTGCCAGACTTAGTAGGGAACAAAACACTTAATCAGGTGTTCATCTCACACATCCACTCACAGTTAACACTCTTTGTATTGAGTTGTGCTTGAAATGTACTGTAATTCTGCAAACTGTTAATAAATATTTCAATCAATCAATCAATCAATGCAGTTTACGAATAACCTATAAAAGGCCCACAATAACATCTGGATGAAAGTTAGCTTGTGACCTCTACAGGTTCATTTAATTTGCTGTCAACCACACCTAAACAATTAACATCACACTGCTTGATTTGGAACATTTGCTTTGAAACTTGCATTGTTTATATTAAGTGCACACATGTTGTTAACATTGTAGGGTTGGTTACCGGGCAATTGTTTGTTATATTAAGCATTTGTTTCTGTCTTGCATGGGGAGGTGCCTTCCTGTTGGAGCAAAAGGCATATCTGAGGGGGAAATAGCAGATTATCTTTTTTCTTGGAATTGACAATGTCTCTCCTATTGCTTGGGTGATGTAAGGTGACCTGATAATGACCGACCTGGTTGTCTGTTGTAAATATTTGAAAGTGAGTTGAGAGGTAGAAGAGGGCTGTTAACTCTCCAGTATTTTTGTGTCCAATATACACACCACATGCGTACACAGCAACGAGGACCTGCACATTGTGTTTACAGGAAGTTCTTCACAAACACGCATGCACTGAAGCACGCACGCACACACAGACCATGTCTGGGCTCACTATAAGCTTTATAAATGACTGTTTACATTGACCTCTCATACATTCCAGAGGTTCTGGGATGACTGCAGTGTCAGCCGCATGACCAGCTGCTCATAGACTGTTTTCATGTACAGTGTTACAATTTGCAATTTAGGCATTTAGCAGACGCTCTTAATCCACCTTGTGTTTTCCTTGCTTACAGTAAGCAAGGAAAACACAAGGTAATACATCCAATGTATAGAAATCTAGGATCACAGGTAAACCAATAACCTATCATCAGTCTAAAGCATCAGTCTATACTTTAGACTCTAAAGTATAGACTGATGAAATCCAAGAAATCCATTTCTATGTCTTTAAGGTGGTTGCGTTCTATTTGGTATCCTTCTCCTATCACAGCAGCTCACAAATATTGCTGCTGTGTTGTTGTACTACATTGTTGTACAAGAATTGTTTTCGCTAGTGTGAAGGCAAACCTCAGCAAATTAAATATGCAAGAATCCCAAATTCTCCGCCCATACGCATTGAGTCTACCGAAGTATTAGGTGAGAATGTGACCTCAGAGTAGTAGAATGAGTATTTTCCCATGTTGTTCTATATTTGGGTAGTTAGCCATCTATGAGGGTATTGAGGGAACTGCCCCTTTCAATATCAATCCTATTTAAAATTGCTTATAATCCTGCATTCTACCCTGAGCCATCCCAGACTAGCAAAGTGTGTTGGAATTAGGTGGGTCATGGGAGGTCTGAAGCTTAGTTTTAGTGGCATTTGAGAGGCATTTTTTTAGTAAGCATATTCCAATCATAATGTTTTCTAGACACATTGATGACTCCCTCATCAATATGTCCAACTCCATACACGGACAAATGTGTCCGTGGCAAAGACTTGTCATGTTTGTGGCAAATGTTTGATTTTCTTTTTTACACACTAGTGTAGTATAATGTTCTTATTTTGATCAACCAATTACTGAATGTCTACGTCTCCAGTTTTTCTTCAGAATGTGATTTAGTACAACACTAGGCACAAGGAGTCCATTACTGTACTAGTGGTTCTCAAATGTTATATTTGCAAGGACCACCACCATAGCTCTGAGAGTGTACAATTGGAACCAGGGTGCATTTGGTTCCATTGAACCCTCTCAGAGTTACAGACCTGCATGTTATGGTCATTCAGGTCATTCTTTATATTATGTTTCTGGTAATAGTGTTGTCCACTCATTTGGTATGTTCGTGGCAAAAAGTAATAATTTTGACCACAAGCCAGCATGGCGATGACCCCTGACCTTTATTCTTATGTAACAGTCTCCTGACTGGACCACCCAGATGGATCATCATTACATCACATCCTGTGGGCCTACTACCACAAGTTGTACATGCTAGAACATATACAATACATGTGGCTATGTACAGGCAATGGGAGATATTCTTTTTTAATTCAGAGCACAAAGTAGGAAATTGGAAAATAAGTCTCGTTATGTTCTTTACTTCTATCATGTTGGTTTTGGAAATTAATATTAGAAAAACAAGTGTTGTTTTGTTATTTTAATAATTTAAACAAATGTATGAATCCTATACCTTAATAGTCTCAATGAATTCACAAATGTAGTCAAACAAAGAGAGCAAATAGAATCCTCTTTATTGATAGAATCATGTAATGTCAAATCTAGCAAATAACTTTATTTGTATACTTTATACCTTAGAAAAGCTTTCAAATGGAAAATCAAAACAAGCAAGTAATAAACAGTACACAACAAAGAACCGTACACAGATCACAAAGGGTTAAAGCTATTATAACTCTTATTAGTTTATATTTATTCCACAAGTGCGGTTTCACAGGAAATCAGAAACAGATAGGCCTATCAGAACTTTATTAATTCAATTAATCACATGTTTTTTAAATTATTCTCAAGACCTGTATCTCATTTCCTCTCATTCACTATTCCTGCTTTAGATTATCTGTCTACTTTAACCACGTGAACTCCAGCATACATATCTCACAGCGCCTCGCGTTGCAGCGTGTTGTGAGCTTGTAGATCAGCTGTTTTTGAAAGTACAGTACATTTTGTAGTTGATGTCCGTTTTACTAAGACTGGAGGGTTTAAGTGGTTATAGAGGCCTCTATCCTTATCCCGGGCTCTGGCTGACTACCAATTTAAACTAGGAGTCACACGCTATGGCTGACCTGGGGGGGCTATTACAGCGCTGTTGAACAGTTCTAATGGATTAGCTGGGAGGGTCCTCAACTCTTGTCCTGAGGACCTGACTTCTCCAGGGATTCTCAACATTTTTAATTTCAAGGAGAGGGTTGTGTGTGTGTGTGTGTGTGTGTGTGTGTGTGTGTGTGTGTGTGTGTGTGTGTGTGTGTGTGTGTGTGTGTGTGTGTGTGTGTGTGTGTGTGTGTGTGTGTGTGTGTGTGTGTGTGTGTGTGTGTGTGTGTGTGTGTGTGTGTGTGTGTGTGTGTGTGTGTGTGTGTGTGTGTGTGTGTGTGTGTGTGTGTGCGAAACACACTTTTGTGCAGGCCAAACCGGTGACATCCCTGTTACAGGAAAGTATCTCTAATCACAAGGACGTGAGGAAATAAATTAGTTTTTCTTCTTTGTGTTGCACAGAGAGAAAGGAGATAAGATTACAAGGAAGCTGATCTTTGTTTTGTGCAAACAATGTACCCCTCAGACCAGTAACTGTCAATATAGTTTAGTTTTCAATTCTACCAGTTTTGAGTTCTACCAGTATAACGGTAGCTCTGGTCTATCTTCTACTGCTTCTACGATTCTGCCCTGCAGTATAAGGCTATGGGACTTTCGGTTTTAAATCTGTCAGGAATGAGTTACAGAGTAGGACCCAAAAGCAGGCAACCAGATGCAGAGTAGATTATCTTCAAGGTGTTTATTTGACTATAAATCAGGGGTATTCCAAAAGCAAAACATAGGCAACATCAGACACAAAACTCACTCGACAAAGGTCTACGGACCAACAAGGACACACTGCAAACAAAGGGCTTAAATAGACAGGGGTAACAGGACACAGGACACAGGTGAACTCAAAATACAATCAAACACAGGATAGGCTAACAGGCAAACAGAACACAGGTGACTAGGATACAATAATCATCAGGTAGGTAAGACAGAACAGGAAACACCAACAAGAGGAGGCAGGAAAGCACAGAACAATACTACAAAACCAGACACAACCAAAACAACAACAGAGTAACAGTAAACCAAACAAAATACAGAACATACAGAATAAGTCCAAAACCTAATTAGGATTTAGGACTGTCATAAGTGTTCAAAGGCAACACACATGACAAGCGCTTTCTTTAACATTCAAGGCAATACATTCAAGGCCTTACAGAACATGAACTAAACACAAAATGCTCATGTCATAAATGCCATAATAAGAGTTCAGGGTCTGGAGCCATAGTCACGGCTCAAATACAAAGGCAGAGGAGTGGGGCGTGACAAAATCTCAAATCGAAATCAGACCAGCCTCTCCTCTTTAGTGGAAATCTCACAAACGTTTGACCTACTCATCAATAAAAAGACGGGTTGTGTCAATAGAAAGCCTACTTTCCTTAGTGGACGCACTCTGAGCCCCCCACCACACGTATAAACGGTACTTTTTTCCACCGGGAAAAAATAACTTTTAGTTACTCCGCTGCGCCCTCTACCGATATTTCCCAGAGAATTGCCTCATAGAGAATATTTTTCCTCTGGTGAAAATAAATCCCTTTCTGGCCAAAAAGTGTGGTGGGGGGCTCAGAGTGCGTCCACTAAGGAAAGTAGGCTTTCTAATGACACAACCGACTTTGTTTTGGTGAGTTGCAAAAACGTTCTTTCATCATTTGAGATCTGCATTAGCCAATATTTGAGGTTTAGGGCTCGATCTCAATTGTGGTGATCTAAAACAACGGTGTAAGCATTTGATGTTTGTCCAAGTAAAAAGTCAAAGAATCTTAGAAATAAAAGTCGGAATTGTACGTTAATACTTAACTAAATCAGAATATGGACTGACAGCTTTGAGGTAAGATCATGTTTGTTTTTTCTCTTGACCCTGTCAGTATCAGTATCATACTGTTTCCTGGCACTGCTGTGTTGCCAAATACGGATATATAAACTTAGGAGGATAAATGACAAAATGTCACTGGAGTTATCTGGGAACCTTCCATAACAATTGCTTTGCAAACATGAACCATAGCAACCCTATTCTGGGTGAATCTTGGGCCAAGAGAGCTGATCTACATACACTACACTTTAAACATAGTTTGAGGAGAGCAACCCTCTCCACTTGATTCTAACGTAATAAGCTTTATTGTGCATACTCAGACACAGACAGACATGCATGTACACTAGGCTAGGCACACTCAGGCTTGCGCGTGTGTGCGTGCGGGCATGCATGCACGCGTGCACTCGCGCACTCTCTCTCTCTCACACACACCACACACACAAGTGTAAATAATGTATTTGTTGTTTTTGTTTTTGTTATTTTCCATACCTATGTTTGATTACTTTGTCTCCTTACTATTTGTATATTATCTTTGGTGAGAACCACATAGCCCTCCCTGAGTTTATTTTCTCACCTGCACACACTTCTCTTTTATTGATGTTACCATTTTTTCTTCTTCTTTGTACTGTTTTATTGTGCAAATAAACTAAACTAAACCTACATGTTCACACTTGTCGATCGGCTATATTGTCTCCAAAATATTTATTGTAGTGGAAACAAAAAGAGCAGGCCTTGTATCCACACTTTTCCTGGGCTGTGTGTGCTCCAGTTCCTGTTGATTTCATTGAATATCATTGGTCATCTGACCAGTTTCATTGGCTTTCATTGGATCAAATCGACAGGAACTGGAGCACACACAGCCCAGGAAAAGTGTGGATAGAACCCTGGGAGACTCATAAACAAAGTATATATAGTTTAAGTGGTTAATTGAGTCAGGTCCAATATGACACTTACTGGAAACTCAATAGCAAATTCCATAACATCTTAAAACGAGACCATCTACATCTACTATCAACACTCAGGTCTGTTCCAATTAAGAGGGCAGTGCATATCAAGTGTACAATGACCACACAGAGGTGTCAAAGTAATCAAGTGAGGTGTTTGTGGAGGATTATATACAATATATATAGTACCCAGGCCTTATATCTATCCCAACAATTTAATAATAGTATTATATTATATATGCCACCATGAGTTTTGGACCTAGCAGGGGACCCTGTCCACTCACCTAGCCCAGGACAGGCTTGCTCTCTCGTGAAGCTGATAATATAATATTTAAGGTGTTTTTAGTTTTTATTTTTAGTTATAGAGGGCAAGTATAATGTTTTAAGGCATATTTGTCTTATTAGCCAGGGATCCTTTTAAAGTTACAACATAATATATTCTGCATGACGTTGGACTGATATCACATTGATAACATGCAGGCAGACAGTGGATGAAACTAATGTGCAACGTTTTTAAAATGACTCTTTGACCCAACACCCGACAGGTCTGTATAACTCAAAGAGTGTATAGCCTACTAATGCCACCAAATGTTCCATTTGTACATTCTCAGAGTACAAATATCACAGAGGATTTTAGAGATATGCCATAAATAAATAAAACAATATCAAATGGGGTCCATATAGCCTATAATGCACACAGTATTACTGTGTGTCCTTTGATAGGTTGAGAGTCACTGCTGTGATAGTGTTTGAGTGTAACTATCTGCTGGTCATGCCTCCAAGAGGAACGTACGTTTCGTGTGTGTAGTTCCTCTCCATGTACTTCCTGTTCCTCTCCATATGACATATGGATATCAATATTGAACATTAATTGATTGTTGACTTGTAGGTATATGTACGGTAAACATTTACGTTTGTCACACGGTGAATTCCTCAGTCTGAATTTAACCGTTAGAATTTACCCTGACAATCTCCATTGTTCCCCACTCGGTTGTCTAGTGTTTTGACAGTAAAACGTCTCTTAGTTTAAACAGAGACAGTAGCACTGTACACAGAAACATCCAGGTCTATGTATGGAGCTGCTGGGTGGGTCCTCGTGGGTGTTTGACAGCAGCTAGTAGTAGCAGCAGGTCTCCAATGCTCTGCCTGTACACACTGGTGCTGGGAAGCACGGCTTTGGTGACACAGTCCAGGTCCTCCTCTGCAGTGCAAAGTTAGTACTTAGTTCACGTACCATAAGA
This sequence comes from Protomyctophum bolini, assembly GCF_963924005.1. Taxonomy (NCBI): domain Eukaryota; kingdom Metazoa; phylum Chordata; class Actinopteri; order Myctophiformes; family Myctophidae; genus Protomyctophum; species Protomyctophum bolini. The sequence goes on from NC_137872.1 coordinate 10,301,114, forward strand.
TAATGGCAAGAAAAGATGATGAGTTTTATCATTATCATGATGACTGAAGAAGACACAATAGCATTTCATATGAAAACAGTGAAAATAGCCTTCTCACATATCACCCTCTGTTCATGCCACTGTGCCTTTGGACACTAGCAGAGTAGTGAAATCAAATAATTATGTGAATGATTCATGATTAATTTCTCTTGTTTTTCTGTTCTATTTTCACTATTTTTTTAATTTATTCAAATGTCCTTTTTAATGTCTTATGGTTGCCTTATCGTTAATGCAAAGCACTTTGATTTGACTTGTTGTTGAAATGCATTATACTTTCCTTGCCTTGACAATCACACATTTTTTGAACTCCTGTTTCTCATAAGTCACTGGGCTGAAGGCCTCACCTTGGAAGAGAAAACAAGGGTTTGTACGTGAACCTTGCCAGTTTACATTATTCATGTCAGCCTGAGACATCATACTCAGGGTTGGTTCCCTAGCTCCCTCCCTCCCTCCAGACGCACACACGCACGCACGCACGCACGCACACACACGTTTGTTAGCTATACTGTTCTCTTGCTTTGTAGCACAGTAGTACTCGCTGAAATCTGCTAGAGAGTGCTGTTGTACTTGTATTTGTCCTTCTGTACAACCCCCCAGTTATGACTGCATGGTGGTCATTAGTGTTTCAAATATAAGCCACATTTTATTATATTATTTTGTTTTCTGTTTTAGTTTTCTGCTCTTCTCTTGCCATAAGTGTCTATGTCTGTCCCGTGGTATCCCAAAAGAACACAGCATTCGGACAAGAAACTTACTGTGGAGTAGATATCATTTTCACCACCTGTTATGAGTAGGTTTGTGTCATCATGGTTTATTTCTTGGTGCACAGACTTCCAAAAACCCATCTCTGGAGGTTCCCAATCGATTCCTTTCCCTCTCGTTCTAAACTTAAATAAATAAATACCTAAATAAATAAAAGCAAGAGATTATTTTCGTAACTGGTTCCCAGCAGCTGTGTGTATATAACATGATTTCTCAGTGGAGACAACCCAGTGTAGCTATTAGAGTAATGAACCATTGCTGCACAGCAACACAGGGGGGGCTTCATGCTAACCGCATAGGGCATGGGAGAGGCAGGCTTCATGCTAACCACATATAATACATGCATGGGAGAGGGGGCTTCATGCTAACCGCATAGTGCATGGGAGAGGGGGCTTCATGCTAACCGCATAGTGCATGGGAGAGGGGGCTTCAATCATGCTAACTGCCTGATGGGGGGACAGGAAGGGGCATATGTTTGTGCTAGGATGTTCACCAGTTTAAATTCCAATTGGGAAAGTTGTTGCAGCTGGGGGAGAATGGTGAGCTGCCCTTGAGCAAGGCTCTAAAAGAATCAACCTCTTTATTCCTCCAGTTCCTGGGATTGGCTCCCGGCTCTGTGTGAACAAATTGTGTAAGATTTTCTCTTGCAACAACTTGCCCAGGGATGGTGGGAAGAATTTATGAATAAGATGAGGTGAAATGGACAAAAGATTCAAAGGACAGATTAAAGGGAAAGGGGCAATTATGTCATGAGGCCAGGGCTGAGAAAGGGAGGGAGAAGGAGGTCGAGGTGTCTGTATGTTTATGTTTGTATACATGATGGGTCACTGCATGTGCTATGCTGTGTGTGTGTGTGTGTGTGTGTGTGTGTGTGTGTGTGTGTGTGTGTGTGTGTGTGTGTGTATGTGTGCGTGCGTGCGTGCGTGCGTGCGTGCGTGCGTGCGTGCGTGCGTGCGTGCGTGTGTGTGTGTGCGTGCGTGCGTGCGTGCGTGCTCGTGTTCGTGTGTGTGTGCATGTGTGTACTGTGAATGACCTGGTTCCTCTCTGTGAGACAGGCCAGTGTACACACAAGCATTAGATGAATGAGCCGTTTGCTATTATAGTTCATTCTAACCATGTGATATAGGGGTGGGAGACGAAAAGAAATGGGGGGAAGGAAGGAAGGATGGAAGGAAGGGACGGACGGACGGACGGACGGACGGACGGACGGAGAGGTTGAAGTTTATGACAATGAACAATGGGATAAATAGGGAGAGAGGTTAGTTACTGTATACTGTAATATGGTGTTGGAGAGGCATGGAAGGATTGTACGTTTACTTGGAAGATTCGTGTTAAAAGGACAGAGACAAAAATTGAGTGATGATTAGAGGATGTATGTTGCGGGGCACCCGCTGGCCTAGCGGTCCAGGCACATATCACATATATATACACTGTAAGAGATTTCACTGTACTATTACAGTAAATTACTGGCAGCACTGACGCCCGCAATTTACTGTTATTTTACAGTACATCTACTGTAATTCATTTTACAGTAGATATACAGTTTTTTCAATTACAGTATATAACTGTAAATTAAATGTGGGCCTATGGTAATTTAACAGCATACCGTTTTTCAATTACAGTACATAACTGTAAATTAAATGTGGGTTCATGGTAATTAAACAGCATACTTTTTTTTCCATTACAGTATATAACTGTAAATTAAATGTGGGCCTATGGTAATTTAACAGCATACCGTTTTTCAATTACAGTACATAACTGTAAATTAAATGTGGGTTCATGGTAATTAAACAGCATACTTTTTTTTCAATTACAGTATATAACTGTAAATTAAATGTCTGTTCATGGTAATTTAACAGCATATCATCTGTTCAATTACAGTATATAACTTTAAATTAAATGTGGGTTCATGGTAATTTAACAGCATACAGTATTTTGAAATGCAGTAAAAATACAGTATAACTATGGGTTTTACTGTAATTTTACAGTATGTTCCAGTATGCATGTTTTCAATAAAATGTAATAAAAATTAAATTATTGATATACAACTAATACAAAACACACAGGTATAGATATTCAACACAGTTGGTTTATTATTAAAGCTGCTATTCAACAATAGTCTCCATTAAAACTTTTTTCTATTATTTTAAATGCAATCAATAATAAATGACAGACTGACTGACAGACTCATGCATGGGTAGACAATGAGCAAACAGTCTCAATTAACCCCCCAAAAAAACAATAAATAAAAGATAAACAGTTTAAATTAACAAACTGTCATTTAAAATCCTGAATGACAGGACATGGCAAAAACGGCATCTGCATTATAATGCAATATTAATACAGCAGCATCAAGAACAATCTTTTAACAGCATTGTATCAGTCTAGCCAACATGCAAAATACTTAACATGAGAGGTAACAGCATCATCTGCGTCATACGCAATATTAATATGCAGCATCAATACAATCATTTTAACAGCAGTGCATCACAGTTGAAGTGCAAATACTTAACATGAAAGGGAGACATTGGGAAGCGATGGAGAAAGGAAGAGGCCTTGGCTTGGTTTGCATCGCGTGGCTCAATCAGGAGTGCCTGTAAAATAAAATCAAAAAATATTGAGCAAAACAATGTAGCTGCTAAATACATTTAAAAAGGTTCAAAATGAAAAACTTTGAAAGGAGGTATATAATAGAGGTTGCACACCAGTAGTGTAGAGTTACAGACAATGTTGCAGTCAGGTAACAAGTGCCAACCTATAGATCTAAAAGGGCCATTCATCTGGTTTTAAAAAGGCTATTGTGTATTCTGGTATACTTGTATATTCTAGAATGTCAAATTCCCAGCTCCTCAAGAGTGATGAGACTCACCTGCTGTTTGTGTGGGTGGTACACAGTAGGGGAGGTACACAATTTGGGTGTATATTGATAAATAATATTTTAAATATTTATAAAATGGATATTTTTCATTTAGAAGTTATGTGGTTTCCTCCCGGCAGCAGATATATATATAATATATCTGAGCTTGGATTACCTATGATGTTTACACCAGCAATACATACCTTTGAATGAATTCCAGGGTTCTGAAGGCCTCGTCTTGGTACTTGAAGTTGAAAACACCAAAAACAGCAACTCCTGACCCGAATGCCCTCATAGATCACGTGTCCCTCAACACTGATCATCCACTGGCTGTTTGTCATGGACTCATTCCCTGTTAAATAGTAAATACAAAGTTTGAAATTAGATTGAGACTACAGAAGTATTTACTATCATACACATACATTTGACTCCATTTTAATAGATGAACAAAATATTTCTCAAAAACATAAAACATTTGGGGGACAAGGGTTAAAAATAATGGAACAGGTGTGCATATTTTAGAATGAATGACCTGATGAAGATCCTGGGAGATTGAAATGTTGTTGCAATAATAAGGTAAATCCTTTGCCTGAAACCTGTGTGAAAGCTCTACTAGACTAGACTATTGGCCCAGCACCCACCATCGATGTGCGTGTAAATAAGTATGCTTTGAAAATGGTACATTTACATTAACATTAACATACATCAGTAGACTGGTAATGTGCTACAGTGCTGCTACAGTAGTAGCTGTGACCTACCAATGAATTCCAACTCAAAATCAACCAGTTTTTTCAGCAGTGTGGCTACCATCTTCTTGGAGACAACCGTTCCAGTGGTGGCCTTGGTACCTCTTTCAGGGTGAATACGGATGAACCATCTATGGGAAAGGAATAAGGAAAATGATTTGTCCAAAATACTATAGGTGTACTACAGAAAATAGCAGATCTACAAGCTTACAATGCATCACACTGTGGCGTTTTGTACTGTCAGTGTGTAGATTGGATATATGCATTAGAGGTTTGGTATAAAAAAAAGACAAACAAACAACATTTTACACAACACTGATGATACTGCTGTGAAACAAGTCTATGAATCTACCTATAAAGGTTTAATCTGAAACACAATATTATTCAATGAAGTTTATGTAGTGTGCGTGGGTACCTGCATCTCTCTCAGCTACGGGTCCTTTGTTAGCCTGAAAATCATTGAAGAGCCCTAATCTTTACCATTACCACTGCTGTTGGGAGGAAACCTCATAACTCCATTTTTGAGGTTTAGTAGTAAAAAGTGCTTTGGACAACTTCTTTGGACCCTCAAAATGTCTGCTAAAGCAACTAACTCCACCACCTCTCCCCCTCTCATGGAAGTAATTGACATACAGTTACAACACCAACTTTGATGAGGCTGTATTGCTTAGTTTAAAAAATATAAGGTTTTCTTAATTTCCATTTCCTGAAAAATGAACATTTTATTATGAGGTTTCCTCCCGGCAGCAGAGATATATACAATATATCTGAGCTTGGATTACCTATGATGTTTACACCAGCAATAGATACCTTTGAATGAATTCCAGGGTTCTGGAGGCCTCGTCTTGGTACTTGAGGTTGAAAATGTAGAACACCGCAAACAGTGCAGCAACTCCTGACCCGAATGCCCTCACAGATCACGTGCCCCTCAACGCTGATCATCCACTGGCTGTATTTACTATTTACAGGGAATGAGTCCATGACAAACAGAGTTTGAAATTAGATTGAGACTACAGAAGTAGTTACTATCATGAACATTCATTTGATTCCATTTTAATATTTCTCAAAAACATGAGAAATGGCAGTTGCTTGGATTGCAAGGTGGATCTGTAGAAGGGCAGGAAATACATATGGAACAGAAGACTCTCCCTACTTTTCATTTCAGTTTCAGTTTTCATGTATATATATAATATAATACAATATAATATATAATATAATATAATATATATATAATAATGTTGTAGCATGTGTACAATCACAATATTGAACAATAATTGATCAATACTCACATTAGCCAAAATCAGCAGTCCATCTTGGCTTTCTCCTAAATGGGTTGTAAGAAGCTGAATTACAAGAGTCAAATCCCCATCCAAGCCCTGGGAAAAATTATACACTTTAAATGTTCTGTATGTTTGGAAATCTTTGACATCTGCAGGATGAACACACTTAAAAGAAGCATTGGGTGTGCAACTGTGGGTCCTCATGTGCCTCACGTTAACATATCAAAGCAAGAATATGTACACATATCACATGATATCATCTTGCTCATGTATTGATGTTTCAGAAATTGTTAAAGTTGGTTAGATTTGCCAAAGTGGGCAAAGTAAGTTGTGTAGCTTGAGCAATGTTGCTAGCAGCTAGCAGATGTTGTTTAAAAATATAGACTGTAGGAAACGTTCTTACCTTAGTCTCCTTTTCTTCTCAGTCTTCTTTATGCTTCTTCTTTTGTTCTTTTGTGTTGTTTTGTTAGTTTGCTTGGCAAAAAACTGTTGGCTAAAAAGATTATACAAGGCTCCTTCACTGCATGGCCAACAACAATCAACTGACGAACTTTGAAGGGAAAACCTGGGTGTGGCCTATATTTCCATGTGGCTTTGCATAAAATACTGCATTCTACTGTTAAATTACAGTCTCTAGTAAAATAACGGCATAAGCTGTGAACTGAATGGTCCCTCGGCTATAGACCCTTGTACTGGAGAAGTATATAGTACTCTGACATGCAACAGCAGAGAGAGAGGGGGGGGGACATGCGTCACCATTCAATCCATTGAATTGAGCACAGCTGACAGCAATCAGACTAGCTCAGAACTGGGAATGAGTATTTTGGTTTATATTTCTTTAAAAAATCATAACTTTTGACAGGAATGTGCTAGAGACTTACTTTCTTTTTTGACAGACTCATAAATTATGAGGGTAGACTGACATATGTCAGAATTGTAAAGTTTTGTCAAATCGTCTTAGAGATAATCATAAATATGTATCTACAGGGAAAAGTAATGGTCGAAAACTAAATCAAACACCAGATTATTGATCAGCGTGTCGCCCTGAACGCATCAATATAAATCTCCTCACACACAGACTTACTGTTCTCTAACCCTAACCCAGCCACCAAAACGTGCTAGGGTTAGGGTTAGGGTTGCCGAGGTCGTAGAGCAAAACCGAGACCAGATTCTTGATCAGCTCGTTGCTCTGAAAACACCAATATAAGTTTCCTACCACACGGACATACGGTTCTCTTAATTGATTAGGGTTACAGGTTCGCTATCTCGCTTAATAACTCGAAAACGATAAGAAGTTGGATTCCGATTTCGAGATATGTTGTTCAGTTTTTTGAGACGAACAAGGGGATATCTTGTTTGTCCCGGTACGCCACTCCTAAGTTGGCTTCCTCCACTTTCGGAAGGTACATATAGGTGTACAACCTAACACCATACTGAAGGAAGATCTGAAATTTTGAAAAGTGTCGTACCAGGACAAACAAGATATCCACTTGATCGTCTCGAAAAACTGAACAACATATATAAAAATTAGACCCCAAGTCCTTATCGTTGTGGAGTTATTGAGAGGGAAAGATTGCCCGCTTTTGCAGTCTTTTTGCTGATCTTTGACCTTTATCAGTGGCCTAAAAAATCAGGCCCGGTGCCATTACATCCGGCTTACTCTCAATATGGATTGAGTGAAGTTTCAGATTTTAAAAAAATATCTTGAGCGATTAATTCCAGAAAATGGTCAGATTTTGCAGTCTTTTGGCTGACCTTTGACCTTTGCAAACGTCGTGGAAATTTGAGACCGCCGCCATTGAATTCGGCATGCTCCAAATATGAAGAATACGTCTAGTGTACGTAGAAAAACATTAAAAAACATGTTTTAAAGGTCTGTTTGTGGAGAGGAGAGGAGAGGAGAGGAGAGGAGAGGAGAGGAGAGGAGCTCACAGTGACACCTTGCAACAGGTGTGTGTAGTTGCTAATCAAATGTCTTGACACACACACACACACACACAGGTGGACCCTCTTGTAAACAAGTGTAATGCTTAATTGCTTAAAGTCTTTGTATTGAGTTTGTGTTTGAAATGTACTGTAATTCTGCAAACTGTTAAAGTGTTAATACATATTTCAATCAATCAATCAAGGCTTTGATGTTCTATGACAAAGTTTAAAATCCATCTCCTTCCAACCTATATGAGTCTAACAGTCAGTCAGCCAGCCAGCAAGCCAGCCAGCCAGCCAGCCAGTCAGTCAGTCAGTCAGTCAGTCAGTCAGTCAGTCAGTCAGCCAGCAAGCCAGTCAGTCTCCTCTTCTATACCATTGTAGGCTGTTGATTTAACAGTATTGTACTGCTACATAACAGGTTCTACTCATATTAGTTAAATAACAGCATACAATGCTAATTTACAGGAAAGGGATGACTATTTAACAGTATTGTACTACTACATAACAGGTTCTACTCATATTAGTTAAATAACAGCATACAATGCTAATTTACAGGAAAGGGATGACTATTTAACAGTATTGTACTGCTACATAACAGGTTCTACTGTTATTAGTTCAATTACAGCATAGAATGTTAATTTACAGAATATAATGTTAATTTACAGGAAAGAGATGACAATTTAACAGTATTTTACAATTTGGTGAAAAACAGTAAGATACTGTTGCAAATCCACCCTAATTTTACAGTTATAGGTTACAGTGTAGGCTCTAGCCTGACAACGTGTGCGTGTTCGAGTCCTGTTCGTGACGACATTTGCTGCATGTCTCTCTCCCTCTTTCCTCTCCGTCTTCACTTGAAACTATATCAGAGAAAAGCCAAAACTCAAATTTAAAAATAAATAAAAGAGGAGTATGTTGGTGATGGACAGCTGGAGAAGATGTGTGTGTGTGTGTGTGTGTGTGTGTGTGTGTGTGTGTGTGTGTGTGTGTGTGTGTGTGTGTGTGTGCACGTGCACGTGTGTGTTGCATGCATGGCTTCAGCACCAAGGACAGAGACAGGTCAGCTCCAAGGACAGAGACACCATTACCTCACTGTGGACCTGGAGCATGGATCAGACACACCTGGCCTAGCCTCGGGACCGCAGGCATTTTGTTTTCAAAATAAAAAAGCCTGGGCGAACGCATCAGGAAATGTGGCATAGGAGCGCTAACCAATAAGTGCAGAGGGTGTCGCTTCAAGGGGGGGGGGGGGGGGGGGGGTAGGGGAGGCGGGCACTTGGGTTCATGAACAGATAGGGAGGCTAGGAGCCGACATTTGTTTCCAGTGCTAGTTTGATACGCCCCTCTATATGCCAGGAAACACCTGGCCTGGAGTTAAATCTACTTCCCAGTATATGAGAGTTATCTCAGTCTGCAGTGCAGTCATTTCCATATATATATACAAGGACTCAGACCAGAGTGGGCTCAGTGGGGACGAAAGTGGCTGTAAAGGGTGTCAATAATTGTTCAGAGTGTGTACCAAGAATACAAAAGGAATGTGTGCACACAAACATAACAAAGGGAATGTCCACAGAGGTTTGGCAGAAGCTTGTTTTGAATGACAATGCACATAGTGAAACAAATGCCACACAAAGAATGAAATAAAAAGTAAATGCATGTTTCGTTTAAAAAGTCTGCCATCAAATATAATAGTGTGTTTTAAGATAAAGGGTTTAAGGACCACTTCATCACTTTTCAACCTGTCTTCATATAATTGGTCCTCACTTTTCAAAAAAAAATAAAATAAAAATCTACTCAGTCTGTATCTCATATAGGGCGAATGTGGGCAGTTCAGAAACCCATCCACCAGTGACATCATCGTTAGGCAGATTTATTTTATTTCTTTTATTTTTTCCCTCAATTTTTATTATCATAAGAACGGTGGCTTCCATTATCTCATTGCAACCTTTCAGGAATAGAAAGCCTGCAGTTTCTATGAGCTTGGATACCCCATCGATGACGCCACTGGTGGGCCGGTGGGACTTAAAGGGCCGTGAAACACTATAGGTCAGCAGTTCCCAACCTTTTTTGGACCAAGACATGAGGGCCCATTTGACACGACCCATCTGACCACTTAACACGGCTGTCGTGTTAAGCATGTTTATTTTAATGATTGAGTTCCGGCTTGGATGAATGGAACTATATATACAGTACAATGTAAACACATTTTGTTATATTATCAATCAAAATGTAGTGCTTTGCCAGTTATTTGGCATGCACATATACAGTATACACGGGGTGAAAAATGGGTTACAAAATCGTGGGATAAAAATTATATTTATATATATTTTTTTTTAAGAGTGTAGGTTGACAAATTAACACAAAGTTAAACTAAGATACATTTCACTGTGTTGCTGGATGTGAAGAAGATGTTTGTAAATCTCAGCATCAAATTGACAGTATAGGCATATGGCCTGTGGTGAAGGTCTACTGTAACGTAGGACATGTCATGAGACAAACGTCCTCTTCTGACAGGAAGTCCGTCAGGTCACGCCATGGGGGCTGCAGGGGTTTACTACGCCATGATGTCATCACTCCTCGCCACAGCATTGAAGGAACAAGGAACTCGCGTCAGGAAGTGGTGAGGTCAAACTCTGTGACAGTGTTGGACTTGCGAGTAGTAACAATTGAACAGTATTTTCTGTGTGTGTGTGTGTGTGTGTGTGTGTGTGTGTGTGTGTGTGTGTGTGTGTGTGTGTGTGTGGGTGTGTGTGTGTGTGTGTGTGTGTGTGTGTGTGTGTGTGTGTGTGTGTGTGTGTGTGTGTGTGTGCGTGGGTGTGTGCGTGTAAAACAGTATGACTCTAGCCCTGTTTATCTCTCTCCCGCCAGGTGTGTGTGCGGGTCCATGTGGATGGTGTTTTGGTGTGTTCAGGTGTGTGTGTGTGTGTGTGTGTGTGTGTGTGTGTGTGTGTGTGTGTGTGTGTGTGTGTGTGCGTGTGTGTGTGTGTGTGTGTGTGTGTGTGTGTGTGTGTGTGTGTGTGTGTGCGTGCGTGCGTGTAAAACAGTATGACTCTATCCATGTGGATGGTGTTTTTGTGCGTTCAGGTGTGTGTGGGCCTCTCCAGGGTATTCCTGGCTGCTCACTTCCCTCACCAGGTCATCGCTGGGGTCATAGGTCAGTGCAACACTGACCTATGTCCTCTCCCTCTGTATCTCCTTCCCTCAAGCTCTTCTGTCTGTCTGTCTGTCTGTCTGTCTATCTGTCTGCAACTACAACATTGAAGATGACATTTAATAGTCTGATGATTTTAATATACCGGTAGCTCAATTTATATTTGTACATTTTAATGTACATTTTTGACTGGAGTGAGACCTGGTCTTGTCTGTGGCAAATTTTACACACCATTATAATGTTCTTATTTTGATCATAAGACCCAATTACTGAATGATTTTCTGAAGAATGACACTTATTTAGTATAACACTATATGGCATATGAGGAGTCCAGACGGTTCTCAAATGATTTACTTGCAAGGACCACCCCATAATATTGTGATTGTCTGCTTATGTCCGTGGCAAAAATTTAATTTTGACAAAAACGTCCACCACAAGCCAGCATGGCGATGACCAAAAGTTCAGTGAGGTATAACAATACAATGATTGTGCAATATCGCTTTGAGCAATCTGTACAGTAATATGTTCCGAATGCAGACACATTTGTTAGGCTATTTTGTTTTTCCTCATTTCCCCCCTGTGTCCATGTGTTTGTTTACAGCTCTGACAGCTGCCGGGACAAACCTCTTCTTCATAAGGTGTCCGTAATGTTATAATTATACAGACCCCTTCCACTGACAATAAAATGAATGGCAATGTATTGTATATATTGTAACTGTACATTATTGTAAAGACTGCAGTATGGTGGTTCCCACAACTCCCTGGACAGTGAGAACGTAATCAAAGCCATGCTTTAAATAATCCTCGGGTCAGAGAGCGAGCATGCTTTTCCTGGATGGAGGCTGCACCATCTCTTGTTTGAAGTATTACTGCATTCGTAGTGGAAATCAGGGAGTATAGGACAGCATGAGGGAGAGGGAGAGAGAGGAAAGACAAAAAGGGAGAGAAAGTGACTGGGTTAAAGGGAGAGAAAAAGTGGGGATAATGAGAGAGAGAGAGAGAGAGAGAGAGAGAGATAGAGAGAGGAGGAAACTGTTGAATTCTCAAGAATTCTCAGAACATAGCATTCCAGTGAGACGTATATGGTTCCTGGAATTCAGGCTTAGTATAACAAAACATATGTAGGCCCCTCACAACCGTGTGAGGGGCACTCAAATCATTGTACCTCATCTTCAAGAATGGTGGTCCCTTATTGGCCAAGGGTCACCGACATACCAGCCGTTTTGTTCAGACACACATGACGTAAATTCTCCATTCATTGTCAATGGCATTTTTAATGGTTGAAACAAACATTAAACACTAGCTGTTTATAGGAGTGGCTAGCACCCCTCAAAAATATATACAAATATAGCTGCGAGGCAGGCAGGCAGGCAGGCAGTCAGGCAGACAGACAGACAGACAGACAGACAGACAGACAGACAGACAGACAGACAGACAGACAGACAGACAGACAGACAGACAGACAGACAGACAGACAGACAGACAGACAGAAATCCATAAGCCACAATAAGCCACAAGAAACATAGAATACTAAACTTGAGAGAAAGAAGACCATACAATTAACAAATGATAATTTTAAATAGCTAACCCTAACCTAACTTCAGTAAAACTATACCTAAACTTAACCTTACCGCTAACCGAGAACTCAGTTTTTGTTAGACCTAACCTTAACCCTTAGTAATATTTTGCCTATCATAATTACACCCCCTGTATCAAATTATTGGACAGTATTAAGATGTTGATATTCGTCTTTAGGGCCCCAAATCACACCTTAGAGTGTGTTTTTTAACTGGGGAGTCATATTTTGACAGCAGCAACTACCTGTCAAAATCTCACCCCCCCTCGCTATCCAAGTATTGGACAGTAAGATTGAGTTTAAGTTCCATCATTTACCCAATACTGCCATCTAGTGTAGTCAAGTGTCAAACGTTAGCACTGGTTGCGCGCAGAGTGGTGGTACCGTGGTTGCGCGTCTTTGCGCAGCGATGATACTACAGAAGACGGAGCTCCTTTTTCCGGACATGTGGTCGCTTTGTGGGCGGGGCCAGGGCTCTGATGTAAACAGAAAATACGTCTCATCTCATCCCACAGATAAGTCACAGTACAGAGAGAATCGGCGAGATTAACCTCAATTATTCGCCCTTAAAAACTGAAATAAACCCCCAAACGATACATTGTCATCGTTTGTAATATGTGGTAACGCGCAGGATCAGAGACAGGCGCAGCCATGGACTTCTACATCAATCTGAAGGTGAATTTTCGGGGGAATGCGAAGAATTTTCTCCTGTCGGGCTCCGAGACCAAGAGCTGGGAGTCGATGGAGGCCATGGTAAGAGACGGATGAACGACAGACGGACAGAGAGACAGTATATGTCATCATTCATCATGAGAGGACACATGGACGACACGACAGAGTGTCACCAAGCTATAAGAGCAGGGCCGCACCATAATTTACCGTCATTTAAACCTGCTGTCATCCATGTCGTGTTTATGTGAGTCGTGATGTGTGATTTTGTAATATCATCAGGCAGCGAATGTTGATGATCAACATCTTGGACGCAAACCTCACAACTGAAAGACAGAATCCGTGTAGAATACACATTTTAAGTCAGTGCTGTGTGGATAAATCTAATGGATCTACATTGTAGACTATATTTCGGCAAGTGAAAGCCACCCTACTATCTTTTTCCTCTTTGTCTACACCTGGACTGTAGAGGTGCACATGCAGGCCAGCAAGGCTGCATCAGTCTGACAGACTATTTACAGTCTATTTATTATTCCACTGCTGGAAATAGAGTTAAGGTTTCCCCTGATAAGCACTATACATTGACAAGCATGTAGGCCCTTACTGCAGAACTTTGGAGTGTGTGTGTGTGTGTGTGTGTGTGTGTGTGTGTGTGTGTGTGTGTGTGTGTGTGTGTCTTGCCTGGTAGCAGACAGACAGACAAGCAGGATACACTGTGCAATTGTGTCACACAATTAGATGACACACAGAAAATCACACAATCATAGTGTTGCTATAGCAACATAATTAACAACGTTACATTATATCACCCAGATATACCAACTAAGTGACAAGGCCATTCATCAAAAAGTGTCATTCTTGTATTTATTTAAATACAATTGGTTCACTATAGCCAAGCTCAGCGGTGAACAATTGCTGCATCTTAAAAAAAGAAGAAGGAAAATTTTGCTTTTGATTCTGGATTTGTAGCTCACCAAAAACGATTTGTTGCTCGCCCGCAACAAATCAGCTGTACAGCACTCTTTCAAACAGACAGTGGACACACACACACACACACACACACACACACACACACACACACACACACACTCACTGTGGTTGCATTCAAATGAGTCATGAAGTGCAAATCACATTCTCAGCAGCAGCTGGACTCTAGTGTTGAGTTGGCACAAAGCTGTTGGCTGGGACTTCAGGGCTGAGTGGAGAAAACGGAATTAACCAAACGTAGGAAACAACATGTTGAGTAATAGCCTATAGCTGTGCTGCCTATGGACTATGGGTACTTTCACGTTTCATCCATCCAGCCATCCATCCATTCATTCATTCATTATTCACTTAATTTAATTAGTTTATTTGTAACGTGATGAGGGCAGAGATGGATAGAAAGGAGGGGATAGAGGGAGTGAGAGGGAGAGACGAAGATGACCAGCCATGTCACCTATCATTTCCAAAACAAGAATTTAAAAAAAGATGTTATGACAAAATGATGATTTGAAGGTGATAGTTAAGCTTAGCTTTATTTTGTCCCATTAAAGCAGTAGAATTTGTGGTAAGAATTTCTATTAAGTTTTGTGTCTATAATGCATTATAACCTCATTGTAATGCATGCAATTATAAGGCATTATAACTCTTATAAATGTTTATAATAATGCTGTTCCACTGAGCTTTATAATGTACCAGCACTTATAATACATTATAAACGTAATTATAAGTTGTCATACATGCTTATAAAGGTTTATATTTTATAACAGTTGCTAGAATGCCTTGTTATAACTTATAAGCGCATTATAAATGCGATTGTAAGGCATTATAGAACCGACCTTTATGTAAAGTGTTACAGAACAGGTTGCCTGTGTCGGCACATGCAAACATTGCGCTAGACTGATGGGTCCAATCCTGATAAACCCTAACTGAGATGATAACCCTATACTCCTATAGCATCCCTGTTCAGGGCATGTCATAATAGTGAACATAGCTATAAACTCCTGTCTGTGACACGCTGTGAGCTTTTACATCGGCTAAAAGGAGGGGACCAAGTATAGACCCTGGGGGCCTCCCGTTCAACAAAGTAGTTAAGATATCTGAGACAGAGGCTAGCCTGCAGGCATATGAGGAGACAGATGACATGCAATGATAAAGGTGAGACTTTCAGATGGACTCATCAATAATTTAGATCTTGAACGAGAAAACGTCAAATAGGCTTAATAAAAAGCCTGGCTGGGTCGGGTGTATGTATAGCATTAGGAGAATATAACTGTTCACCAACTCCCAACTGTTCACCAGACAAGAACACAGTTTTTTTTAAAACAAGAGCCACCTTAGAATCAGCAGTTACTTAGCAACACGCCTGGACTGCTAATTGCCAACATGGCTGTCATAGAAAAACAAGAATGACGAGTCATAACTGCCAGGTGCAGAAAGCTCTCGTTTATGAACATCTATAATCAGTGTGTGTGCCACAGCCTCTACCTATCAGCTCACAGCTTCACGCTGCGGCGTTTGGTATGGGTTTAATGCCATTTAGACTATTGGTTTGTGTAATTCTCCCATTGGCTTAGGCTCAGGCAGCCAATCATAAAAAAAGTGTCTACTACGGTCGCTACTAGAGGTAGTAGTGAATGTAGGCCAGGATGCTTTTCAAGCACCTCGCAAAAACTGCAACCAAGGGGAAAACTCCACATACTCTTTTATATTATTTTTCTAATGTGTGGCTGTTGTTGAGGAGGCTAACGGGAACTAGGCTGAAATACATCTCACTGGCGTACATGGACTGCTGGATTTATGGTCCATTCGTATTTATAACAGGGAGAAGTTAATTTCTCTGAGTGCTGCTGAGTTGCAGATGTCAGGCTGTTGAGTTGTAGTTCCACTGCTAGACTGTAGGGATGGAGAGAGAGGAAGAAATGGAGAGAAGGAGAGAGAGATAGAGAGATGAAAAAAGGGGAAGAGGAGAATAGAAGTAATTTAATTATACACAGAATTAGGTATAAAAACTTAAATATTCTGTAAATATGACGTATTCATTAACTGAACTTCATTTTATGCAACTATATAAATAACTATATACTACTATATAGACTATAGAGCCACAGGGGTAGAGTGGCTGGATGGTAACCGCAAGGTTGCCAGTTCGAACCCGGCTCCCCCAGAGTTAGTGTCGAACAGGCTGAGTCACTGAGTTCACCCTCATTGAAATGATTGTTTTGTCTGAAATCCAGGTCGCTTTCTGTCCTGTCCACAATCTCCATCCCTTCTCTCTCTGTCATTTAGCTTTTTCTCTCACACTCTCTCTATCTCCCACCTTGCCTTTTCTATCTCTCCTCCTTTGTTGCCCTTTAGGACAAACCGTCTCATCGATGCTCTGTCTTTAACTGTGTGTGTGTGTGTGTGTGTGTGTGTGTGTGTGTGTGTTTCCTGTACAGGTAAAGCGTTCCTTTGGCCTGTGTAATCTGCAGGTGACCTATTTTGACGAGGAGAGCGAGGAGGTGAGTCAATGAATGAACACATCACCATATTGGAGATGTGACAACCTGTTTTAACACAGGGGTGGTGGATATCCATCCGTCATGCAGTAAAAGAAATGTAGAAACGGTAGAAACGCAAACCTCTCTCACACTGTTTCGTGAATGCCCTGCCCAGATCTGCACCATAACCGTAGACATATAAGAAAACACATGACCTGCTGGTTATATATACTGTACATTATATTTTTATTGTAGATAGCAGAGCTTGTTGATCGGCTATTTTAACTATTCATCATAAGACAAAGTATATTGGGCCAGTTAAGTGCTTAACAAACAGTGCCTAACCTAATTAACGTGAATGAATGAAACCACACCAAACCCATGCTTAAACATTACCAGCCACGCCTCGTTCTGATATGACTCTTCCAACGTGGTGACATGTCTCTAATATACTTTGGTGACATCCTCTAATAGGCTTTCATTGCTGTCATTCCACAGTTGAGATCTGTGAACAGTATTTTCATACAGTTTGACAATTTAGTAATTAATCCACATGGTAGTCTCATTTGCAGCTTGTTATCTTCTGAATGAAATGTCCTTATACAATGGCAATAAAGTTGAAGCAGTTGCAATTTCAGTATTTTGTGTAGTTGAGACACGTGTCAAATCATGTTTTGATGCCGATTATCCATACAAATGCAGAAATGTTCTTATAAAAGCTAAATTAATTCATAAAGAATAGAAAAGAAAAACACGCCCAAAAAATGACAAATTGGTAAGCAATTGAATGGATAATATAATTTACATATTTGTTATTTTGTTGTTACAGGTGTCCATAAACAGCCAAGGTATGCAAAGTACACACATGCACACACGCACACACGCACACAAATAACACAACCATGAATTAATATAAAAGTTACTGTTATGAATATGTGATGTTCAATAACATTATTAACATGGTTTCTGCTCTCTGTACAGCTGAGTATGAGGAGGCATTGAAAGTAAGTTGTAAAGTTGTATTTTGTTTACATTTCCATAGTTCTATAGTACTATGTCTATGCCTTTATGTTATCTATTTTAGTCTGTTAATATATTACATATTGGTTCATTCACAGTGCCCAGTATTAGCACTCTCCCCACAAGGCAGTATACAGTAGGCGTCACAATGTGATGCAACACATTTTTTGCTTGTTTAATTAAATGCATTGAAAATTTGAAATTGAAACAAACCAAATCAAATTGATCAAATTCAATTAGTGCAACGTCATGTATTCAGTTCAGCTCAAACGGGGGCTGCACATCTGACCAGTGAATCTAACTGGTTGTCGTGTTCTCTCTTTCCGTAGAGTGCGTCGAGGCAAGGCAACCGTCTGCACATGAACGTGTATGAGACGCGAGGCCAGCCAGCGCGCGTCCCCACCACCACCACCACCACCACCACCACCAAGTCCAGTGGAGCGGAGCCCAAGAGAGGCTTCAGACCGCCCCAGCACTGCCCCGCCCTGGCCCAGGTGGTGAGCCGCAAGATCCAGGCCGCTGTCCCCGAACAGGGCATGGTAAGAAAGCTCATTGTATCCATTAATGAATATACACTTCTTGGTTTTTGCTTGTATAGTCCAGTGTTTCCCAGTCTGGGTAGCCTAGTGGAAACCAGACAAAAATCTGCCACAGGAAAAGAACATTCCCTGGGGAGATTGGTCTGGCACTCCTCGGTTTTAATTACATTTCGCTCACCCCATAGTTGTGGGTGACCAATCAGCCACTATTCAAAGTGAGACTTTTTTGCTGTGTTTAGAATCGGTTTGTAAATAAATCTTCCACACCGAAGTTCCAGACTAATGTCTATGCAGTGATATTAGTCTGGCCATGCCAGACTTGCTAGGGTCTGGGGCCCTAGCAAGATTTTAAACATGTTGCTAGGGGTTGTCTAGTGTCTGGGTAGCTCAGTCGGTAGAGCTCTCGCCTTTGGACCACAAGTTCATGGGTTCGATCCCGGGCACCGCCAACTCAGCGAATGAGTAGCACGGCTTGGTGCAGCAAGTTGTGCGGGAAGTACTGGGAGCTAGTGCATTGTAACGGGTATACAGTAGACTCCTGCGTGTTACCGGCTGATGCCGACAATAAGCCACTCCCGACCTACTTCACTTCTAGGGGTTGTCAACTCCCTGGAGTTGGACAAAATCTCACTGTATACAGTATACACACACAGTATGTGCAATGTTTTGTATATTATATTTACAACCTGTATTATAGCATATGTGTATGATCTGATTGAACTTTGTGTGTCATTGATTCCCAACAATAAGGAACAAAGGGACACACATCTTTTAGTTTCCAAATAAGGGGTTAACAATTCCAACAGTAGAGCTCCAGACTTCCCTTTCCAGAGCAACATTAGCAACTTCCCCCTGGGGGATCCCGAGGCGTTCCAGTGCCAGTGTGGAGATATAATCCTCCCATCTGGTCCTTGGTCTGCCAGGGGGTCTCCCCCAGTGGGCCGTGCAGCGAGGAGCTCACTGCTAGGGATGTTGCACAACACCTGTGGTGGTGATAGTGGTGTGGTAGACTGTTGCGTGCGAGGTCATGCACCAACATGAAATGGAAACATTGAGTTACCAGCACTGACATAGAAACATAGGTATTTCAGAAAACGGTCAGGATTTGGAAGACATTTTGTAGAATCTGTTGACGTACCTGATGAACTCTTGTCTTCTCTTCCCAAGGTGATTCTGAAGGAACTAAAGGGCACCAAAGAAGAAGACAAGACTCCTCCGGCCTGGTTCACTTCCTACATGGAGAAGGTCTGTGCACTCTACAGGACAAACTATGCAGTGTCTTTACAAAAATGGAACCATTTCTGGAATAATAATAACATAATAATGATAATAATGAACGGATGCAATTACTTTATCCATCTCTGTGTATTTCTCCATTCTTGACACTTTACTTTCCTCCTCTTCTCTCATACAAAATCTGTCTCTACCTCCACCCTACTATCTACATCTCTCTCTCTCTCTCTCTCTCTCTCTCTCTCTCTCTCTCTCTCTCTCTCTCTCTGTCCTCCAGTTCAAGGACCAGGTGGTGCGTGAGGCGGTGGAGAAGATCTGCAGGGAGTTCTCTGGCCAGTGCTGCATCCACAAGCCCCTGGGTGGCGGAGGAGGAGGAGGAGGAGGAGGAGGAGCGGGGGGCGGTGGAGGAGCGGCGGCAGGAGGCCCAGACGAGGCCCAGCAGGTCCCCGAGGTGTCCTCCTCGACGCTGCCGGGCGCGCCCTCCTCCTCGTCCTCCACCCCTCCCTGCTCCTCCTGCCGGGGGCAGACCACCGGAGGAGGATACCAGTGCAGGTGAGGCGAGGTTGAGCACCACACATGGGGTGTATTTATTATGCGCGCAGAATAACTCTTTCTACTTCCGGACCTCTTACCGAGGATACTAATTAAGGCTCTGTTCCATTTTGGTCAAACGGAGTCTGGGTGCTGCTACTGCGTGTTGCTCACTGGAAACACTCTGCTACACCAGTGTGTCCCAAAGTGTGCTTGAGTGGGTTCCACATGGCCCTGTGAGGGTGTGTAACTCTCAGAGTTATGAGGGTCCTTGAAATTAAAACGTTTGATAACCACTGTACACTAAATGGAGCCTCAATTAGTATCATCGGCAAACACCTTTTGAAGGAAGTAGGGAAGTGGCCCTGATGTAGCTAGGAAGAGTATTTTCCAAAATGGCTGCTGTACATATACCCTATTTATTCTCAAAGTGGGGTCCGGAGTCCCCAAAATGATCTTCTGATTGGTGGTTGTGGAGTCTGCATGTTTCATAAAATGGGGGGGTTACCTGTAATGGTGAAAACGAAAGATGTAATGGAAGAGAGAGTACAGGAGGGAAGGAGAGAGCGGGATGTTGATGCAAGAGAAGGGAAACGAAGGGGAATTTAGTAGAAGTAAACACAAGACGCTGACATCGTGTTTGTTTACTTGAACTGGAATTCGAAACCTAACACTAGTGCTAAGTTTCTGTTCATGGCAACACCCCGACTCACTCCAACCCCATGTACTTTCCCTTTCTGGTCCTACCCATATGGAAAAAAAAGTAGAAGAAACATATATGTTGTCCTGTTGCCTCCAATAGTAAGTATTTACATTTTTTATGTATGTCATTTACATGTATGTCATGTAAAGTACATACTAGATTTTATATGTGAACTCTTGAAAGTGGCACCTTTCATACAATCCTCATATAAGACAATAAAGTGAATCATGTATGAATCAAGTAAACAACATGTATGTGATCTATGAGGTAAGTACATGGCAAACTGTATTTTCCTTACATGTTCCATACAATGTTTGTAGTTTTAAATTATATGAGATATATCCTTTCCATATATAAAAAAAATACCATTATAGTATGTATTTTATAGTTTGTAACCATTTAATTTACAAGAAAAGTATGCTTCTTTTATATGATTTTTATAACATTGTTATATGTCAGCCAATACATTATACCTTATAGTTATAAAAAAAACATATGTTTTATCTATGACTATATATACGTTTTTATATGTGAAGTGTATGATAGGTATAAAAAACATATGCGCTATAGACCCCTGGGAGATGGTTGCTGAGAAAGAGCACCACACCTACTATACCATCAACTCCCAATTCTTCCCGCATCACTTGCCGCACCCAAGCTGTGCTACTCATACGCTGAGTTGCCAGTGCCCAGGATCGAACCCACAAACTTGTGGTCTTAAGGCGAGAGCTCTACCGACTGAGCTACCCAGACACATCCTGACATATGTGAAGTGTTTGATATGCTCTCTTTATGTTTTTTGGTTTTTTTAGAAGATTCTTATAAGTTACCATAGCAGTATAAAATAAAATGCATTGGGAGGTACATGGGGGGACAATGGTGGTGACACTGGCTGGGGGGGCACTGGCAGGGGGGGCACTGGTTGGGGGGGCACTGGGGGCTTGTGTCACACTGCAGGGGGGACACTGGCTGGGGAGGACACTGGGGGCTTGTGTCACACTGGGGGGACACTGGCTGGGGAGGACACTGGCTGGGGGGGGGGGGGGGGCATCACACTGGGGGGACACTGGCTGGGGGGCACTGGGTGGGGGGTGTCACACTGGGGGGTCACTGGCTGGGGAGGACACTGGCTGGGGGGGGCACTGGGTGGGGGGATCTTAAATAATGTAGGAGTCATAAAATGTAAAAGGGAATACAACTCATTATTTTGTCATCTCATGTTATTTCATTGTAAGATTAGGTTTTGTTTAATTTGGATGTCTCTGTGACATACATGGCCTGTATTGTATGGTTTCTATACAATATCCTATCAGATTTTGGTTTCACTGATGTTTGCCCAACTCTACAAGTTTGACAACACACAATTACTAAGGATTTTGTATGTGGATTTACTGCAGTAATTATTTATAAGTTCATATGTATTTCAATTTATACTAATTTACTAATAATATTGTATGTGGATTTACCGTCACATATAGGTCTTATAAGTTACAAAATTATATAGGTTTCACTTTACAAAAACTTACTATGGCTCTTATATGTGCTTTGACTGTTATATATAGTTCCTATAAATGACAAAATTATATAAGTTTCACTTTACAAAAACTTACTATGGCTCTTATATGTGCTTTGACTGTTTTATATAGTTCCTATAAATGACAAAATTATATAAGTTTCACTTTACAAAAACGTATTATGGCTCTTATATGTGCTTTGACTGTTTTATATAGTTCCTATAAATGACAAAATTATATAAGTTTCACTTTACAAAAAAATACTATGGCTCTTATATGTGCTTTGACTGTTTTATATAGTTCCTATAAATGACAAAATTATATAAGTTTCACTTTACAAAAAAATACTATGGATCTTATATGTGCTTTGACTGTTTTATATAGTTCATATAAATGACAAAATTATATAAGTTTCACTTTACAAAAAAATACTATGGATCTTATATCTGCTTTGACTGTCATATATATTAACTACAAGTTTCATGTAAAACATATACAAATTTAGTAATTTTTTTTCCATATGGGTATTTAAAGCCAGGCGCTGTTGCCCAGAACCTTAATCGTACGGTGATCACCTTCTGTCTCTTTATAAAGAGAGTACTCCATTGGAGGAAGGCTTGGTACATTTCTGAGTTAGGAGTTTATGTTTCTCTGTGGTGTTTAAAGATCATCTGCCCTGTGAAGGTAGCTTGATGCTGTATTTCACGCATCATTTAGATCAGTTTCTCTAATGGCATTTTTGTGTATGATGGCTAAACTAATACATATTTTCCTCCCTTCTCTGTCTCTCTGTCTCTCTCTCTTTCTGTCTCTCTCCAGTGTGTGTACGTCCTGTACTCTCTGTGAACCCTGTAGCTTCTCTCATGACCCCAGTCACAACCTGGTGAGGGCCAGGACTCCTCTGTCCATCCCCGAGCACGGCTCTCCAGCTCCGGACCACAGCAGGTAGGAAAACATTTGTCATTATCTGGTTGTGTCCATGACACCTCTATCTATCCCTGAACATAGATGTTATGGTCTTGACCTAAAAATAATAATAAAAATAAACCCATGCTATTCAGTCTCACCAAGTTGCACGTTTTCTGAGAGTATTGAAATAAATGAAACAGTTACTCATTTTAGAGTTATTGTTAAAATTGTTACAGTACAGTACACAACTAGCAATGTTGAGGTGGATTCTTGATATAAGGAATATTCTTGCAATTTTGAAGTGTGTTTGTTTTGTTTATTTAAATTATGCTTCTCTATTAGTCTATTTGACGCTTCATCTGTATGTGTGTGTGAATCCAGGTTCTACAGGTGTGGGGACCGTAGCTTCATCTGTATTTGTGTGTGTGTGTGAATCCAGGTTCTACAGGCGTGGGGACCGTAGCTTCATCTGTATTTGTGTGTGTGTGTGTGTGTGTGTGTGTGTGAATCCAGGTTCTACAGGCGTGGGGACCATAGCTTCATCTGTATTTGTGTGTGTGTGTGTGTGTGTGTGTGTGTGTGTGTGTGTGTGAATCCAGGTTCTACAGGCGTGGGGACCGTAGCTTCATCTGTATTTGTGTGTGTGTGTGTGTGTGTGTGTGTGTGTGTGTGTGAATCCAGGTTCTACAGGCGTGGGGACCATAGCTTCATCTGTATTTGTGTGTGTGTGTGTGAATCCAGGTTCTACAGGCGTGGGGACCATAGCTTCATCTGTATGTGTGTGTGTGTGTGTGTGTGTGTGTGTGTGAATCCAGGTTCTACAGGCGTGGGGACCATAGCTTCATCTGTATTTGTGTTTGTGTGTGAATCCAGGTTCTACAGGCGGGGGGACCGCAGCTTCCGCAAAGCGGAGAAACAGCGCCTCAAAGCGGAGAAGCGGCAGCTGAAGGCCGAGGTCAAGGAGATCAGGAAGCAGCTGAGGATGGAGAGGCGGGGCTTACAGTGGAGCTCCGCCCACCGAGACGGGAGCTCCTCCCCCGTTCTCTTGCAGCCGCGGGCCACGCAGCACCACAGCCCTGAGTACGTTAGCAGATAAGAGAGGAAAATGGTCATTATGCATCAGTGAGAATGTACTGCAACCCTGACAGTGATTATGTGTGACATACAGTAAAAGTTACTAACTCTGACTCAGACTTTGGTCGGTCTCAGGCCAGAAGTGGATGGTGACTCATTCTCAGTGGGCCACTGACTGTAAATACCTTAGATAGGGGAATATTGAGGTCAGCATGTTAGCCTGAATTTCGTTTCACCTCCAGAACATATTTTTTTCAATGGGCTAGCGATTCAGGGGCTGAAGCCGGGCTATCAGTGTGTGTTAGTGTTTTGTGTCACGACTTCATAGATAAAAGAAACCACTGGTTTCAAATCAACAATTCTCAAGGGTGGGTTCAGTTTTTTTCCTTTTGTTCAATGAGTTGACTTTGTGTAACTGACTTGGCATGTCTTTCACAACAGTCCAACAGGCATCGCTGTATTTCCTATTCTGGTTCCAGTTCCAAAACAGCCTCACCCCTCTCATTCTCATTGTGACTCACGCCTATCATTGATTAGCCGTCACCTCAAAACAGTGGAAGGGGAAGGGGCACGGGGGGCTTTAACTGGAACCTGGTACAGGAAAAACTGTGATTTTAAATTATATTCTAATTCTAATTTAAAGCGTGTTTTTCTTGCGGCCCAGGCGTCCAAAGCGCCCCTGTCCCCTGGTGGTCCCGGCCATGACGGCTCTGTTCCTGGACGAGAACCTTCCAGATGGGACCCGACTCCGACCTGGAACCAAGTTCATCAAGTATTGGAAGATGAGGAACACTGGAACGGTCAGCTGGGGCGCCGAAACCAAGGTATACTTTAATCTACAATCACTTCCAGGTCAGCCGGATAATGCTTCTTCTTCTCTGCTTATATCGTTCATTCTGTTGGCACTGGCCTCACGTTACCGCCTATGGTGATGGGAGGGAATGTGTTAACCACTCTGTAAGAGGCCCCACTGCACTAAATAATATCTTCGATTTAAAGCCAGTCTGCAAGCTTGTAGATCTGCTATTTTTGCCAAATGTTCACACCAGAATAGGGACGCTAGGGTTCATATGGTTAACGGATGTGGTCAGAGCTGATAGTTGACCTTGTTTCTTTGCCTCTCCCTCCAGTTGAAGTTCATGTGGGGTAACCTGGCGGTGGGCTCTGGAGAGCGATGGAGAGAGGTGGCTGTTCCCTTCCTACAGCCAGGACAGGTGAGAAGAGAGAGAGAGGTGGCTGTTCCCTTCCTACAGCCAGGACAGGTGAGGAGAGAGGTGGCTGTTCCCTTCCTACAGCCAGGACAGTTGAGAAGAGAGGAGAATAATGAATCTGACAGCAGAGCAGAGGAGATGCAAAGGGGAGGAAATAGGAGATGGAGTCGAGAATAGGACATGAGAGGAGTGCCAATAAGATGAGCCAACATAAAAGGATATGGGGGTGGGATACATGATAGATAATATATATGGTTACATTTGTCATCTTCTACAGACACGCACGCACGCAAGCACGACGCACGCACGCACGCACGCACACACACACACACACACACACACACACACACACACACACACACACACACACACACACACAGTGTACTGCTAGTCCTCCAATAACAAATTAAACTGGAGCTGGCATATTCATCGAGTTCCCAGAGTAGTTCACTGCTATGCTATGAAAATGCTACTCCCTCAAGTTTTTCGATTGTTGTTTTTCAAACGGCCATGCTCGTAATTCAGGTAACACATATCCCAACTTTTACTTTACTACTATTTTTGTATGTAATAAATATGTGTTTCGAGTTTTGGGGTATTTCTGCTGTATTCTTCTGGTGCAAATGTAGTTTCTGCTAGCATGAAATGTGCCATCCATTTGATATTCAATCCAACTTGACGCTGGTAACATCACAGACTCCCACAATATTCAAAATTGGATCAAAATGATCAATGTTAGTTTAAAAACCTTTTACACAGTAACAGTGGCAGACATATAAAACTAGAATAGGAACGTGTGTGTGTGTGTGTGTGTGTGTGTGTGTGTGTGTGCGTGTGTGCGTGTGTGTGTGTGTGTGTGTCCAGGTCGGAGTGGTGAGTGTAGCATTGTGTGCCCCCAGTGTGGAGGGCTCCTACACCTCTCACTGGCGCCTGGCCCACGGCGGAGAGCAGTTTGGACCCAGAGTGTGGTGCAGCATCGTGGTCGATCCCCTGGCGCCGGCTGCCATGATGGCTGATGGGATACTGGTGTCGCCCTGCGTCACGCCACAGGTAGGATGGAGGGAGGAATATATGAAAGGACGGAGGAAAGATTTATATTTACAGTGTCTTTGATTTAAGGGCGGTTTGTTTATCTATTCTGCTCTGTTCTGTGCTATTCTGTTCTTACTATTCTGTTTTGTTATGTTGTGTTGTAATCTATAATTATTCTATTCTATTCTATGTAATTAGTGGTGGGACGATTCACTTACCCTCCCACTTCGATTGTGCTGCACGATTCTTGCTCAAATGTGAACCTCGATTTTCCTCCACAAGAACAGAGATCCCGATTCTCACACGATTCTCATTTTTTCCATGAAAATATTTATTTAAAAAAACGTATAAACAAAAACATAAGAGTAACTAAAATGAATTGGACAGCCAACTCCTGCTGCACGATGCTTCACGGTTCTTCACAAAATGAGATTGCATAATGCATAGGTGCCGAAACACTTCGCGATACCTAGGGTACTGATTCAATTTATATTGAGATTCAGCGATTGTTGCATTTCTATATTAGGATGTTGTTCCCCCAAGTTACTTTCCTTTTTTATACTACAAAAAAAAGAAAATAAGACAATATACACCATGAAAAGTTGAATCATCAATCCAATGCACCAGATAAAGTCAGTCATTCTGACATAAAACAATTTATAATAATTTTAATAATCATTAAAAATCGTGATATTTGAGTGGACCAATGTTTTTTTTGTGTTCACCCCTAGTAGTTGTAATCTGTTCTATTTTACTGTATGTTGTAGTAATCTATTCTGTTGTGTTGTGTTCTGTAGGGTAAGATTCCGCTGGGGGCATCCAAGGACAGTAAGTCGTGCACCTCCTCCAGGGACCAACCTCTGATGTCAGTAGACCAGGAGGAGTACTACATTCCATCAGTGGACCTGCTCACTGCACAGGTATTACTGCTACCTCTGCTATTACACTATACTGGGCCAGGAAGGGCATTTCAAGCATGAATCAGAACCAAGAATAGGTTGCATAGCATTTTTTTTCCATTATATATAATTCATTCTGTGTGAAGCCCTGGTCCGGGGAAATATCTTGAAGTGCATCTCTGTCTTTCTTAGGATCTGCTGTCCTTTGAGTTGTTGGACATCAATATCGTCCAGGAACTGGAGTGTGTCCCTAACGACACCCCAGCTGGTAAGGCCACCTCACATCAGTACCCACCGATTTCTGATTAAACTTGTTGGCTGCTTTCACCACTTGGAATCCCAGATTGTGCCTTATAGGTGCCTGAGGGATCCACCCACTGAGCTTGTGCTCAGTGACCCTGACCCTACTATACAGAGTAGACCCTGAAATACCCCTGTGTACTGACTACTGAATCAATTTTCAACCGGGAATCGTTTTTGAATCAGATCGTAACCCCAAGAACTGAAATGGAATCATCATTCATGAGTATTACCAAAAGAGTCATATGCTTAAAACTGTACTCACCTACTTGAATCAGATCTGTATCCTGGTAACATAAAGTTATTGAACAGGAAACGTGCAACATTACTGTATATAGTCTGGTTGATTCTACAGCTACGCATCTTTCAATTTTGCAGACTCTCTCATTTCTATGGTCCTCACTCCCTCCCTCTCCTTGCTCCTTCTCTCCGTTCCTTCGTTATTGGCAGGGATGGATAGATGAACCGATAGAATGCATCATTGTCTTGGGTTCATCTATCCATCCCTCCTTCCATTCGTCTATCCCTCCATGCATACTTTCATCCAGACATGAGTCGATCCCTGCATGTCCCCTTTTCGCCATGAAACCCACATGCACGACAAAGGCCCTCTCTAGGTCTGATCCTCTGGAAGAGGCAGAGGTCGTCACTATAGCATTTATGGGTAACGTTTTTCCTTGATGCCATTCTGCTGTGGAGTTATATTAGTAGTTTGTTAATCAAGAGAGGTTGAAGTTCAAGCCTATTTCAATCAATCTGTTTTTTTCTTCACAACAATTAGCCACCTATCTTCACAGGTTGCATGTTTGTTTTAGAATTGATTTTACACTAACTCCTTAAAACCGGGATCTGCATCTGTGCCATTTTAGATTTTTGCATTGGCTATCGCTGACAGCTTGTACATCTGCTATTTTTGAATTGTGTGAGAACTAATGATTTAGAAGGCATTTGTAGAATCGGCCTCAGGTCTTAACTCATTTACTGCAGGAGTTTCTGTACAACAGTCTTCAGCCACTGTCAGTGTTTTTGAGCATTTAGTAACTCTTTCAAGAACCACAGAATATTTCGTTCTATGACGACGTACTGTAAACACCAAATATCTCAACAGAAAAAAGAGAGTCTCTGTTGTAGAACATTAGTTCTATGCCAATAAGACAAATTGAAACACCTGTGTTGGTCCCCAACATGGCAGGTGTGGGACTACATTTGAAACTCATCAATCCAAATAAAGTTGCATGTCATTATTATAATTATTATGAACATCATCATGCTATGATCAATTTCTTCAGATGTGCCCCAGGGGGCGGCTCCTGGAACAGAAGGGGGTGGAGTCCCAGCACAGGAAGAAGGTGAGGATGACATCAGTGGGACCCAGTTTGTCTGTGAGACTGTGATTCGCTCCCTGACCCTGGAGGAGGGCCCTGACCCCACCCCCCTCCGAGGGACACGCCCAGCACCAGGTAAAGGTGAGTTGGACATGGACGATGATGATATATGAAGGCATTGTGGATGTCTGTAGTCTCCATAGAGGATTGCGGGAATTGCAAATGTTAATTGATTCCTGCAAATCTATCACTCATAGTGTGGGGAATTCCTGCACAGATTTACAGCTGTTATTAATATATTCAGCCAACGTGAATGCAGGAATGACTAGATGGAAACGCTGTATCATTACGGAATGTTTTCCATATAAGGTGAACCCTATAAATCCCCTGAATGTCATGCCTTGACGTGACAGAAACTTTAAATGACACACAACTATAATACTGCAAAACAAACCATTCTTTGAACTTCCTCTTAGTGGTGCGTCCGGCTGTCCAGGGTGGCTCCGCCTCTTCCTGTGGGAAAAGCAAAGCGTTGAAGACGGCGCAGAGCCCGGAGACCAGCCCTACCAGCCCCGACTCCCCGCTGAAACCACCCGCTGCCCTGAAGGCCTCCCTGCCAGTCTACCTCAAAGCATCTCTGCCCATGCCCCTTTCGGCGACCCCGGGCCCCAACTCTGCGGCCGCTCCTCTCTCCGCCCCCCCAAGGGCCTCGGACCTGGAACTGTGCACGGAGTGCATCGGCGTGGACCCCGGGGCCAAGGAGGGAGAGGAGGAGGAGATGGATGGGAAGAAGGAGAAAGAGGGGAAGATAGACGGGGTGAGGAGTCGCTCTTCCTCTGCCTCTTCGGAGGATTACATCATCATCCTCCCTGACTGCTTCGACACCAGCAGGCCACTGGGGGATTCCATGTACAGGTACGCACGCATGCACGCACATACAGTACATCAATATTCAAACGTACACATTTATAAATATACAGTGAGGAGCATGACTTGTATGAAGCCAAATGGAAAGATTAAGCTTAGTTAACAACCTGTAATCTTGCTTTGATCGTGAAGATGACAATGCTCTCATATACCTCCACTTTTAAAAACTGCATGGTAGACAGAGTGATCTTCTCTACTGCAGGGAGGCATGCTAACTTCCCTTGTAGTTTCAACGCAGTCCAATGACGTTGATGCGCCCTCAAGAGGTGACCGTGGGCATTTGTGTTCTGTTTCTCCAACATTCCTCCAACATTAACCACATTTTGGGCATGTCATGATAGGCGAACAGATGTGGTGTAGAGGGACAAGTATAGACACTTGGGGGACCCTGTCAAGTAAATGGTGCATTTATATAGCGCCTTTATCCAAGGCATTGTGCATTACATTCACCCACACATTCATACACCGATTGCGGCGGAAGCCATGCAAGGTACCAACCAGCACATCGGGAGCAATTTGGGGTTCAGTGTCTTGCCCAAGGACACTTCGACATGTAGACAGGAGGAGCCGGGATTCGAACCGCCGACCCATGGATCATTGGACGACCTGCTCTACCTCTTGAGCCACAGTCGCCCCTAGTGTTTGACACTTTCGACTAGAGTATTTTTTTAACCCAGCCATGTTCATGTCGGACAGGTCTGACCACACCCCAAAGCCAGCAGAGTAACTGTCCAATTTTCCACTCAATTTATTCTTTATTCTTTCATATGGATCCCCATTAGCTGCCACCGAAGTAGCAGCTATTCTTCCTGGGGTCCACAAAAAAAATCTATTTCTATTTAAGCCCAGGAAAACGCACGCACGCACGCACACACACACACACACACACACACACACACACACACACACACACACACACACACACACACACACACACACACACAGACTTGCTTAAACACCCCATCTCTCTTCCTAATATTCCTCTTCCTCCACCAGTTCAGCCCTCTCCCAACCAGGAGACATCCTTGCCGAGACCCCCACTGACCCTGACACCCCCTCCTCTGACGGCACAGACCCTGCCACGCCGGACGGGGAGCGGGGGGAGGCTGCGGGGGCCGAACACTCGGGGGTGTCGGAGACTAGCAGTGCCAACGACATGCTGTGTACCTCTCAGACTCTGGACGATGAGCCCCTCACGCCAGAGGTGGTGGCTCCGCCCACAGCCTTCCTCACACCCAGGTATGCCGATGAGGAGAAGACGCTCGCTGTTAGTGTGCATTCCAGTTCGTTGTGTTCAAAAATACTGAAATTATATATATATATATATATATATACAAACCTAACCCACGTGGTGATGTGACACATTCTGACATTGTAGATTGGTTATTTATGTGACAACTATAGCTAAAGTGGTTAATAAGACTAATTATTTGATTTAGTAAGTTAGAATTGTTGATACAGTATGTAAAATAAACAAAACAAAGGTTGTATATTTATGTTGTGGTATTGACAGTATGATATATCACTTTTCTGTTGTTCAGTCCAGAGAGTACAGGACAAACTGACAGTGACCCTACAGCTGCCACCGCTGAGGGAGGAATTGAGACAGAGGAGGGTGAGCCCCCCCCACACACACACACACACACACACACACACACACACACACACACACACACACAAACAGTATGCCTCATTTAGTTAAAGTTGGTTATAACACTCCCACTATATGTATATGGATTTGGATATAATGGATTCATCGAATTTTATATTGGGAAGATACTGTACCAAGTTTAGCTGTGATCGTGGCATTCTCAGAAAGAGTCAAAGTTCAATGCATTGTTTAATGGAAAGAAACGACTTCCCCCAATGCGGCAGGAGAAGGAGCCAGTAATATTAATATTAATTGCGACCATAGGTCGCAGATTACTATGAAAGCCTGCAAAACCCGTCCGTCCTTCTGTCAGGTCACGCCTCCATATATAGTTGTCAGCCCATATCACACCTCGTGACTTCACGCCTCGTGACACGTCATAACATCACATATGGTCGACACTCCATATATGGCCGTCTCCATATATGAAGGTCACGACACCGACCTCATCAAACCCTGGATAGCCATACATGGAGAAGACTGGATCATCACCTAGATCTGCATATATGGGGCCGGCCAGCAACTCAACATCTGACCTCAAACCCTTAGATCTCCATATATGGAGCTGACCTGTTCAGACATTCCATTATGTTGATCCTTCCCCAACCGTCCTTCCTCTTCGATGTCTCCCTTTTGACTGATACCTGTCCATTCAAACTCTAGACGGGCCCGTCCCAAAGTTATTAGTGCAGCTGTGCCCGGCAGCCGGAGAAAACTAGAGTTCTCAACAGGCCCGAAAATAAACCTGGGGCCCTCATCAAACCATGTACACTCAAGACACTGCCCCCGCTGCCACCCTTAGATCTCCATATATGGAGCTGACCTGTTCTGAATGAAGAAAGAATGATGAAAGTTGTCTCCCTGCTGAGAGCTCCGCTGACGGGGTGCAGCCGTGCTGCCTTGAGTCGCTCGATGTAGTGGTGCTCTCGCTGGATCGCAACTCACTTAATTACCACTCAACATGTGTGTGTTGGATCCCAGGGTCCAGTTCTAAACAGCCGTTGACAGACAAGACACCAGCTGATGAAGACGCTGAGGACGAGAACCCTGAGGACCCCAGGTCTCACCCGCACACACACACACACACACACACACACACACACACACACACACACACACACACACACACACATTGAACGTTGAACAATCAGGTATAAGAGGATAATGTATTTGTAATGAGCCTGTGCTATATCTCTC
This sequence comes from Protomyctophum bolini, assembly GCF_963924005.1. Lineage (NCBI taxonomy): Eukaryota > Metazoa > Chordata > Actinopteri > Myctophiformes > Myctophidae > Protomyctophum > Protomyctophum bolini. Next base: position 10,333,652 of record NC_137872.1, read on the forward strand.
CAGACATCCAGGTATAACAGGAGGTCTTGTTAAAGGAGCCCTGTCAGTAGCAGCGTCCGCCTACAAGGCCCTGTTCACTGGTCAAGGTCCCACACAGGTCAGTAAGATATTCCCCAGCTTTTGATCAGGTGTTACGCACAGGGGTCAACAATGTGTCCATACACGGACAAATGTGTCTGTGGCAAATACTTTTTACACACCATTATAATATTATAATCTTACTTTGATCATAAGACCCAATTACTGAATGACAATTCTCCAGGCTTTCTTCAGAATATGTATGACACTTATTTACTATGACACTATTTAGTATTTACTATAAACTACTACTAGTGGTTCTCAACTGTTTTATTTGCAAGGTCCCCCTTAGCTCTGAAAGAGTATGTCTGTGTCCAAAATGGAATCTTGACAAAATTGTCCACCACAAGCCAGCATGACGATGATCCCTGCTTACACCTAATTTAGTAGTGCGACCGTGGCGGTCTCGCTTGCTTAAAACAACTGTCCCATAAATATTCACCGTACAACGGACATGTTTCCCTAATGTCTTTAATTTTGTATATCCTCCCTAATAATTTAATTTCACTCTTCATTGTAGAACAGGGTAAATCTTGGTTTTAAATAATACAGCTTTATTACATTGATGTTTACCGTTGTTTCAGCTAGGTTATTTGGGCTAATAGTGCAGATGACACAACGCTCGAGCACAGCAACTACAGGTTCAAGCGCTGGGCGCATCAACAAACACTTCATGCGGGCGCTGAGCGCTCTGGACATGATCTTGTTTATATCGGGCAGAAACCGCTTTTTGTGTGTTTTTTTTTCCTAAATTAACACCCTACTTGATCATACTACAGCATCACACAAACGTGTACAAAATAACTGGAGCTTGTCGATCTGCTATTTTGGAAATTTGAATCCTGAAATGTTTCCACCCGAAAGAGACAATATCCAAAGCAATCCTCCGCTCATAAAAGGCTTTCTGCAGACATGGCCCCTTAACCCATTCTGACCTGAGATCAGATTCACATACGAGGTTTCCACTGTGGACACACACACTGGTCTGATTAACCCATTCTGACCTGAGATCAGATTCTAAAAATGTCAGTCGTTCTTCGATTTTTCAAAAATAGCAGACCTACAAGCTCGTAGCGCGCCACTCGGTGGCGCGCTATGAGCTTGTAGATCTGCTATTTTTCAATAGCTAAAGCACGACGTGATGCTAACGCCAAAATGGGTTCCCGTTCAGAATGGGTTAACTTGCATTATGCCGCACAAAGTGTGCTTGAAGTATGTGTGGCCAGCTTGATGAAGTTTTGCTCTTCTGTCCCGTCCAGCCTCCCGTTGATGCGTCCACCCAGGACACCATGATGGCGGTGCTGGTGGAGATGGGCTTCAGCGACCGGCCGCTGAACCAGCGACTCCTGAAGAAACACAACTACAACCTGCTGGACGTGGTCAATGAACTTGTTCAGATGACGGACAACGACTGGTACTCCACACGCTACTGAGGAGAAGAGCAGGGGAGAGGAGGAAGGAGGGGAGGGGAGGGGAGGAGAGGAAGGAGGGAAGGAAGAGACGTATAACTACAATCAATGAGGTATTTAAGCTTGTTGCACATGCTACTGATGAAGGAGACAAGACAAGAGGAATGAAGAGGAGAAGAGAAACACACAACTACTGTCTAATTGACGTGGTCAGCAGAGTCATTCCGATGATAGACAGTGACCGGAATAACTAACCCCACACTACTGAGGAGAGGAGAGAGGAGTTAAGGAGAGGAGACCAAATGACTGACAATCCACCCTTTATCAATGAGAAAGAGGCATAATTAAAAGAGGAGAAGAGAGGAGAGGGAGGTGAAACATCACCTCCAGCATCTGAGGGAGGAAGGGGACAGAAGGTTAGGAAGAAGAACAAGGTGAGAAAGAAGCAGAGGACGATATATCCTGTCAAATGATTAAACAAAAACTGTCTTTTTTCCCTTGTTCTTTGCCCAACTTTCCTCTGATTGGACCAAGTTGACTTGTCTGTAAGCGAGCTCCTCTATGACCATAATGAAGACAAGAGACATTCCGGTGAGCTCTCTGGGATAAAGACCGCCATGTTATATAGTCTTACTGTACATTCAGCGTAGGCCTTCATAGTGGTAGATCAGTTGCTTTGCATAGGACACGGACAAACACAGAGATAGGCGAAAGAGAGAACTGTTATTCAAATAATTTAAATGTTCATATCTACAGGAAGCCAGTAAAAGTGTAGGCAAAATAAAGGTGTCTCTTTTTACGATCGCCAAACACCCCAGCCCTAGGTTGTTCAAATGTGATTAGATTGGGACTGAATATCCACACTGAATTGTGCTATAGTCCACTGGTTCTTGATGTCGGGTCAGGGTAACCCACTATCCAAATGGTCTGTAACTGCGAGTGTACAAATGGAACAAAATGTTTGTTCCATGGTTGAGTTTACCACTGAGAATTATACAGTGTAGTTCGGGGTTCTCAAAAATGAAGAGAAATGTACCCGCTCACGGTTACTCATTGGTCGGCCCTGGACCAGACGTTTGGAAACGGGTAGAGGCCGGTACAGAGTCTCTGTGCCTGGGCAGCATTTTAGTGTTTTCTTTTCTAACGGAGGATTCATCATTGGTTTATGTCTGTATCACTGGAACTTAAATCGGAGAATCAAATAACGTACGCACAAACACACAAAGTATCTATGTAGGCCTACCTTACTCATATTCTGCTGTGTATGTATGAATATTCAGAGTACAAAAACATCCCCACAGATGCATTGCTTATGAGAGAAAATGTACTCCTCAACATCATTTGTGTGGAGAATCTTAGTTGAAAGATTTGTATACAAACAACACATTCTTAACAGTTTACACTACATTTATACACTGTCGTACAACAGGGTTGCACGCCAAAAATTGCAGATTATAGACAAAATGTGTCATGTGGTGAGCTTGTAGATAGGCTACTTTGGGGTTTTGACACTGTCGTATGACAAAGTGTGAATCAGGCTCTTATTCTATTCTTCTATATAGACTTACGGGGAAAAGACTGTAGGACCGTGAACAATATCGGCAACAGGAGTGGAAAGAATACTAGAATATCAAACTCTAGTAGAACTACTACAATTACTTGACTTAAATTTTACTCAGGTAGAAGTATGATTAATTGTGTTGAAAACTACCCAAGTAAAAGTACAATACAAGTATAATACAAGTCTTTTGTACACTTTTGAACATTCAGAGTAACTGTTAGTTGCATACAGTAATGGTCACTTTGAAAGGACCAATGTGGCATCCTGACGGTCATCATTTCACTATGACTAACTATGTCCTACCAACCAATCTCTGATGACGTTCTCTAAAGCGCTTAGTCTAGCTTCTTTATCAAAAAGCTTTCTGAAAGATTGACTTACGAGACAGAGGGAGTTTAAAGCAGAACTATAGGCTGCTCTATGAGTCTTGCCTTTACCAAAGTAGTTGTGTACAATACTTTGTCAAAACATTTACGTAAGTACCGTACACGTTTGCATAAAAGCTACTCAATTACAGTCAATCCTTCCTTCCTAAAATCTACACCTCAAGACATTAGGAACACATCAATATGGACTTCATGACTGAATGGATTCCACAGGTTAATCAGTGAATTCACTTGAGTTTGTCCATTCAACGGATAGAGGGACAGTTCTCCCTGAAAATAAATAGTTCGTCATGGACGATATTGGGATGAATTAATGCTAAAAAGATGCTCAATTTTCAATTTTCTTTGCATTGTTTCAGTGTGTGTTGTAACATACATTGTACTGACAAGTAAGGCAAATTGTTGTTATGAGTCACAAAACTAATTATATTTGAAAATGACATATTCTATTTAAGAGTGAATAATGTACAGTCAGTGGGTACATGACTAGTAGTGAGTGCATTCCAAACTTGTAACACTGGAAGTCAAATGATATGTATCAAGATTGAAGATTGTTTGTTGTTTGGTTTTATTTAATGGTTTATTTTTATGTATGAGCATATAAGAATTTTCCATATGGAAAATATGTGAATGTGTTAAGTTAATAGTAATGATTCAGAATTTAGGACCGGTGTGCAATTGGTGCGAATGTTACCAAGAAAAGATTGTTTTTGCACTCAAACAATACTGGGATTTTGAGGCGGTGAGTTGAGGGTAGAGTTGAAGGAATAGATTACGATTGATGGATCTAAACTGGATTTACCCTAATTTTACCTTCTCTGTGAAGTCAAGAGCAAACCCACTATATAACACAATATTCCTCTATTACAGCTAGTTTTAGGTTTCATCTATGACCCTCTCAGAACGTCCTGCGTCCCAGTTTTGGTTCAAGACCCACCATATACGAAAACACTTGAGATCACTGTTCCAATGTGCAGTCCTGATGGCCATTGACCGGAAAGTCTAGGATTAGCAGATAAATCATTTGATTGTTTCTGAATTCGTTTTTATAAGATTATGTATATTTCTCATAGATTCTAAGTGAGGATTTGGACCAGTATTTTAAAATGCCCCTACCCCTCCCAATTCCCCCCTCCCCTTTTATTTTTTATTTATGTTTTAACTTATTTGAGGTCTCAGCTGTGTTTCTCATTGAATAGTCAACTATAAGTTACCCTCTACAAACTTTATATTGCTTTCAATGGTAAGGTTTAGCGTTGCATCGCCATATTAGTGCATCTTTGGTCTATTAACATTTACAAGAGTAAAAAAATGGTTTTATTGTCATGATGTCAAAGAGGGTTTTCTTAAACAATAATGAACAAGGACCCAGTTCCGTTATTTTCCTCCTTCTATTGTCATTGGGAAACCCACTAAACATAAATTGACCATTTGTTTAAAGAATCCTTGCACGTCAAATGCATAACCATGGGTTTCAAACTGGTCACTTGTTCTACATTTAACAGAATGGGGAAAATGCATAGCTTCAGTGTATTCAGTCCATGTACTGTATGCTTTCAATAAGGGTAGGGCTGGGCAGGTCAGAGCTATTTTCCTACAGTGTCTGTATACAAAGTGAAGTATTTGTGTGTGGGGGGAGATGTAAGCTTTTATGTCTGTGTTGCACTTTATGAACATGGTATGTGATGTACAAATCTGTCTGTAATAAAAAGTCACTACACTTACGAGTACGACTTGTTTTCTCATTAACTTTATGGTGAGCAAAGTAAACGGGTTGTTGGCAGGTAGATGAACATTTCAAGGATCCCCCTTAGTACGACGGGGTCGGGTCAGTCCACCCAACAAAATAGTATCTCATATTCATCCGGACAGTATTGCTTTACACCACATTCCTCAAGGTGTGTGTGTGTGTGTGTGTGTGTGTGTGTGTGTGTGTGTGTGTGTGTGTGTGTGTGTGTGTGTGTGAGAGAGAGAATGTAATGCAGTCTATGTAAAGCGCCTTGGATAAAGGCACTATATGAACCATTTACACACACACACACACACACACACATATATGCACGAAGTTACAAACACACAACACACGCTTTTTTACACGTTATAACAGTGAACAGTAAACTAATACAATTTTACTGAAGAAAAAAAACATGTTTAACACAATAACAAAACATACATGAAACAACCTCCTGTGGAGGCAGCAAATTCAAGCCTATTTCACAATTTCTGCTGTGTCATGTCAACAGTTAGCTCTACGGTACTGACCCATAGACCATATGTCCACGGTCCACCCAACAAAATAGTTCTTCTCATATTCATCCGGACAGTATTGCTTTATACCACAATAACCACATTCCTCAACACAAGTGTGACACACACACACACACACACACACACACACACACACACACGCGGCGGTTTGTGTATGTGCCAATGTAATGCAGTCTATGTAAAGCGCCTTGGATAAAGGCACTATATATACACACCATTTATACACACACACACACACACACACACACACACACACACACACACACATTATTATTATTATTATTACTGAAGAAATAAACATGTTTAACACAATAACAAAACAATACATGAATTATTAATACTCTTCCAACCTCCTGCCCTGAGGGAGGCAGCAAATTCAAGCCTATTTCACAATTTCTGCTGTGTCATGTCAACAGTTAGCTCTGGTCCATTAACCATAACCTCGCCCACCAGCCTTGACCAGAGCTAGTCAACAGTGTGGGAAAGACTCGATTGCCTACGTACACAACACAACGACAACGGATTGAGTTGTTAAAAGTTATAAAAACTCAATGGGTAAACCCAGCATAGATATGAAGCCCAGCGCCATCTAATAGAAGAGTTGCGATATTGAGGGGGCAGAAACCGAGCGCTCGAGCGCTGTTCACGCAGCCTGAACTGAGCCAAGCTGGAGTTGTACATTGTTTACAGCGAGGGCGGCGCAAACAAGAGCTATTTTAAGCACGTGTGCAACATGACAACTGTTTAAAAGTATTGTACAGTAACAACTAAAGTGTCTTTAATCTTTATGTTTTACTATTACTACAAAACAATCTAAAATAAAGGGATTTAATAGATCATTCATTATAAAGCTGGGCTGTTGCCCGAGTCCAATGCATTTCTGCCTACTTCTCGTCCAGGACTTGTCCCTTTTGGTTGTCCATGTCCGCCATTGGACTGGCCCCATGAAGTGAACGCAGTTTGCGTAGATCTGAAACGAGGGCACTAGGGCAGGCTTTCCACGGGTGACGCGAGTCGAATCAGAGCACAGGGTTCATTCCACACTACTGACTACAGTAGACCAAAGAGGAGGAAAACAAAACACTGCGCTCCGTATGTAACCATAATCAAAGTCTGCTTGTGTCGGAGCTGAACATAAAATGTCTACCCTGTATTCCGAACGCAGGAAAGCAGCGTGTCGATGATGAAGACGCTGCTGTCAACGCCATATTAATCCAACATCATTACCAGGTAAGATTAAGAAGCTAGCTGTCGCGCAGCAACACGTTTGTTTTGGAGGAAGCTTTGTTGTTTGAGACGAAAAGAAACTGGGTCATCGTCCACTATAGGCCTACTATAATAAATTATGAGTACAGTATGGCGTTGTGAGCGGATTTGTGTGTTTTTGTGTTTTATAATAATGTGTTTTGCACTAAACTCACTTGTATGGATCGTCATAACAAAACTTGAATTCGATTTATGTTGGTCCATAGGCCAACACACTTCTGCTCCCAGCCTCCCATTATGTTATTGTGTCATAAAGAGAGTAGAGACTCCATGTTATACAACAGTATAACCTCTCTATCTAGGCCTGTTTTATATATAGGCATATCATTATCTGTTTCATGTGTTAAATTAAGTCATGGGCTGTTCAAAGTCTGAACTGTAGCCGGCTGTAATTTATAATTAACATTAAGTCAACAGCATTATGCGTCCCATACATTAAGAGTTTTGAAGATTTTTAATAGATTTTTAAAAGACTACATTAGACACTAGAATGCAGTCTTTTAAAAATCTTTTAAAAATCTTGTCAAAACCTTGTAGTGCATGGGAGGCTTCACACAAATATGTGCATCATCTGATAACTATAACGTTGCTCCACCACGCTATTCTATTCTGTGTTCTGTTCTATTGTCAGGTATTATGGGGACTCTTGCCAGCAGGTTGTCCAGCAGCCACAGCGAGGCGGCAGGAATTGACAGCGGGGACGACAAGGCACCGATCATTGTGGATGTCAAACCCAGACGGAGCAGCAGCAGAAGGCACAGCTCAGCGGAGACCCTGGACTGTCCCACCTGCCAGGGCACTGGACGGATACCCAGAGGTAACACACACACGCACGCACAGCAGCACAGCACAGCACTCATGCATAGATGGGTTGAAAGTTCTTGAAACGCAATCTCAGGCAAGTTGAGAGAGAGACGTTGCAACATTTGTCTATCACTGTTACGCCGCAAAACTCTGTAATAATGCGACACGCAATGTAACACTCATGCACACACTGACACAAACGCAAACTTGCACAACGTTGGTCACTTGCGCACACCACCAATACACCACATCCATAATAACCTCATAATAATTGTGAAAGCGTGGCCAGTATTTTTATCGGGAGACTATCAAACAATTAAAGCCAAACCATAAGCTAAAGAAAGACATTATCATACTGCATATATTCGCAGTATATAATCGTGAGGGAGTGTTCATTATAATTACTCCAGGAATGTAAAAGTGCACTGTCCCAGGCCAGAAGTAAACTCTTGACTTGGTATTTTACTGTGTGTAGTTTTTAAGGAAGGACAAATGTGCCAAACAGCTTCCTGCTCTAGCATAACGTGTTCTGGCAGCTATAGCCTGCCCTACACGGACATGCAGGCTTCATTGCCAGTATATTAAAAACGTTGTTGTAAGCATTCAAGCAATGTCACAGGTGTGTTGATATCGTGCAGGAAACGCCCAGCGTTGTTTTAATCAGTTGTTTGTATTCCAGGTCAGGAGAGCAAGCTGGTGGCTGTTATTCCCTGTAATGACCAGAGGTTGAGACCCAGACACACGTAAGGGATCATTGTTTCAGTCAGTTGTGACTTCACAACATTGTACAGAATAGATGTTTTGATGGCTGTCATAAAAGTGCCCTGTCAATTCTGTGTGTGTGTGTGTGTGTGTGTGTGTGTGTGTGTGTGTGTGTGTGTGTGTGTGTGTGTGTGTGTGTGTGTGTGTGTGTGTGTGTGTGTGTGTGTGTGTGTGTGTGTGTGTGTGTGTGTGTGTGTGTGTGTGTGTGTGTGTGTGTGTGTGTGTGTGTGTGTGTGTGTGTGTGTGTGTGTGTGTGTGTGTGTGCGTGCGTGCGTGCGTGCGTGCGTGCGTGCGTGCGTGCGTGCGTGCGTCTGTCTGTCTTTAGATGATGAAACGGTTATGAAATTCTGCAGCTCTCTGAGGTGTCACCTGTTCTCTGTTTTTCAACAGGAAGTTCTATGTGGCGGTGTCTGTGGCCTTGTGCCTATTGGTTAGCACCTTGGTGTTGTTCTTCCTGTTTCCTCGTTCTGTCATCCTGTCGCCAGTGGCCGTGAAGTCCGTCTTTGTTTTCTTCATGGACGAGGACGATACGGTTGAGATGCATGTAACTGTGAGTAGGAGAGAGGAAGAGGCGAGGCAAAAGAGGGATGGAGGGGGAAGAAATGAGTGAAGGAAAGACAGGAGACTGGTGGGAGGGTTAGAGGATGAAGGGTGTGAGGGACGGAGAGGAAAAAAATGAAGAAACTAGGTCTGGGAAATGAACCAAATATATACAGAAACTGATATTTGGAACCAATAACCACTTGTGACTTAATAATAAAGATGTAGATTAGTCTGATTAATGTGTTTACACAAACCGTCAAAGCTGGACATAGGAGACTCTAGCGCCCCTCAAAAAAAACAAAAAACATACCGGTAATCGAGGCAAACAAGAAATAGTTGTGGTTTGGATTTTGAAGTTATATCACCCAACCCTAGAAGAAAAACAGATGTGATGGATGTATGAAGAAGCGAAGCATGGAGAAAGGAATGGATATAGGGAGAGGATATAGGGAGAGTGGGAGAGATCCAGATAGAGGGATCTATGGAAGGATCATGGATGGATAAAATGTTATTGTTAACCAATCATATCTCATCTCTCCTGTGTAGAATGTCCTGAACATAACCAATCAGAACTTTTTCGAGGTGAAGGCCTCCAACCTGACGGTCCAGGCTCTGAACTTCGAGACGGTGGTGGGAACGGTCTTCATCAAGAACGTCACCACTGTCAAACCACTGTCTGATAATATAGTGAGAGCTCCTTCCATTTTAAATGATTTAAATATCTGTATTTGTGTCTGTTATTGAAATCTCTGTTTTTTTTATGCACTTAAAGTTAAAGTTCTGCCCACCACATTGGAGAATGGGGTTCAAAGCCTTGACCAGGGCGCCCCAACACAATTGACTGTACTTGTGGGTGGAAAGACAATTGGCGAGGGCGCTCTGTTGTTGCACTAGGCATTCCCGCGGGCTGATTCATGCACCTGTTCAGTGGGAAACTGAACTGGAAAGGATAGCATGTTCTTCTACATGCGTTACCACCTTCCTGGTATGTGTATCGGACTCAGACACGTGTCCGTGGCTAGGACAATAAGTCTCAGCAGCAGTAAAAAAGGAAAGTAAAAAAGTACTATATTCTTTGAGGAACCTGCAAAACTACAGAATCATTCTGAGATGAAAATAAGTCAAGAAGGTCTTTTCTGTGAAGATGATGCTTGACTTTCTGTACCGTTCTTCTCAACCATAGCTTCGCCGTTACCATGCCTTATAAAGCCCACACTATACAGCTTCATTTGTTTGCCCCACATAAAGGACGTTTGTGTTGTAAGCGCTTCCTACGAGTCACGCCTTGGTAAACTTCACTTATCGGATAAGGTGAATTATAACCCGGAGGTAATGTTTGTTTTCGACTGACAGACTGCGTGTGACACTCTCTCTCTCTGTCTCTCTCTCTCCTCTACAGTACTCCTTTGAGATCCCTATCAAACTGACAGACCCGGGACTTAAGTGAGTGGCCACTGTTGCTGATTTGCCTGATGGGAAAAACCCTTAGTGGGTACAGATGTGTCATTCATAGTGTATGTGGGAAGGTGTTTTGGAGTCATATTTTAGCCAACGCTGTTAACAGTTAATGTGTGTCTTGTCAAAATGAAGCATGTGTCGACAGGCATGTTGTTTTATTTATTGTGGAGTTATCTTTTCCTTACTTGAATTGGGTGTTTATATATGGAGTGAGGGTGGTGGTTCCCTGGGAACTTGAAATCTTTTAAAGCTGCATTGCATAACTTGTATGCCCCTAAGTAATGATCAATTATCCAGTACCACTTTGTCAAGACACAGGGTCTAAATGTCTCAATGGATGAGTAGGGAGACCACCTGCAGCCACTGCAGATGTGCTAGCTATATTGTATTAACATATTCTACCATGCAGAGCAAAACATCATTTTATTCATTACAATGGCAGATTTAAAGCACATAATACTGAAGAATTTAGAAAATGCAACACAAATCTTTCCTGTTCTTTATGATGGGAGATACTTTCTCTGTTATGAAGCTATAATTATCGTATACTTGTATACATGGACAAAAATCCATGTCCACCTTTGATCGGATTGCTCTGGAGTTACTCCAGTTCTAAATAATTGAATGTATTTGAGTAAAATATGTGCAGCACATCGTTTTCCTTTGATGGTGCTGTTTGGTGTGACTTGTTGTTACATTACAGTGTTTTGTTATGTTGTATTTACAGACGTTTATGATGAAAGCTTTTTCTTCAGTTGGTTTTAGTGGTCTAAATATACAAAAAGGAGAAGTGAGTTTTGCAAAAGTAGTCTTTTGAAAGTTTATATATATATATAGGCAGAGAACCGCACATAGAACACAAACAGGGAGCGACATGAACCTATTTTAAAATTATTGAATCAAATTGGATTTAAGCAACCCTGAATGGAATGCATTTAAATACTTTCTCAATTGATTGATCTATCTACCTGAAAATGATCTTGTCTTACAGTGTCTATAGAGCACCGAAGTCTGACGTCAATATCAGTAGATGGCGCAAGTCTATGGGTTCATGCACTTTTTTCTTTGCATTGTAATCCCCATAGGGGGATTTTAGATCGTCTCATATAAGACCTGTGCTTGAAAAATGCACATGTCATCCCGGCTGTTTCACTCGTATGGATATGAAGAATCAACTGACAGAGAAAATGCTAATGTTACTGCTACTGAATTAGTTCGATTTTCGGTAGTATCAAATATGAGTAGTATCGGTAGTATCAAATATGAGTGACTGACTGTCATAAACGATACAGAGAGACCTCCCTGACAATATCGCTGAGACAGCATGTTTATTTTTGGACCACAATGCTTATACGAGACGATTTGAAGATGACCCCATGTTATTCTCCATAGAGAAATTATGAGGGATGAGCGAGTGACGTCAGGACGACGGCGCTCTATATTGATGCAGAATAATCTAGTGTTAAATTAATCATCTTCATTAATGTACTCCTTTCCTTTGAACAACATCCCTCATTAATACTTTTTACCCCTGTTTTGTCTCTTCCAGTAACTACTGCAGGCAAACCTCCATCCAGATCCACACTCTGTTTATACACCTACAGTAAGTATCACCCGGTATACCTGCAGGCTTGTGACGTATGACTCTAAATTTGGGTAAGGTTTCAGCCTGATCTCAACCCCATGGACTTCCATGATACATTAAACTATCTATAAAACATGGGAAGAAACACACAGACTGCTAGCCTCTTGACATATCGTTGACATATGTTTAACAAATGTGTCATTAAGCACTGTTAATTACACCGTTAACCATAACCACTTAAACCCTCTTAAACCGTTGGCCACATTGACCATGGTAAACTGTTTGCAAAACTACGAGAGTGAGAGGTTTCCTTCCTACTTAATACGTGTTTTACATTTCTGATTATACTCTCATCAAACCACGCAAGTTAGATTTGGTGATGATACAGCCGTACCATTCCTAGTGACAAAGTGAGTTAGACAGGGTGGGATTTTATCACATGTGCTTTTTAAGTTAATTATGAATTAACTCTCTACAAGTGTTGCGAGAAAGGCTCCTTAGCCATCTACTGTAACTAAGCTTTGACTTTTTATTGGGGACAGTTTCGAATTGCAGCCACCCGTAAGTGCTCTTTGAGAGCAGTTTTGAAGGAGAGTAGGGATACATATTCCTTTACGACACTGAACGTTAATTAAGTTAATAGCCTACTCTCACTGGTAATGAGAATAAGAAGTTAGTTTACAATGTTTAACCTCACAAGTCATGACAAAAGGCTAATCAAACTTGGAATGGATCATATTGTCCTTTCTACTTGCTCATTACCTTTGTCGGGGTAAAAAGAGGATGCTGGACATATAAATTGATTACTGAGAGGAACATATCCTATGCCAACATATAAATTGATTACTGAGAGGAACATATCCTCAACTGTCCTACATCGGAAATGGGGTAATGGACACTATCCTCATCAGATGGTAAGACTTAATGTGGAAAGGTGTTTAAATGCAGATACAAAATATGTGCGTGAACAAGCTTAGTAAATGAGGCCCATTGACTAATAAAACAAAACGGACCGTTACTATAATATACAGAGATACTATAAAAACTGGTCAGACATTAGCCAAATTGTCAAATGATATAAGAACGAAGCTTTAAAAAAAAAAAAGCCGATTGTGATAGCAATAGCAGATCGGCTATTGTGTAATAGCCGATCTGCTATTACACAATGTTTAGCTGTGGAACCGTGTTGTCAAACCGTGTCAAGTATTTGGTACTAGAGATCTGGTAACAGTCGAGAGAAACTGAGATCTCAGAGTAGAGACAAGAGGTAGAGTAGTCTTTTATCTGCCTGTTGACTCCTAGCCAAGTTTTCATCGTGACTTGAACATCGACTCACATGACTCACTGTGTGAGAGGGATTGTGCATTCCGCCATGCTGATTAACCACATGAACCCATCCCTACCTCTGGGCAAGAAAATGTTTAGGATTTAAGTGGTTAAAGCTAATGCAACAAAGACAATGAATGGTGTATAATGTCAAACTTTATCTGATTAGTACACTAGGTTATTATATTTCTTTGCATATTCTTATTTATTTTTGTTTTCAAAATCATGATATTAAAAAAGTGGGTTTGCTCATTTAGTTATTTTTAATTTATTTTAAATTATGTGGTGTTATATGGTGTATTTTTCAAGAGTGAAGAGAAGAGAGTCCGCACACAGGTTTGCTCCAATGGTGTTTATAAGTATATATAATAATATATAAGTTTCGGCCGCCTGCGGCCGAACGTCTCTTCTCTTCACTGTACTGACCTTAGTCCAGCACCAGACAGGAACTGGATGTGCGCTAGCCACCTGCTCTTTATACTAGTATTTTTCAAGAGTGACATTCAAAATAAAAATATTTGAGTTTAATAAAAACTCACAATATAAGATTTTAAGATTTCATTTCATATCCACTAGGCTACCCCACCCCATTTTATATCCTGTAAAGCCTCTTTCACCTAAAATGTTTCTTCCCCCCCCTTCACATCTAACTTTATTTGATTAGTTTCAGTTGGTTATAATAACCTTGTTTCCTCCTGCAAGGAACACCGCTTGTGATTATATTCCTTTGTTTCTATGCCAAAAGCACAACCCACACAATGGCCCCTGCAGGCACAAAAGCCTCACTTGACCTCACATGATTCTCAGAAGTTTTTCTTGGCCTGTAAACAATGTACCATGCATGCATGTAATTAATATGGCGCCCGGGTGGCTCTCGTCTGGTAAGACTGCCCCTACCACACAAATAAGGCTATGGTTGTTCCTGCAGCTGGCCTAGGTTCAAGTCTGACCCCATTTTGCTGCATGTCATTCCCTAGATACAGTATATAGGAAAGGCCTCGTGCCTTTCCTATCTCTCTCTCAAACACACACACACACACACACATTTTAATCATTTATTTATGTCCACATAAGAGATACAAATACAAGGACACAAATATTTACAAGGTGCCGCACAGAATGCAGTCAGCAAATCCCGAACAAATAAATACCCACACACCCTTCAGGGGTACAGGTAACAGCGTCTTCGCCATATTTGGCGGCTACCGATAGTGGAAGATATTGCACAGAATTTCGCAAGCCGTTTGGCTGCTTTTTTCGGCATCCCAAGTTGTTGGAAGCCTCTTACGACCAAACTGTGTACATGTCCTAGGCTGCCGAAGATAAACACATATAGATTGCACCTATAGCCTAGTTCAATGATGGACTGGAGGAGCGGCTGGTACTTAATGACCTTAGTCATAAAGGCTTCCTCTAAGCTAGAGTCAAAGGTGCAGGCCATTTCAAGAATGAAAACTGATTTGTTCTCTTCATTAACCACAACAACATCTGGTGTGTTAGCAGAGAGATGTGCAAAAATGTCAGTATTTTCAGTACAGAGTTGAAACATGGAAGGTTTGACACAGGAATGTTTGTACATTCTCACAGACAGTGCAAAATGTTTGGATATGTCCTTAGTTATGAGATCAACTATTCTGTCGTGGCGTGCTATGTAAAGCCCTTTATAGGCAAAACAGCCATTCAGAATGTGTGACATGGTTTCTGTAACAAGCCCTGTGGTGTGATGCAAGCAATGAGGTGCATGGGTGGAGGGAAACCAGAGGGAGAGGTTGAGTTTGGTGGGAAGGATCTGTAGCCTGGCTTTTACTGTAAAGGTGATAATGTCCTCATTGAGAGCAGTGTTCCTTATGAATGAATGGGAAACAGAGTGGTCAGCATGGGGAAGACAAGCCAGTTTCCCCTGGAGTTTGAGTCCAGTCCAGTGTTGTTGTTGCCGATGTTGGAACATATCCAACAGGGTCCGCCGGGCACCCTTAGGTGTCAACAGGTGGGTGTGTCCGCTGTAGGTCACTGTTGCTCTAACAGAGGTGAGAAGGTCAGTTATTATGTCCTCAGAGACCTCCACAGTCAGAGTCAGGCCGCGCCCACTCCAGGGACACACCGGCTTGGATGCAGAGGTCGTTCAGATCCGGCCAATCTGACGAGACACCGAAGCCTGGGGAGCGAGTGTCCAGTTTCCCACTGGGTTTCCTTTTGAACCCAAGGAAGTGCGGCTGTGGCTCCCTGGCTAAGGGGACCTTGCGTCTCCTCATATCGAGGAACAGGGAAGATCTGGCTAGCTCCCTAACATCCTTATCATCATTATTCAGCATGCTTAATAGATGAGCTATGCGCATGCTGATATAGATCCATGACACATTCGGTACACCCAGCCCGCCCCCCCACTGAGGATGGTGAATAATGTCACGGGTGCTGTGTGTGTTCAGGGAAAACCACTTACGTACTAAGCTCACTGTTTTGTTGTTCATTTCGCTTAGTACCTTCTGCATAAGGTGAACATTGGAGAAAAAGTGTTGGACTTTAGACAGTGCTATTGGTCTAATGGCCTCTAGCTTCATTGTTAATGGTAGAGAGCATCTGTCAATAAGATCCAACCTTGATGTGAACTCGGACAAGATGAGATTAACTTGTTCCTTCCATTCACCTGCAATGTTAAACCTATGCCCTAGGTAGGAGTATGTCTCATGAAGGGAGAACACACGTATGGGTTTGGTGGCTATTCTGAAGTCAGGGCATGTGTCGGTGTTAGAGTGGTACCACCTATTTCCTCCGCTCCTTCTCTCATACAGTACAGCACATTTAATGTCCTTGACTTCCAGGCCTGACCATTCCAGAAATGAATCTGTCCTGGCGAGCATGTTTTTAATGACTCCTTCCTCCCTGGAGGCCAACTGGACATCATCTGCGTAGCCCTGTACTGGGTTAGGTGAAATCACACCGTGGGGGGCACACAGACATAACCACTTTAACCACTGGTTGAGGGCAATTATAAAATTAACTGCGCTCCAAGGGCAGCCAGTCTTAATCCCTATCTCTAGAGGTATAGGTGGAGTTAGCTGTTTCCCACAGATTACCTGGATGACACACACACACACACACACACACACACACACACACACACACACACACACTGTACAGTAATGAAGCAGAAATATTTGAATATTTAAGGTTTTTTTAATTGTGTGAGTATTTTCTTGTAAGTCCATTCATTCATTCAGAAATGTAAGAAAAAGGATTTTGTCATATCATTCTAATTATTTTTCATATGTGCTGTGCTGTGTCTGTCCTCTGCAGGATGTCCATGACCGTGTACTACCTGGCTCACTTTGAGCAGCTCTCCCTGGAGTCGTACGAGTACATTGACTGTGGAACCAACACCACCGTGCCCCACAGTGTCAACCCTGCTCCCCCTCGATGGGAGGACTGATGGCTGGCTAGAGAGATGGTTGGACCCATGGTAGGACGGAGGGGTGGACAGGTGGATGCATTCATGCATTGTTTCCATTGTAATCTTTTTTTTCCTTATTTTTTTACATTGGCAGACCACAAGTTCCACAACGTATTTCATAGTCGGTGTTAACATGTTATATGGATGGACGACACCTTCTCTTGTCCTATCGAATGGTTGGATGTATAGAGACAGTTGAATGGATAGATTGACCTGATGGAGCTTGATGGATTGATCAAATGATCAAGTGAAGAGCCAGATACTACCCACCCCGTCTTCTGTTATACTAAAGTCCAAAAGTCCAAATAGATCCAGTTATGTGACACTGGAGGGAAAGGGATGGCTGGGTTGAAGGAAGGACGAATGGATAAGCACACACCACTATTCATTGCTGCACGT
Organism: Protomyctophum bolini; assembly: GCF_963924005.1. NCBI lineage: Eukaryota > Metazoa > Chordata > Actinopteri > Myctophiformes > Myctophidae > Protomyctophum > Protomyctophum bolini. The sequence continues at coordinate 10,350,945 of NC_137872.1, forward strand.
TTCTGTCTTGTTTCGACATCTGGATGTAGAATGCATTAAACGGCATCACAACAACGACAAAGGAAACGGGCACTGCTCTGAATCACAGGAGACGTCCAGTTTTAATAAGAAAACCCTTGTGCCTAATCTAATGGAAATATAGACGGGGAGTATGGTTGAGGGATTCCTCAACAAATTTTTCTTAACGTTTGCATTTCATAAATTTGCCATGAAGAAGGTACAGCGGGTTGGGGTGTCTGCGGACCTGGAGCCCGGTCCGATCTACCCACAGTATCACGACCCTGCTGATGTTATGTATGAGCCAGCAGTCCGAGTGAGTGCTTGTTTGTTTTTACTCCACATCCTGCGTATGTCGAGGACGAGGGAGCACTTGTTCCGTTTCACGTGCAATTTTGAAACGGACCTATTCCGTCCACCATGGCTTGCCAGCTCTGGCGAGCGAGACTCTAGGCAAGCAAGTGCCTGCGTCCACAATAGTCTCTCACTTTCTGTGACCTTGTTTTCCATGTTATATTAGATTTGTATTTTTATTCATGAAACCGTCTCAATGTAACATTTATACTGTATGTAACAGTAAATTCACAAAACCACTCGGTTAATGTCTATGTATGGGGGTTAAATGTTTTAATAATAACCCCATTCCTTTTCCCTCGAAATGGAAAAACAAGTCATGGGATGGCTCAAAACATCCTGATGGTCATGTGTTCTTACACAAACCTTGTAAATCATAAGCCAGAGAAAGCATAGGTTATGAGTTTCATGAACTCACTACACCTTTTTCTGAATTTGTTTGAATGTCCCCCACCCCCAGGTGATGAGTGATGGCAAGCCCCCCACCTGGCACCCCCTTAAGGATTCAATGATCTTTTTGTAAAATTATAAATCTGCAAGTAGCAAGTGTAAGGTGTGGAATTGGGGGGACATTTCAAAGAAGGTACAAACAGTAAAATCCAGTGTTAGGACCCGTAAGGATCCATGTGGTTACATTTGTACACTCAAATGGATAAATGAGCCCTGAGGATTGTACGGTGTAATTTACAGTGCTGGTAGCTGTTCCGTTAGTGTCTCTGTTTCACTTTAAGGCATCTTGTGACTGACTCCCATGTCTTAATATAGTTGATGGATTTCTGTGGAGGGTTTTGTTTTTCCAACCTTGTTGTGTGTGTCTGTTTGTCTAAGCAGCGTTCTCATGGACTCTTAACCACTGGAGCCATATATACTTCACAAATATCAAAAAATTGCTGACCCACAAGCTTGGAATAAAATAAAATGAAATGTTTTTAAAAATTACGTTTTTAGAATACTTGCTATAAATAGGGATACCAGGATAATGTGGTTATGGGTTATTTGATGGCTGAAGGCCTGGGGTATAGTGTAGTCACGAAAAAATGTTCTAACCTAGTTTTCATTTGAAACTTGTGTACCGGTAGTTAAAAATGTTGATGTAAGGCAAATATATTGCCCAAAGGCTAATAATAAATATAATGATTTATTATTGTCACTCACGATTGATAAAAAATGTGATCCTGATGTCAAAACTTTAAGAAAATATTACCCTTCAACCACTTTAGACTTGGCATCTCTATTTTGGGCATGTCATAGGTGAACACTAAAAAAAAGAAAAAAGAAAAAAAGAAACGTTCTAAAATAGCTCAAAAAACATCTACGAGCTCATAACATGTCACAATGTGGTGTGTTGTGAGCTTTTAGATGAGCTATTTTTGCACAATACCGTTGTAGTATAAAATTGGAGGAAATTACGATGTATGAAATATTGCTTTAGTGGTTAAGAAAGAAAAGCAGGTGTGCTTCCTCTGGAAACCACCCTTGGTTAAGGCAGTGGGTGTTAAAAGGGGGACCCACATCCCCATTCCCCAGTATCACATTTTAGTCTGCTCTGAAGAAGGCTGTTTGCCGAAATGCGCCAGTGTTCTCAAATAAACCTGAGCCGCTCTTGCATCTTTTATTCTGGAGTGCTGCATTTTCCACTTAGTTGGTTTATTAGTTAAATTACGTTTGTTGTTATTTATTGTACATTTTTAACACACACCCACAAGATTTTGTTGTATTCATCAAGATCGGGAACGTGTTGGTTTTGGTCCATCCCATCTGATAATGTGAATATTGCAAATGAAACTGTAGGGATCGGGATTACTGTAAAGTCAATGAAACCAACATTTCATAACATCCTGGTTGTGTCTGTTGTTCAATTAGGCCTAGTTAGGCTGTATAACTCAACTCTTACTTACCAGTAAAAAAATAAAACCGATGTAAATTGCGCATATATATATTTTCTGACGCTGTACTATACATCTCTCCAACAGATGGCGCCAGTGTATTTCAGGTTTGCTGCCTGTTAACTTTCCTTCCCTTAGCCTTCTAACCTTTAATGTCCACTTAATCTACACAAGCCTCTTGCTTGTGGAGATACATTTCAATAAAAAAACTTTATTTTCAATGCAGTTCTCAGATTTACATCACTTTGTTGGCCTAGCTGCCTAGCCTAGTCGTCTATTTGCCATTAATCATGGATTATGAAAGTTGACCACTGATTCCAATATAGCTCAATTACTGCATGATTGACGATGGGTATGTTTTGGATGTAATTCTTCTTGTGATTGCTTTAACTAGCAATTGGTTTAGCAATAGGGCTTAGAGATTAGTGTTGTTGTCCATTACTGCTTGAATTTAGTTTTCCCTCTATCTCCAGAGACAAAACTTGATCCTCTTCCCTTTCCTCCTGGCCTTCTGTTCCTCACCACTGCTGATTGTACTGTATCGACTGAAAACAAGAGCAGGTACCATTTTATATTCCAGTCCACCATAGAATTTGAAATGTACAAATGTGTCTGTATAAAGTATGAAGACTCTTTGTATAATATCAGAGTTAAATGAGGTGTAATTTACATTTTTGTTAAGTGTTAATAGCTCTGTAATCATTTAGTAATCATTGCTATTGGTCACCGGCCTACCCGCCTCTCAAGCTTTTTAGTAAATAGCAAATAGGCTACTGTACATGTTCATGTTGGGATACACTGTAGGCCTATATACAAGTGAAATTGTAAGTGATGAAACCAACCTCGTAGGGGAGTCGTGGACCTCAAGGCGAGGTTGATCATCAACCGCACTTACATTGTATCTGTTGGGGATCCTTGCACTGTATTGGACAGGAGCCGTCTGCTGCAGGCTGGCGTGACAGTGTGGACAGTGGCTCTGGGCTGTAGGGTGAAAACACTCCATGCTTGATCAGAAAGCTTTGTCTGAATCAAATATGTTGGAAAAGAAAGAATGACACACCAACGGATATATAGTCCTCTGGCAGACTGGGTGGCTATTCCAAAACAAAAATATCCCAAATTTGACACCCCCACTTGAAGCCATCTCACTCGCTCATTTCTTTGGATATAGAAGCAAGTGGTCGAAATGTGAATACAGCACAAATATAGCCTGGAAACTGTGTTTATGTCAATTTCATCTTTGACTTTGGCAGACAGAGATGATGACAAAGATGTTCTTCCCGTTTGCTCATTCTGTTCGTTTGCAGAATATGACCCAGTTTATTTATTCCAGTAAAAACCTCAGGTTTCCAGTCACACTGCTGGTTGGTCCAGAGCAGCAGAGACAGAGAGTCTGGTGACAGCTTGCAAAAGCCACCGAGTGTGGCGCTGTCAATTATTCAGCAGGACTCCTTAATGGGAACACTCTGGAGCGTAACAGCTGTGTGTGTGTGTGTGTGTGTGTGTGTGTGTGTGTGTGTGTGTGTGTGTGTGTGTGTGTGTGTGTGTGTGTGTGTGTGTGTGTGTGTGTGTGTGTGTGTGTGTGTGTGTGTGTGTGTGTGTGTGTGTGTGTGTGTGTGTGTGTGTGTGTGTGTGTGTGTGTGTGTGTGTGTGTGTGTGTGTGTGTGTGTGTGTGTGTGTGTGTGTGCGTGTGCGTGTGTGAGAGACTGTTGAAGCCACCAATGACGGCCTTGTGCTTATAGTAGTCCAGGAGCATCCATTAGTTTGTTTGCGTCTGTGCTCACCTGTATGTGCATGCAGGCGCAAGTGTGTGCTGTGCATGCATTCATGAGTTAACGTTGCGTTCATTAACTGACACATGCAAATCAGCAATGTGTTGTTGAAATGGTAAGACATTGGCTGATGACTGACCTAATGAGGGTCAGTTAGGGTCATGCTGCTGATGTCACACTGATATTCATGAGCTCATCACAGAGACAACAGGATGACTATTGTTCTCTCCCAGATGGGGTCAGTGGGAGGTGTGTTAACTGATTGGTTTCACTTTGTGAGTGCAACCGGGTGTTTGTGTCGTTCATTTTAGCCAGTCATGTTCAGACATGAATCTTGGGTGTATTAGTTAGTTTAGTATTCACTTGATCATTGTTTGCGAACTATCATGTTGGTTTATTGTCATTGCTCATGTAAACTGTAAAAAGTGTCCTGGAAGTCCATACGGGCTGGGCTTCTTCCGATGACACTTAAATAAAGAATCAATCAATCATGATCTAATGGGAATTTGTATTTGTACTGTAAAGTAAACAGATTTACAAACAGCTTTGGCGTGAAATGGCTGTAGCACCCATTTCTCAAAAGTGGCCTTTTTCTCGACTGGTTTAGTTAGTTAGATTTAGCAGATTTAATAGCAAAGTGAGTTTAACATCGTTTAACGTCGTTTTAATGCAATCAGAATGTTCTGTTTGGATGTATGGGCTGTCATTTTGCCACTCAGTAGGCGTTCTCTCATAACTTCTGGGTATTATGATGATGCATACTGTCACGGGGCAGCCCGTGCCCTATGCACAGACAATGATTGGGGACATGGCATAAACTTTACACCTGCTTCCAATTAATTATCATCAATTAGCCGGCTTGGAAGTGGCGGTTCAAGTTGTAAAGTGTATGTTCTATTTATTGATACTGTAACTGAAAATGCATTGCTGAAGGATACTAATTGTTTTAAATGTATTTATTGATTTGAAGTTGAATTGATTGTGAGTCACCTCTCCCTCTGCAGTGGCATTCCTGTTGACTGGGAAGGTGCCAAGTGCTGCAGAGGAGGAGGGGTGTTTGATTCGAGAGCAATCTTATTTAAAACCAAACTATAGTTTGTGTATGAATGGACGTCCGGAATTTCATGTTTAAGTTCAGGTTAAAACCTTCAGTAATGGTGTGTTAACTCATTGGCCTTTGTATGCTTATGGTGAGTTAATTGAATTGCCAATTTGCTGTGATACAGTTTGGTATGTCTCTCTCCTATAAAGGGGAGACCGCAGCTGATGTGTGTTAGTTAGACCTTGGTTGACACACAGGTAACAGCCTAAGTGAGAGCTGCCAGGGCCCTTTGGAAAGTAAGGGTATGGCCTGTTACAGCTTCTCCTTGTTTTAGGTGTTGTTCAGTAGTGTTGTCTTCAAGTGTGTTCATGTTTGTTGATGTCTGTTATTTTGGCCAAATCTTGTTTTTCGTCATTGTCTTTGCCGAGGCCGCCCATAATCTGCACGGGACTGGAAAGGTGAATAAAAACCCCTAAAAGGGCATTCTTGGACTCACACATACCCTCTATACTCTCCGAGCATTAGATTTTCCAGTCTGGATTAGTTCTTATTTCTACACCTAATGCAACTTGTCACTACAGTACAAAAAAAGTGCCTGTTTTGGTGCTCCAATTTTGAACATTCTCTAGTCTAGGCTTACTACTGGTTGCTTGTAACGTGGCAATATGGCAGTGGTTCTCAAACTTTGTCATGTCAAGGACCATCAGAAACATTTGAAAGACATAAGGCTGTGAATACAAGTGGCCGAATTAGTTTTCTTCGACAGGTGGCTTAGAGATAGGGTGAGAAGTTCAGTCACGCGAGTCATGGGTGGGAAGACTCGGAGTAGAGTCCAAAAATCTAAAATAGAAGATGTAGCCTACATGCTCGCAGCGTGGCACTAAGTGACGTGCTGTGAGCTTGTAGATCTGCTGTTTTTGAATGGCCAACATATAAATGGATTGTGATGCTATATTAACTACTTTTGCTGGGGACCCCCAGGGGGTCCCCGTACCCCACCTTGAGAACCAATGCAATATGGGACATTTAGATAATTCTACCTTTATATGTTCTTTCTTGCTCGATTTCCTTTGGCTCCCTCCACTTTCTTCTCATTTCTTTGAACCAATTACATCAATATCCTAAGGACTGTCATTCTGTACATTTGAGCTTCAACCAAGTGTATGGTGTTACGCAAGTCACTGAGTACGAGTGTTCATTTAACTCTGATAGTATAAACGAGTATATTATACAGTATCGGATTAAATTAACACTCAGTATTTTGTCATTTATGCTATAAAATGTACTGTATGCTGAAGGATGCTATGAGCTGTACAGTCGGTGAATACTGATACAATTACAAGTACATACTGTACCTTGTTTCTGGTCTGCTGTCTTTAGTTCTTCTGTTCCTTTGGACTCTGGAGCAACCCGTAACGGCTGTGGGAAAGAGACAAGCAAACGTTTAGACTGTCTCAGAAACAATGAACAAACACTCCACATCCACCACATTGTAGCCTACCAACAAATGTTCAAACACTGTACTTGCAACTAGCACAATCCTTAGTGTTTTATGGACTTCAAACAGACAGACAAAACACAAGCAATACTACTCTGAGAACAATTTACCCAGCACACACACACACAAACAAACACTCAACGAGACAAAGGCCAGTTTATCTCAAACAGCCTCATTTTACAAGCTTACATGTCCACGCACGTGCGTGTACTCGCGCACACACACACACAGACTCCACCAAAGCACTGTTTACCCAGGCAGAGGAAGAAACAGATGGAACCACAACTAACACATGTTGTGGGTGTAGTGTCACAGATTATCAAAGATTTAAGTGCAATTAATTATCAATTAATAATGAATTAACGTTATGTTACTTAACTTTACGCTCTTTGCTGCTCGGTTTTCCTTCTGCTGTCCACTCTCTTCTCATGTTTTGAGGCAGTAGTTCTCAAACTTTTTCATGTGAAGGGGCCCCCAAATATATATTTGGTCACGGACCCCATTTTAAAACATTTTGGGCTAGGGACCACCATACAAGATTTGTGTTATAGGGATTAATATGAATATATTATCACTTTTTTAAAATAGACGATGTATACAGGATTACAGTAGTTTTAAGAAAAGTCCCTGGTCCCAGCTTTGAGAACCAGTGTCCTACTGACTGTCATTCAATCCGGACATTTGATCTTCAAACATGGTGTGGTCAGGTGTATGGTTTGCTGCTGACCTTAGATCAGTTGACCTATAGTGAATTGTCTCTGAACTCTTTACGGTTTATATCGAATGATTAACTTAAGTTCAATGTGTCCATTTCCATTTGTGCCAGTACTGGTTTTCAGTATATTAAAAAAATGTCAGAATTGTTGACTTGGATTGTAGGACTCATAATGGAGTGACATGAGAATGATGAGATGATACGGATGCAGTTTCCATTAATACAACACAGACAACCTAATGAGTAATTCTCAGTTGTACACCCTTTTCACTATACTGTATATTTAAACGCCACTATAACTGTAGGCCTGTCCAGTCCACAAACCTACACATTCAGAGTGACTGAATCATATCAGTGTCTTCATGCCCTATAGAATCTTCTTACAGCTTGAGGTTGTTTGGAAATTGTTTGCAGATGATTCTCAATTTGTTTGTAGAAGCAAACACTTATCTACAAGTAGCCTCCGGAACCGGAAACCTCTTATACTCATTACTGTCCTCTTCTCACTAAAGACAGAGTGTCGGGATACTCCTGAACAGCAGGTGGACACTTGAAGGATAAGATGATTCTTCTTTCAAAACTAACAAGGGTGTTTCCTTTCACAAGATGGAGTTGGGTGGATAAAGTTTAAGCTGGTAGGAAGTAGGAACAGGTCACTTTTACAAGCATGTTCACACCTAACACCAAGTGTCAGAGATGTGCCATTTCCTGAATATTTGAGCATTGAGGCACGAGATCTCCAAACTCCATGTTTAAATAAGGAGGAATTGTGGAGAGTTAAGACACTGGCCTCTAGTTCTCTTGAGCGCTAGCCACTATCATTTGTTGGGTCATTAGTGTGTGATAATGGAGTGTGTTGTGGCCTCTCTACTGTGAATGGGAGACGTGCCGTTTCTTGGCCCTTTTCTGTGCTTAAAATTCAACCCATGATCATACAACTACAGTACTAGATTAAGCTTTTTCATGGTTTCTTATTAATCCCATTGATTTCTTATGAAGGTTAACGTTTTCCTGGATTTGTCTGCCTTGTAATTACCCGTATTGTGCCAAATATAAGACGACTCTGATTATAAGACGACCCCCATTTTTCAAGACTAATTTGTGGAAAAGGAACATTGAATGTCAAATAGTCTAGTGATGGGATAAAGTAGACCTATTAAGCAGTTACCATTACTTATACTTATTACTTACACCCTAGCTGTGCTCAAGCAAGGTCACAGAGAGACAGAAAGTTTTCTATAGGTGTCTGAAAAAGTGAGACACGGAGCTCTCCAGGATCAGGACAGACGACCCCTCTGGCCTGCGCTTCAGTTAAGGGGCGCCCGACCAACAGACTGATATGATCGAACAATCTGATTCGTGATATAACGGGTCGCATTTGCTGTTTATATGCATGGACCATTCATTTTGGATTAAGTATCCCGGGCAATCATTAAAATATGCCAGTTCTTATGATTCCATCAGTTATGTTTACGGCCTGTTTATTGGACTATCTCTAACTGGATAACTATTGAACTATAACGACGCATCACTAGTCCACGATTATAATACGACCCCATTTTTTAGGATATTTTCATTGGATCAAAACGTACCGGTAGTCTTATATTCAGGCCAATAGGATAGGGTAATGCATTGTAGATGTTTTCCTGTATTTATGAATCCTATAGCATGTCTTATATGACAAAACAAGATCTCTCCTGTCAGGATTGGAATGTGCCAGCAACAGGACACAAGCTGACACAACCTGTCAAATTAGCACAGGAAATGGGCTTGACCCCACACAGGGGTGTCACATTTTACTGCTTGGTTTCTAATCACCCTGTTCACTACTGTTCAATAATGGAACGACACTCATCTCTATGATGATCAGGCTAGCTGGCCACCTAAACAAAAATATGTCTTACAACAGTACGGTGCTCATTTAACGTAACTCTGAAAATACACAAACCACACACGGTTAAACTGAAACTCTCAAAAAAATTGAGTGATCACACCAGAGCTTTCAGACTGCAGATACGCTGTTGTTTCACCTGGTTTTTTTCCCTGGTCATCCTGTCCACCATTCCCTGTCGACGCCTGGCCTCCCAGTGCATAGCTGCCATCCTGCTGTACAGCGCTAGAGAGAGCAGGAATTACACAAGAAGACATCTGATACTGTAAACATACAATGCATAGAATGCACTCAAACTACAGAATGACAGCTGAGTGGAACGCAATAAAAGCCAAATCAATCTATGCCAGTGGTTTTCAACCAGTGGTCCGGGGACCACCAGTGGTCCTTGAGGTTCCAGGTGTTCCTCAGCTAAATGATGGAGAGTTGGTAACCAAATGGACCCTTATTAGATCTCTTGAGAGCATAAAATGAAACCAAATGGACCTGTACGGGTCCATTTGGTTTCATTTTACGCTCTCAAAACATCTGCATTACTTAATTTACAAGAAGTCTACACTATTAGAGAATGTTATTTTGATCAACATTTGCCTTTTATCTCTCCTATCTATGGTACCACATCAATACAGCATGGAATTGTGGACAAAATATCCAATGACAACAAAATATTAAATGTTTTGGTTCCGAGGCTAAATTTCATCAAATGGTGGTCCGTGGCTGAAATGCAGAATAAATAATGATATGTAAAAGGTTGAAAACCACTCATCTATGCCATTAGAACTTGACATGTTATGAGGTAGCTGTTTCAGTGCGTCTCACTAAATATTATTATAGGTTCAGATCTTGCTCACAGAGATTGTTGCAATGAAAATCCGAGCCTCACTCCTCAAGACAATAGGTAATGAGATTCATTGCTTATGTGTGAGTTTCACCATCTCCAATACACCATTTGCTAACGCAGTTAATGGTAATTTACATGTAATTTGTTATATGCAAACTGAAAAGCAGCTGTGAGTGCTTATCTGTTACTTGTGTCATCTCTTTCTCCATTATGAATTGCAACAGTTAACTAGAAGACTAGACAGTTCACATGAAATCCAATGTGGTTTCCCTGCGTTTGTTTAACTCTGAGTGCCTCATTTTTCAAGACTGTGAATGCTGTAGCAGTATAGCTGAACATTCATAATATGCAATCTTCTTCCATTTGAATTTGTATAGCATATGTGGTGATGTTCGCTCGTTAAGGTGTTGGTGACCGTGAAAGCTAAAGGAGTTTAAATGTGTGCAGGTTCAACCCTCCCCTGCAATGTTTCATAATCCCAATCTCTGCCATTTCACCAATGCATTTAATCCTAGTTTACGTATCATTCAATCCACGTGAGTGCAAGATGTGATGGTTAAGGCATCAGGAATATCGAGTTCCAATGGGACTTCTTATGTAGATTCAAACCCTGCTCACTGTAAAAGCTTATAAGTTCCTCATTTCTCAAGAAAGCAGTAAATGCTCAATGCTGTCATGGATCGTTGAACTGTGATTCCCTTCTGTGATCAAAATTTACATATTATTCAAACAATGTTGTATGGAAGCAGCTGTGATGGCCGAGTACGTGGTTAAGGCGTTAGACTCGAAATCTAATCGCGTTTCCCTGCGCAGGTTCGAACCCTGCTCACAGCGAGTTGCTAAAGTATCTACTACAGTATTTAGTCAAAAGCATAATGCACCCTCTTCATCTGTATGGCTATCTATAGCTAAACTTGGTAGTGTAAATATTGATTATATGATTACCAAGAGGATAAGGCATTGGACTTGAATCAAATAAATGTTTCCCTGTGCAGGTTTGAACTCTGCTCCCAGTGGCTTCATTGCACAAATTTCAGCTACTTAATTTGTACCTGTGTAATAGGCTGTCTGTAGTATTGGGAATGAGCCTGCCTGTATTCATTCAGAGACAGCTGTGATGACCGAGTGGTTAAGTTTAGGTTAGGTAGGTGTTAGTGTTTAGTTAGCGCTCTTTCCAACATGTGATTGGTTAGCCGATTTGCTCGTTTACATATGACGTAAGTTTTCCCTTCAATGTCAATGTTAATGTTTTGATGTTTAATTTATATTATCATTATATCATTATATTATTTCTCCGTTCATTGTCAATGGCAAATATTGAGACCGGAATTCCCCTTTCATTGTCAAATCTTGAGACGCGTGGGGACAAAAGCTGTTTATAGAAACATCTTTGTATCTTAAAAACATGATGCACACTCTTCATCTCTATCTATGTGCTAGCTAGAAGTATAGTATTCTCAATGAGGCATGTGGCATTCTCAATCACACGTGACCTGAGCGGTTTCCCTGTGCAGGTTTGAACCTTGCATAGTGTTTATTTGTAAACGCCATGCATTATGTGCTTTGCCTAATTAACCAATTCACACCTATTAGTTTAGATTAGAGTTAAACTACCATTACCTCTTGCCCTCCTGCCCTGAAGCACAATCTGTCTCACTCAGCCACAGGGATATTTCCTTTTGTTAGATGTTTGGTCTCCCGTGTTGGAGTCTGGGGTTTGAATCCGTCATTATCCGGGTCATTACATAGCCGTGGACAAAACAATGACAGCTTGCATTGTTTGACACTTACATCCTTTCCGTTCCTGTCCATCAAAAAGGACCAGCCTGTAAAATGACTCCTGGGAGTGAACCAACGTGCATGCCACCTGATCCTCAGTATGACCACATATCACTGCAGGCTATCACCTCTTCTGATTCCTCTTCTCGAGTTAAAGTAGTGTCACAGTCACAGAATCACAGTATGTTATGAATAATGTTGTGAACTATTATGATTAAAAGCAGTGAAGCTCTCTTTCCAATGGTAGATATTACAAACTGGCGTGTGTGCAGCATCAGTACGGTATATTATGAATTGTGCAGAACAAAGAATCTGCTCGCTCATTGTAAGAATGAACTAACTAAATGATAGGATCCATGAAGTTCACCTTGGTACTGACCCGTAAGAAGGCGGTCTGCCTACAGTTACCACTATCAGACACAGTATCATGTTATAGCAGCTGTACAGGAACTTGCTTTGACATCGGTGCAGAATGTGTTTAACAGCATTAAGTACATACAGACTGCAGGAACTCACATTGGACGAGATTAAACTCTTTTGCTAAGTTAAGGTATAGGCTTGTGTCCACAATCAAACCCAGAGATTTTTTTTTAACAATCTTTCCCTTTTGTTCTTCACAGAATGACAGTGCATGCAGACTTATTTTTAAAACGACTAAAAGGTCTCCTGGCAAAAGAAGTTGATGCAAAAAGAATGGTACTTACGTCAGTTCCTCCCAGGAGAACAGAAGAGTCTTGCAGCTCCCTTAGACGATTCCAGTACGTTCACAGGTAACTCAGCAGACTCTGTGTTTACCTCTATCCCTTCCTCTATATCTATTCTCCTGGGACTGGTCTCTCCTCCCACTCCCTCTCTCTCCCAGGTATCTCTGACCTTGTTAAGAGTAACCAGGCAACATAAAGCTCCCCGGGGCTGCAGACAGTCACTGGTGTCGTCAGACAAAAGAGATGGTTAAATCATTGCTTAGCACCCCCTGCGGATTGCTAACAATGATTCCAACAGTGTGTTTGAAATAGGATATTTAGAGGCTAACAGATGCTACCAGATCTGATCTGAGTAATATATTAGTTCAGGACACATCATTCTCAAAGTTAACTCTATTTAATTAACACTAGTGCATAACACCATAAATGCACCTCAAGCAGAGAAAACCCATCTCAGCTAACCATTGAAATCTATTCTATTTAATAGTGTAAAAAGTACTTCATCATAACCACTGCTGGTATGGTTTTTATCTAAAGGTGAGCTTTTAGTTGATGTTGTGGAATATTTAAACCTGGCAAACTGACAATGTAAATAAACTAATATTAGAGAAAGCCTTAAGCAACATCTAAACCACAACAGATGTGCCACTGTAATAAACTCACATGAAGGTCCATTGAATTGCTTTGAGGAAACTGATCACAAACCAAGTTTCCAGAACTTCATGATACTGTCATTCCTCCCTTCAGACAGTAGAGGGAGCTCATATCCTGTAGAAGAGGGAAAGGCAAGTAAAGTGACTTTGATACAAGTAAACTGATAGAATCAGGGTTGTATTCTATTCTCCCTGCTATAATTGTATTCTAAAACAAGACATTTTCCCACATGTTCACCTGTTGCACATTGTGGTGTATTATAGTTATAAAGGTTTTTGGTACAGATAATGCTTAATACACTGTTGTACAACATGTAAAATCAGGCCTGGTTGGTTTTATGGATACTGTGACTGAAAAAGATTCCTGTTTCTCTGAGCTTTTTTACAACCTGTGTTAACCAAGACAACTATTGCAGAGCAGTCTCCTGCCAATGTGTGAAGTTAAAAATGCCCTTTTCAGTATCTTATGAAAACAGCCAGATGGATGTGGTAATTTTGCCTGTCTCATTAATTCTAATTCTGTGCTGCCCCCAGGCAACAAAGCCCTTGTGAACTGTGTGAGTGTTATTGGAAAACTGCTAGCTGTTGGAAACGGAGAGAATGAAGCAGACACATGTGTGTGAAAGAGAGAAAGAAAGAGAGAGGGAAAGTCTATGCTCCGAGTCCTATCTTTTCTTGGTCCCAGTTGATAACAAACTATTGATTTGACTACTGCACTTTATTTTCCATCATGACTTTCTCTCACTCACTCTCTCTCACTCACTCACTCACTCTGTCTCTCCCCCCCCCCCCCATGGTGACACACAGAAACTGCCCTGAGTTGACAGCATGATAGATTGATACTTCATAATATAGGCTACATTCCTCATACAGTACATGCAAAGCACAAATGTCAGCTGATGTAATGCAATTTGAACACACACACACACACACACACACACACACACACACACACACACACACACACACACACACACACACACACACACACACACACACACACACACACACACACACACACACACACACACACACACACACATCGCTCACTGAGAATGACAGGCTGTCCTCTATCTGTGCTCTGAACGTTCCATGCTATGATATAATCAGAACAGTTTCATAAGCAGAACAGCTGTACACTATAGTCACTAAATGGCAATCAGTTGTCATTAAGGCAGCATTTCTCTCAGTGGTGGCAGCATCCACCAGTGTTAATTTAATTCTGACAATGTATGGTTACATACAAATGGTTATGTACACTGACTCTTTAAGTCTGATTCATACTTTGTAGTGTTTCGGTGTCTACTGTCTAGTGTCTTACTGGGAAAGCATCTGTGACATTTTAGTTTTTAGCATTGGCTATTCATCTACTATTCTTGCTCATTTTTAACATTTTTAACACAAAACGTCTCTTCTGGGGGGTCACCACCGGCACAAAACCTTTTCAGATGGGTGTGGGTGGTCCGCCCACGACCAAATACATGTCATTTTGGGGGTCCTTGGAAAAAGGTTTGAGAACTAGAACTGATTCAGAAGGCATTTGTAGAATCGGCCTCAGGCCTTAATGGGTCAATACAATTCAATCAATCAATGTAGAACTGCCATTTTAATGTGCGAGACACAATGTACACTAAGCATAAATCGGTCTCCAGAGTTACAAACATAAATTAACACTGAGGAGTATTAGGACCCTGTGGGATCAATAATGTCTATCTAGGGTTTTTCTGTCCTCCTGTGACAGATCAGTCACAGGTTCAGTCTCCACACAGATGATACCATAATATGGTATCATATGTATGTCACACACTCTATATGTCACACAGATGATACCATAATATGGTATCATCTGTATGTCACACAATATGTCACACAGATGATACCATAATATGGTATCTGTGTGGAGACTGAACCTGTGACTGATCTGATCATGTTCGTAGAGACACATGGTATATTATACCATGTGTCTCTACGAACATGTCCAGCATAACGCTCTGTATAAGAGCGTCAGCTAAATGCATAAAATAAACTTTTACAAATGGAGATGGCGGACATTCTATTAAAGTTGGACTGAGGTTTATACAGTTTGCATTGACTCAGTCTGTATGGTAACACAGCACATGTTTTAACCTACCGCCCGGTATCTCAGATGCCAACACATTTTATCCTACTGTGGAAAAGTGGTTCGACAGTGTACCACCCACCTGTCCTTGTACAAAATACAACCTGCCATCTGTCACTGTTATGTCAAATAATAATGGAATAAAAAATGCTTTGAGATTCGATGCTCACCCAAGGAGGGAAGGGGGGGGGGGGCAATAGTAATACCGGATCAGATCAATGGAGAGAGCAGTCAGTCAGCCTGGCTCCTGTAACACACACACACACACACACACAGTTACGGTCATTCATGATGATGAGTGGCGGTGTTCAAGGAAAGGACCAGAGTCCATTGCCATGCAAATCAGCACCGTTGTCCCATTATGTCATAATAGTCCCATGTTGTCCCGAGCTGACCTGTTGCCCTGACATGCCCGCTGTTTAACAGACATGTCCTTTTTTATGCAGAGAGGTTGACACGGTGCATGGGCATCAGCGATTAAAAATAATAAAAATAAAGACTACCGTGACAGACATTTTAAGATATCAGTGTATCCCTCTCTTTTGTCCGAACTCTGAGTCAGGTGTGTGAGTTCGGACAGTGTGTTCATTTAATGAGAGTGTAGAAATGGTACCAAATAGACCCATAACGTGCTGTATTTTTACTGTCAGGGTTAAAGTCTCTCGTCATCCTTCTTCCACTGTTCCTTTCTTCTTCTCCATCTCATATTACTACTAGGCCTACTACTATTTATTTAGGTTGTGGCCCGGGGAGAAACGTGGCCTGGCCTAGAGCAGTGTTTGTTTGTAAAACATAAAGAGAGCCTTGTGAAGAAAATGACCTGAATATCTGACCCAGAATTAACACATTTCTGACACCGCAATCTTGCCTGTGAGCGTTGTTTGTCTTTGCATTCTCGTCGCTGTTCAAGATGAGAACAACCAAAAACAAACAAAAACAAAGCATTCCAGCTATGTCTGTCATACTATGATGAAATGTAGAACATAGGTATGCCTAGTATTGTATAAAATAAATAAAATAGAAAATGCATAATATGTTGTTATATCAAGGTAGATGTTACATGATCATCATTTTACGTAAGTAAATGATTAAGTACATGAAAATCATTTTAATGTAATGTTTAATTTAAAAAAACAATGTTTGGTAGCTCTTGGCTCATGCTCTCTTGATTCTTTGGTAGTTTACTTTGGAGATGCTCTGGCTGTAGAACCGGGGCGTGGCTTAGAGGGCGTGACGCAAGGGGGCGTGGTGTGTGAGCCGAGGGTGCTTTCAACTCAAGTTGTCTCCTCCTCACTCTGCTGTTTGTTCAGTCAGTCGCAGCTGGAAAAAGTCTTCACAGAGAGTAGGCTACACATTACAAACGCCGCGGATACCAACGCTTTCTACCAGGACTATTTCATTTACACAACTTATTTTTTCCGCCCACTACATACCCGGAATAATGTTAATCCTTTTTGGACCACGGAAGCGCTGAAAGGTGAGATGCAGATTTTGCTATTTTGGGGGGGATTTAGTTTTGCGACTTGGTGGTGGTGTACAATGTCTGTGGGTGGGGGGGTGTTGTGATCAAGGAGACTCAACTCCCTGCGGGGCGATCATCCAAAGACTGGAATAACAACATAGTCAAAAGCTCGAGCCATTCTTTAAACTCAATGAAATGCTGGTTTGTTTGGTCAAATCCTGAGCTGCTTGCTGTAAAAAGAGAAGAGGTTGTTTGCGAACTGCAACGGCGCAAACTAAGCTGAATGCATTTTTGTTTGAAAATAATCAGTATTCGAAATTTGATCTTGTATCTGTAGGAAGTCTTGTAGGCTATGTTGTCGACTACTACTAGTATCATAGACGTTAACGTTACGACGTGCAAAACAGTCTCAGCGGTGTTTGTGTGCGTTATTTCCAGAATAGAGGTTGTAGCATGGTGATTGTTTGCTTCTAGTAGGCTACTGTGGTGGTGGGTAGGCTACGCACGGGATGCACCTAGAAACAGCTTCAACTATCTGACAACACCGCCCGGTAGTTTTGGACAAAAGCTCGTCCATGACTACGGCTTGAATGGTTCATCCTTGCTTTTCGACGCGCAGCTAATCTAATTGCCATCATGCTGTAGACAAAATGATCAGAACCGTTTATTTATTTATTAAGATTACTTTTTGTGTATTAGTTATTTTCTCGCCCTTACGAAAAATGCCATATGGTCTCTCTGAAATTAGGTTGAACTGTGGCTGCTGCTGTCTGGACTCTATTGCACTTAAATGTCACAGCTCATTACTGCCAGCCTAGTGCTCTTGTTAAAATAGCCGACTAATGTTTTCCTTTTTTCGCCATCCTTCAGCTGCAGTCAGCGTGTCTCCCTACTGACTACTCTCCAGCCTCAGCCTTTGAAGTGTGGGCAGAGGTGTGAATGCTCTCCACCCAAGAGACGCCCTTCCCACCTATCATTACCTACACTGTCTTCAAAATTCAGCCATTAATTTGCTGCAGAAACCCCATTTAACCAGCTCTCAGGAGGAGGAAAAAAGCTACAAACCAAAGACCCAAAAAGGCTAATTGACCGGTTTCAAGGCTGAAGACTTGCACAAACATACATTTGTCCACTCCCTGCTTTACCACAACTTTTTCCAGAACCGAGTGCCTCTGCTGCCAAGAAGGCATCAGTCTATCCTGCCAAACAGCCAAAAGGGGACTTCAAAGCCATATCCTGTCAAAGGGATTTAGCTTAATACATCCTCAGCCAAGGTGATTCTGTGGCAGCTTACCAAACAAGAACAACAGCAAACAAACATGGGCAACCACCTGACAGAAATTGCCCCCAACACGCCTTTCCTCCCCAACTTCCAGCCCTTGCATGTGGTTGTGATCGGACTGGACTCAGCGGGGAAAACCTCCCTCCTGTACAGGCTCAAGCTCACGGAGTTCGTGGAGACGATCCCCACCAAAGGCTTCAACATGGAGCGGATCAAGGTGTCCATGGGCAGCTCCAAGGCCAACAGCACCACCTTCCAGGTGTGGGACGTGGGTGGCCAGGAGAAGCTGAGGCCCCTGTGGAAGTCGTACACCCGGCGGACTGACGGGCTGGTGTTCGTGGTGGATGCGGCGGAGGCGGAGCGCATGGAGGAGGCCAAGGTGGAGCTCCACCGGATCACACGGTCAACGGAGAACCAGGGCATCCCGGTGCTGGTTCTGGCCAACAAACAAGACCTGGACGGAGCCATGTCTGCTTTAGAGGTGAGGATTGATGAGGGTGATAATCAGTTATTTTATTTTAACTTTTTTTATTATTATAAAATGAGCCCACATTGTGTAGGCTAGGCAGATGATATAGGTACTTTGTCGGTGCTGTAGGTGAGAGCTGCTGGTCGTGATTCATCAGTGATTTCTCACTGTCAATTAAAAAATATGTTTACATGGAAATCTACATTGCCTAGGCAAAATTCTGCACCGTAAGCTGAAGATGTGATTTATAAAGGGGACTGGGGAGGGGGCAGAACCCAGCAGATGTTGAACTACTGTCCATACAAAGGGATTGTAACAACAGGGAACGGTTAATTTTATTTTGTGGTATTGGGACAGAGTAATCAAGCACATTTTTGCCATGTCAGCATTACAGGGCAGTGTCGGTAATAAATTATGTGACCGTTTATGGGAAACGTCATGTAGGATGTGCTGATGAAGCAACCTTTATCAGCGTCTTGTTTACAGGGTGCTGTCTGTGATTTATTGCCATCAGTGACCTTTCTTTACAGAACAACATACATTTGGGGGTATCGGGTTGCAAAAGAAGCACAGTTCAGCTGTGTCCACTATATGGGCTAGCAGTGATTTATCAATACGGTTTTCTAAAGCTCATTAAGAATTATTTACGTGCTATGTATTGGTAAAGTTTTTGTCTTCTTAGTTCTTACCACAGTTGGTTTACAAAAACATTGACTTTGACATTTGACATTGAAATAATAACTTTTGTGTAAACTCATGAAGCACAAATTGACAAATGACTGGGCCGGACAAATTAAAATTTGAATCTCCTTGTGATGGGTATATGGGTGGCCATATACGATCGTAGGAAAACACTGGTCTATGTGTCTAGAATGGTAACTGCTGTATTGTATGATGCCAGCTTTAGGGGCAAAACATTTTCAGTGCAATCTTTTCAAGAATATAATTAGATTTGCATTCTAATTTTCCTGTGTACTCTGTTTTCAGGTGGAAAAAGTCTTGGCACTCCACGAGCTGAGCTCTTCCACGCTCCATCACACACAGGGATGCTCGGCGTTGGATGGACAGGGGCTACAGCCTGGCCTGGAGAAACTCCACGAGATGATCCTCAAGAGGAAGAAGATGCTCCGACACAGCAAGAAGAAGAGATGAAGTGGATGATGATGGACGGAGGGGTTAGTGGGTCCTCCCCACACACACTTACTTGTCTCAGGGGACTAAACACAGTCCTGTTAATGACACTATCGGGGACTACGGAAGGGTGACATTTTAAGCACGAGGGGTTTGTTTCGGAGGAACGTTTTCCCCCTCAGACTGTAAGTTTGGACGTTTCCACACAGTTCCAACTTCAGGCTACGTGTTCAATGCCATGGTTTTTACGTTCCACTTTGGAGCTTGGCTACTATGCTAAAGAACTTGCCTGCACCCTTTCCACACTTGAATGGCCCTACTTCCTTTGGGATTGTCTCTGTATTTTTGACAACCTTCCTATTTCTTCTCATCTCCCCTATCCTGCTGAAGAATGTGGTGTGAGGGGATAGTTCCAGAAGGACGATTCAAACGCAAAGACCGGACACTTCTGTGCAATATGTTGAAGACTGATGCACTCACTCCTATTTTGAAGGATATGTTGTACCACGTGGTACCCTTTTTGCAACACGTAATTTCATATAACTGACTGTAGTGCCAATGTAAAACTAGGCCTGGCCCCTGAACATTGTTCCTGTCCCTACGGCATATGGCGGTTCCTTTTACTTCGTTTTGTTGTTAACGCTTTGTTATAGTTCACTGTGTTGCATGGACGTTCGCCCAAACACCTGCTTGGGAGTGTTAAGACGATCCTTTTGTTGATCAAAAGAGGACTATTATACTGTTATAATTATTGTTATGAGTAGCAAAAACACCCTGGTGTATGGTTTATCTATAGCATTGAGATCCGAATGGAGAAGTGCCAATAATCTAAAAGTTGAAAAACCTGCTCTGTCATAACCTGGGACAAGCAACCTCTGGACTGAGGCTTCTACTTCTAACAATGCAAGTTTTTGAGATTTCATATTGTTTTTGCTCTCACTGACCGCAGTTGTTGGGTTGATACAGTTCAGTGTTCTTTGAGGGAGGGTGGGGGGGCTTAAGGTTTGCTTGGTGAAGCCGTTGCTACAAAAAGTTGTTTTTACATTCTGTACATAATGTTGTTTTTGTAATAGGCCTACTTGTATAAATGAATAAATTATTGAATAACTTTTGCATTATCCTGTCGAATGTCACGTTGCCTTTTCAGAAGCAACACGTGTTGTCAGCAAGGATTTTAATACACAAGGGTCTCTGTGGGAGAAGGGGAAAAAATTATTGGCTGTATCCACAGTTGGCATACACTGGCCTTGAAGTTATCTATGTCATAGTCATACAGAGAGCTATGACAAATTCTCTGAAAATGCTCATGGTTTCGGTATGAGCTGAAGTTGCATGATTCACACTAGCAGGCTGAGCTACTTGGATGAGTAACTAATAGGACCTGTCACTTGTGTAGTAGCCCATATACAGTATTTCATCACATGTGTATCAAATTCAGTTTCACACAAATTACAGCTCAGATTAAATCATTTCATCAGTGTAGGATGGAATAGGTCTCACTGTCCTCTACTCCTGTAGAAATACATGGCACTATTTTCGTCACTGCCTATAACCAACCATTATCCCTAAACTTCTTTAACTTTTTACTACCGGTAATTACTTTTTATCGACACGTTGTGAGCTTGTAGATCGGCTATTTGAACTTTTCAAAAATGTTTTCCAAAATAGTTTAAAAAGGAAAAAGTTTAGGATAAGGGGTAAGGCAGTGATGGATATAGGGCCCATAGTGTTTCCCCGGCACCCAAACTAGATAGAATGAACCACATAAGCCCTATTTAATAAAGATTTTTTTCCTTCCCAAAATGCCTTTGAAGCGTTTTAATTAAAAATTATTTTAGGAAATGCCATATTTATACAGCTGTAGCCTATATATAATAATAATGGGTCACAGCCCATAGTTTGGGAACCACTGCTCTACTTTCCCTCACCACCTCTTGTCATACGATACAGAGTGTAAAGGGCCTCCTTCACATTACTTCCCCTTTTGTGGTGGCTTTGCCCTGAAGTGTCTAATCCATGAACAGTCTTGGAGTGACAAAGAAGATCTGTGATCTTGGAATATCAACTTTCATGTCACCAGAGGCGGAGGTCAACATGCTGCACGTGAATATTGATTCCAAAGAATTTTGATACCAAAACCCTTAAAGTAAATATACATTCCTGTTTTTCTGCCCCAACTGCTTCTCATATTTCCTGTCTTCTCTATTGTGATCGCCCTCCGCATGACCCACTGGCACAGAAACCCTCATCCGTCAATCTGGATGAGGGTTTCTGTGCCAGTGGGTCATGAACAAAAAGTTGACTGGGTCACAGACTAAACACCCTTTATGGAAGAATGCATCATAACTTCATAGTGAAAGTAAACTGTATATCCGGAACCATTGATCTAGAAACGGCTGTGCCTTGGAAAAAAATACACTTAATTAGTTTAAAATGTCACCTAATGATGGTTTAGCTAATATTGCTTAGACATTTGTTGCTCCTTCTCAGAAGAAAATCTTCAGTTGGAGTGGTTGGCCTCAAATACATATTCCCTTGAATGATGTACCCACTACTGCCCATTGCACATGAAACGGTTTCAAGTTAACATAATCCTTAGCCAAGTATTCTTGGTAGCAAACTGACAGAGAGACAAATTTGGAAAACGGAATCCGTAAGCCGCAGTGGAGTACAGCCAACGTAACCATGCCTCCTGGCTGCTCTCTAGTAATTACTCATCCAGTGCTGGTGGTAGTCATCAGGGCATATTGTTATATTCTGTGTATTCTGGCCAACCTTAGGGTCCTAGGTAGTAGTTTGGAGGATTTATGGTTAGAAAGAAAAACTACGATCGCAGAGACTTGGTGCTTTCATGAATATTTAAAGGATATTTGAAAGCAAGGCTGTGGGCAGAGAATACTTCAAACAGACATTATAAATAAGAAACACACACACTCACATACTGTAAGCTCGTAAAAACAACATTCCTGCCATATAAGGTGGAAATAATGTATGCTCCTGTACAATATTATTGTACAGGAGCATACATTATTTCCACTGTAGTCTTTTGTACTACAAGCTCAATAGACCCTTTTCAAGCAGCACACCACCCCATCTCTCTACAACAATAAATTAATGAATACATACATACATATATTTTGAATTAATACATTAAAAAATGTAATAGCTGATCTACAAGTCGACACATGTTGCAAGCGTGACTGGTAGAGAAACAGTATCATCAGCATGCTAACAAACCAATGCCCCAAATCCTGCTCCCATAACCAAAATGATTATGGGATTGGGGAGTGACCTACACATGTACACAGGAAACAATGAATGTGACTGTGGGCTGCATCCACGTCACAATACCAGCTGGCTATTATATTCAGGTCTGGCCCTCAGGTATCAAGGGCCAGCCTCAGAGGAATCTGATCTGCCAACCAATACTGGCCCTGCCCCCAACGACCTAACTCGGGCTGCTTTCTGATACCAAACCCCCCTACTCTTAACCTCCTCTCCACTGATACCAGTATCAGTCAGCTACTTGTCTGTGCGGCCCCCGCCCGCTGGCTGGAGGCCTCCCACAGTGATGTAATTGTAAGCAACTTAGATCAGTTTTCAAGTCAAGTTTTACACAATCAGCTTAAAGCCAGACAGATAACACATTTTTTCCTCCATGTTAGGCTCTGCCTCCTGAAGACAGGATTGGAATTCCACCCTTGAGCCTGTGGAATCCAAACTATTTCACCAGTGCCTCACCACCCACAACCACCTATTCTACTGGCAGCCTAATCCATAGAGCATATAGCTAGATGTCAGTATTGGCAAATCCCTCAATAAAATTCAGATATAAGAACGTTTAGTCAGAATCAGATACCATCCCCCCACGAGCTAGCTCAGTGGCCTTATCACTCCCACCATAAACCATTATGTTAAATCCTGCAGCCTTATCCCCAATTATACCAACAGCCATATGTTAAGGTGTCGTTCCTGCCAGTGAGGACAATGGCTTCCTCTTGGGCTAGAATCGCAAAACTATAATCTAACTGATGAAGATGGCCAGCATGATAAATGGCTATGCTACCTATTGAACCACTTATTCAAAGCCTCAGGGGTAGCACCATTCCCTAGATAGAAGCATAATATTTCTACTGCTGATGGGAGTTCAATAACTGTGTTGTATAGATTGGCACTCTTTTCTCCATGTCCCCGAATACACTTCAGTCTGCCATGATATTACCAACACTTGAAACAAATATATGGGTATTGGGTACAGCCGCACAGGAAGCACCTTCTCCGCCAAATAGATTGATTGCCTAATGCCTATAATAGAGGAGATTGAGCAACATAAATATAATAATCCTCAAACCCCTGACCACCAGCCTGTGGACATGGCCCAGCAGCTGTCAAATACAGACAGGAGTGTATTTCCTCTCACATCCCTCACTGTTCAAGAGCAAGAGTCTAACTTCACCTCAACAGTGAGGTAACAACGTAGCCCCCCCCTCTCTGTTTTAATCATTAGCCTTGGCCTCCTCATGCACACTTCGCTTCCACTGATAGACAATCCAATTAGGCTGATTGGAGCACCCCCCCCCCCCGTCTGCCAGTCGGTAAGCAGCAGGATTAGTTATTTAGTCAGCAGTATTGGCTGGAACCCCCCCTCGCCAATCCCTAGCACAAAGAAAGCAGTCGTCTTCGATTTACTTGTGTCTGATTCGATCACGGCTGTTTCTGCTGTCTCAACGTTAAAAAGTGCACTTCTTCACACTCTCCATTAGTTGTCTGCCCTGGCTCTCTGCCATGTCTACTGTGTTTGTGTTTACTTTGTCCATTTTTGAGTGGTGCAACCTTACTGACAGCTATATATGTATACTCTTAGTACAGTACAGTGAAAGTACAGTACAGTACAGTAGTAGAGGGGACCCCCACACGGTTTGTCTGTCATTTCTCAACCATTCCGGACGCGGGCGGCTCGCCGGAACCGGGCTGGCCCCCTGGGCGCGTTCCTGTGGGTCTGGAACTTCCGGGGAAAGATTGTACTAAGTCGAGAAAAGAGGTTCACTTCAAAGCAAACATCAATGGAAGATCCACCTAAAGAGCAGAACTGTATGCTACTCTGTGATTCATCAAAAATATACTTAATTTGAATAACAATCTATGTACTCAATTACAGTAACAAGACTAATTAATTTAGTTACTTTACACCCTTGCACCATCTCACTGAAATAGCGGCTGGCAGGCCAACTCAATTAATCTTCCTGTGTCTTTCATGTCTCTGTCTTGCTCATTCACACTGAATTGTATTTCTACCTCTATGTGCCCATGTTGGCAATTTATGTTTACTTATTTCTCAGCAATGTAGCAATGTATAAACGCAGTCTGTTGGCATCTCTGTCTCTATCTCTCTGTATCTGTCAAACAAATTCTTTATTTTTTTCTTTTTTACATACTTTATTTAGATTTTTTTGTCAAATGCAAGACACAACACAACAGTACAAGACATACAAATGTGTATTTTCTATATACCGTATTTATAATATTATGCCTCTTTCTGTCTGTCGCTGTCATAATTGACTCTAGAGGTTTTTCTCTCTCACTGTCTCTTTGGATATGTTTCACATTATTGTCTGTGTAATTGTGCCTCTGTGTCTCTTCTTCAGCTGTAGAGAGCTGTCTTATATTAGCTGTGGTTAAGCACCATCTTCCTCTACAATTACAGCTGGATAACTATACTGGGGGATTAAGAATAATAACTATCCAGTATATTTCCTCTCTCTGCCTGTGGCTATTTGACCAGATCTTCACGGGTATATACAACAACAGACTGTACACAGGCTGTAAATGAAGTCTGGACAAAATGTCAGATCAAATCTGTACTAATTTCTTACAAAATTAGTCTGTTGTGTAACTGCATATTGGGCATCTATAGCTCTCTCTCTCTCTCTCTCTCTCTCTCTCTCTCTCTCTCTCACTCCCACCTCCCCCCCCTCTCTCTCTCTCTTTTCGCTCCTTCCACACACATTTCACCTACATTTCCCATCTTTCAGAGTAGAGTGGAGCAGAAAGCTGTAATTGTAGAGAGGGTGGTGTGGTGGTTTTCTGATGTATATGTATGTACGTGACTATCTCTCTGCCCAGCAGGCCTTGCCCGTTCTAAAGGGAGTCTCCCTCTTCACACCCCATTTCAGAGATGAGATAGGCCTTCCAAAATAGAGCAGGCCCACTTCTGAAATAGAATGTTGCAGCATTCCGTGCAGTTCTGCTTCTAGGATGCCAACTGTAAACAAACCTCTGAATGCGTGTAGTAGATTTCAAAGCATGTAGTCATAAAATACAATACCTAAATTATGTATGTTCCTTTGTAAAAGAGTCTATACATAATGGGCTTGCACAGTTGGTGAGATGAAACCAAAAACTTTATTTAACATGCCTTAATCTGCAAGCCCTGCTGATAATGCATAATGATATACAAAAAATGGTCTAAAATTTTAAATTGAGGAAAAAAAAAATCATCATTATAATACATAACATAGTAATTGTCTCTCTGTAAGTAATACTGTAGTCTCCTAGACTCACTGGCTCCATAAACAACCCCTCCGCAGCGAGAGACCACTGCACTGAATAATAACATGTTCTTGTTCAACTTGTTCGCTCAATGTAAAGGTTAAAGAAAGGAGACGAGGGAGTGCGTCAGGGAATGGTCTCAAGGGATTTGGTGACCTCGGAGACTGGCATAACTGTTCATAACTATGTGAGACATGTCAGTGCTTTCAACTATGTGCGGCCCTGTAGCATTCTCTTCTAATGAGACCACCGAACGCCTGAATGAGACATTTGGTGTTTGGTTGCTCTTTTGTTTACCGGTAATTGTTTGTTTATAAATGGTTGGGATAGATGTCTGACAAAATTCATAAATATGAGTAAGCCTCAGAATAAGCTGTGTTTAATAGCACATTTATAGATAAGTCTCTCACCTCAAAACATAGGTCCAGGATATCAAACAAACAAAACATGCACTTATCTCTGTGTCATTGTGTCAAATGTATACTGAAATCTAACAAGGGGGCCATGCCACTATTGCGAAAAAGAAACACAAGCCTCTGTTGCATAAAACCCGAAAATCCCTATCAGATAACAAGGAATTGGTGCAAACAGATTTCCTATAATCTACCATACCCATTATCTCCCCCCCCCCCATTGTGTTCAGTTCCACAGCCAGCGTGTCAGGACAGAACGTGTAGAGGAGGCCAACGTCAGCAGCTGACGTCAAGGGCTGTTCCACCAAACGCCTCCCTATGTCTCCACACCCACCTACCTGTATGTAAAGAACAGAAGTTAAATACCACAGGCCTGGAAACAGGACCATCCGGATGTAGCCTGCTGTAATGTGCCTCAAGGCATCGTAGCGCAAAATGTAACTCTATGTGACCAGACGTATGCACACAGACCTACATGTGTGCATACGGAAATATTGCTGAGACCATGTCCTGCCGTGCCTTTCAAAGAGAGGAACTTATTCATTTTGTTTTTGTGTCCACACCCCACCCCTGGACTACTCGGTCCAGCTCCTAATGACATGACTGCACTCAGAATGACCCTGTGGCCTCTCTTCACTGGTTCCCATGCAGTGAAGTCTGGACACTGTTTTCAAGATCCTTGTACTTACATGCAAATTGCAGAGGCTCCTGAATGTATCAGTGAGCTATGACATTCCTAGATTCTTTAACCATTGTAAACCAAAGGCCCTTCCATCTCATTACACAGTTTATGATGTCATGAAAAGGTTCTGTGTTAGCCTCTAGCCCAGTCTGAAGGGACAGTTTCCCTCTTTTATATCTGTTACATCATCTGAATCAGTTACCACCTTTAAACAGCTGCTTTGGAATTATCTCTACTGACCAATACCATGCTGTTAAGGAGGCTCTAAGAACACAGTTGTTTCCATAATGTGAGATAAGAGCCAGGGACGTGCAGAGAGTGTTAGAGAGGCTTAAATCCCATATAGAGATTGCACTTTTGGATGAAAATAGCAGATCTACAAGCTCTCGACGCATCGCGCTACTACACGTTGACAGCTTGTAGATCAGCTATTTTTGGGGAACAGCCCAGCACT
The DNA here is from genome assembly GCF_963924005.1 of Protomyctophum bolini. NCBI lineage: Eukaryota > Metazoa > Chordata > Actinopteri > Myctophiformes > Myctophidae > Protomyctophum > Protomyctophum bolini. Next base: position 10,378,638 of record NC_137872.1, read on the forward strand.
CTTTAGCTAGTGGAGATGTATGGTGTACGTCGTACGACATGGACTTCTAAACAAATTTGTTCAACGCAAAATACTGTGTTCAAGTTCAGGAGACTTCAGGAAAAAATGCAATTCTCCTGAATGCTGGCATGGAAAGGAGTGGCATTTGCATTTCTTTCACCATAGTAAATGCTGCATTCGTGGTCTGGAAAGGGCAGTTGTTTTACAGGCGGGTAAAAGGGCAGGGCCCTTTGATGTCCATGTGTGCACGTCCCTGATAAGAGCCTTCAATCTACTGTTAAACATTGTATTGTTCCTGTGTAACAGTCAATCACCTAAAGTAAAGATACCAGTTAGAGCAGGGGTTCTCAACGTTTATGGCTGGGGACCCCCGGAAATGCTTTGGCTCGCGTGTAAAACTAATAGCTATATATTTTCTTGGAAATACATTGCTATATAAAACTATATACTTAACCGGATTTCCAAAGGCTCTATACTAGGCCCCCTCCTGTTTTCGGTCTACATCAAATATCTTCACTGAAAATAAGGCTACTAACTGCTATTTTTGTCATGCGGCATTGCCTCTCCAAGTTTTGCGTTGATGGGAACATTTTCTTCTTTGATCATTCAACTGTTGAATCCCATAATTTGTCTTTGCTGATACTGGCACCAACCTCCTGTCAACTTCAAGCAATGTTAGGACAATTGAACAATTATCTCTAATATAGCAGGCAAGCAGTTACATTCATTCTTTCTTTTTAAGTACTGTAACCATGGTAAAAGACCAACAACAACAGCAGCAGCAATAGATCAGAGTTCAGACTGTGACTCTCTTACCCACAGCATCTGTCTGTCTGCTTATTCCACAGCCAACACCTGGATCACACACACACACACACACACACACACACACACACACACACACACACACACACACACACACACACACACACACACACACACACACACACACACACACTGAAGTGTTCTGGGATGTAATTAATTTCAATTCAGTTCATATGTTCAGATATTCGGTTTGAAGACTATAGTGGACTATAGTGGAATAAATTGTAAAAGAGATTAAAGGTTAAAAATGGTGAAAAACTTCTATAAAGGTTAAAATCCAATCATATCACCTGGCAGAGTTAGGTTCCTGTTCCCTGCATACACTATAAAGTCATTAGAGGATTTGACTGTGTAGAGACATGTTTGGGGTCATTTTAATTGGTCTACTCAGGTTTTTGTGAGCACGCCAGACAATTTTGGTCTTTTGGAGTTGCTTGATTCAGTATTTAGATACCGGTATGTTATATCCATTTCATAAGACACGGCTCCTTGAGGATATATAAAGGAACCCTTATAAAGGAACCCTTACTTAGTGCACATACAGCACTGTGCAGGGTTCCAACCGACACAGGAAATAGAAACCCCATTGGATTTCAGCACAATGCCTTAACCCCTCAGCCATCACTGCTGTATTCTCAGACCTTAATGACAATTAACTATGTGTGTGTGAAATCCTATGTGTCTGAGACTGGGATTGTGAAAATCACACATCATTTCAATATTCCCTAAGAAGAACGGAGTCACTGTGTCTCTCTCTCTCTCTCTCTCTCTCTCTCTCTCTCTCTCTCTAGCTGTTCCAATCAGAAGACCCCTTGGAAATACTGTCCTGAACGTTCCATAACTTCACCATGACGACAGCTAATTGGATTAATTGAGGTAGTTAGGCTCAGCACATTCTGCCCTACAAAACCAAAGTGCAGTAACTACGTTTTTGGACACAGCAACTTATTTGTGGCAAATTCCAACATGGCAGCATTCAAAATAATCCTCCCAAATCTTCCCATATCTTTTCAAATGAACTTCCCAGCAGCGTTGAATCCATAAACTGCAGAGTAATTGGCAATCACATGACATCGACATGCCAATAATACAGAAGCCGTGCCAAAACTATTCCACCAAGCCTATAATAGGCTTGATGGATGCACAAAGGTTTAGGATGTGGCTGAGAAACAACACAGGAACACGAAAGTATTCTTTGAGACTTAAGTACAACATTCGAATTTCATGTTCTACTGAACAGAAACACTAATAACATGCTATCAGAGACATTAACGATGGGGGGAAGGAAATACATGAAGGCACAGGCACAGTACAATCCAGAGTGTACTTTCCCTGTTGTGATGACACACAGTAATAAACGTTGGTGGAGGGTAAAACAGACTGGGGGCAGGGAGTGTTTACAGTCACTGATCTCTAATCTGTTTCTCTAAAAACAACACCACGCTATCTAAAGATAAGTTCTTATCTTCAAGTTAACTGCTCTCTCTTTCTCTTACTCTATCTCTGTGCATGTCTCTCTTCTCTCTCTTTGTACTAGTGCACACCCTCTCTCCAGGACTCGTTTCTTCCCCACGTTGTGCTTTAACTATGGTCTTGGTTTTGACCTCGCCATCCCTCTCTATTTCCCTCTCTCCTGTGTATACACTCTCTCTCCCTCTCTACTCTATACCCTCAGGAGATATACTTACGCAATGCTGTTCTGACCTGTCTGACATCACCCCTAGATCTTCATCGTTCCCAAGTAGGCCCGGTGGCCGACGGGCACAGGTCTAGTGTTATCTAACTGGTCAAATGGGGACTGGGATAGAGAGAGGAGATAGCTGAGAAATGTACGTTTGCTCTCTTCAAATTACAAGCAGAGTCTACAGAGGCATTATGAGGCTAGCAGACTTGAAACAAGAAATGATAGTGATATTAGGTCCTCAGTATGACTCATGTATGACTAGGTCTTCTACATTTCATGAACATTCACTAGTCAGGTTTCACCTGACAAAAATATGGCAGTATACTATTGTTGTCAGCTCATATTGAATGTTGTTAATGTCATTGTTTCTTGAGGTGATGGATGGCGATTGAACACAAGCATTGTGAAAAAAGCCCTTTGGAACAACACTTCTTCTAATGACCCCCTATTCTATATTGTCTTTGCCATCTTCAGAATTTTTGTTTGTTTTTCTGTACAGGTTAAAAACTATACTATTATTTGATTTAGTTTTGTTTTTAGTGTGCAGAGCTATGGATGTGCCAATGTGCAAAGGTAGACAGCAGTTGACAGTATTGCCCATGCTTGCCCAAATGGCACACCTTCTAATTTTATTGGCTGCAGCAGGGTAACCGGGAAAGCTCACCCAAAAACACGCTCGCCCAAAAAAGAAAATCGGCAACCGCATGCTGCCGTGCCGGGTGACCCTTTTGGTATTCTGCAGCAGCTGTGTTGCTTACAACTAATTATATCTGGCTCATGCCAGCCATGTTTTACCCTCCTGTAGTTTTTAACCTGAACCGGAAAACAAGCTCACAAAAGTTACATGCCGCAGCTAGGTCAGTCTTGGGTCTTTAACAATATATGCATTATGCAGTTTTTATTGGCGATAGAATGCACATAATAGGCTCCATCTCACGCCAGGAGCCCTATTTCCTTCCTTTGGGGATTTAGTATTGTGTAAGAGGCGTTCCCCCGTAAAGAATGCTATCTTGTGCCACCACCTAAATCCTTAAAACACCTCCGCTACCCCATTACATTATACAGGTGTAGGAAGCTCTTAAATGCGTAATTCACGGAAAATGTTTATTACTTTCGGATAAAGCGATACGATAGAGCCTTATACCTCTATTTCTATCTACTGTTAGATGTATAATCTGTATGATATGTATGTATAATTGTGCATTTCTGACCAGCCCAGAGAGCCAGGTTAGTATTTTGTATAATTTGTTCTTTAATTAGTACGTGTTATGTAAATATAAAAGAGAAAAGACAAAGTAAATAAAAAAAGAAGCGTCCAAAAATAATAATAATAATGATCTTTCATAATCATTTTTTGGTATAGCACAATCTCTGCTCTTGCGTGCGTGTGTGTGTGTGTTAACGTCAGAGTCCAGGGATCAGGATCACCAGGGCTTCTATTTTGCTATGGCGTAAGCGCGTAGCCTATCTCCTCTGCAATGCTGTGATGTTGCCACAGACGCTGAATCCTTAGATAATGATCTGAAGAAAGACGGAGGGGATTACCTCTCCTCAGATGCTCGTCCGTCTCCCCATAGTCGTCCAGATAAGGCGGAGCGTAAAAACAGTTAGTTTTACCGGAAAGAAACAAAACCTGGCAGCTCCGAACCACGAGGAATATTCCCAGTCCGGCTCCACAGGTATAGCTGTGTGCGATGCAAGACCCAATGTCCACACCCCCCACCTCGGTCTGACAGCAGTAACTCTGAGAGCACAGCATGGCGCCGCACACCAAGCACATGGCGGGAGCACTGGGACAGGCAAAGCTCGAAGCTTTGTTAATCAAACAGCTGTAGTCTTCAGGCAGCTCTATAAGTCTGTTGGACCGCCTGGGATGCCTGACCAGAGGACCGTTTCCCTGCAAAGCCCGTCTCACACCTCCATGGCAACACCACCCCTGTATGAGTGTGTCCATAAGCGGGCTGTGTCTGTGGTAAAGCTGCAGCAGATTGGAGGGCAGAGCGAGGTAGGCGCACAGCGCCTCCCACTGGCCAGGACCTGCAACCTGCAGTGCGGATGGCGTCTGCGTAGAGTTGAGACGGGTGAAGAGCAGAGCGGCTGATCGGAGGAAAGGTTCGACTCTCTTCTTCACACGACGCCACAGGTGCCTCCCTGAACACACCTCTGGGAGACTGTCCAGGTGACTCCTGACTTTGTTGTAGAGGAGGAAGGTTAACTCCTCTTCCTCCTCATTCCCTGCTCCTCCTGACTCCTCCTGCTCCATGGTCACCTCCCCTGGTACAGATGATATCATTATCTGGACCAGGTGAGCCACAGTCAGCAGGTGGAAGAGGTGCAGGTGGGCTGAATCGGCTATACTCTGTCCCGATTGGCCCAAACCCTGGACTGTACTGTACGACATCAGACTTGATACCAGGAGATGAAACATGTCTACATCCAAGATGCATGGAGCATTCTCAACCTGAGGATCTGGAACAACAGCCGAGAACAGTCTGATGAAGTGTGTGCGTACAGTTGACAGTGGAGAGGACATCCAACAGACCGAGGCAACCCTACACAGAGATGTCAAACAGCCATCCTGTCTAGAGGGCAAACCTTCAAATAAAGGCCTCTCCTCATCTGCCAAGAGTCTCTCAGTAGATTGTATGGTGAATGCACAGCTGTTCCAGGACATGATGGGGACTCTGGGGTCATGGTCGTTAGGTTTGACATTCAGTCCGACCTTGTAGGTTGCCATGCCAAAGGTACTCACCATCTCCTTAATGTTACTGGAGAATGGTATAGTGTGAGTGAGGTCCAATTCCGGTTTAAGGCCTTTCCTTGTATTTGTGTGCAGAGCAGCAACCTGTTGAGATGTAAACTTCAACCATTCCTCCAAACTCTGCTGTTCACCACTGTGTGTGAGTCTGTGTGTTTCTGGTAGGATAGGTATGACTGCATTACTGAGACGTCGACACAGAGGACAGGGGAACTCTCCGTTCTCTATGTCATTCTTGGGGATGACTCTCAGATGGCGCCATTCCTTATCCTGCTCTGCCTCAAAGTACCTCTGCCAGCAGGAGGCGTGCATGACGTGACCACAGCTTCCCGTGTGAGTTCCACAGTTCAGCTCAGGGTGAATAAACAGAGGATCATGGTGTTCTGGGTCAGGTAGAGGCGTGCTTCTGTTTTGAGACAAAACAGTGGAGCGCTGGACAAAGGCAGCCATGACCATGGCCTGACCATGAGTTGTGACCTCTTGTTTTTCCTGACAGAGAATGCAAATGACCAGCTGACGTTCGGAGCAACCAGAGCGACCGACACCGACACACACCAACCCATCTGGAGCTTGATCGGGAAGACTGCCCGGAACTGGAGCCTCGTTCATTTCATCCAGACTTTGTTCAAACAGTTCTATGTTTTCATTGAGGAATTGTTTCTGCATCTCTGACATCTGGGCCATGATCTTCTGTCTGTGGAGATGAACTTGCTCTGCCTTCCTCTTCCTCCTCTCCTCTTTGGCTTTCTCTCGCACCGCCTCGTTATGTGCATGGGTGATGGTTGTGTAAGTAAATGTTGAGGCAGTTTGCTCCGTCATGGTTCTGATATTGGACACCATCATCAGTATCCAGTGCACCATGTCCTTATGGACCTCCATGTGAGGTACGTTGTGAAGAGTCTCCAACAGAGCAAGGATACTGGCCGAGCTACTGGCACCGTCAAATGGACGTGATATCTTGCTAGTGAAGTTAAAGATAATAGCCCGTCCAGAGCTTTTCTCTATCTGCTGCTGTTCCTCTAACAGTGACATGCCTATCAGATGGAGAACCCTCTGCAGCATAGACTCAGACCAGTGTCCTGTACTGGGCTCCACAGCCCACTGCAGCACAGCTCCCAGTATAACCAGTAAGACATCACACTGTAGCAGGTTGACCAGACTGGCAAATAATGGAGAAAAGGGGGGCATCACTGGTGGAAGGAGTGCAGCGCTTTCCCCATTCTGTCTCCTGAGCTTCCTCTGGGCTTCTTCCGCCATGGACCGGTCACTTCTAGAGTAATGGTAGAAGTAGAGGTCGAAGAGTTTGGAACACTCTGGTCTGAGTTCATACAGTCCTCTACCTGTCACACCTGGCTTCTTCTTGAAGAGTGCCACACTGTCAATCAATCGTTCAATCCCTGCATCCTCATTCACATTCTCTGGTAGAGATTGTAGTAATTCACTGTGAGACATTGCTTTCACAGAAAGTTGATGGATGATCTCTCTCCTTATTTCTTCTGAAGAATGGACCTTACTTAAGCCACACACATACCGCTCTCCCACAACCATGATAATGACATGAAGCATCTCTGCAATTAACATGTTGTTCTGTTTGACTATATCCATGTTAGTATCCCTGCTGTATCTCTTCTTGTCATCTACTGAGTTAAACACATGGAACAGCTCAAACCTATTGAGAACGACCATCAGGAAATTATCTGGATCCATCATAGACGCTCCGACCTGCAGCACGAGGAGGTCTTTGTCAAACATCTCCCCTCTGCACTCCATACTGTGGTAGTAATAGATCTGGTTTAGCCCGTTGTCAGATAAGTTGCTCCCCCTCCACATCCCAGCATACACTTGGGCACAGAAGACCAGGCAGCGTAGGGAGTGTTCTACTAGCATGAGGGGGTTCAGTTCATTCAGTGGGAGCTGTTCAGGGCATCGATACGCCAACTCTGTTTTACTGAGGAGAACGTGGAGGCCAGCCAGCAGTCTAGAGACAGGCGAATAGATGGACATTTCCTCCTTTGACACCAGGTAGGGTATGGACTCTATAGAATGCCCCGCCAGGCTCAGGATGATGGGCTGCTTTCCCTCTGTCGAGCTACCACAATACTGACTCAGAGCACACAGGACCTTCCTGTAGGCTTCTGTTAACACACGCTCATCAGAAGCACACCACTGCTGAATCAACGAGATGACAGGGGTCAGTATCCTTTGCAGGTTGCAGCTCCACTCTGGTTCCAGCATATAGTTATGCCGGCGTTTCTGTCTCACTACTGGATCCACCCCCTGGATGCCTTTGAGCAGCTCCAAAAATGCGTCAAGTCCTTCAAGAAACTTCTCTCTGAGCTGGTCCGTCCATTCTGTAGGTCTACAGGTTAACACATAGTTCAAATCTTGTATAAGACCATAGTGGTCAAACGGTTTGTGTCTCAGATGACCCATTAAACACTTGATGATCTTCTTCATTAAATCCTCTTCTATCATCAACATATGAGCCAGTGATGGGACAGTGAATATTTGGACAGACAGGGAAGTGATGCTGTCTTTGTCGTGATCGTCCTCTGCATAGTTGTTCTGCAATTGCTCATAGTTTTTCGCAAACTGGATGGCAAACAGACTCTTATACTTCGGATCCATAAAGAGGGTGCTCATCAATAGTTGATGACACACGTTCCTTGCTCCTTTCCACATCTTGAAGTCACACAGCATCAGAGTGTCGACCAGCGTCTGTCCTTCAGGTGCTCTCTGGAGTACAACCTGACACAACACCCTCCGCAGAGCCTCTGAGTATCCTATGATTCGTCCTAGCCAGGACAGAGCTTTGAGAGCAAAGCGCTGATGAGCCACAACAGAAGAATGCATCACCTGAACTCTGAGAGGTTTGGACTGACCATTGGCGGAACTCACTATCACTGACCTGGCCTGTTCACAGGACTGGAAGTCTCCAAAACAAACAGACTTCCTTCCATCTCTGTTGATTGCGGAAGCGAAGCTCACAGCCTCTTTACGAGTGCAGCCGACATCTTTCATCATCAGTGTGTAGATGACCTGTTCGAATGTATGAACCTCGTCATTAAACAGCATACAGCAGAATGTATCATCAGCCCGCTCTGGAGGTCCCAGTCCCAGCGGAAGCTGGTCTTCTTGTTCCCAGGTCAACATGTCCACAGCATATTTGAAGATGACAGAAAAGACATTGAAACAACGGGCAGTCATATCATCTGACAGCTGAGCCTCCCGTGAGTCTGTAACGTTGGGTTGGTGTTTCTGACAGGAAGGAGCCTTTTTCCATGCCTCGTCATCTCCACAATCACAGACACCTCCTCCACTTGACGTGTGCATCTTGTAGCGATGGGCTTTGTGCACGCTCCCCAGGAAACACTCCATACAGAGAACACAGGTTGGGTCTGTTGCACACTCTCTGCAGGAGTAGGTAGGTTCTCCCATTTTGAACACATGCCCACAGAGGTGAGAGGGTGACTTGCTCTCTTCCAGTTTGGCCAGTCCAACGGACGGCTCATCACCACACAGGAACCACTCCAGAGGAGACAGTAGGACCATCTGGCACAGCATGTCCTCACTCTGAATGTCAAGGTCGGGACTGTAGATCCTGGGGACATAAACCGTCAGGTGGCGGTAGATCTGACTCGAGAGATCTGAAGACTGCAGCCATGATGAGATGTTGTCCTTGGCGGAGAAATTGTTTAGTTCAGCACACATAGCTGAAATCCGAAGCTCTCTGTGAGACTGCATCGTGGATCTTTGAGCCAGGCGTAGTGGAACTCCATATTAAACAAATGAAATCTATGATGTCAGTTGTCTATGATTCATCTATGATGGATGGCTCCATATTTGGGCAAGGTTCAGCCCAATTCAACGACCACTGGCTTCCATTATGAAATCAACATGAAATATGTTTTATTTTTTGTATTTTTAACATGCAAGTGAGAGCACAAGAAAGAGAGAGAGAGAGCTCTCCATAATAAGTCATTTCACTCTCCTTTATACTTATTGACAAAGTGATGGATGTTCTTGGGAGGGAGTGAGGAAGTAGGGCAGATAAATGTAGTAGTGATAGATCAAGGAAGACAGGAGGAGAAAGAGAAGGGCTGTGCAGAGCCAGCACTCTCCTTTGAAAGAATCACAGATAAAACAGAGAGACGGATAGGAGGTCTGAAACAAAAGTATCATTCTCAAACAGCAAGTTGGTGGAGATTGGGAAAACATAGTGGTGGATAGATTGAAAATGAGAGAAAGGAACGGGAAGTTTGGTCATTAGCGTGGAAGTGGAATGAAACAAGCATGTGGTCGCTGGTCTTTTAGGGCAAAGAAGAGAGCAGGAAGAAAAAGGGGTGGATGGCTAGATGGAAAGAAAAAGTAGATGTCCAGTTGCCGGAATGGCAAATGGAGCGAGATAAAATTATGTCTCTCTAACAGGGGAGCCGGGGAGAAGTGAAGTTCCTCTTCTCCGACAATCTCTATAATTGCTGCGTTGGATAACATGATGGAGGGAGAGTGGGGAGGGAGGGAGGGAGGGAGAGAGAGAGAGAGAGAGAGAGAGATATGGAGGGTGAGAAGCGGATCCATAATTGGAGAGAGGAAACATGCTGTCAGCTTATATCAGGTCTGTGTGAAGCTGCCTGCAGGGAACCACCACTCACCTCTAATGACCCCTGAATCTTCAGGACAGAGAGAAAATACATTTATATGTACAGTGAAATGTTGGTGTAATAGACCCCGCCAGACTGTACTAACAATACAAAACAAAGTTAATAAAGTAAAATAAAAAATAAAAAAATAAAACTAGAAAAAGTGCTCCTCGGGGCACAGGTCTAAGCCAGGTCAGGAAGGTTATTGTGGGCCAGAAATGTTTGGATTTCGCCAATCAGGATGGATTATAAAAAACTCACTTAACTATATAGAGATGTGTATTGTGTACCAATTTGCGTGATGTTTGGACAAAACTTCTAGAAGTAATCACACCGGTGTGAAGTGAGGGGCGCTCTTATCATCGTACATCATCATATTATACATCATCTCATTCCGGGCCGATCAGAATTGCTGTCCTCACCTTCGAGAAAAAGTGTGGAAAAAGTTCAGGAAAGTAAATCTTTTTTGCAGAGGTTTGCGGTGTGAAGTATAGGACGCTTTGTACAGTCACATTTAACAAAACACACACGTGCGTCACCGTGCACACACTCACGCACGCACAGTGTCTGGGTTCCTCAGCTGGGGAACAGCTGTTGAGGCCACGTGATGATGTAATCAGAAACCCAAATTGGGTCGCTATAAAAAAGTCTAATACTGTGTAGGCATGTGTGTGTGAGTGTGTGTGTGTGTGTGTGTGTGTGTGTGTGTGTGTGTGTGCGTGTGTGTGTGTGTGTGCGCGCGCACGCGTGTGTGTAGTTTGTGTACTGTAAACTAGGTTTCTCTGCCAGGTGATCTGTGATTAGTTTTTCTGCTGTCGGTCCTGTGGCACTGTGTGTGTGTGTGTGTGTGTGTGTGTGTGTGTGTGTGTGTGTGTGTGTGTGTGTGTGTGTGTGCGCACGCACGCGCGCATGCATGCGTGCGTGCATGTGTGTGTGTGTCATAGTGATGTGGGGGTGTTGCCACTTGCCAGCATATCTGTAGGAGCAGGGAAACACTGAGTCACATGGCAGCTTCAACAATATACCCTCACATGGATGAGCAAGCACACTGTGCACATAATACCTCTTTGTGTGTGCGTGTGTGCGTATGTGTGTGTGTGTGTGTGTGTGTGTGTGTGTGTGTGTGTGTGTGTGTGTGTGTGTTTATATGCACGCTCTGCTTGTGCAAGTAATAAGATCTTGAGGATTTGATTTTTTTTTTTTTTAATCCTCGTTTTTCACCATTTTTGACCATCCCACTGAGCAATAGCCAAAGGTGTTCATGTTTATGATCGGATCGGAAGATGGAGATGGATGCTATGTTGAGAATGTAGCACTGCATAGCTGGTGTCAACCTCTCATATCTCACAGCCCTAGTGGCCTTTTCTCACAAAAGCTTGTTCTTAATTTTAATTCAGTTCAATAATTAAAAGGGGCTTGCTTTAAAGCAAGTGTAAAATCAGTCAGCTCCTCATCATGACATTATCCACCTCTTGTAAATTCGCCAAAGTCCTAATTGCAAAGGATCATGCTGATCCTGCCTCGTTTAGTAAAATGGCCTATCTCAAGAGTGTGACTTAGGCCAAAATAGGCCTTTTTTTTTAAGTCACATGGTTTTGTGACTTAAATTGCATTTAACACAAATGGCCTAAATCAGGAAATTGGCCTAAATCAGGCTGTTTAATCCCATTTAATTCTATTTAAGCCGTCTGTTATATTACATAACTGACAGACAGTCAGTGTTATTTTTATATTAACAGTCATAAATTAAACGTTTTTGGTGAAATGATGAAGAAATAGCATAATATAGATTTTACTGAAAAACGTAGTAATACATTAGCTTAAGAAGGTGACATGTCGGCAGGCTAAAGATAGGCATAGGCCTATTATTAAAAGAGTGATTTTCTCATTATCCATTACACATTGGACAATAAATTGGACACTGTGCACCAGGTGTGCGTCACGGTGTGCTTGGTTAACAGTGCTGTTACTGTAGCTTTAATAAAAAACCCAATCACTAACACCTGCTGCTTCAGTTGATGCTTTAACAAAGCGTCACGGATGTTTTTGACTAGTAACCTTTTTGAGTCAAAGAACTTTAATGGTTTTTTGAATTTCTTCTGTAATAGGGCCCACAGTTTTTGGAATAGTCCCATATTTGTGTGTGTTCTTATGGGAAGCCGGTGAAGTTTTTCTGCAAAAGGGAATAGGCTACACGAGAAGAAAAGATGCCGCTCCTGAGCTTCAAGCGTACCATTCACAAAACGGTAGGCCTACGGCTACGCTATGCTATCTGTTGTTCAAGTCATCTATCTTTATTTCTACTCAACGACTCGTCTTTTTTTATTTAGGCTACTACTATTAGAGGGCACACACACACACACACACACACACACACACACACACACACACACACACACAAGGACGTAGAGCTTCTTTAGCCACATACAACATGTAAACTATAAGTCTATAACTGATTACTCGCTGTGTTTTTGTCATGTAAAAAGCATTAGGCTATCTCATCTGATCTACAACATTTGGGCTGGACTAGACATGCATCTTTTACACTTAACAGTACAGTAACAGAGGTAAACATAACCTAATGAATATCGTTGTAGCTAATTGTCCAATCTTGTCAGATTCGAGATTCATGCAAAAATATTCATTTTCTTTCTTATTGTAGGCTGCTAAATTGCTAATGTATCAGTAACTCAAATCTTTGGTGTCAGGTGGAAACTTTGTATGTCCAAAAAACTTTTAAGGAAATAGGGGGAAGAAACAAGATATGATTTGAATTTCTCTGCCTGAACACATGTAGAGGAATTAATGTTCAGAATATTCTTTTTTACTTGTATGTCTGCTTATAGGCCTACCTCAACTTTCAGCAGCTGTGACAGATTCCCCTAGGCGAAACTGATCTCAGATCCTTTTTTAACCTATTTAAAACACAGAGGCCTTCTAAATCCTGACCTATGTTTTCTGAAAATCTTCAAATATTTATATCATAAAATACAAAATTGTTATGCTGCAATTACTGTACATAGCAATAAGAACCCCAAAATGGGTTCCTCTCTTGAAGGGTAAAAACACCAAAAGGGGTTCCCGAATTCCCGTCATAATATCCCTCTTCTTCGACCCCTAGCTGTCCTCTGTTGCCTATAAACACATAGACGTATTGGTTGTACAGTTGAGTCCCTCATGTCTCTATTCAACACATACTTTTGTTATGGATGATGTCACACAACCTTTACCATCCATGTGTGTACGTCCGTACATGGGACTGTATTTGTGTGTGTTTCAGCCAAGTTTACTACTTGGCACATGCTTACAACATACCCATGGCAATGAAATGTGCTCCAAGCTCTGTCAACACTCAACAGTGTAAAGCACAACGGTAGCATAAGTTTGACTGCAGTTCGACATTCCATAAGAGGGGGTATGCGCATGCAGAAAGTCAGTGGCAAATCGAGGGGAAAAGTGAGTTTAACTTTGCTTAATGTCGTTTAATGCAATCAGATAGTACTTTTCTGTTTGGATACATGTATGGGCTGTCAAGGCCATGTGATGATAAACCTGCATGAACCTCTATAGGCCTACTAACATGCCATCACAGGGCTCGAAATTAACTTTTTTACTTGGTAGCACTGGTGCTCCCAAATTCAGAATGAAGGAGCACCAGAAAAAAATTAGGAGCACCCACCAAAATTTTACGAGCACCAATATGTAATCGATTTTTTACATTCATTATTATTACACTTGTAGCCTACAGCAGTGGTTCCCAACATTTTTCATGTCAAGCACCCTCAAATTGACACTCATTAGCCCACGGACCCCCATTTGAAAATATATGCCAGGGACCCCCATATGAGAAGATTTTTACGGCTCTAGCAGTGATTTTCAGTTATTTACATTTCAAGGACCCCCAGTTTGACCTGAATTAGGCTACCGTTCCCCATTTCTATCTCTGGGACCCATAAAATCAAAGTTAATTTAACTGAGTGTACAAATGTACAGTGAAATTGGTGTACACTCTCAGAGTTTCAGACCCATAAGGGTCCATTTGGTTCCTAACTATCATTTAACCGAGGACCCCTAGGGATCCCCGGACCCCACTTTGGGAACCACTGGCCTACAAGCCAGTTGATATGAGATGCTATTTTTGTGGCAATAAACCAGTTGAAAATATAATTAAATTCTAAATACTGTCTCTGCTATAATTTCTGAATTTGTAAATGGCTACAAAACCCTTTGTTTTATGTAGGCCTGCTTTTTGATTGAAGTAAAAAAAAAAAAATATATATATATATATATATATATATATATATATATATATATATATAGGCCTACTGTATATATTTATGAGAAGTTATTTTCATAACGTCATCATAAATGTGTGTGTGTGACTCCACACATTCCATTCAATTGAGCCCTTTTGTTGTCTCTCACAGCTGAGGACCTCAGGTCCAGCTGATGTTGATCACCCAATCAGTCCACGGACTGACGGGAGGTTAGAGGAAGTAGAAGAAGCCAAGGAGATATTTCTTTAAACAATCATAACTCTGGACAGGAATGGACTAGGAACTTACTTTTTTTTTTACATGCTCAGATCTTTATGCTCTACAAGTTTAAATCATCTCGCGGGAGGGAACCGGCCCGCGACACTTTCGGTCGCGATCGTTTTGGTCGCACTACAGTAATTATATGCAGTAGCACTGGTGCGCCCAGTTATATTTTGAGATCGCACAGATTAAAATTCAGGCGCATTTGCGACCAAAATGGTCGCTATTTCGAGCCCTGCATCAGACGGAGTCAGACCTCATCTCTCTGTTTGTGTGTGTGTGTGTGTGTGTGTGTGTGTGTGTGTGTGTGTGTGTGTGTGTGTGTGTGTGTGTGTGTGTGTGTGTGTGTGCTCGCTCGTACATGCGTGCACACTCGAGCATGTGTGTGTGTGTGTGTGTGTGTGTATGTGCATGTGTGTGCGCCTGCATTTGTGTATGCACGTGCGTTTAGAATATATGTACCTTCATTTGTGCATGAACATGTTTTTATCTTTTCCCTAAAAAGTAAAGTGTTATCATATGATGGTACTTAATCATTGTGTATTGAGTAAATGTATGAGCTCATAGTTTCTACGCATGCTCACTCACTCACTCACTCACTCACTCACTCACTCTCTCTGTACTGTCCTCTGTAGTCTCACACAGTCCCACTAGGACACACTCATCTGTACTGTACAATCAGAACAGACAGGCGGACAGGCAGACATAATTTGAGAACGATAGATTGATTCATTGATTGATAGATGGTTGATTGTGCGTGCATGGTCCCAAACAGCAGTGGCTTACAGAGTGGTTAAAGGGGCATTCCATTTACTATGTCATTAATATACCTTAGAGCTGTTGTGTGGAAAACTGGAAATAATACAAAAGTCCCCCCATTCTGTGTTTCCCAGAACTAGAGGTCTGAAAAACATCATTAACATGGTGAAACACATCTTGATGATGTCATCAAGATGTGTTTCACCATGTTAATGATTCTTTTCATAATTACAGTTCTAGGAAACACAGAATTATTTCCACACAACAGCTCTAAGGTATATTAATGACAGTAAAATGTTGAAAATGAGTGGAATGCCCCTTTAAGGTGTTGGACTTGAAATCCAATGGGGTTTCCCTGCACAGTTAACCCTGCTCATGGACATGCAAGGTGCCGTTCACTCTGGTCATGAACTTGAGACAGCATTATAGCTGTCTGAAAGGAGTGCTCACAGTTGAAGTGAATGGTCTATACTTTGCTGTTTGTGGTTGTCATGCACTGAAAATAGCCCTTATACAAACCTCACAACACGTGGGCTCAGGGCTCGAAATTAACTTTTTTACTTGGTAGCACTGGTGCTCCCAAATTCAGAATGAAGGAGCACCAGAAAAAAATTAGGAGCACCCACCAAAATTTTACGAGCACCAATATGTAATCGATTTTTTACATTCATTATTATTACACTTGTAGCCTACAGCAGTGGTTCCCAACATTTTTCATGTCAAGCACCCTCAAATTGACACTCATTAGCCCACGGACCCCCATTTGAAAATATATGCCAGGGACCCCCATATGAGAAGATTTTTACGGCTCTAGCAGTGATTTTCAGTTATTTACATTTCAAGGACCCCCAGTTTGACCTGAATTAGGCTACCGTTCCCCATTTCTATCTCTGGGACCCATAAAATCAAAGTTAATTTAACTGAGTGTACAAATGTACAGTGAAATTGGTGTACACTCTCAGAGTTTCAGACCCATAAGGGTCCATTTGGTTCCTAACTATCATTTAACCGAGGACCCCTAGGGATCCCCGGACCCCACTTTGGGAACCACTGGCCTACAAGCCAGTTGATATGAGATGCTATTTTTGTGGCAATAAACCAGTTGAAAATATAATTAAATTCTAAATACTGTCTCTGCTATAATTTCTGAATTTGTAAATGGCTACAAAACCCTTTGTTTTATGTAGGCCTGCTTTTTGATTGAAGTAAAAAAAAAAAAAAAAATATATATATATATATATATATATATATAGGCCTACTGTATATATTTATGAGAAGTTATTTTCATAACGTCATCATAAATGTGTGTGTGTGACTCCACACATTCCATTCAATTGAGCCCTTTTGTTGTCTCTCACAGCTGAGGACCTCAGGTCCAGCTGATGTTGATCACCCAATCAGTCCACGGACTGACGGGAGGTTAGAGGAAGTAGAAGAAGCCAAGGAGATATTTCTTTAAACAATCATAACTCTGGACAGGAATGGACTAGGAACTTACTTTTTTTTTTACATGCTCAGATCTTTATGCTCTACAAGTTTAAATCATCTCGCGGGAGGGAACCGGCCCGCGACACTTTCGGTCGCGATCGTTTTGGTCGCACTACAGTAATTATATGCAGTAGCACTGGTGCGCCCAGTTATATTTTGAGATCGCACAGATTAAAATTCAGGCGCATTTGCGACCAAAATGGTCGCTATTTCGAGCCCTGCGTGGGCTACTTTCAGAGTGTGACACCGGCGCTCAACCAACTGAACCAAGTGCCGGTGGCCCCTTGGCTTAAAGTTCTCAATGACTCAACTAGGCACACACATTTCACAATTTCCTGTGACATATGCTGTGATGTACAATACTGTACAATACATACAAAGTGCGTGCGGTTATTGTTAAATGACGTGAAGTGCTTTTTGCTGCAGAATCAAATCGAAAAATTGACTGCTGATTATTTTTACATAATTCCCTGTTAAATTAATGCATTAAAGTTTAGAATTAAAAAAAAATACTGGTATGATTTCAGACAGTACAGTGAGAATTGCATTGGAAGTTGAATTATTCATGTGGCGAGGTGGCAGTGGTCTGATAATTCAGAGTTCAGACCAAGACAGGAAGAGCCGTATGCCAGGATATTCTGTACATGAGGCTGATTCAGCACATCACTGAAACATAACGCATAATAATGACTATGTCCGGTCGCTGTGAGCAGGGTTCGAACCTGCGCGGGGAGTCCCCATTGGATTTCAAGTCCAACACCTTAACCACTCGGTCATCACAGCCGTGGGATCTTATTATACAGCCTCAGTAGAACAATAGAACAATTGCTGCCTTTGTGCCAGGAATTGATTGCCTTTATCTATTGGCCCCTTGCCAAACAAGATTAGTATTGACGTCCTTTAGTAACTGGAGTCGAAGGAAAAAAAAGAAACTGCTGTGTTGCTTATTAGTTATTAATGTCATGAAAACTGTAATACTGCTGACAGCAGACAAATTTGCATATTGAAAAGCAGCTGTGATGGCCGAGTGGTTAAGGCGTTGGACTCGAAATCCAATGGGGTTTCCCCGCGCAGGTTCGAACCCTGCTCACAGCGTTGCTTTAACTCCCCGAGACAATGGTGACATACACACTCTTGTGCTCTGCTCTCTTACTCTAAACCCACTAATCGAAGGCTATTAAAACTACAGTATACTGTCTTGCGTTGGGGTCATTAGTGCAGCTTCCTCACAGAGGGACAATGGTTTGACTGTCATGGCATGTCATTTAATGAGAAGTTACACAAGGAGACGTTAGCGTTTCTATTACTGTGAAGACATCCTGACACAATAGTAAGAACATACTGTATGTCACATGTAACTGTGAAAAGAGATCATGCATTCTTAAGATAGCAGAAAGAGAAAAAGAAGCATGCATGTGCATACACACACACACAAACACACACACACACACACACACACACACACACACACACACACACACACACACACACACA
This sequence comes from Protomyctophum bolini, assembly GCF_963924005.1. NCBI lineage: Eukaryota > Metazoa > Chordata > Actinopteri > Myctophiformes > Myctophidae > Protomyctophum > Protomyctophum bolini. The sequence goes on from NC_137872.1 coordinate 10,396,824, forward strand.
CACACACATATGCACGCATACACACCGACGCACGCACGCAGTCACAGGAGCACGCACGCACACAGACGGTTATCCTTAATTATCTCTTTATTACTATTGTTATTGCTGCTACAGTGTTGAGGAAGCAACATCTAATAATTTTACTATTGAATGCTTGTACAGTATATAGAAAAACTCTTGACATCTTGAATTTAATTGAACATGCACTAACACTTTAGTCCCCTCCACCAACCACTCACAGTGAATGGCACACCCTTCCCCCATATGGAGAAGGGAGGTCGTAAACCAGAGGGACCCTGATGTTCAGGTTTTACGACCACACTGTGATGGGAAACACCTCCCATTCTCCTCTGGGTGTCTCCTGTCTCCTATTAGAGCCTTGCATATAATGGGACCAGTCATAAACCATCTCCCCAGGGACTAGCCAGGGAAAATGGTACGAGTTTAAGTTCATTATTATTGTGTTTTGGGTTTCAGTGTAATTTTTTGTTTGTTTAAATAACTAAATCGACAAATAAAAGGAGATTGGTGGGGAAGAGGGGGAAGGAATAGAGGAAGGGAAGAAAATAGATCACACTATTTGTTTTTTGTGGTGTGTGTGTGTGTGTGTGTGCATGCGTGCGACCGTGCGTGCGTGCCGTAATATCGTAATAAACCACAGCAATTGCAGACTCAGCAGTTAGGGCGAATTATGTGGGTAACGAGAAAGGAGGGAGAGGGGGCAGATGGAGGAGAAGAAGAGTAGAACAGAATAGAACAGAATGAAGGGAGAGGGGGTGGGAGGAAGAGGAGAGGGGTGGATGTTGGTGGGGCACAAAAGAGAGAAAGAAGAGTCAGAGGACAGCGAGAAGTGAGGGAGAAATGGTCAATGGAAGAATAGCTGCTAGAGGAGACAGAGAAGCTCATGAGGGGGAGGATGAAGAGGAGAAAAGGGAGGGGAGGATGAACTGGAGGCAAGTAGATGTGGAAAAGAGAACAAGAGGACTTGATGGGAGGGAGAAAAAAGAGAGGGAAGAACACCAGATTGAAAGGAGAATAGGGGAGTGAGAGAGATTAGGAGAGAATGAGAGGTTAGAGGAGGTAAGACAAATGCTCTTACATCCTTCATAAAAAGTACATCAGCACTGTCTCTCCTGTTTTTTTTAATTTAATTTCATTCATTCAGTTCGCCCCATTATATATTACCTTATCATAATGTATTTAATATCAGAGTTAGGTATAGTTGGCCCCCATGCATGAAGAAAAATAAAAACATATACACAAAACAATGAAGTGGGGAAACGCATCCAGGCATGCACGCTGTCTTCAACCTTTAACTGCTTCAAACACACACGACCTCAGTGATGTACCATTCAGCCAAACTCTCTCCCTCTCTTTCCTTCATCGGTGGGGAAGGCAAACAAAATGCATAGTCAGCAGAGCAGCCAAAGACAAAGGCTCAGTTGTGCTTTGTGATCAACGAGAACAACATCATATTTCAGAGCTTAACTACCGGTTGTCTTCGTTCACCGAGTCCGGAAAATGACAGAGCTGCGCAGAACGATACATCACATTCACAGGACATTATTATGCAGTCTCTCTCATTGTCCTGCACAAACCTCGTAACTTGTAACGGCTTTATAGAATTGACTCTAGGATGGGTGGTGTTTCATTTTCACTATGAGACTGTGACAAATGTGATTGTTGGCAGGGTTTCATTTAAAGTTATCGGCTGACCGTAATACTTGTGAGTGCTTTAGTTCCTTTTTGAAAAATGGATCGAAACAAACACACCCACCTTTTTCAATAGATGTTTTGCTCAAGTTTTGTGACCAAAACACTGCGCCTACAGTATTGTAAAGTAGTAAGTACAGTAGATATAAGTGAAGACCACTTTCCCTGCAGGTTCCTGTTCCTTTTTGCATCGACCCCTTCAGGTTTTTGTTTTCCTGCACATCTGTCACCAAAACACCTAAAATGTGCACAATGTCTTTCTATGTTTCTATACAAATACTAAATAAATGTGCCGGAACAGGGCTTGTTGTGCATGCACGGGAACTAATAGTACGTAAGTAAGTGTCAAGAGAAGTACACATTGTACAGGCACAACAGGAACGCACAGTTTGCACTGTTATATGAACACAATGTTCACAATAACAACACAACAGACTGCAATACACTGCAAAAACCTGTAAAAACAATAAACCTTTACTTGGAGATACTAAATCAATTCAGGGCACTAGACCAGATGCCACCCACCCCACTCCACACTCTTGTCTCTCTTGTGCACACCGTGTCCTGATCTGTGGGATAAAAGTGTGCATGAGACTCACTGGCCCTGCAGTACAATGTGCTCTTTTGTGTGGCGTTGTTGTTGAGGGCAGAGCCAGAAGCTCCACTTACACCTGAGACGATGACTGGGTTTATACTGGAACAGAGATTTTGCTTCTCAGCCCTATGTAACCATGATCCTTTCATTTCAATGCTGTTTTAACATTAAAAATGTCAACACTGGCCCCAAGCCTGAAGCTTATAACCCCTATAATTTCCAAGCATTATAGGTTATTGTAAGATTTTCTCTCTGTCTGAATAAAGACTGCAGACGTGAAGATTACATTTATAAGAAAAATACATGTTACTGTCTCTAGTAGTGCATTTGGAAAGGTTTAGACTAGCTTGATGCTTTGTTTTTCGGCTGCTTTCAATGCATTGATTCTGAGTTTAACTGCTTTAACTGTGTATCTGCGTAACTCAAACTCCTGTGTAGCTCAGAGAGGAAAAATATGCCAGAAAGGTTAACAAATCCAGGTCTGCAGGAACTCAAGGTGGTTTTGGGTGGATGATTCATACAAGCCGACACAGCGTTTTTTATTTTGTTTAGTGTAGTAGCTCACATTTAAAGGCCCTTTTCCTACAAAATCCACTTTGAGTGCCAGGACCTGGATTTGCTATACCTTTCTTTCTGATATATTTGTCCACTCTCTTGAACATCATTCCCTTCCATTAGCACCGGTGGTCTGAGGGATACCAGTAGAGTTCCTGTAACTCTTTTCTTTCTTTCTGTGTAGTTCGATTGATAGAATTGGTAGATTTTTACTTTAAAATTAATCTGAAATTAGCATTCAGGATTTAATGTTAAAAGTTCAAAACTTCATTGCACAATGTATGTCTGCTGTGTACATTTAACATAATACTATCTCTGCCGTGTGTCCCCCTCCCCATCAGTTATGCCCTGTGTGTGTGAGTGAGTTGTTTGTTGTGTCAGAACAAGTCTGTATAGTTTGAAGTATGTAGATTAATGTTTGGTGACGTGACATGCTTTTTTTGTTTAGTTTTTAACTTTTACACGTCTCCTGTGTTTGAGTTTCGACTTCCTGTGTTTGGGTCTGAAAACACCTTGATTCCTGACACGGTGTGCAGGTGTGCAATCTGTGCATTGAAAAACATGTTTTATTCCAGTCCACAAAGACACAATTGTAGTGCAGAATGGTCTTGCAAAATGCATGGTTAGAAAAGAAAGGACTGACCCCAGGTCTGTGTTCGCTAGGTTTGTTTCACCTGTGCTATCAGATTTCAGATGTCTTAGCCAAATGCAGTTGGTTGAATGCGTGGGTTTTTGTAAAAAGGATCAATGTGACGTTATCCTTTTTGGGTGGGTCAGTGTAATCCTGTTAAATAAGTTACAGACCTCCCCATAGGCCTAATCCTGCAGGGTTAGACTTGTTTATTTTCAAAACACACAAAGACTTTCCTCTGCTATGCAGACAGGAAATGCAACAGTATTGAATAGCAGAGGAAGAAGTCAGTTGTGGAGGTGTGGCTGGCTGGTGTGCGTCTGTGTCCCGTTATGTGTGTGTGTGTGTGTTTACCTCTTGAGTGCATCGTGAGTGCATATATTGCGTGCGCCGGGATGCATGCATGTGATTATGAGTGCACGCAACTTGTGCGTGTGTTTGTTCACATCTTGAGTACATTGTGAGTGCAATGTGTGCATGACATGTATTTGATTATGAGCGTGTGGGTGTGTGTGTGCGTGTGTGTGTGTGTGTGTGTGTGTGTGTGTGTGTGTGTGTGTGTGTGTGTGTGTGCGTGCGTGTGCGTGCCTGCGTGCGAGAGAGAGGGGGAGAGAGAGAGAGAGAGGCTCAACCTTGACAAAAAATTCGACTAGAAATATCTTCAACACAAACTCACTCGGGAGGAAAATTGTCTGCATATTATACATAGTTAATAGTATGTGCGTGCGCGCGTGCATGTAGTGTGCGCACACAAAGGCATACAAGTACATGTGCAAGATCACCTTGTAATTTTCCTTTGTCACACCATTCCAAGAGTGTGTGTGTGTGTGTGTGTGTGTGCCTGCGTATTCAGCTGGTTCTGAGATCAACAGAGCATGACAGTCTCCTCATATTCAGACGGTCAGCACTGTTTGGACAATTCAGCCTCATTTTCTACTCTACTGATCTATGGAGCAGACTGAGGCTAAGTCAACATGAAAGACAAACTGTCTGCTTCAGACAGAAACAATTTCACCGGTATCTTGCAGAAGCCATATTGAAAGCAATATGAAGAAATGACGAAAATTCAACAAATTTACAAATAGGCTTACCGGTATGCGAAAATGCATGGTTGGAGGTACTTTCTTGGTCTACTGCCATTGCTTCCAAGTGGATCTTGGACTTCTTGTGGCCAGTTTATGACATCATCTATTACGTCATCTATTATGTCCGACTGTCCGTACTATGACATATGGGCTGTATTTTGCGTGTCTTAAGTACCAGGTCTTATTACTTAACTTAAGACCTGGAGGCGTGGTCAATGCTCTTTGGCCACTCAGAATAGCCAAATGTCATTGATCACGCCTCCAGGTCTTAAGTTAAGTAATAAGACCTGGTACTTAAGACACGCCTCAGAATTCAGTCGTCTCCATTAGGTGCCATTCGTCTGCCATTGACTTTGATGCTGATCGGTGCATTGGTTTTGAGATTAGCCCCAGACTCACCCTCTTCGACCACTTAAGTCAAATTAGATTTCTGCTATCATGGAATAGCGTCCAAATTCTCTGTCCAATCAGCATTGCCGTCGCAATGCTGATTGGACCGACTGAATGTTTACCATTATGACATTCCCAGAATAGGAACGGTAGGGTTCACGTGGTTAATATTTGGGTTGAAACGACCAATCTCTCAACATCACACTTTTTAAATTCATCTTTGAAGTTCTCTCACATACTCTTTTGTGTCTCTCCCTCTCCATTTCTCAGAAATTATCCACATGGGTCCTGCACATCATATTCGGTCAACAGAACAAAACGGAGAAGAATTAGTTCTGAGAAGAAGCAGAAGACGTCGTAGACGAACCCAAAGCATTACCACGTCTGTGTGAGTGGAAAGCGTGTAAATGATACCGCCATGAAGGAAACTATCTCACTCCCTGAGCCTTCTCCTCTCGCCCGCTTTGGGAGGAAAATGTACATATTTTATGCATAAATGCCTGGAGCAAAAAGCTTTAATATGTAGTACATAAAACAGAGATGTTCGACAGCTTCTTGGCTATAATGATGTACTGTAGGAGACTAGAGATGCAGAAGTTATATTTGTGTATCTTGATTAACCCAAGCCCTTGTCTGACTCTAGGGATAGAACTGAGCACTAACAATGCCTTGGCTATGTGTTTGAGTCCCAAACCTTTATGGACAAGTCTCCAAATCATTATAATTTAAGTAATATTTAGAGCTGTCCACTAAAGTTGAGATCTTGAACATGCGCACTTTTAATTGCCTGTGTGTTTTATTTATTTTACTTCTGGCTCTCCCACTCAGCATGCACAGGGTGAATGTCAGTGAGGGAACCGTTAAGCCCACACATCCCCAGTCAAATGAACACTGCTGTAGTGTAGACTATTATAGCCACAACATCACCGTTATCATTATGTTTATCAGTGCATCTTTGAGCCATGTGGGGAGAACAACATTCTCTGGGTTGCCCTTTGGAAAAAAAGTTTATGAACAAAGACAGATGCAACTTTACAAGTTTGCCCTGTGTGTGTGTGTGTGTGTGTGTGTGTGTGTGTGTGTGTGTGACACGTGTAGACACGTGTATGAGCATGTGCATGTGTATACGGTACGTGTCCTTATTGTGTGGCATGTGGATGCTCCTACCTGTGTATAGCCCAACACACACCGGCTCCGTCCGACGCGGCGCGACGCGTTGCCGCGCCTCGTCAGGCGAGGCGTCAGCGCTCGTCGGACGCCGCCGGTGTGCGATAGGTTCATTGAAAATAATGGAGGCGGCTGTTTTGACGCGCGGCCGTCATAGACGGTGTGTGATGGGCTTATGTTGTTGTGTGTGTGTGTACCTGTCAGTGTGTGCGTGTGTGCACATGCATACTCGCGTGTGTGTGTGTGTGTGTAATCATTGCAACCCTGAGAGCACCAGTGCGGAGCGGAGCGGAGTAGAGGCACGTGGGATGTAGGCCGCGTGACTGCTGTCGCCCGTGGCATCACCTCAACATCTCAAAGTCATTAACCTATTCTGACCTGAGATCAGATTCTAAAAATGTCTTCTACATCCTGACAGTCGTTCAAAAATAGCAGACCTACAAGCTCGTAGTGCGCCACTCGGTGGCGCGCTATGAGCTTGTAGATCTGCTATTTTTCAATAGCTAAAGCATAACATAATGCTAACACCAAAAGGGGTTCCCGCCAAAAATGGGTTAAACAAGCACTCCACATGTGTACCGTGTGTGTGCGTGCCTGCATGTGTGTGTGTGTGTGTGTCTGCATGGAGCGAGACAGAGACACACACATTGCATCCATTTATTCCTTCTCTCTTTGTTTTCACGAGAGAAAGATATTCTCCACACATGTATGTTTAAGGCAGCACACGTGTGTCCCGAGTCCCCTATGTGTGTGCATATGCTCATTGCTCATACTGTACACACATGCACACAGACGTGTTCGCACGTAACGCATGCACGTGATGGAGCATGCAATGCACGATTGCACGGTAAGAGCGCCATAAAGCATGTCCGCGTGCTGGCGCTGGCGCTGAGTGGTCAGCCATCTGTAGGCGATTACAGTTAATTGTTTGCACGTGAAGGACCGTTCATCACCTCATGGCATGAACTGCAAGGCTGTACTGTACTGTACTGTACTGTACTGTACTGTACTGTACTGTACTGTACTGTACTGTACTGTACTGTACTGTACTGTACTGTACTGTACTGCCCACATCCACTCACACATGGAGGCTGAAATACGAGCGTAGAGTGTAGAGTGGAAACCTTGTTTGTCCACAAGCATTTCAGGAAATGGAACACCCTGGGTTCAAAATGGATCCGATATTATTTACTGACACGTTATTGTTAATGCTTTTCACTTGAAAATGTAAAATAGCAAAAAGAAATGTATGTAAAAAAAATCATGTGTGTTGGGTTTTTCAACACAGTATGCTATATGTTATACGACCTAGTAGCCCTTGTATTATGGCAATGCCATGATTCATCATTTACTGTTCATGCCTTGATCTGCGTGCAGCGTTTCTGTCTATCATGTGTGCATAAGTGCGATTGTGCGTGTGCATGCGTGTGTGTGTGTGTGTGTCCCTAGCAGAGGCCTAGACATGTCTGTGTGGGACTCTGAGCTAACAGCTGTGCTTTGTTGTCTTGTGTTAAAACAGCTGTTAACCATCCATTGTATTTGCTCATCTGTCTGATAGTAAGGGTATATATAGGCATACACAGTATTAAGGGGGAGTGCTGTGGAATGTCCTCTTTGTCTGCTTTCGCTTGTATGACCTTGGCATGTTGCTGGGTCCCATAGTAGGCTTTTTGTATGACCTTGGCATGTTGCTGGGTCCCACAGTAGGCTTTTTTCGTAGGCTTTATTCTATGAATTACTTTTTCGATTGATCAAAATCCCCAGTGTTAAATCATCTTCAATCTTAGAGTGTACACAATGACCAAATCTATTTGGTTCTAAATACTGTCAGAGCTATTCAGACAGATAAATGAACGCTCAGAGAGGATGTTACGGTGGAACACGAAAAAGCTGAACTGAAGGATGTTGTGGAGAGATGCTGTAATGACGATTAATGGTGCATAGTTCCAAGCTTCCTGCCGAGTTCCCCGGAATGCTGTTATTGATGATTAACCTAATACACATTTCAATCAGAGACATTTTGCAAGCATTAATAATCGCACTACAGGGTTGTTTTAACATGAGGTTAAAAATAATGGGTGTGTGACTTGCCTTACAAACATCAATCATACCTCTATGTCTTTATTTCTGTGTGTGCAAGCGCGTGTGAGATGGGTCCTACTGCATACCATCACACATCAGATTTTTGACACCAGAGAAGAATAAAATAAACTCACTGAGGGTAAATGCTGATGGGATAAAGGATTAATTTGGGGACAGCTTCATTGATAGAGTTAGCCTTGGGTGTGAATGATTTGGCAGCTCACATGTCCCTGAGGCAAAAACTGAGAAGTTTGTCTTTGTGAATTATGTACACAGTAAAATACATTTAATTAACTCAGAGAGGGTGTTATGTAACCAAATAGACATTTGTATTCTCGCTGAACTACAATTGGATGAATTGACACTGAGTATTTCGTTGCCTAAATACTCACCTAATACTCCCCCCCTCCCCCCCCCCCTCTCTCTCTCCAGTCCACTCATAGCAATGTGACTGTGTTCAACGCTCCAAAACAGCAGTGTCTTTGTGTGACACACCTGCAGAGGACAGAGGATGGGGGAGGAGCAGGAAAAGGAGGGGGAGGAGAGAAGAGGATGGAGAGAAAAACCACAGGTCAGGTCTTTTTTTATTCTCTTTCCATCCCACATGTTCCTCTGCGCCACTCTTCTGCCTTTCTGCCCATGTCCAGTTAGGATGTGTGTAGTTCTTTCCATCCCACATGTTCCTCTGCACCACTCTTCTGCCTTTCTGCCCATGTCCAGTTAGGATGTGTGTAGTTCTTTCCATCCCACATGTTCCTCTGCACCACTCTTCTGCCTTTCTGCCCATGTCCAGTTAGGATGTGTGTAGTTCTTTCCATCCCACATGTTCCTCTGCACCACTCTTCTGCCTTTCTGCCCATGTCCAGTTAGGATGTGTGTAGTGTACGAGCAATCACTGCGTCAGTCTCTCCCACTCACACACCCACACACACACGTACAAGCACGCACACATGCACATTTTTATAAGAACACACAGGCCCTCAAATAGTATTGTGGACACAAATCCTCACACACACACACAAGCCCCATTGTCCTCCAGTGTAACTGTCTCTGCCCGACTATACCTCACGAGCCTTTGTGCGGCACGAAGTGGCACAACTTAAATTACCTTCCCTGTAATCATGTGGTTAGTGTGTGTGGTTCCTAGGTGCCTTTTCAGACGCCAGGTGCCTCAGCGGTGCACACGGCACCGCGTCTGTCCTAACATGAATAGATGCAGTGTGGTAGAGCTATAGGTGGGGTGAGGGTGGATCCTGTGTCCTGTGTGTGTGCCTGCATGTGTCTGTGTTTAGGATTGTATAGTTGCCACTTTTATCCAGTAAAACTTATATAATAAGAATAATAAGAAGTGCATCCACAGAAGAAGCATTGATTGTTACAGGCATGGAGCCTGTTGTTACAGGCATGGAGCCAGTAAAGTCAATGCATGTTTGGCTGGATTAGTTAGTGTTTTTAAAGGTTCCATTTCAGTTTTCAACAAAAGCCTTCATCAGCCTTATTAAACAAACACTCCTCCACATCAAACATGCCCCCACCCAGCTCCCGATCTTCAAATCCACCCTCAAAATGTTCAATGTTGGTTTTCCAGCTCACTCCGTGTTTTCACTTACTGTTTCACTTTTGGACATAACTTTCCTTATTTTATAGTTTTGTTTTTTTACCTGATAGACCCCCCCCCCCCCGCCTGGAAAGCAGCTTTGAGTATATACTGTATGTAAGACAGGGTATATAAATGTGAGGTATATTTATTTATTAACTTTTACAGTTACAAAGATTTAACTTAGTTAGAGTGTACATATGTTTACAACCTGTGTATTAAATGGTTCCATATAGAATCTTGTTTGTGCATTTAGGGTTGTGGTTAGGTTTAGGAAATCAATGTAAAATCTTGTCATATTGCCCCCTGGCTTCCCCAAAGTCCTCCAATCCAGAACATTTGTCAGGCTTTGGTGGACTAAAGGCCAAGTTAGGAATTATATGTTGGTGCATCCTACTTAGCTTGACCAGAGAGTGTGTTTAACATGCAGGATTGCAGGCAATTGATTGATTGATTGTAGAATAAGCACAGTTCAAGGAAAGCACAGTTCAAAACAAGGTCTTCTAAGAGGATAAACCCATAAAAGCACTCCACTTTACATTGAGGTCCTCCATTTTCAATTCATCAAAGCATTTATTGACATACAAATATACAGTACAGCACTAGCCCCTCCTATATTCAGCTATTAGTGTCCTACACAAACAATAAATTCCCATTGACAATGAATGGAGAATTTTACGTCATAGTGTCTGAGCAAATGGGCTTAGTGTCTTTTTTTTTTGTCTTACAGAAACAGAGTATGGAGTAATGGAGAATTATACGTTTGTTTCTGAGCAAATAGGGCATAGTGTCTATTTTAGCTCATGATAAGAGCGCCCCTCACTTCACACGGGTTGATTTATTTTACCGGGACCTGTTTCGATTTGCAGCCACCTGTAAGTGGTCTTTCAGAGCGGTTTTGAAGGAGGTTGTAGGACTCACATTCCTTTACGACTGTTGGTAGGACGTTCCACATGTTTTTGGCATAGAAGCGAAATTAATTTAACCCCTTGTTTCAGCTGAATCTGGGACCGTGATTTGTGGAAGTCCCTCTGGTGGTGTTGTGATTGTGGATTGTGGACGTATAGGAGGTATTTTGACAGGTACATGGGTGTCTTTGAGGTGTAGCGTATCTTGCAGACCGTTGCAGGTAAAGACCTTGCCTAGAATTAGATCATGTCTAATTCATGACCTCTGTCACATACTGTCACTATCTCCTCTCCGCCTGCAACATAATGCCTAATTTATGCGTTGCAGACTGAATGAGAGCAGATCTGAGTTCACAATACATCATATCTGCGACACGCTGTGAGCATATGGATTATTGAAAATAGTTATCTATATGCTCACGTGTCGCGCGTCCCACAACGTGATGTGAGCTAGAACGACTCGACGCTGGGCACAGCACTCCCTTGTGCCTGTTGGGCACCGGAGTACCCACAAACATGTTCGGGAACGTTTTGGAAATTCATGCCCCACCCAGTAATGCAATACCTGTTGTACCCATTTGTCTGTCTGTGTCCCATTTATGCACATATATGGAGATGCTTGATGCTGATTGGTGGTAATACAGTATGTTGTAAGCAGGTTGGGCATTAACTTCCACTGACTTGGTGGAAACTTGATGTGTCATGGACAGGGAGAGATAGAGAGACACACACACACACACACACACACACACACATGCACACGCGCACACACATACGCAAACACACGCAAACACACATAAACACAAACACAGATGCACACACATCTCATGCTGTTTAATCCCTGCTCTCTTAAGAGGGGTCAAGGCTTGCGTGGAAGGATGACAGAGAGGGAGAATGAGAGGGAAGGAACAGAGGAGAGCACATGCAACCAGATACTGGATTCACTGTCCCTTCTAGTAGGACTGGGTGATATGGACACATATCACTGTCCCTACTAGTAGGACTGGGTGATATGGACACGTATCACTGTCCCTACTGGTAGGACTGGGTGATATGGACACATATCACTGTCCCTACTAGTAGGACTGGGTGATATGGACACATATCACTGTCCCTATACTAGTAGGACTGGGTGATATGGACACGTATCACTGTCCCTACTGGTAGGACTGGGTGATATGGACACTTATCACTGTCCCTACTAGTAGGACTGGGTGATATGGACACATATCACTGTCCCTACTAGTAGGACTGGGTGATATGATATGGGCACTTATCACTGTCCCTACTGGTAGGACTGGGTGATATGGACACATATCACTGTCCCTACTAGTAGGACTGGGTGATATGGACACATATCACTGTCCCTACTAGTAGGACTGGGTGATATGGACACTTATCACTGTCCCTACTAGTAGGACTGGGTGATATGGACACATATCACTGTACCTACTAGTAGGACTGGGTGATATGTGGACACTTATCACTGTCCCTACTAGTAGGACTGGGTGATATGGACACTTATCACTGTACCTACTAGTAGGACTGGGTGATATGGACACTTATCACTGTCCCTACTAGTAGGACTGGGTGATATGGACACATATCACTGTCCCTACTAGTAGGACTGGGTGATATGGACACATATCACTGTCCCTACTAGTAGGACTGGGTGATATGGACACATATCACTGTCCCTACTAGTAGGACTGGGTGATATGGACACATATCACTGTACCTACTAGTAGGACTGGGTGATATGGACACTTATCACTGTCCCTACTAGTAGGACTGGGTGATATGGACACATATCACTGTCCCTACTAGTAGGACTGGGTGATATGGACACATATCACTGTCCCTACTAGTAGGACTGGGTGATATGGACACATATCACTGTCCCTACTAGTAGGACTGGGTGATATGGACACATATCACTGTCCCTACTAGTAGGACTGGGTGATATGGACACATATCACTGTCCCTTCTAGTAGGACTGGGTGATATGGACACATATCAAATAATGCTTAGGTAATTCAACCCAGGAAAATACAACACTTATACTAAATCCCAATATAATTATAATAGATAAATTGCCCAGCCCTAATCCATAGTTCAACTTAACCAGTACTTTGCAACTGGTTTCAGTTACTGTAGGGACAATGAAAACAATCTAGAATTCCTATATTAAAGTTCCAGCTTCACGCACGTGCGCACACGCACGCACGCACACACACACACACACACACACACACACACACACACACACACACACACACACACACACACACACACACACACACACACAGTCTTTCAGCACTTTGCTGTGGTTGTGTCATTAAAGGGCTGTCAGAGTTAATTAAAGGTTTATTCTGAGAGTTTTTAAGCCGCAGTGACAGAGCTCTGAGGTTCACGCTACAGTACACACACACACACACACACACACACACACACACACACACACACACACACACACAATCAGTGGCATAGAGTGGCAGAGAGACAGATTAAAACAATTTGTGTTTTGTAGAGAGTGAGAGAGAGAGACATGGAGGATTTTACTGTACACATGGCAGAGAGAGGGAAGGGAGAGAGAGAGAGGTGTCACACAAACATTATTTTTTTAAGATGTGGTTGCAGACGGTCAGAAAACTTGCATCTCCATATTTTACACAAATTCAGAAAAAGGCCACACTGAATGGTGATACGTTGTGACTCTGAGCTTGTAGATCTACTACTTTTGCTATGGTTAAGTCTGACTCGAAAATAATTAACAAGAGCGTGTGAGATCTCTTGTAACCTTTTTTCCATTACCTGAAAAGTGTACAGTTTCAGACATACAAGGTTTCAAACTGACAGCAAAGATGTGGTGAACGCAGAAGGACGCTGGCGACTCTGGCGAGGGTCATTGGGCTGACGTGATCCCCAGAGAAACCGAGCATTATGGGAAAACCATCTACTGCGGTGTTAAAGCCCAGCAGTATTTTAACAGGCTAGTCCATTTCTACACTCAAGAGTTAAATTAGCACGGAGAATTCTACTGTGTCGAAATGCCCGAAGCGGTTCTTACAGTGTATGAAACATTTCAACTCTGGGTGAACTGTGTTTCCCATAAAGTTGGCAGTTTAATTTTGTTTTAACCGTATGTCAGTATTTTAACAGCTTTCAGCACTTTTTATTTCCTTAGGCTATGCTTCCTATAGTATACACTGAGTAAAATACTCTGTTATTTTATCAATTTATATCTCAGAGACTCAGAGCAACCAAACAGACCCATGACGTTACATGCACTCACAAATTCACAGTGTGTCTTAAGTTTCTCCCATTTCATTGCTGTTAAAAAGCAGCATTGCCATTCGGCATCAAATCAGTGCTGACTGCTGACTCGCTCTGCTTTTGCTTGGATTGCTTTGATTCAATTCACTTCTACTTGATCCTATTTGATGTGGAGGACGTGACACCAAAGTCCAATCGATGCTTCTTTCCATTGTAGTCGTCCGCTCTAATGAGCTTTGGAAGTTCCATTAGGCAGAGTGAAGAAAACAGGCTCATCACTTATCTCTGACATCATAGTCCAATTAGGGTACAAGGACAGCTGATTTGCATGTTTCCCAGGAGGCCGTCTGAGTGGCGTCTTCCTGTGTGTGCCACCGCTAACTACAGTACAGACCTATACTCCAGAGACCGCAGTTAATTATATACACTCTAACCAGTAGGGTTCTCAACCATTTTTACTTTGGACATTCACTTGTTTTTATACGCCGTGGCTCTGCAAGAGGATCTATGAGGGGGATGCCCACTAGTCAGACGTCTGAATAGTATGAAACATTTTGTGAGGTTAGGGTTATGGGATTGGACCGTTACCTCCAGTAATTTGTTCCACGTACAGTACTGTATGTAATGTGTATACATTCTAAAATATCCTCGCTTTCGGGCAGAAACCTCATAGGCTATCTCAACTTTACAGTATATATATTTTTTTTTCATAACTTTTCTTTTCAAGTAATTCATCTTTAATCATCACACAAAAGTACGGAGTTTGTAGATTGTCTATTTTCACTACTTTAAAGTTATTCTCAAATATATGATATAATAATTAAAAAAATAATGATTTTGGACATACAAGGTTTCCACTCAACAGCAAAGATATTTAACTTTAATATAATGGAAGGCTGGAACCAAATTTACAGTAATCTGTCAGTAACCTGACATCATAAATTATGTTACTGAATTCCGAGATCCACATAAGAGTCACGCTGTTTCCGACATAACATAATTTCCTAGTTTTTTTTAACGCTGAGTGGGGAAAATAACTGACCATGCCTCAGTGATGCACATCAGTAAAATGAAATTATTTATTTACAGTACCTACAGATAATAATAGAGCCTGAGTCGCACCTGGTCTTAGTCAAACTAATAATTAACACAAGATAGATCTGCCATCCACATAGAGGTGTGTGTGTGTGTGTGTGTGTGTGTGTGTGTGTGTGTGTGTGTGTGTGTGTGTGCGTGTGCGTGTGCGTGTGTGTGTGTTGGTACTTAGAAATAAACATGTTTGGTTTAAAATCTTGGCTGTTGTCTGTCTTACCAATTGACCCTGTCACACCGAAACTGACTTCATAGTGATTCAATGGAAAAACATTTCTGATTTCCCTGGTGATTTAATTAGGGACACACGCACGCACACGTGCACATATAAACTTTAACTGTTAATGACAACCAAAGCTATATAGTGGGTTGCTATAGCCCATCGACCACATAGAGGAGATATCTTCTCAGAGTATAGCCTATGTTTTAAGGAATGGAAACGTGTCATTTCGTGATGCATCCAGAGATGCGTTCCAATCAGAGGCATCATCTTCATCTCACGGACCACAGCACCCAACCGTAATGACATGTTTACACTTCCCCTCAACAAGTAAACATATCATCACATGACTCAGTTTCCTCATCACTGCATTTCCTTCACTGTAAAATCCCGAGTGTTGTCACTCTCAGGGTGTACAAATGGACCCTTTCGGCAAGTTTCGGGTACATTTGAGGTACCTCAGAGTTAAATGTACGCTCATGATTTCACAGTGTCGGAGGCAGCCTCCATGCTGTATCACTGCCCTGGTGTCGCTTGTGGGTTATTTCGCCTATGAAAGGATGAATGGACAAACTTTATTTAAGTCCTGATATTTACAACACATGGCCACAAGCACACAAACAACGCACACAAACAGCTGCACGCACGCACGCACAGTAAAGGCCAAACCATTACAGCAGAATATGATCTTAGTGTGTGGTATAAGAACAGGATAGGCTGTATAATGTGCACCCTGGTAGAAGTTGAAAGTATAATGATGTCATAATGCACTACAGGACACACACCAACACGCATTTACTGCACACACACACACACACGCACACACACACACACACACACACACACACATGCACAAAGAACCAAAATTGATGGGTGTTTCACTGTACTGTGTAGAGCACACGCAGAAATGCACAAATGCGGACAAATTAAGGGTTATTTTTGGTCATGCTGTCATCCACTACGACGGTTATAGTTAGTTCTCGCCTTCTCGGTAGTTTTCAATGCCATTTGCCCCTAGTGGCTGAATGTGTATTCCTTTTCCTATGTTGACACTTACTGTATGCCATTCATTGTGTAGTCAATCTGTGATGCTTATAATTTGCTGCTTCAGCAACACATAATGGTAGAGAACTAACATACGTATCGGTATGAATGCTCTTTTTGCATCCATCCAATCACTTTCGGTCGCCAGCCGACTCATTGATAGTGGACGTACGGTCGTGATTTTGTAGGAAAACGAAAAAAAGTTATTTAAACCACACTATTTCATTTGATTATTTGATGTTGTGGTTTTTTCATAGTTTGTATTATCTGTGTGGTGATGTTGACATGATGACATGAGTTAAAAACATCTTAAAATCTCCTTTTAAAAACGTCAGCTCTTCCAGTTGTTACAATGCTCTCTCTCTCTCTCACGCGTGGGCGTGCAGGCAATATCTGTATCACTATCATATATAGCCACCTCTCTATCTCTCACTCACACACACACAAACACGCGTGCTCTGGTGTAAAGAAACGCAGTTAGTTGGCATGTGATGGAAGGCAGTTTTTAAATCATGATGTGGGACATCACACTATCTGAAAGCACAAACATACATGCCATAGACATGCACGCACATAAGGTGAACTCAAGGTCAAGATATTTTCTTTGTTGTGGCTTCTACTGACTCATTAATGCATGAAACACACACACACACACACACACACACACACACACACACACGCACACACACACACACGCACCCACTGTCTCATCTCACATTGATTCTGACCCCAAACCTTCTGTTCATCTTCTTTGATATGCACAGACACGCACAAGCACAAGCATAACCTCCACTACTATCATGATAAGCCAGTCCTCGCTCCATAAGCCCCCCGAGAATTTCAAACCCATATGCCACCTATTATATCATTACCTACATGCATGCACGCACGCACGCACGTGCGCACGCACACACACACACACACACACACACACACACACACACACAGCACGCTGTCTGGTCTCAGTGTGAAGATTTCAGATGGTAATGATGCTGCCTGAAGCACTCAAGTATTAAACTGAAGTCTTTTCAAGTCTGTGGAAGATGCTGTTTGAGGTCAGATCAGGTTTCTGTCTTCAAGGACAGAAGGACATGCACTCATTCAGTCAGACGACAGTATCATGGCAACTACTTAAAATCAAATTTTAAGTAGCTACTAGAATATACTAAATATTTCCATAACTTCTGTTAATTCTGCATTTTACTACTACTGTGCATGCATACTGTAACTTATGTGCCTTTCTTTTATTACTAAGTATGGTACCTGTATTTCGGAGGGTGTTGGCACACACCAAAACGCTTCGCCCCAAAATAGCTGACATATACAAGCTTACAATGAGCTTGTAGGTCTGCTGGACGTTTCACTGAATGTTCGCCCCCAGAATATAGAATATAGGCACACTGGGGTTCATGTGCTTTACAGATCACTAGGCTGGAACTCATCTCGTGGCTGCGTCTGGGTCCAGATGATGAGGGAATGTCTGAATTCCATCTCAGATCATTCCAACAGGCCAGGATCACATTGCTAATTTCACTGACGGCAGCCAACACTTTCAAACTATGCAGTTTGAATGCTTTTCCAGCAGGAATACTTACAGTATTTCTGTTGAAGTATATGCTGGATATCACAGCTGTAATCTTACTCAGGATGTTCCTCTGGAGGAAGCTGTTTATATCTGTGTCCAGAGGGGTTGGGGTTGAGTGAATGTCAGGAGTCAATCAACGTTCACTGTCAAACTGTGAAACAAAAGCATGCCATGAGAAATAAATAATATTTCAAACTTTGCTCAGGTTGACATTATGTAGGCAGCTCTGGATAACCTATATGCCTAAATTGTAAATTGTGTAGGGATGGAGAATGGAGATAATAAATGGTTGATAAATAAACAATACATTATTTACTTCTAAACAGAGAAAGAAAATAATAATGTATTGTTCAATTATTATTTTCTTTCTATATTTAGAAGTTAGTTTTGTCTTCATGAAATCCAAGAAGTACAAAACAAGCCATTGTAAGGTGCAAACAATGACAAGCTAAAAACATTTACCATCTAAATTTAGACTCCACTGTTAGTAAGATGTCAGTAAGTCCAGAACTTGACCAGAAGCAAAGAAACCAGGTGCGCACACACACACACACACACACACACACACACACACACACACACACACACACACACACACACACACACACACACACACACACACACACACCAAAAATAGCTGTGCCTTCAGCAGCAGAATTACCATGGTTTCATGACTTTCCAGAGTCAGAACTAAATGTGTAGAATCAGCATATTATTTACCATATCTAGAACAAAGTCCCAGAAAACTACACGTTTGCTCACAATGCGTCCACAATGTGATGCGTTGTGAATTTGTACATCAACTATTTTCAGTGCATTTTGGCCTATTTTCGCAGAATATTTTCCTATTATGACAATATGGTTGAATTGTATTCAAATGTCCTTTAACAATGTGTTTATCTAATCTCTCTTTGTCTTATTGCTCAGTGTCCTAACGACTCAATTCTTAATGTTTAGTTAATTTTAGCATTTTGAATTGCCTCGTTGAATTGTGCTATATAAATAAACGTGCCTTGCCTTGGGACTGTGTCTGCTTGGGACCCCAACTCACATGTTGGGGTATTAATATCTCATCGTGTGAGATATACATTTTCTTTATATCGGCATTAGTCACTGTACCAGACTGCATTATATTACCTATGGGGACATCCATGACTTAATGTGGACAGGATGGCATCACAGGGAGAGCAATAAATCCACCTGTGTGTATATGCAACTATGCATTTTCTTGAAAATCTGGGAAAGGAACATGGAGTGATTGTTCTATAAAGAGCCAATCCGTCGAGCTCATGTGACTTCTGCAAACACTGGAAGGGAATGTGTGATAAACTGTTGACCCATACGGAGTATTAAACAGGTCCCATTACAACATAACCTTCTGGAGATGGGGATTTATCTATCAGGATGACAGCTTGGTGCAATAATGTTAATGAGATGAGTGGATGTTTAAAGTTTTCCATTTAAAATGTATTCTTAGTAGAGTTTCAAAAATAGTGAAAATATCAGATCTACATGCTTGAGCTTGTAAATCTGCTATTTCTGTGTGTGTGTGTGCGTGCGTGTGGGTGGGTGTGGGCTGTTGTTGTTTTGATACTTTTCATGCACGCATGTGTGCAATATTGCTGTGTATCAACCACCCCCATGATGTCTGGAAAAGACAGACGAACAACATCTCTAATAGCTGCTATTGTCTCAGTGTAAATAGCCTGCGTTTGACTCATTCCTCACAATAACAGCTCTCAGATTGTTATTGCATTTCACCAACTTTTAGCCTGCAGGAATGGTAGGCTACATATGCACTACAGCACTGCTTCTTCTGGTTAGGGGGACCTTGAAGATTTTTCAGTGTAGATTAGGTCACAGTGATTAAAATATATAAGGCATATCAAACTGGGGGTTCTTGCAGTTAAAATGGCTGAAATCGAGAATCGCTGCAGTCTCTCCTCAGCTGAAATAGGCCCAATGTCACGACACTCATCCGGCTCCTTCTCAGTTTGACAGCCCAGAAAGAAAACACAGGATGTATCCAACTGTGGTGGGCATGCGATAGAGCTGAGTAGAGAACTGCTGAATGGGAATGGTCATGCTCGATGCCATGCTACTATTGATGAGATAAGAGATAAGATACAAGGGTTAACTTTCTGAGGGTAAAGGACCCATCTGTTGCTTAAAGCTGCAAACTGAAACATTCAAATGCTACCCAGGATTGAAGCAGGGTCCCTAGCACAAGCGCCAACATTCTTGCTGTTGAACTTTCATGCAATACTATACATTCAATACGGTAAAGAACAACATTAAATTAACTAAAAATCCCAATGGGAGTGTGTGTGCAACGTTTGATGCCGATCGGTCCAGTGGTTGCCGAGATGAGCTGGTCACGGACCGAAAACGGCCGAAAACATGGCCATTCCAGCCTGGTTGAGATAACAAATGATGGCTGTGTTTGCGACATGTCTTTCTGCTAGACTTCAATGTTCAGCATCACTGCTGTTGTCCCAGTCTAAACAGACTGATGTTGTCCCAGTCTAAACATTCTGCACCACTGAGGTGCCTCACAGCCTGCAGTCACAACAACAGCTCTCATAGAATTACACCATAACCTATTGTACGTGTATATTATGCAGCAAGGCTTAGTTGAGAATGTGTTCTACATATACCAGTACTCTCGTTATTTTTGATAGTTTGATTGTGACCATAGGTCGCAGTTTACTATGAAAACCTGCATTTCATGTCTGTCAGTCACGCCTCGGTCAGTCAGTCGCTCCATATATGGCCGTCTACATGTATGAAGATCACGATACTGACCTCATCAAACCCTGGATAGCCATACATGGAGAATACTCTGCATATATGGAGCTTGCCAGCAACTCTATCTGACCTCACGGACAACATGTTGATTTGACCTCATTAATCCCTTAGATCTCCATATATGGAGCTGACCTGTATGTTGATCATCCCCCACCCGTCCTTCCTCTTCGATGTCTCCCTTTTGACTGATACCTATCCACCCGGCAGCCGGCGAAAACTATCTCAACAGGCCCAAAAATTAAGGCCCGGCCTGGGCCCTAACTGGGCTGGCCCGAGGCCCCGCCTGGCTTTAGTCATTCATTCACACATTTTATGCCCTACAAAAACATAACCCCCCCCAAAAAAACAATTAAAGGTCCATATATGGGCATTCCCAGACCTGTTGTTTCAGCACGACCTCACCCTTAGGTCACTTCTCGCCTCAGGGTGTCTTACTGGTAAATATCAGTGGTGTAAAGTACATTTACTTGAGTAGTAATTTGGGGATTTTTTCCCCCCACAATTTTCAATAGGTCTACTTTTACTACTTCTCCACTACATATCGGAGGCAAATATTGTACTTTTTACTCCACTACAATCATTTGAAAACTTTAGTTACTTTACAAGCTCACAATGCATCACTTTGCGACACATTGTGAGTTTGTATATCTGCTATTGTTTGTTATAGATTTAAAAACTGTACATATTCTGCATGAGTACTTTTACTTTTGGTACTTTAAGTACAGTTTGATGCCAATTCCTTAGTACTTTTACTGAATTAGATTTTTAATAACAAACTTACTTAACGTACTATTTCTACAATGGGGTATTGATCGTTTTAATCGAGTAAAAAATGGTTCAGTGTGCTATTGCGTGTAGTGTCCTCATTCCTTCACATGCATGGTGTTCTTTTAGGTGATGGACTGGACTAGACATAGCTACTGTAGAGATGGTTGTCACATAGTGAACATCAGTTCCTTGGGAAATTCTACTTGGGGCAACCATTTCTACATTTTCCAAAGTACAGTGCGTGTGTATCATTGCCTGGAGGTTGGTGCAGCACTCACATAAAACATTTACAGCAACAATTTAGATTGCGTGTAGAGATAGAGTTTTGGTTAAGCCCCTCAAACAGCTTTACAGCAATATTTTAGATTGCATGCAGAGATAGAGGTGTGTAAAAAACATGCCTGCCAGCTGAGCTGGCATGAGGTGGAATAAGCAATTAACCAGGTCTGTCTTTCCTGAGTCTCTTCTTAATGCTGTCTTTTTTGTAAATTATTTGTATAAACTCTCGGAAAGAAGCAAGCATAGTGTGTTCTCTACTGGAACAAAACAACAGAGGAGAATTTGCTTAGCTGTGATTTGCAGATTTGTTCAAACACTTAACCTGGTCACCGTGTTTTCTCTCCCGTACTACCGTGTGTTTTATTATTTGTCTGCTACATTCGTTACCCTAGTAGTGCAAGGGATAATCACAAATATCCCCCAACACTGTTTTGGGGGTTTGAATGTGAGTGAAAAACACAATAACAAGCTGACAGAAACGCCACAGATTTCACCACCTACCGGTATTCTACTGCCTGCTGGCATGTCCTGTCACGTTCTGTCTCACTTCTCTGGTACAATGATTAGTTGTGGATTGTACATCATAATGTAATAGGTGTGCTTGTTTGTGGTTTCGGTCTGTACCTATGCAGAATTTACAGTACAGTATGTGAGTCAGAGATACAGGGAAGTGGTGCGTGATAGATATGTGAGAACATACAGGAAGAAAATAAAAACATAACAAAACTACAAGTTGAAAGAAGAGACAGACAATGACATAGTCTAAACTCCTTTGTTTTGTCATTTGAAAACCTCGAAAGAAAGAAAGAAAGAAAGAGAGAAAGAAAGAAAGGAGACATTTTAGAGGCGGTGATGATGTGAGATGAGTGAAGCAGGCCTGCATGAGTCAGTCTGCCTCCAATGTGTTTACCAGCTAAGGAACTCATGGATTCAAGGGATTTTATTGGTCCAGTGGTACAGTGAAATCATGTTGGTGTAATAGACTCCGCCAGACTGTACTAACAATGTCCAACGTATTAGTTAATAAAGTAAAATAAAAAATAATTAAGTGAAAAAGTGCTCCTCTGGGCACAGGTCTAAGCCAGGTCAGGTAGGTTATTGTGGGCCAGAAATGTTTGGAATTCGGATGGATTATAAAAAACTCACTTAACTGGACAAAATCTCTAGAAGTAATCACACCCGTGGGAAGTGAGGGGCGCTCTTATCATCGTACATCATACATCTCATTCCGAGCCGATCAGAATTGCCGTCCTCACCTCAGAGAAAAAGTGTGGAAAGTTTTTTGCAGAGGTTTGCGGCATACGGCATACATACAGGAAGTAAATACAAACATAACAAAACTAAGAGTTGAAAGTAGAGAGACAGACAATGACATGCCATAGTCTAAACTCCTTTGTTTTGTCATTCGAAAGAAAGAAAGAAAGAAAAATGCAGAAATAGAAAGACACCCCCATCTTCTCTTCACCCCTGTGAAGAAAAATCTGAGAATTCAGTGTCAACACAATGCATAGTCCATAGGTTCCACAGGTCACAGCCTGTCTGCAGCAGCTGAGCTATATTTGGTGTGTGTGTGGAATCGGAGATAATCTGAGCAGATATGGCTCACTGATGGAGAGGTGTGGCACTGTGTGTGTGTGTGTGTGTGTGTGTGTGTGTGTGTGTGTGTGTGTGTGTGTGTGTGTGTGTGTGTGTGTGTGTGTGTGTGTGTGTGTGTGTGTGTGGGGAGTGTGAAATATGTGCAATAGGTACATGTCCACGGAATGTTCCCACCATCACTAGCTGCTCTAGAATATAGTGAAAAGTGAAGAACACAGGACATTTAAAGAGCATCTAACATCTTTGGAATGTACTCACATTTGATTGCTGCTTTAGAATGCCAGAACAAAAAAGATGGCATAGCTTAGTTACAGTTAGCTATTTATTTTGGTTTAGGACGATTCCTGGTTTTCAATGTGTAAAATAGTCAAGCATATATTATAGATCATTAGTGGAGAATGAAAATGAGAGTGGGTTTGGGAGAAACTAGAGGAGCGGTGTAATATGAGAGAGAGAGAGAGAGAGAGAGAGAGAGAGAGAGAGAGAGCATAAGAAAGAGGACAAAATAGGAGGTTAGACAAGAAAAATAATATCTCGCATGCTGGAGGGCCACATTTTTTAGGGTTAGGGTCAATTAAATGGACGTTGAGGATTTGAGGTGGTTGGAATCTTTCCACGTCATATGTGAGAAGAATATCAGCCTGGCAGTGGTGGTTAACCTTAAGTTTTGACTGTAGCAAATATCCCTTTGACCTTCTTGAAGAACACAAACAGTACATCCACACAGAGATACCAGGTTCAAGACACAACACAGACAGAGAGGCAAGCACAGCCTGTTTTGAGTGGTGCAACCACTCCTACAACCAACTCCTCTCAGAGAGCGGCAGAGACAGAGAGACAGTGACAGACAGTAACACTGTAGGGCAGCTGTGTCCAAAGTGCGACCCGCGGGCCAAATGCGGCCATGGGGTGAGTTTTATACAGCCCACAGCTTCATACCTGAATTACATTATGAATTTATAACATTTATAGCCCTGTATCTCTAAAGATGCGAGCGCTATGAGCGGGGTCAAATTTCGTTGTTTTTTTCCTCATAGTGTCAAAAAAACATCTTAGACCTACTGTACACAGGCATTGTGATGTGTGAATTATGGAAACATTTCCTACTGTACGGACAGTTCTGCTGATCGACATTCCTGTATTTCTGATTTGTCTTCCTCTTCTTGCTATTTTCTTTCTTCCTTCTCCATCCTCATTCTTCTTCCAGCAGTAATCTATATACAGTATACAATTGAGAAGTTGGACAAGTTGTGAGCGCACACTTCATGTGCAGTTGGATGGCCCAGACGGACGTATGCGATGTATGCGGAAGTGACGTTTAAATCTAATATATGATTGATGAGTAAGTGTGGGGATGTAGCTCAGTGGTAGAGCGCATGCTTTGCATGTATGAGGTCCTGAGTTCAATCCCCAGCATCTCCAGGAATTACTGTTATGATGAGACTGGTTCATGTCTCTGGCATTATACACGTAGAGGAGCGCCTTGACTTGTCCGGGTATAACTTGTCTCACAGAGTGCAGTTAATCTTGTGCGTGTGCCACTTATTCAGTCAATTAATTTATTCTGTAATCTGAATGGAATTTGAGTAATTTTTTAAAATCTAATATGATGAATAAGTGTGGGAATGTAGCTCAGTGCTAGAGCGCATGCTTCGCATGTATGAGGTCCTGGGTTCAATCCCCAGCATCTCCAGAAATGCCAGGAAAGTCCCTCTGCACAAGGCATTCCTTTAGTATTGTCCTTTGGTCTGATACAGTATTAGGCCAAAGGCAATTCAACTATTAGAGAGGTGATGTAGCTCAGTGTTAGAGCGCATGCTTTGCATGTATGAGGTCCTGGGTTCAATCCCCAGCATCTCCAGGAGTTAATGTTATAATGAGACTGGTTCATGTCTCTGGCATTATACACGTAGAGGAGCGCCTTGACGTGTTCCAGTATAACTTTTCACACAGAGTGCAGTTAATGTTCTGTGTGTGCCACTTATTCAGTCAATTAATTTGTAATCTGAATGGAATTTGAGTAATTTCTTTAAATCTAATACGTGTGGGGATGTAGCTCAGTGGTAGAGCGCATGCTTTGCATGTATGAGGTCCTGGGTTCAATCCCCAGCATCTCCAGGAATTACTGTTATGATGAGACTGGTTCATGTCTCTGGCATTATACACATAGAGGAGCGCCTTGACGTGTCCGGGTATAACTTGTCTCACAGAGTGC
>NC_137872.1:10509929-11009929 GCF_963924005.1 Protomyctophum bolini
AATTTATTCTGTAATCTGAATGGAATTTGAGTAATTTTTTAAAATCTAATAGGATGAATAAGTGTGGGGATGTAGCTCAGTGGTAGAGCGCATGCTTCGCATGTATGAGGTCCTGGGTTCAATCCCCAGCATCTCCATAAATGCCAGGAAAGTCCCTCTGCACAAGGCATTCCTTTAGTATTGTCCTTTGGTCTGATACAGTATTAGGCAAAAGGCAATTCAACTATTAGAGAGGGGATGTAGCTCAGTGGTAGAGCGCATGCTTTGCATGTAGGAGGTCCTGGGTTCAATCCCCAGCATCTCCAGGAGTTGATGTTATAATGAGACTGGTTCATGTCTCTGGCATTATACACGTAGAGGAGCGCCTTGACGTGTCCTGGTATAACTTTTCACACAGAGTGCAGTTAATGTTCTGCGTGTGCCACTTCTTCAGTCAATTAATTTGTAATCTGAATGGAATTTGAGTAATTTCTTTAAATCTAATATGATGTATAAGTGTGGGGATGTAGCTCAGTGGTAGAGCGCATGCTTTGCATGTATGAGGTCCTGGGTTCAATCCCCAGCATCTCCAGGAGTTAATGTTATAATGACACTGGTTCATGTCTCTGGCATTATACACATAGAGGAGCGCCTTGACGTGTCCCGGTATAACTTTTCACACAGAGTGCAGTTAATGTTCTGTGTGTGCCACTTATTCAGTCAATTAATTTATTGTAATCTGAATGGAATTTGAGTAATTTCTTTAAATCTAATATGATGTATAAGTGTGGGGATGTAGCTCAGTGGTAGAGCGCATGCTTTGCATGTATGAGGTCCTGGGTTCAATCCCCAGCATCTCCAGGAGTTAATGTTATAATGACACTGGTTCATGTCTCTGGCATTATATAAGTAGAGGAGCGCCTTGACGTGTCCTGGTATATCTTTTCACACAGAGTGCAGTTAATGTTCTGTGTGTGCCACTTATTCAGTCAATGAATATATTGTAATCTGAATGGAATTTGAGTAATTTTTTTAAATCTAATATGATGAATAAGTGTGGGGATGTAGCTCAGTGGTAGAGCGCATGCTTCGCATGTATGAGGTCCTGGGTTCAATCCACAGCATCTCCAGGAATTACTGTTATGATGAGACTGGTTCATGTCTCTGGCATTATACACGTAGAGGAGCGCCTTGACGTGTCCGGGTATAACTTTTCACACAGAGTGCAGTTAATGTTCTGTGTGTGCCACTTATTCAGTCAATTAATTTATTGTAATCTGAATGGAATTTGAGTAATTTCTTTAAATATAATATGATGTATAAGTGTGGGGATGTAGCTCAGTGGTAGAGCGCATGCTTTGCATGTATGAGGTCCTGGGTTCAATCCCCAGCATCTCTAGGAGTTAATGTTATAATGAGACTGGTTCATGTCTCTGGCATTATACACGTAGAGGAGCGCCTTGACGTGTCCGGGTATAACTTTTCACACAGAGTGCAGTTAATCTTGTGCGTGTGCCACTTATTCAGTCAATGAATTTATTCTGTAATCTGAATGGAATTTGAGTAATTTTAAAAAATCTAATATGATGAATAAGTGTGGGGATGTAGCTCAGTGGTAGAGCGCATGCTTCGCATGTATGAGGTCCTGGGTTCAATCCCGAGCATCTCCAGAAATGCCAGGAAAGTCCCTCTGCACAAGGCATTCCTTTAGTATTGTCCTTTGGTCTGATACAGTATTAGGCCAAAGGCAATTCAACTATTAGAGAGGGGATGTAGCTCAGTGGTAGAGCGCATGCTTTGCATGTATGAGGTCCTGGGTTCAATCCCCAGCATCTCCAGGAGTTAATGTTATAATGAGACTGGTTCATGTCTCTGGCATTATACACGTAGAGGAGCGCCTTGACGTGTCCCGGTATAACTTTTCACACAGAGTGCAGTTAATGTTCTGCTTGTGCCACTTATTCAGTCAATTAATTTATTGTAATCTGAATGGAATTTGAGTAATTTGTTTAAATCTAATATGATGAATAAGTGTGGGGATGTAGCTCAGTGGTAGAGCGCATGCTTCGCATGTATGAGGTCCTGGGTTCAATCCCCAGCATCTCCAGAAATGCCAGGAAAGTCCCTCTGCACAAGGCATTCCTTTAGTATTGTCCTTTGGTCATTGGTCTGATACAGTATTAGGCCAAAGGCAATTCAACTATTAGAGAGGGGATGTAGCTCAGTGGTAGAGCGCATGCTTTGCATGTATGAGGTCCTGGGTTCAATCCCCAGCATCTCCAGGAATTACTGTTATGATGAGACTGGTTCATGTCTCTGGCATTATACACGTAGAGGAGCGCCTTGACGTGTCCGGGTATAACTTGTCTCACAGAGTGCAGTTAATCTTGTGAGGGTGCCACTTATTCAGTCAATTAATTTATTCTGTAATCTGAATGGAATTTGAGTAATTTTTTTAAATCTAATATGATGAATAAGTTTGGGGATGTAGCTCAGTGGTAGAGCGCATGCCCGGACATGCTCCTTACAATGGAGTCAGGCACTATAAAAGGCAGCCTCATGCTACAATCGGGTCCTTCCCCACTGGTCAACCAGGAAGCACCAGGAAGCACTGTGGTAACACATGTCAAACATTCTCCAAACATGATTCACAACTTGGAGAATAAAGGTGAGACTTTAACCCATTGCTGTGTCCTCATACATACATACATACATACATTTTAGGTATGCGGTCTAGTAGTCTAACCCCATAGTGGAAAAGAGGCCCAAGTTAGACTCAGGGGGGTGGACGCCTCTGCCTTGCATAGTCCCCAGTGAATAGGCAGTTAGCCCTTCACTGGTAACCCTTTTTTTGATTTTCTTTTTAATATATGAAGGTATTGTGGGCTGGGCTTTTTACTAAAAAGCCCCCCCTTTTTAAATATACATACACACATACATACATACATACATACATACATTTCAGAAGTTAAAGCAGTTTTTAAGGACACACTTTTAGGCCAGTGCACCAGAGCAAGCTCTTGCCTTTTTTAAAACCCTACCCATTTTAACCAAATACATACATACATTCAGTCATTAAACATATAATTTAGGGGAGAACACAAGAAAACAGTATGTAATCTATTAAATGAGTCAATGGCAGGGTAATCTGCCACAATAAGGCTAGGCTCGTTATTACACAATAGGAGACAATGGCCCTCATAGAGGCAGAAACGTCACGCAAGGTTTCAAATCATTAAAGCCCTAATTGTGTCAAACCTGTTCAAGCCTAGGATTGTAGGTGTGCGTGGGCGATGCTAAAACCAACCCTCACAATGACATGTCACAACTCAAATGGGCTTTCACTGACTTGTATCCCACTTAATTCTGAGTTGATCTAGACTAACACACATACACGCACACGCACACACACACACACGCACCATCATCATTTTTCGACCACGGTCGAGATCATGGATTTCACAATGCCACGCCAGACTTTCCGGTCCTTCATTGCCACCCCCAGTTCCTGCTTACTGATGCATGTGTCCCTAGCAATGACATCAGGGAACGACAGTTTTCTTCCTCTGGTCTGCTTTGAGGCAGGACTCCAGAGAAGAAGGGAAGCTATAACCTCATTGTCATCAAACTGTGTTCTTCTGGATCGGACTAGTGAAGAAACACAGGGAAGGTTGCCGTATATTAGATTAGTCGCTGGGTGGCTCTTCCAAGACAGATTTTGCGCTCTCATTAGAAGACACACACACACGCACGCGAGCACACACACGCACGTGAGCACGCACACACACACATGCATAATCATGGACAATTATACAAGCACGTACACACATAAATGAGATGTCTGCAAAACTACAATATTATCATTTGTTGACTAATCATAACAGAAGAGTCTGCTCAGCCAAGACAGATAAGGCGATTTTCATTATTCATGTCACAATTATACACTAATGATTATAGCAGATGACACATGATACAATTTGAATGTTTGTAATGTATATTATGTGTTAAAATTCTGTCTGTGTGTGTGTGTGTGTGTGTGTGTGTGTGTGTGTGTGTGTGTGTGTGTGTGTGTGTGTGTGTGTGTGTGCGTGTGTGTGTCATTCGAGGCATTTGGCATTGGGCAGGGCTCGCTATGATTCATGCCAATGTGATCCCCATCCATCCCACACCAGCAGTTACACAAGCAATAGTAATACTGCCCACACACACACACACACACACACACACAGTGTCCATTAGTGTGTCATTAAAACCATTTCGTTAAGGCTTATTAAAGAAAACCACAGCTCACATATTAACACCAAACTTAATGTCTCTATACACATAGTCTATGAACTGCATCCAATCTTCAGTAATGTTGAATTTGTAATGATCTATCTATGTAATTAAACAGTCCTGACAGTAAAATCATCATGCTATAAATTAACTCAGAGTATAAAAATAGACCCAAATAGCTCCACGTTAAATTAACACTCACCGAAAATCATTCATGATTGCAAAGTAATTCTAACTTTACACATCTCAATATCTCTCTCTCTCTCTCTCTGCATTGCAGTAGATTCTGTCAGTGGGCCAGTAGCCCAGTACTGTGCACATGCACGCACGCACGCACACATGCACGCACACATGCACGCACGCACACATGCATGCACGCACGCAATGTTCCTGCTGAGTTCTCCTCTTTATCATATCCTTCCTGTAAAGTGTTTGGTCTGCCTCCACTGTACGCGTGTGTGTGGAGGGGTAACACGCACGTGTGTCTGTGTGGAGGGGTAACACGCACGTGTGTCTGTGTGGAGGGTAACATGCACAATGCAAATGTGTCAGCGTGTCGTGGTAACATTGTCCCAATTGTAGTGTGTATTGTATCAACCACAATCAGAAGACACAGTCTTATACTGTAAGGCTATACTTGACAATAATTCATGTTAGAATTCCAGAGCGGCCTTATAGGCAGCAAATCAGTGGAGACCAGTCCAGCCACGACCTTCAATCATGGCGTTTTATTTTCAATTTCTTTGACGATACCCGAACTCTTCTGCAAGCTCTGCTGATACAGCATGCATGGTATATGGATCACATCCACTGATGCGCTTCACTTGGCTGTCCTCACAACCCGCGGCTTTGAGGTCAGCAGTTCCCTTTACAGCCTGTGAGGATGCCTCTGTAGCAGGAGTATTTACAGGATGAAATTCAAATGTCCATGACTTACTGACTGTGCAATGGTATTTATTTATCCATTTTCAGTTAAAGGAACTTTACTTACCCTTTAAGCTCGGTAACATTGTAATGACAAATGCCAAAATATATAAATTGGAGGCCATTGAAGGATAATTGTCTGTTATATCCATTTTTATCTTCCATCATCTTCTATCCCTGGTGTGTTGGACTCTCTCCTCCACCGACATCCGTATTATATGTTTTCTCCATCCATCTCTCTACCGTATCCCACATATCCCTGTATGTGCACTACGGTAGTTTGTGTCTTCAACAACGCAGTGGCTTTTTCCTCTTTTTTTACATTTTTATTCATCCTCCGTACTTGCATAGCACCCCCCCATCCCTCCCTCCATTGTTGACTCAGTCCAAAGCCTCTCTTCTATCATCTTTCCACCTTTGCCTATACCTCCTTCATGTTGTCATCATGCTATGACTCTCATACTACACACTGCCTACACGGTACGCACCACACATGCACGCACACACTAACACACGCACGCACGCACGCACACACTAAAATACGCACACACACACAGAGAATGTCCCTGTGTGAAAGTGAAGAAACGGAATGTATTCAGATATGAGCCAGAAACCAGAATTGAAACACTTTCATCCATTCATTAATCCATCCATCCATCCATCCCTCTCGTCCCCCCCATGATTGACGCCCCGTGAATTTGTACTCTGGTGTCTGGTGATCCATTCAACTAGCAACCAGAGAGAGATAGTGATTTAGAGTGGGTGAACAAGACTTCTGTTAATCAGTTGAGGGATGGTGAAAATTGTACACTCACTAATATTTGACACGCATGGACGCACGCACACACACACACACACACATTTTCATTAATAGTTAGTGGAGCTTGACGAGCAATTGCCTGATTTGCTTCAGCAAGTTCTGCTGATGACAGTAAAAAGGGACGTGTGTGCGTGCGTGCGTGCGTGACACTAATCCTTCATGAGGTTTCATTGATCAGTCTCTCTGTTCGGCGCTCTCGCCGAGACAGGAGAAGAACATAGTTACAGATAGAGAAATGAGAAAGTAAAAGAGATGGAAATGAGAGATACTGGCAGGAAAGAAAGAAGGACGTACTGTACAGTACACATTGGAATCCTCTGTGTTCATTTAAACATTTCTAAATCTGAGAGTGTATACTAAAAAATAAAAACAAGGGTCCATTTGGTTGGACGTTGGAGTGTAACATGATGGATGACTGCATGAACAACCATGTGTTTTTTGTCACTGATTGATTCACTGTGTATACCTCACCCCCTATAGAGCATCGCAGTCCCAACGAGGGCCCAGGAAATAATTCCCCGTTCACATATTATTTATTTAAAGACGTTTACGCCGCGGACTCGACGCTCTGTAGAGAGCAGGGGCTCTGTATCTGTAATATAATAACTCATTGCATTTTCTAACAGTTTCATGTTCGTTGTACAGTATGTGGACCACAGGAAAACTACTAGCTGACATTATTGTGTCAACTAATGGGAATTCCATCATATTAACATTAGCTCTGCATTGTATGTATACGGGATGTATCCACCACCACGACATGTTGCCATATAGAGTAAGCTTTAAGCTTTAAGAGTAATGAATGAATGAATGAATGCATTTTATTTATATAACACCTTTCCAAACATAAAGTTACAAAGTGCTCTACAGACAGGTTAGAAACAACAATCATAAACAACATCAAGAACATCAGACATAACAAACCATAGTCACATTAAAAATATATATATATATATATACATACACATATACATATATATGTATACATATACATACACATAGGCCTACACACATACACACATACATATATGTAGGAAAATAACTTGACATACAGGTGTGTTTTTAAAAGCTGTTTAAAAATGCGACTATTACTTATCATTATGTACTGTATCAATATTGATAGTTAGATCATTGTAAGGAAAAGAATAGACAAAATGAATCTCAAATGTAATGTGTGAACTGCATTTTAAAATGGCTATACTTTGATGTTACAATTTACAATTTAGGCATTTAGCAAACCCTCTTAATCCAGTGCGACTTACATTAAGCAAGAACAAAAAACATGCATATACTGTACTGTACATAAACATAGTTATCATGAATCATACGTAAGCTAAGAACGTAACAGTAGAATATAATGAAACTATGCATATACTATTGCGACAGTCCTGCCCCCTCTGCCTCACTGTAAGCTAGAGTGAAGCCTCTGTGATGGCAGAGTGGAGCAGGCCGTCCGAGAGGGAGCCCAATTGTGCTCACCTGAGGTGGGTGTGGCTTAGGGGACTAGTATAAAGGGAGCTCTCCTGGCTAAAGCTCACTCTTCTCTCTGTCCTCCCTGCAAGCAGGACTGCCACCTGGCTTAAGGGCCTAACCCAGCTTTTGTTAAGTTATGTTTTGCACCAGTTAATACAACACGCACGCACCACTCTTCATACATCCATACACTGCACACATTGCTGATAACTGATATCCTCACATCCCACACTTCATTATTTTGCTATGCTATATTTACTTTAATATAATAAATATAATTACAAAACGTTATACTCTTGTGTGGACTCCCTGTTTTTGCCATGCATCCCCTAGTGCATGACAAAATGGGGGCTTGTCTGTACATAATTAATTGATTGATTAGATTTTTTGGTTAAAGGTTTATTCAACAACAACAAAAAATATATATATATATATATTTTTTTTTTCCCGTTTGTCTTGGTTGGGAGTTTCACACCTTTGCTTGTTTGTTTTTGCAGGAGCCGGACAGAGAAAGCATTTGGCCCCAGTTTCCAGAATACAGAGTTACAACAAAGGTAAGTGTTGGGATGTGTTTGCAAGTGTTAGTTACATGTGTTTTTAGTTGGAACAAATCCCTTAACGTGTGAAACCCTGTGAAACCCTCCTATGTAGCTCCTATAGAGCCACAGAGCCTAGTCCCTCCACATGCCAGAATAGTAGCTCTCAGTCCCGGCATAGTATAGTTCTAGAGTGGTTCCAACGGATTGTATGGCCCTGGTCTTTCCCTAGTGGGTCTGATCGAGGGTAGCTACTGGGACGTAAGTCAGGACTTGATCACCCTGGCTGGGTCACCCGAGTGAGGGGTGTGATGTTCGCGAGACCTGAAACCCCGATGACCTTGGGATACATCACTGAAGATACGTCCCAGTTTATCCATGCAATGTATTTTCGTTCTTCTATAAAATGCTATCTAAGTTACATAAGTTGAGCCTTTGTATACGCCTGTAAGTCGCGGCTAAGGGCAAGTGCTACGGGCCAATATGGAGTCTGAAGAGGTGGGTTTTCAGACTACGGCAGAAGAGTGGGAGTGAGTCTGCAGTTCTGATTGTAATGAGAAGTGCATTCCATAGTTTTGGAGCCAGAAGGGAGAAGAGTTTGGGACATGTGGAGCGTTGTCCCGGCGTTTTTAGTGAAGGTACTTCCAGCTTCCCTGCGTTGTCTAAGCTGTGTCATTTTAGCAGAACTTTTTGAAAGAGTTTTGAAATCTGCGGTATAGCCTACAGATAAAGGAGAGATGTGGGGCAAGGATAAGGACAAGAGGAAGGAAGAAAACTTCTTTCATTCTCTCTCTGTCTCTGTTTGACCTACTTTTCTCCTTTCTCCTCTACCAGACGTTAACACACAAGCAACACGCATGCATGAATATTCATACACATCTGAGAAACAGGACCACACACACACACACACACACACACACACACACACACACGCACACACACGCAATGCTTCCAGTGTGTATCCGTATAGGGTAGAAGTGTTGTTAAACTGTGGGAGAAGAGGTTAAAGGGGTTGATGGCCTTCTGGTGGGTCCTATACGTGACAACAGGATGAGCTGTTTTAATGAGCCGGGGTTTGGTGGTTTCCTGAACAGTAACACGCACGCACGCACGCATGCATGCACGCACGCACGCACACACACAAATTTCTTTGTATTTAAGTCTCTGTGATTGTGGTTTTAGGCATTGTCGGACTGTTTTTAATAAATGGCACAGCATGACAGATTGCACACGAGCTGAACCCGCATTCTGCTTAGTCATTGTCAGTGTCAGTCAGTGTGTGCGTTTATGTGTGTATGCGTGTGTGTCAAGGTAGACCTCCTGCCCTCTCTCTCTCCCTCTCTCCTTCTCTCTCTCTCTCTCTCTCTCTCTCTCTCTCTCTCTCTCTCTCTCTCTCTCTCTCTCTCTCCAGTCCTAGTGTGTTGTTACGGTACTGGACATGACAGGACAGTGCTGCGGTTTCAACAAGTCATACACAAAGAAACAATGAGAACAAACAAGAGTAATATAGTGAGGTTTGAACAAATGGATGTAGGCCTACATCAGAGAGGAATAGAAGGCAGGGTAGATGTGAGAATGACATGTAAACGTGAGGTAAAAGAACAAAAGGGAGAGAGAGAGAAGGGGGGACGAGAGGGATAACGAGACAGCGAAAGACAGATGGAGAGCGGAAGAAAGAAAGGAAAACAGAGGAAGATGGAGCGTGCGTGAGTCAGCTTGCAAAGAGGAGAGTAGAAAAGTATGAGTCACACCCTACCCGCTGACCTGTGTGTGTGCGTGCGTGCGTGCGCATGTGAGCATATAAATACTTGCATGCACAGAGAGGGAGAATGCAGAACGACAGACGGTGAAAGTGGATACTCAGTAAGGAGAGAGACGTATAGAGAGCGAGTGAGAAGAGGGAACCATATGGAAAGCGAGTGAGCAACATAATAATGAACACAGAGAGAGAGAGAGAGAGAGAGCTGGGTGCCCTCATGCCTGCCTCCCACGTCTACAGTGAAAAACACTCGCCATGCACACAAGCAGTGGGTGGAATAGGAATTCCTTATGTGCAGCAGCCTGTGGAGGTTTTACATGAAACATTACTGTGAGTGCATCCATTCCCATGTGGGCATCTCTCCGGTGAGAAACGAAGCCTAACTTTTATGCAAAGTTATGCCAAATTTACATGCAGCGGTGATGCGTAATCTTTTCACGCACCAAGATTTTCTTAAAGATTTCCGCTAATTACATGCAACACTGTTGTACAAATGAAGTATAAGTGGTTAATCTGAGTTGGGTCAAACTTTCCAGATGAGTTGAAGGTATGACCTGGGCTACTGATGTAGGCCTACTGTGTAATTGTTATTGGGGAATTGTCAGCCAGACTAAAATCACTGCATATATACAGTATTAGTCTGGAATGTCTGTGTGCATTTCCAAGGGGCAAATTTAAAAACATGCCTCTGGTGATAAACCCACCCCATATTTGCATACTGGGCCGTGATTGGTGCCCCACAACTTCGGCGAAATCCAATCACAACTGAGCGGGGCAAGACCAAATCTGCAGAGGACTCTTTATATTTTTTAAATATTTTTTGATGAGTCGTAGCGCGTCGAAGGAACACGTTATTCCAACCAGTTCCTTTCCCCTCCATCAGGCGCCCCGGCTGGCCAGGGGGAGGCAGTTTAGTGACCAGGATTACAGCATGTTTTTTGTGAGGGTACCTACCCTAGGGGACACGGGGAGAACATGCAAACTCCACACAGAAAGTGTGAGGACTTCTCCACTTACTGTAACTGTTACCAGTGTTGGGTGTAACAGCGCTATTGGGGCAGCGGTGGCCTAAGGTTTAGAGGAGCACCCTTGCTGCCGAAAGGTTGCCAGTTCGATTCCCCGGATGGGCAGGAAAAATATGGGTGGGGAAGTGATTGTCACCCAACGCCGCTGAAGTGCCCTTGAGCAAGACACTGCTCCCCCTGGAGCTGCTTAGTGGCCAACAGTATAAGACTGTGGTTGTACAGGTCAGCTCCCAGGTTTTAATGTGTGCATGTGTGTGTCTGTCTGTGTTACTATACAAACATTATGTAGATCTAAAAGCTCACAGCTTGTAGAGTGTCACTGAGTGACACTGTCATACGACAAAGTATAAAATAGGGCATAATAACACACACACACACACACACACACACACACACACACACACACACAAGCCACAAACCTGCCTAGAGATAGTCTATTCTTAGGTTCCAGATGTCATGTGTTTTTAAGTGTACTTAATGTGTATGAATCTGTTCATGAGTGTGCATGTTTGAGTGCATGTATGAAAAATGCATGACCAGGGGAGCATCCGTCGAGCATGTTTACTTGGCTGATTGGTCCGAATAGGAAATGACCTCACCACAGGATATTCCTACGTACAGTATGACCTACTGTATATCTAACTAAACCTGAGCTGCTGGTGACTATAGAGAAATACATATTCAGAATAGCCACACCAAACAACTTCATACTGTACATCTGACTTTTTCTACATTACTTAACCCATTCTGAACGGGAACCCGTTTTGGTGTTAGCATCATGTTATGCTTTAGCTATTTAAAAATAGCAGATCTACAAGCTCATAGCGCGCCACCGAGTGGCGCGCTACGAGCTTGTAGGTCTGCTATTTTTGAAAAATCGAAGAGCGACTGACATTTTTAGAATCTGATCTCAGGTCAGAATGGGTTAATCAGACCAGTGTGTGTCCAGTGGAAACCTCGTATGAATCTGATCTCAGGTCAGAATGGATATATAAGGTTTGTTGATAGCTGAAGAGACATACAGTATAAGGGAGAGAGGGAGTGGAGTGAGAAGAGGGAAACTAACTATAAGCTACATGTATATGAATGTCTGACGTGCATGTGTGTCGCTGTCACATTGTAGCCCCATGTGCATGTGCGCATCTGTCTGTGCACATCTTCTCTTTCTCCATCTTTGTTTCTCTCCGTATCCTCCTTTTTCCTACTGTATGTAGGACATAGCCCTGTTTATATTGTAGGCTATATGCTAAATCTGTAATTGTTTTAATGTTTTTGCTTTCAAGTTCCATGCCAGTGTCAATGCGTGCCATTGTCTATTCAGAGAGGAGAGAGAGAGAGAGAGAGAGAGAGAGAAAGAGAAAGAGAAAGAGAGGGAGAGGGAGAGGGAGAGGGAGAGAGAGAGAAGAGATAGACAAGGAGAGAGTGGTGGGTTCGAGTAAGGACTGAAGTGAACTTTTCCCCAACACTACCCCGTCACATCAGCAATAGAGGTTACACAGCAGATACAAGTCTCCTGATGGAGCCTGCGAGCTAAACGCTGATGACAGCTGCAACAGTCAGTAGCTATAGCTGAGGTCAGTCACGCCATGGTCTGACTGCAGGGACACTGGCGGAGAGAGAGAGAGAGAGAGAGGGAGAGAGAGAGAGAGGGGGAGAGAGAGAGAGAGAGAGAGAGAGAGAGAGAGAGAGAGAGAGAGCAGTGAGAGAGAAAGAGAGCAGTGAGACAAGTTTGCATGGAAAAAAGACACCTCCGAGACAAAGATGAATCATTTTAAGGATATGAATTCAAGAGAGCGTAAGGGATGAAGGGAGGATGGGATGAATTAATGACAGGGATGGAGGAGAGACATCAGAGAAGTTGTACAGTAGGTGTTTCTCTGGGGACAGTGACCCACTTCTCTGGATCCATCCATCCGTCCGTCCGTCCGTCCGTCCTTCCGTCCATACATCCATCCATCGGTCCATCCACTCCACTCACCCCTCTGCCTAACAACAGTGACATCACTGTTGTTAGTGACTCTAAGATAGAGAAAGAAGTGAATAGACTAAACGGAGCAGAGTAAAAGTGGCGAAAGAAAGAGGCAAAGTGGAAAATGTAAAGGGGGTAGGAGGGAGGGGGGTGACGACTGATTATCCCTTCATCTAATGAATGTAACTCGGCCTGGTCTGTCCAGACTAAAGCTTCACTCACAGAAAAGGAAATTAGGCCTACATTAATTTAACATGCAATTTACACAATTTCATCAACAGTGACTCACATGCAGTTTTGACAACGAAGAAGTATTTATGCTATAAATTTGATTTATTTACCAGACATTTTAATGAAAACTGTACACAGAATAGGAAAAGGGAAAATAATAAACATTATTTATAGGACATGATTTGCAAGCAACAATTTTTGGCAAGCATAGAATTACGATTGTCGTCATAAATATCATAGTTGAAACATGAGGGGAAGCGAGTCTGAAGGGGTGGCTATTGAGGCTTTGAACACGGCAAGGGTGCATGGGGGCGGCTTTGAAGTGAGCTGAGAGTGGTTGTTGAAGGCGTTGTATTTAAAATGTATTCTGTTTTACTGGGATGCACTGGTGAATATCTACCAGTAGCCTACTGGTGAAAACTAGGGACGCACAATGTAATCGGTAGCATAATCGGAATAAGCCATAATATAAAAATGCTATATCGATATCGGAATGGTCTCAAAATAATCCAGATTATTTAATCGGTTTTCACCAGAAAAGATAAAATAAAATGAAATATTTAAAAAATTCATCAATGAGTTCAATATAAATCAAAAGTGTCTTTACATTACACATTTTTCTACATTTAATTTAATTAAATGTCATTCAGTTGTGAAAACAGACACTTGGAAAAGAGTATAGACTAGGCGTTGGGCCAAGAGGCCCCTAGGGCCTAGGCTTTGTTCCATCGTGGTCCTCGGAACCGGTCAGAATCGGCAGATATGACCCTGTAAATAATCGGAGATCGGATATCAGTCATTATTTCATAATCGTGCAACCCTAGTGAAAACCCAACAGGATAATACTGGTGAATAATCTGGTTTTGTGAAATGGGATTAGAAGTATGAATCAGTGTCGTCAGTGGCCATATGCCTCCCCCGGAAGAATTAAGGATCATTAACATGTTTCTAGGAATTTTGAAATGAGCATATGGGCTTTATGAGCTGATGTCCTGTGTGTGTGTGTGTGTGTGTGTGTGTGTGTGTGTGTGTGTGTGTGTGTGTGTGTGTGTGTGTGTGTGTGTGTGTGTGTGTGTGTGTGTGTGTGTGTGTGTGTGTGTGTGTGTGTGTGTGTGTGTGTGTGTGTGTGTATGTGAGAGAGAGAGAGTGAGAGAGGGAGAGAGAGTGTTACGTGTTGTGGTGTCCCAGTAAACCAGATCATAGAGATTACTCAGTCCAGTGTGACTCTGTGGACAAAGGATTGATTATATTACGTCCTGTGACATCGTATACATAAACAGTAGGGCACCACCACACACGCATGCACGCACACACGCGCACACACACATACACAGACAGACAGAGCGTTGTCTCATAGGGTAACCTGATCGTTTGCCCATGAGGGTCCCACAGAGAGAGAGAGAGAAAGAGAGATGTAATGACCTGTGTCTGCCCTATGGTCTGCCCCTACGCACGCACGCACGCACGTACGCATGCACGCATGCGTACACACACACACACAGAGACAGACAGACAGACAGACAGACAGCGCGTTGTGTCATAGGGTAACCTGATCGTTTGCCCATGAGGGTCCCACCGAGAGAGAGAGAGAGAGAGAGAGAGAGAGAGAGACCTGTGTCTTCCCCTAGATGTAACAAATGTATCGGATAAATAAAAAATATTTGGAGGTGAAGAGAGAAATGGATATAATGAGTATCAGTGTGCATCAGTTATAGTATATATTTGACATTTTAACTAACACAATGGGTAGCCATGTTTTGTTTCTCATTGTTTCTATATATTATTATGTAGATTATGTGCACACATGCATGCGTGCATGTAAGTATGCACAAACACACAACACCTATTTTACAGTCTATGGTGTGGACACATCTGCCGGTGTAAAAACACCCTAATATCCACACAGTGATGTAGTCTGGCCGCGCGAGGCTAGACACACACACACACACACACGCACACACGCACGCACGCACGCACACACGCACTTGCGCAAAAAAAAAAACATGCGCACACACAGTGCAATTAACCTGAGACCCAGCATGTTTATATAACATGAAAATGTCTAACAACGGCATTAGCTCACATCTTTCTCGCGGTATTTAAGTCTAATCTCATTCCGAACTACAAGCTCCTTAAAATCTTTTGTATTTATACATACTTAATGACATATTTGTAGATTCTATTTTTGGCACCGGCTATAGGTT
Source organism: Protomyctophum bolini (assembly GCF_963924005.1). NCBI lineage: Eukaryota > Metazoa > Chordata > Actinopteri > Myctophiformes > Myctophidae > Protomyctophum > Protomyctophum bolini. Next base: position 10,525,125 of record NC_137872.1, read on the forward strand.
AAGAAACTGTGTCTTAATGCTTGGGAGAACTTTAACAGTCTGTTGTGTTTTTGAATAACAGTCCACGTGAATGACACGCAAAGTTCTCTGGACATGTAGCGCAGGGGTGTCCAAAGTGCGGCCTGCGGGCCAAATGCGGCCCTGGGATAAATGTCATGCGGCACACATACCTCAATTGTATTATTAATGGCCCCGTGATTTTGTAACCCATTTTTCAATTATCTAATGTGATCCTGGGCTCTACACACCCTCCGCCAACCTAGTCCCCATACATGGGGGACAAGGGGAGAGCAACGGACTTGAACTCATGCTTCCTTTATGCCTGAGTGTCCAAGTTGCTCCTTTACACCTGACAGGGGGAGGGGGGGGGGGGGAGTTTCCCTGGTTGGACGTAGTGCGTGGAAGGAACCAGTTCCTTTCCCCTCCATCAGGCGCCCCGGCTGGCTAGGGGGAGGCATTCAAGTTTTTTAACCTGGGCATTTCCCAGAATATAATTTTCAAGTGTTCCTTGTTCCTTCTTCCTTGTATTATTATTTTTACGTTGCTCCTCTGGTTACATTTGGTAATGTGACATACAGTATGGCTGAAAAAAGGCTGAGAGACACTTTTTGTTCATAGCACTCACCCGATAAAAGACCATTTGAAATATTGATGATGATATGAGTTCAATAGAATCGTTTAAATGCGATGCACATGTATGTGACTTTGTTATAGACTAGTCCGACACTACATTATGTGACTTTGTTATAGACTAGTCCGACGCTACATTATGTCAGGAGATATAGTTGGTTGGCCCTTGGGTGTTTTAATATTTTCTAATATGGCCCCCTTTGAAAAAAGTTTGGACACCCCTGATGTAACGTATTCATTCGACATTGGAGCCACGGACCACCATTTGATGAGATTTATCCTCTCTGGCCCAAAACTTGCTCTATTGTGGTACCAGAGATGACAGGCAAATTCCTCTAAGTTATCTAATTGTCTAGACTTATTTAAATTAAGTAATGCAGATGTTGATATGTATTTGGCTGTGCCCCGCCAACCCCCCAATCTGAAATTGGTTTGTGTCAGGGACCCGCACTCATTACTAGTTTTAATGAACTATTCTGTGGTATTACGGCCTTGTATGCTGATCGGGTTCATTTAAACTGTTTATTTTTGTAATCTTTTAGATACTGTAAGTTTAGTATTGTTATTTACGTACTGTTTTTATTTATATGTAGGCCTAGGTTTTTCACAATGCATGTACAGTACAGTACTTGTACTGTGACAATAAACATCTTGAAAATGGTTAACCTACAGTATATTAAAACATAACTTCTACATTTTGTTCAATTTAATATGTAGAAAACGAAAGCTTCTTTGAGCGTACGGTTTCCCTTTAAGCCGCTAAATTATTTCCCCTGTTGTACTGTACTGTACTGTACTGTACTGTAGTGATGCAACAGAGTTTCATAATGTACAGATTAATGTTACATCTGACCTGAAAGGAAAGCTGGAGGTGGAGTGTGATAATCACTAGTGAAAATGCAGGTTATATCTAATAATGCAAATAAGATATATTGTCAAAAATATATAGTTTGCTGAAGAAAGAGAGCGGTGCAATAAACATTTGATAAAAAACTAATTTAGATGGTATCCTTGTTCCCCAAACCACAACTGTTGTTGGCTTCTATCTGTATCCTCTCTGATAGGAATGTTAATATAACAAGACACTATACATCATGTTTACATCCAGTAGACACGGAAGATGAATAACACAATCAGTGGAATCTCAGGGGCCCCAGCATTTATGCTAATAGATTTCCAATTAGTGTTTTCTGATTCCATTAGGGAGGAGGCTTGGATGTATGCTGCTCTGTATATCTCTGCTGTTGGGAAGAAACTACAAAATGTTCATTTATCAGGAAATGAAAAATATTAATTGTTCAGGATATTAAGAAAACCTTATATTGCTTGAAAACAAAGCAGTAATGCCTCATCAAAGTTGGTGTTGTGACTTTATATATTGTCAATTATTTCCATGAGAGGGAGAGAGGTGGTGGAGTTAGTTGTTTTAGCAGACAGTTTGAGGGTCTAATGGAGTTAAGAGGTTTTGTCCCAAGCGCTTTTTACTACCTTTCATTGGTTCAATATTTTCGAAACAACACACAGATGTAAAGGGCATTCGAGTTAGGTGGTTTCCTCCCGACAGCAACAATATGATGTCTACTTCCCAAAGCTTACTGCTTATGTGGAGTCTATATTGGAATAAAATTAAGTATTCATGGCTTTCAAGAGGAGTGGAGTGGAAAGGAGAGAGGAGAGATGAGAAGTGGAGGGTTGAGGGGAGAAAAAGTCATTAGGTCTATATTGGTCCCCTGAGGTTTTTCTCAAAGGCTCCATTTATAAATGATTAATAACACAGCTATATTGTACTGCCTCTCCTTCATATCGCTGTTCGATATCTCTTTCCCCACACACACACACACACACACACACACACACACACACACACACACACACACACACACACACACACACACACACACACATATATATATATATATATATATATATATATATATATATATATATATATATATATATATATATATATATGTATGTATGTATGTATGGAATCACAAACAGAGAGAGAGCATAATGACAGAATCAGAAAGAGAGTGGGAAACAGACAAATTTTACTTATCCTAACGAGGTTTGGCTAAAGTGATTAATGAAGTAATTCATGTTCTCTGGAGTTGATTATGAATTCTACTTAACAGACCAGGCCTGAAGGCAAAGGTTTAATTACAGAAGGAAAGAGACGTTTTTAAAGAGACATTTGTGGTTCAGGAGCTAGGCCTGCACGCACGCATGAAATACCTGAACATTTGCTGCCATTAACTGCTGTACAGTATGTTGGTTACGAGTGCTAAAGCAGCATGGATATGTGTGCAGACGCTGAGGAGAGGAGACATTACAGCTAACTGGATAATGAGTGAAAGAAATATGAATGTAGAGAGGTTCGATGGCATGCACTAAAAAGAAGGTTTACAGTAATAAAAATCACTCCTGTGTGAAGTGAGGGGCGCTCTAGTCATCGTACATCATCATCAATAATGGTGGTCCCTTAGTAGCCAAGGGTGGCCTGGCACCGCCATACATTTGCCGATTTGCTCAGACACATAGGCCTATGACGTAAATTCTCCATTCATTGTCAATGGCATTTAATGTTTCTGTTCAGACAGAAACTACACTATAGCTGTTTATAGGAGAAATACTAAATGCTTCTTCTCCACATTTAGTTCTAGAGACATAAAGCAGACCCAGGGCTCCATCTTGCGCCACCCTTATTTATCCCTTATCCCAAAACTAATTTGCCATTTTTTACTATTTTTAAAAACATTTTAAAATAGTTCAACTAGCTACTATAGCTACTTGAACTATTTTAAAAGGTTTTTTTAAATAGTACATTTTTTTGTTTAGGGATAAGTGTTAAGGGGTGGCGCAGTGTCCCAGTCCTCCCACATGACCTGAGAGGCCGGAATGGTGGGCATTTTATTTTTAAGTTTCAGCTTGAAACGCTGGCTCTGAAGTTTCTGAACCAATCAGAGCATCGCATCCCTCCAGGCTCTGGGGCCTATAAATCCGTGACTTCCTCTCACGTTTGTAAACAAAGTGACATAAATACGTGGGGCAAAGTCAGGGGATTATATCTAACCTATACACAACCTATATACATATATTTTAGCGTGATGATTAAGTTTAAAACGAGTAATACACTGTCTGGATGTAATCTTGAATGGGATTAATGGGAGTTGTATGCCCATATGATCACCACAGATATGGTCTAAAAGTGCGTATTTCACTACACCTTTAAAGAAAAGGTATCCTCTCCTCCCCTTTCCTGTGCCGCCAACCCCCTGTAAGTTTTATGCTGTAACATAAAAGACATGTGTCCCGCAGCTGTTTGCTCCACTGGGGCTCCTGTGAATAGAGAATGAACTAATTACTCTCTACAACATTTACATGGCTGTGGCCCCTGGGCTTCCTAAACTTCTCTCACGTGTAATAAATTCAGTCTTTGGCCCGCGGCCCGGGCTCATTAAAATGTGGTAAAATGGGGCACTGCATGTGGGGGGGTGAGGTGGAATACTGTGTCGAGGATTGAGGTCATGTCACTCTTGATGCTTATACCTTTCACTTTGAGACGGATATAGTTTGGCTTACTGTAGTGGTTACACTCATTGGTGTGCACCATTTTAGGATGATGTGGCTGCACTGCAGGCAATGTGAGGCGATGTGCTGAAGACATCGCTCGATTTGAACATTCCCAACTCGATGGAAAAGTGAGAACAGGCTGCATGGCATTATGCCAGTGCCAGTTGAATATTTCACTAGCCAGGTTGTATCCCCCCTACTGTTAAGCGTATGCAATGCAATTCCCTCTTCTGTCTTCTCCCTCTTTCTTCATCAATCATTCCATTATCCCTCAACTCCGCCTCACCATCCCATTGGTCCCCCAATCATCAGTCCACCATCACCTGCAATAAATACACCTGTACACTTGCATTCAGTTGCTTTTTTGTGTTCAGACCTTCAGTCTTTTGTGTCAAAATCAGGCCTCTTAGTTTGTCAGCATGCTGTTTGGGGTTTTCTGTTTTATCAGGGAAACAATAGGTAACATTTGGGGTACCCTCTACATTTTCATCACGTAGGAGGTATTTTCAGAAAAATGATAGAAGTGCACTATCTCACCAGATACCCATCCAACAAGACAATCATTTCTGGCATCCACACAATAGTTTAAGAAAGTTTGTGTGCTTTTCTTTTCTTTGACAGAGATATCAACTACTGAGCACCATGCTGGGCTAGATTCTTTCTACATGGTGACTGTTGGCATTATCATCTGGTGGCGTTTTCTTTGGGTCCTGTTGAGTGAGTATATATTGCGTTAACGCTATTTTATACTTTCATTTATTATTGAATGACTGAGTCACCCAGGTGGACAATGTTAGGTTCAGGCATAATTTCTGTGAGGTTAGGGTTAGGCATAGTGTTTGCAAGGTTATCGTTACGCTTAGGCATAGTTTTAGTGAAGTTACATTTTAGGGTTTAAACGCAATCGGGGAGAAACACCAATGAAAGAGGGGGTTTCAAGTTTTCTAGGCCTTTGATAAGCCTTTCAAGCATGGATCAAAAAGGTAGTATTACAGAAATCTGTATTTCAGTGTGATAATTATCAATAGCTGGTCCCATTCGAGGGTAGGAATGGTTTATGACCATTCCCTCATCGTCAACATGGTATGTGAAAGGGTATTCTCAGCATCAGAATTGATTTGTCAAAGGCACCTGACCAAGTGACAAAATATGCCTGTTGGGATTGTATCTTGTCGCATATAACCACATCAGGTCCTCTGTCCTCTTTTGTAGATTACGGAAATCATCCAATAATGTTGGATTGTAATGAAAACCCCCTTGCCATCTGTATTCTCCATCATCTGCTCAGTGTCTCAGCTGACCTCAGTACTGTCTCAAATGAAAAACCTTAACTCAGCTCGCTGATCACACAGTGCAGCTGTAGATTTTTATGATTTCCTATGATTTCCACCTATAATTTCCAAAATGGGGAAAACGAGGGTTAGTGTGGTTAGAAAGACGGAGAGCGACAACTATACCCAAATTAAAGGAACCTATACAGCAGGAGTAGATAGTTTATTTATAGATAAGAGCACTTTGTAAGAGCACAAAGTAACCAGCCGACACTGCCTTAAAAATAACTTGCGAGGGTTTTGGACGTGCTTCTGTGGAATTTCGCCACATGGCCCTTGAAGTATACATTTGGTACGAGTTTGAAACTTCAGTGCAAAACGATGAAGGACAGTTGTGTTGTAGTCGAGCAGTAGACCTTGAAGTGAGGCTTTCAGATCGAGTTTGTAAAATGAAAGGATTTCATAAAACCATTCACCACACACTATATTCTCTGTTTCCTCCATCTTTTCTCTCATGCCTGTATTTGTCTTCTGTCCTGCACTCAGTTTAATCAGTTCTCTTTTTCTCTCTCTGTCTCTCTCTCTCCCCATCTCTCATAATACGTATCTTGAAACATGTGCACAGCACTCCAGAACGCCCACTCTGCCATCGGTAGATGCCCCTCATGCAGGCATGCTGCTAGAAGTGGGTCAGAACAGTGGGAAGTATGTCAGAGTGCACGCGTGGGCTGCTCACAACAAAACACCCTTCACACATACGATTCTGCTGGTGTGTGTGTGTGTTCCCTCTAACTTTTCCTCATAGCTCTATTTCTAAAATACCACATGATGAATCAGTTTATCAAACACATGGTGTATACAGACGCTTACTGTATAGGTGCTGACTGTTGGCGCCTGCATGACGACACATTGAGGTTAGACAACACACTCCCTATTTGGGAGTAGGAAGTTATATGGCCGTGGCATGAGTCAAAGGGACATCAGAGGCCTGTCTGCTGGCCACCCTTCCTGCCCTCCCATGATCCAATATTACCAGTAAGACGCGCAAACGCGGGAAGCGAACGCAGCTCGTACATATTTAAGTTAAGTTATTTTTAAGTTAAGTTTTGAACTTAGCCATAACCATATAAGGAGTCCCCAAAGCAGCTATACGTCCAAATATGGAGTGTGTTGCATCAATCACAAACAAATCACTCAGCTCCATATATGGGCACAAAGGTGGGACACAGACAGACACACACACAGACAGACAGACAGACATGATCTGCTAGGTCTCATAGTAAGTGCTCACTGCGTTCGCAAATATAGTATCGGATAGAATTCAGAGCACACCTAATTAACTCATGTTTGGGTAAGACTGACATCATATTGATGATGTCATATTGATGATGTCAGCATGGAACTCTTTATTTGGGGCAGGCAGAAAGACAGGCAGACAGCAAGGCACACAGCCTTGACAAATAGACCTGTGTAAGTTCTACCCAATCACCAGAAAGCAATGTCTGCCAACTACTATGCATTTCAACATTTAGTAGTTAGGTTTAGGTAGGGTTACATTTATAGGCTAGGCTAGGGCAGGAGAATGAAGATGGCTGCACCCTGTGGCAGGGTGGCGGGTCAGTGTTTTCATTTTGTCAATTCTTTCGGGAGGATCAGTAATTCAACAACACTAACGTTACGCCGGGTTTCAGTAAGTTCTGTGTGCCGTGTTCCGTTGAAAGCCAAAGATAAAATTGAAAGTGTTGCATCACCGTGGACGTTAATGGGTTCAGTCTGTCTCCAGAGACTCCCTGTCATCTCCCAAGACAAGAGTCCCTTGGAGGAACGGTTTGCACAGCTGCTGTATCAGCAGGAGCTGGAGAAGAGCCTGCTGTCTGACCACGAGCTGCGTCTCCTGGAGGACGCCGAGAGGTTGAGGCGCAAACAATCCGATGATTACGAGGACGAGGAAGAGGAGGATCGCCACAGCGACGAAGAGATCGTGCTGGCTCGGGACCTGGAGGATGCCTGGGAAGAGAAACTCAAGCGGTTCCTGCCTGAACCCAGGAGGACTGGAGCTGAATTAGAGGACATGTCTTCATTGGAGCGCTGTTTGGCTGACTCCCTGGTTCTGCTGGTGGAGCAGAAGGTCGGAGACCAGAAACATTGGTTGCTTCCTCAGGTCAGCTGGGAGACGGGAGAGACCCTGAGACAGACTGCTAACAGAGCTCTGGCTGCCAGTCTGCCAGAGGCTGCCTTGCACGCCATGTTCCTGGGTAATACCCCCTGTGGCGTCTATAAACACAAAGTACCCAGAGCCATGTGCACCGAGACCTTCGTGGGAGCCAAGATCTTCTTTTTCAAGGCCATCCTGTCCGACAGTGCCAGGCTCTCCCCATCTTCCGAAACCCTTCCTTTTGTGTGGGTGAAAAAGAGTGAACTGCAGGACTACCTCAAACCAGCATACCTGGAGAAGGTCAACAGCTTTGTCCTCAACTTGTGACGAAACGGAGAGAACCTGCTTGGAGTCTGACTCTGTCTGTACCATGGAATCATCTGTGTTAGTTTGACCACATCAACCATTCCTATTCTGGGGGTAAACATTCTGCAAAAACTGTCTTCACTATATGATGACACGGTATGCCCAAATTCCAAGTTCCAAGTTCCATGTCAGCCAATGCACTTTCCGTGTCTGGATAGCTCAGTCTGTAGAGCTCTTCCCTTTGCACCACAAGTTCATGGGTTAGATCCCGGCACCGCCAGCTCAATAGCATGGTTTGTGTGTGGTCAACTTGTACGGTAAGTACTGGGGCCAGGGGTCTAGCACAATGCACTGCGGATGTTCTCAGCTGATACTGAGAATAAGCCTCTCCAATCTACTTACCATGTGGAGGAAATGGAGTTTGTAAAGCTCTTTGGATAAAAAGAGCTATACATGCACCATTTTAAGATCCCAACCGGTGATCTCCACTGAGGTGGACTCGGAGTGTGGATTCTTTCTAGACGTTGTAGTGAGACAATGTGCAGCCATATTTCAATTGCTTGCTTGTAAAGATCAGCCTTTGCTGGTCGTGGAGAATGAAGGGTAGATTATTGTATGACCCATGGAACAAGAAGCAGACTGTTATAGTTCCACCATGAGACCAATTTGGGGTGGGGTGTCTTCCTTGGCTTTCTGGCTGCATGTACGTAAAGTTTGACAGATTAGCTGCAGGCGGGCAGACGGACGGACGGACGGACAGACAGACAGACAGACAGACAGACAGAGTACCTCAGATTCATGCAAATAAAATACATCAAATAGCAGAAGAACTACGTAGGTTGCCTTTGTGATAAGATAGGAAGGATACACCTTTATTGATCCCACGAGGGAAAGTCATACACATCTAATTGAAAAATAGCCAGTCAGATAAAACAGATACAAAGAGAATGATAAGTAGAGTCAAAAAGAAGGCAAAAGTAGAGAAATTAATCGTAGCGTGAGCAAGAGTGACATCATTATAGTCATATCATGGCATGAGATATACATAAAGTCATTTCTAGGGTAAGCTATATACTCCTTTAATGATTAAGGTTTTGTGATGTCTTTTTTGTGTGCACAATATATCATTTTTACTGAGTAATCTAGAGCAGAGAGTAAGTTTATGGCCAGTATTCAGTATGGCAGTATTCAGTAAACCTGACTCTGGCCAGTAGTCATGTTTAGTCCGAAACATACTCAAAGCTCTTTAGATACGTCACTAAAGTTTTATACTGTTGGTGGTTTGATCCAGCGCCCAGCAGATATTTGATTATGCATATCTTTTGTCATTATTTTGATGCCTTTTTCACATTGAAAAGCAAGACATCAGAAAACAATGTGTGATTATGTTTTCGTTTATCTTTCTCATTTTTTAACATAATACACACACGCACATTTACATCTGTGCTGAAATGCCTGAAAACTTGGTTCAAGGCCTTGCAAGAAACTAGACACTATTCATTGAATAATTTATGTAGCATGCATCATTCCTTAGAGAATCAACACAAACACACACACGCGCACACGCACGCAAGTACACTTACACACGACCAAATGATTTCATCGTTTTCTTGATGACCTCAGTCATTTACCGGTGCCTAATAGTCTGTGTCATTAGTTCTATTTCAGTGCATGTGTCCAGTTCATTGACACACGCACGCACACAGGCACGCACGCACACAGGCACTCACACACATGCACATACACTCACAATCAATCTGAGAACCCATTCTATTAAAAAATACGTATGTTTTTAGAGAACATAAACTCACACCTGAGCATTAAATCACACAGTCACACATGCACAGTTACATTGGTGTACTGTTCAACATGTAAACACATTGACACATTTAAATTGGTAAGGCAGGGGTCTTCAACAGCGGGATCCTGAGGAGGTCCTCAGAGGTTACAGATAGGATAAGGATAGGGGGATCTAGGGTAAAAATAAAGAAATCAAGTATTGAAGGTTTAAATGGTTAAATGTCTGAAATGAACAAAAGTAACATGGTCAGAGGAGCAAGTTGTTAGTTTATGATTTCCTCTCAGCAGGAGTCTGTGCGTGCGTACAGTACGTACAGTAAGGGGCTTAGTATAGACCCTCGGGGGACACGGGTCAAATGGTTAATACTACCAATAGGATGTGGATAATTAGAAATGTAATCTTCCAGTTTTGATGCTCTAGTCTAGTGTATCTTATTAATAGCTGGGTCCCAATTCGTTATAATTGTGCACTTGGTGACAATTTTTTGATTTTTGGCATGGTGTTATTAGGTATGGTTATAACTTATAAGGTTTTCAAAAAGTATCGCAAACGTCTGTTTGCAATGAATCTAATATTAAATGAGTCAGTATATGGTTACAAATCAAAATAATTGATAAAAGAGATTTTCCAATGGATTATATTAGTATCGGGTATGCTAAATAACATTTGGGTGAAAATCATTTTCAAGATGGCGTCCACGATGGCTGCCGTGAGCTAAAAATGCCTATTAACTGGGATTTAATACATAAAAAATCATAACAATTATGCACTTGGTGACAAGTTCTTGATTTTTAGCATGGTGTTAGGGATGGGCATAACAAGTTGGACTCGCCCCCTAGTGGTCCGTTTGCAATGAATCTAATATTAAATGGGCCAGTTAAAAACCATGATAATGGATAAAAGAAAATTTTCAATGGATTCTATTAGTATTGAGTATGCTAAATAATATACTAAAATGTAGGAAAAAATAACTTCTGGAAAGGCATAATTTTCAAGATTGCTGCATAATGTTTTCAAAAACCATCGCAAACAAGTTGGGCTCGCCCCCTAGTGGTCTGTTTGCAATGAAACCAATGGTGGCCTATTTAACATTGGATTCATTGCAAATGGACCACTAGGGGCCGAGCCCAACTCGTTTGCGATGGTTTTTGAAAACCTTATGCCCATCCCTAACACCATCAATATTAAGCCCATATACAGTATGGGAATGCCCATATATGGAGATCCCTGATGTCATCAATATTGGCCAACAACTCTACATCTGACCTCAAACCCTTAGATCTCCATATATGGAGCTGACCTGTTCTGACATTCCATATGTTGGTCCATCCCCATCAATCCTTCCTCTTCGATGTCTCCCTTTTGACTGATCGCAAAGTTATTAGTGCAGCCGTGCCCGGCAGCCGGCGAAAACTAGAGTTCTCAACAGGCCCTAAAATGAAGGCCCGGCCCTACCTGGGCCCTCATTAAACCCTGTACAATCAAGACACTGCCCCCGCTGCCACCTTTAGATCTCCATATATGGAGCTGACCTGTTCTGACATTCCATATGTTGATCTGACCTCATCAAACCCTGTACACTCTTACACTGTAAGACACGCTCCATATATGGCCAGTACAGAATTCAGTCCATAATAATGATTAATTTGACCCCCCATGCCAAAGCGCCAGCGCTCGCCCAGAAGTCTGCCATCACCCAGGTGGATGCGTGCACGCGCCACGCGCCATCGCCCTCAGGGCGTCTTACTGGTACTTAGAAAAGAATGAGACACAAAAGGTTTTGAAATGTAGGCTATAAAGAAAACACCTTAAAATTAATCTAAATAATTTGAGGTTCCATAAACACAGAGGACTCAGAGCAGACCTTTTACTGTAGGCTATAGTATACTGTACAAAACACAAAAAAACATAGTTTTGCGGTGACATCAACATGCTATGAGTATGACAAAGAGTGACACGAATCCCAAAGGAGGCTGACGGAGACAAAGGGACAGGACACAACTAACTAAATGTGAAAGATATTTTGCTAACTTAATAATTCATGGAAATAACGCACAAACCTTTTTTTGCTTGCTTTGAAAACAGTGCCATCTGTATAAGTAATAATCAAACCCATGCTAAAGCACTCTAAAAATAACCCGCTCACTCAGATCAGCCAACGCAGGGAAGCTGGAAGTACCCTCACTAAAAACGCCGGGACAACGCTCCACACGTCCCAAACTCTTCTCCCTTCTGGCTCCAAAACTGTGGAATGCACTTCCCATTGCAGTCAGAACTGCAGCATCACTCCCAATCTTCCGCCGTAGTCTGAAAACCCACCTTTTCAGACTCCATCATGGCCCATAGCACTTACCCCACCCCCTTAGATAGCAATTCTAGTAGTCATAGCACGTCATAGTACATATGTGTAGCATAGTAGTATAGATGTATAGCTTATATGTATAGTTTCATTATAGATATACAACTGTTACTTTCTTAGCTACGCATGTTTCATGATAAATGTCTTTATGTGATGTATTCCCATGCTTTTGTTCTTGCTTAATGTAAGTCGCTCTGGATTAAGAGCGTCTGCTAAATGCCTAAATTGTAAATTGTAAATTGTAAATTGTAACCCATGAGTCCCAGGGAATTACAGAGATATCAGCACAGAGACAGGATTTTGAACTCCTGAACTAATGTTTTCCTCACTCAGTCAGGAAGCACAAACACCCATGGGGCCAGGATGTATAGACGCACACACACACGAGTGTGCGCACACACACACACACACACACACACACGCACCAAGCCATGTTTATCATCCTGCCTGGACTCCCATATGCGATCATCTGCATCTCAGGAGATTTTCCACTTCCTTTTTGTCGAACCTTTTTTCCTTCTCTCTAAAATCCCATCCTTCTTGGACCTTCCAATGACCTCAGATAAGGCTGTGTGTGTGTGTGTGTGTGTGTGTGTGTGTGTGTGTGTGTGTGTGTGTGTGTGTGTGTGTGTGTGTGTGTGTGTGTGTGTGTGTGTGTGTGTGTGTGTGTGTGTGTGTGTGTGCGCGCGCACGTTTTTGGGCATTGTATCAACCACATTACATCACCGCCACCGCTATTAGAGATGATGTAATCATTAAGAGACCCAGCTGTGGGTAAAATCCTGTGATTACCTCTGAGCCAATCAAGTTAATAACGACATAATCAATAACAGGTCATATTGGATGACAACATCTTTTACAAAACACCGGTACCTATAGTTGACCTCTACAAAATGTAATTTTACTGTAAAATCACTGTAGTCGCTATTTTCTGTTACTGAACAAACACTCTATAGCAATGAGAACTATCAGAAGCTATTTAAGGGGCTATTTAATACTTATTTTAACCAAAGACAATCACTCACCCTACCTTTATCCTCAGAGTTATGTTTTTTGACCCATTCCATTTGTTTCTGTTGGAGATATATACGTAATCTCCAAGCGCTATGAAACTTGCATGGCTATGGGGCAAAGTAAGTAATAACTGACTTCTTGTTCACATCAAATTAATATATTAATATCAGTTTAACTAGTAAATATTTACTTAGGACCTCATTCACACGTATCAACACCAATCAAGCAAATGTTTTTTTGTTTTTTTTGGGCCAATGCTTTTCCAATGGGAGTCACATGGTTTGATCAAACATTTGTGTGTGATTGCTCTTATCACTGCAATCCAATCGCTGAAGAAGGTGGGCCCTTTTTTTCCCAAGCTACTTGGCAGGTGATTGGCAGATCCCACCCGTGGCTGCCGCTGATTGGTCCGAAACGCGGCCGGTTCGGTTCATTGCTACTGCGCTAGCGATTCCAGGGCCTTTAACCAATTTAACTTAATTAGCTTTGTTGACGGGTTCCCCCAGGGTTCTAACCACGGCCCCTTGTTTTTTTCCACTCTGCACCATATCTCTTTACCACAAATAGCCAGTCTATAAGCTCACAGTCAATGAGCTCAATATAAATACATGTTGCATTGTGATGCACTTATTTTCACCAAATGGTCGTGCCAAAATAGGGACTCTAGGGTTTCATGTGGTCTATGGGATCATTGGTGTTAAACTATGTGAATGTACAATGTGAAATATACACTGGGTGAATGCAGATGAAAAATCATTACACTGTTTCCGATTCAATACAATTTGGAATCTGTATTAAATTACATTATGGAAATAGCCTTCTTGAAGTTAATGAGTTGTGGGAATGCAATCAACACATTCTCCATAATCAATAAGTCAGCAGCCACTCAGTGATAAATAGGAAAACGATACTGCACCACTGATCAATAATAACCTTTAAATTACCAATGAGTTGTCATCGAGCAGATTGATCTATATATAGTCATTAAAATGAATGGTATGACCTCATGTATTGGCGTCTGCACACTTGCACGAGCACATGAACGTATGCGTTCATGAGCTATATACTTAAATAAATACATTCTGTGCGGGGTATTTTTTCAAGTGTCAGAATTTGGGAGTGCTTGTTGGATATCACTCAACAGCCCTGAGTACCACCTGTTTGGAATTTGCAGATAATGCAGGAGGCAAAAAATCACCTGCAAGTAATTTCTTGACAGGTCATAACAAGTCTACAGTGGATTTTTATGAAACAAACACTTTGCAGATAGAAATAGGATAATTCAAGATTTTCGGACAGCTGCAATGTTGGCGAGTTTGATGTTGTTTAATACAATCACACACTTCTGTTTGGATGAATGGGAACTCAATGGAAAATTGCATCTAGTTAGCACCTTGCTGGCAAGATGGCCACGGTCTCCATAAGGTCATAATTGGTTTGAGCCCAAAATTCACACAAGACACAAATATAAATGCTGTAGCTTTTAGCAACAACATGGGGGTCAAGCAATGAATATGCAAAAAGCTATATGCCCCCTAATAAAGTTTATAAAACTTTAGGGACATATTTTGATAGATCATGGTTTCTAGATCAATTATTATTATTATTATTATTATCTTCAAGTACCAACAAACACACTGCCTTAGTTGTAACCGTAGACAGTAATTTTCCACAAGGAAATAAGAGAAGACACAAAGTGTTTAGACATGTGGGGAACACCTATAGCTCTGGGCCCAATGAGTTTGATCCAGGCCAGATGTGACTGCTAAAATCAGCCACGGAGCCACCAACCTTGCAGTCTAGTAATCCTCATAAGAAATAATGGAAAATCCTGCAACCTGTCAGGTACAGAATAGGCCTAACTGGAAATACTGTGGACATTGAGGGACCTCTAGTGGCTATGATTGTTTACTGCATCCAATTCAGCCTGGATTGTTTTGGTACTGAACCTAAACCCTTTTCATCTTTCCATTCATGAATGAAACATATTTCATCATACAGTATCACAGGATTCCCTACTATCCATTTAGCACTTTTAAGTAGGCTACATATCTTTATCTCAGCCATGGTGACCATTCATTGACCTGTGGATAAACCCATGCACGCCTTGATTACGGTAATATAGTGACTTATAACCGGTCTCAGACTTACACACAGATGAATACATAACATTTTATTGTTCTTAGATGATATTTATCACGTTACTGTACATATCTGTAACAGTTTGAGTCTTGGCTGTCCAACTCAGTTGGCTGCTGCAGACTACCTGAAATGTAGAAGAAGAGAAGAAAAGTTCTATATTTGCCTCCATTAGTTAATCTATTATCTTAGACTCTTAGACTTTCACGTCTAGTGATTTTTACTAGTTGACTAGTTGCCTAGATTACTAGTCGACTAGTTGTTACTAGCCTACCCACAAAAAACAAAAAAATATATTCTTTGAAATAATATTTGTACAACAACTGTATACATTGGTGACTATAACTATAATCTAGTTGATTTTGAGGCCTACAAAAACGGGGGAACTAGTGGATTTACACACACACACACACACACACACACACACACACACACACACACACACACACACACACACACACACACACACACACACACACCGTACTGTACCTCTTATGCCCTATATCCTTTTCGTTCCACAGTCCTCCGGAGCTCATTCAGAATGATGTCCTTGCAGTTCTTCATGTTCTTTGCAGAAATCTCCATCAGGGTCTCCATCTGCTCTCGGGTATAAGGCATGTGGAGGGTGGAGTACTCCTCCCTCATCTGCTCAATCTCCTCTGCATCTAGATGGAATTGACCCGAGACAAAATACATGTGTTTCGTTATTTATTTCAACCCATGGAGTCCCTATTTTGGAGTCTTACAGATCACTTCCCTCTCAGTCTTACGTATGTAAACAAGTATAGTGCTTTTTCTGGTTTTATCCTCTTTATTTTGTATTGACCTGTACTTTCCTTGAACTGTACCCATTCTGCAAACTGTTAATAACATTTTCAATCAATCAATCAGTGTCCATGAACTAAAAGCATGGACAGCCTAATTGCTACACAAGAAAGACTGCCAAACATGATGAATGTTTTGCCTTCGATGTGAACGTAAAGCATCACACCTTTGCAATTCTTTCTGTTGAAGAGAGGCATGTAGATGATGGTGGGTTCGTCTTGTTCTCCCTGGATAACATAGCAGTCGTTGGGCCAGTCCTTATGCTCCAGGATCCTCTCGTCTATCTCTGGGAAAGGTTTGTTCACCTTAGCTGCGTAGTCTCTGGCATTAGTCAGGTCCTGCGGGACAGTGGAACAATGTTAATTCTCACACACACACACACACACACACACACACACACACACACACACACACACACACACACACAAAAACTCAGCTTCCCATCATCATGCACCTGTGCATAGTGTGAAGATCAACAGCGCCACTTGTTGGTACCTGTTGGTACCCTAAACATACAGACATACAGACAGACATAGGGAGGGACAGACATAGCTGGGCATTGGAGTGGCTGCATTTATTAACCAGGCTAGCTGCACCCTATGGGCACTTGCACCACTCAAAGAAAGACTGTAAGAATGCCTGTTACGGCCAGCCATATTAGTGTATATTTGTAGGCTATTTAGATATACTTGTATTACATTATTTAGTATTCTGTATTTATATTGTGTTGCTGTGTTAATGAGGTGGAGAACTGGAGGTGTTGAGTGCCACCTCCAGCCTGGATCAATTGATAGTCAAGTCTGTTGATCACTGAAGTCTGCCAGCTGCTCATGGAGAATTGGTTCCCTCCATGGAATGGCCAGCTCTGATGAACCCTGCTAGCATTGGCTGAGACCATGAGCCAAATTCCAATACCCCAAATCTCGGCCACTCGTCCACTCAAACTCACAGTCACTCCAGCATGGCAAATTATGGTGAAAGTGGTGACCTGCTGAAATATGTGACAATCTTGTAGACAATCTCATAATGTTAGAGTCTTATGTAAATTGTTGCCGTTTGTTCATTAGCAGAGTTCAACCTACAGTATACTGTATTTAAAATGTAAAGACTTCCATGCATGTTGTGTGAAGTCCACAAGATGGTCACATATTTTGGCAGGTCAACAAATTCACCATAATTTACCATGCTGGAGTGACCAAATGTGAATGAACTAGTGGCCGAGATTTGGGGTATTGGAATTTGGCTCATAGGGTTTCCAAACTTTTGATCTCATTGACTCGTCACCCCAACCTAACCCCAGAGGTAATTGTATGCACATAAACGTGCACATTTGGTATTTGGTATTGGTTTGGGTCGCAACCCCAACTTTGGGAAACCCTGAATTAGACTATGGGGAGAGGAGTGTAAGCTTTGGCATCAGAGAATCATAGACTAGTCCCCAAATTAAAAAACAAACCTTTTAAAACCTTTTCACAATGCATGTACTTGTACATCTGTGTGACACTAAACATCTTGAATCTTGAATCTGTGTTCTGTGAGCCTGGTTTCCAGCCTAATTTGCTGCGTTACATGATTTGTTTTGTCACTTTGCGACTCATGAGACCGCATTTCCGGGGGTCCCCAGCCAAAAACGTTGAGAACCCCTGTGCTAGCTTATGGCTGTGACTTGTGCTCATTCTGGTGCTTCTGCTCTGCTAAACACCGTTTCTCCACAGGACTCCACTGCTGTCATGGCTGCCATGGTTCCATGCCTCTACACACTTACCACTGTGGGCGGCTGTAATTCATTCTGGGGGTGAGTTCTACAAAGCAGAAATTCCCATGATAGTCTATTTATAGAATGTCGCTCCATTTACTTCAATGTGTTTTGGGTTTTGTGCCTAATCTATACTTTACTTTGCCTAAAACATCACCATGGTGATGTTGGAAGTTATTCCACCGGCATGCAGTGGATTCTAATTTGTGAGCACTAGTCGTCATACAACATCAATGGATTTAGCACATAGAAATCATGTAGAAACAACAAATTGAGTACAATTATTTACTAGAATAATAGCCAATTTCCAGTTTTTAGTGATTAATTATGCTAATTACTCAATGTCTGATGAAACGGTGACTTGTACCACTCGGAATATATGGCAGAAATGGATTCAGCACAAAAATCATATAGAAACAACACATTAAGTACTTTTCTGCAAGAATGCCTATACAGGCTTCAGGCTTTTGGCATTTGGGGACTAGTCTATCACTGTCCTCTCACCCAAACCAAACCATTTGGGGACTAGTCTATCACTGTCCTCTCACCCAAACCAAACCATTTGGGGACTAGTCTATCACTGTCCTCTCACCCAAACCAAACCAATTGGGGACTAGTCTATCACTGTCCTCTCACCCAAACCAAACCAATTGGGGACTAGTCTATCACTGTCCTCTCACCCAAACCAAACCATTTGGGGACTAGTCTATCACTGTCCTCTCACCCAAACCAAACCAATTGGGGACTAGTCTATCACTGTCCTCTCACCCAAACCAAACCAATTGGGGACTAGTCTATCACTGTCCTCTCACCCAAACCAAACCTTTTGATTTGTGCCATAACCATTAGAATACTTTTGTTTGGATCTGTTGATTAGATTCCTTTGTGTAATTGTAACATTTTTGTAAACCTTTAATTTCCAGTTTTAAATTATTTGTCCTTATTTATATTGCGACCTTTACACCCGTAGAGATAAAACGGTCGTAACAAAACGCACAACCTTATTCAATAGGGATACCAACAATGATGACATTATCTTGCGCAAATATAATAATATGCGCAAACCAAAAGCAGTTTCATCCAATTCTTTGTTGTGAACCAAAACTGATCTCATTCTTTATTCTCTCACAAAGACACTCCTCACCTTGAAGGTTTCAAGACGGCTGTAGTCCATAGCAATGATGAGGTCAATGTCCCTCTTGTCTCCCAGGAACGGAGGGAAAGGCATTTCAAGAGTTGTCCCAGCATCTATCAGCTGGATGTGCCTGTTTCTCCTGATACAGGGTGGCGCCGAATAATCTGCCCAGCAACACAAATCATAAAGTGGCATTATTCCGAGGATCCAAGTAAATCCAAGTATACTGAAGTTATGAAAATTAACCATAGGGAAAAATCATGTTAACAATGATGTAATCATGTCACTAATATTATAGTGGCAGGATTATCAAACTCACCTGTGTACAGGAGGTTTTCAGTTTTTCCCCACTCCCATCGGCCAATCACAGGGAAGAGTTTATTTACTGACCAATTGACTGGAGGAAAAAAAAGATATACCGGTATATATATTATGAAAAACGACTATAAAATGTTTCACCTTTTATGACACGTTGCACTGTCATGCTTATCATCACTGTAAGGGTTAGTATTAGCTGTACACTGTGACAGACACTGACCAAAGTCTTTGAGTGGTCCCGTCTCCAGTGTCTGGCTCCACTCTTCCATGGGTTTGATTATAGCCGCGCTCCAACTATCAAACACTTTCTTCCTCTGTTCTGGACTCTTCTTCTCATACTCAAGAAACTCTACGGGGGTCATGTGCTCTGGAAGACATTCATTAAAGGGTAAGACCACTTTGGTAGAGGTTTGGGTTGTGTAGTTACCTTGCCATGATGGAACTCCAAATGTGGACAAGAAATCAAAAAAGAATTGCTCCAGTGATGAAATTGATAATTCAAAATATGCTCCTCATTGACTTACAATCTTACATTGTACACTGAAACAGCTCTCAAAGTCACTCTTTTAGTATGTAAACAAACACAAAGAGCATTACCAAAACTCATGTGGTTTTATTTATTTTTAATAAAAATGTTAACTTCCTGTTGATTGTAATTTAATATCTTGGATCTGGATCCATGGATCCAGTCCGGGTTAAAATGGACAAAACAACAGGAAGTTAACCACTTATCCACCAAATATCTTTAGTGGAGTATTGGAGATTCGATACTCAGGTAAAGATACAAATACCTCAAAATTGTACTTATTAGTACTGTACTTCATAAATGTAGTTAGTTACTTTCCACCATGATACAGTAGCTCACAACGTGAGCGTGCAGATCTATTTTAGAAAAAAATAATTTGGACAAATGTGCCTATGACGCCATTATAAATAAATCAA
The DNA here is from genome assembly GCF_963924005.1 of Protomyctophum bolini. NCBI lineage: Eukaryota > Metazoa > Chordata > Actinopteri > Myctophiformes > Myctophidae > Protomyctophum > Protomyctophum bolini. The sequence continues at coordinate 10,545,349 of NC_137872.1, forward strand.
TAGTACCGTATATTTATTTGCGTATAATGACTTGCCCAAATCAAGGACACCAGGCTGAAAGTGGTTAAGTAAAATATTTCAGTACCTTTGAATGCAGCTTCCTCCATGCTGTCCAGTTGGGATTGAACAGTGGGATCATCCATCGTCTTGTTGCTGTGTTTCATAATGACTGACAGTTTAGCTATAGTGTGTTTTATATGCATGTACATATTGGCGGCTTCCCACGCGCTGTCTACCTTCTTTGGTGCTGAAATTTGAAAAATACAAATACTTATGAACAAGCAACATGCGGTAGAGACACCCAAATGCTATAAGCAACAAACAAACAAGTGTGTGTGTGTGTGTGTGTGTGTGTGTGTGTGTGTGTGTGTGTGTGTGTGTGTGTGTGTGCTGCACGCACACTTAGAATAATTGAGCATAGATATACTGTATGAAGCATAGTTTGGCGTCAGGGCTCTGGCTCTGTCTCTATTCATTCCCAGTTGCATGAACACTTTAGTTCAGTTATGAGCAAAATTGCAGGAAATATATTAAGACCCTCAGAGAGATCTACAAACAGAGCCTACAGGTGGATGGATGCTGCATGGGGAGGCAGGGGTATTTTCAACATTTCATCAGGGAAGCAGGTTAGCACTAGCAGCAAACCAGCAAAGACAAGGACCAGCGATGCACAACAGCACAGCCTCCTGGCTGAAGCCAGGAATGAGCAGTTAGACAGAGAAGTTGAAATAGCCGCTCTGATCAGACAAATAGTGCATGTGACTACTCACCTGATCGTGCTGCCTTGAGTTATCTGACTGAACTAGCTGCAGGCTGCGCAACGTTAGTAGCAGATTTTATAGTAGCAGCAGAAGTAGTAGGCCTACTAGTAATGGTAGCAGTAGTAGTAATAATAGTAGCAGTAGTAGCAGAAATTGTAGCAGTAGTAGTAATAGTTATAGTTGTAGAAGTAGTACCATTCATCCAGAGAAGGGCCAGGTCCATCAAGTTGTCTTTATCAGTCAATGTCTTGCCCACTGCATCTACACACACACACACACACACACACACACACACACACACACACACACACACACAGCCTAGTGTTTAATCATATAGTGTACGTCTACTGTATACTGAGATGCACATGCTGTTTATTATGTTTAAACAACAGGAGAGAAGAGAGGACATGATGCCAACTTACCTTTAAGTTCATCTGGCATATTACTGGGGAACATTTGTTCATCACCCAAGGCACTACTCATAAGACCTGCTCGAGACACCGCACGCACGCAGAACACAAGGGCAAGACAGAGACACAGTATATTAGTATAAGATAAATTATATACATGTACAGTACAGTAATATCCTCAGTGTTTTATTTATCGGGTCTTCTAACTGGAGCCACAGATGTGAAGTCAGGTGTAATGTGTATACTGAGAATAAGAGCTGAGTCCCTGATCAACTAGGGCTAATATGATCATTGTAATGGGCTCTAGTCTATGCACACACGCCATTTTGGAAAGAACTTAATTGGGCCCCTTCCTTACTTCTTTCTCAGGTGTTACTGATGTGACTTATGAAGGCTCTGTTCCATTCTGGTCAAACAGAGTCAGGGTGCTGCTATTGTCCATGTTGGCTCACTGGAAACACTCTGCTACACTGTCACTAGTGGGTCTCAAAGTGTCCTTGAGTGGGTGTAACTCTTGAGAGTGTACAAATGGAACCAAATGGACCTGTGGTGGGGGGTGCTCCTTGCCTGATTGAAGGGTTAGGACAGGGCGTCCCAATCTGTTTCTTTTGTTAAATGTATCCATGTACTGTAAAGCCTGATTGCATCTCTGGGTGGTGACTGGTTGATGAGTGTGGCCAATGGGGCCATCTGTTGTTCTCTGTCCACATTAGCCACACCTACAGTATAACCCCTGACGTCTCATCCAGAGCAGCGTACTACCGTACTGTATGAGGTGAGCAGAGAAGGTATTAACTATAGGGAGTTTCAGTGTGCATCAGGAGGACACATGATGACTGCAGCAAATATTGAATAGGTGACCTTTCTGTTGGGACAGTCACTTTAAATGCCTTATGTAGGCTGGAGCAGTCACCACAAGCCTGGGTTCACACTTGTAAACGGTGCTAGCCTGTGCAACGAAAAAGATACACAAGTGGAGACAGAGGTACAGTGTGTGTGCGACTGTGTGTCATGGTCAGTGCTTTTCATCGTGTTTTGCTGTGTGTGGTATGGCCGTGCTGAGTAAAAAATACAGTGGCTCAGCGAGATGCCACTGGGGTCAAGCAGACAATGGCTCTCTGGTTGATGTGTGTGCAGGTCAGTGGTTGGTGGAAATGTATGGGACTGATAGGGGTTTTTGTGTTTTTGGTGTTGCTTTTTGCTGGGCGTGTGGGGCTGGTGGGGCTGTTGCCCCCGCGACCCGACGGTGAAGATGGATGGACGATATAATGAGAATGACAGCGTGGCACGCGCGACAGTAACTTTTATTTTTGTAGAAGAGGCAAACTAATATTGTTTATGCTGTTGGCCTGTTTATTTGTATACTGTACATGTGTAAACTTGAAACATTATTGTACTGTAAAAAGGTCTCTTTTCCCTTGATCTTTATCTTTTTTAGTATAACAGTATTAGTTTACTATAATTAGATTAATACCTTGATCTTTATATTTTTTAGTATAATAATATTAGTTTACTATAATTAGATTCATACACAATAATCAACACTAACACTTTATTCAATCAAAGCAAACGGCACAAACAATATTAGTTTGCCTCTTCTACAAAAATTAAAGTTACAAGTTACTGTGTTGCCATTCTCTTGTACTCCCACCACGGAGTACCCTTGCATCTCGGAGGACAGGCAAGACGGGCAGTGTCGGTAGGCCAATCGGAGGCAGGCGGGGCGTTACCATGTCTATGCTCGGACGTAGAATAGATATACGCTTTTAGGAACTCTTCTTTTTTAAGCCAGAGGTAATGTCTATTTGGATGTCCTTGGCATGGAAACATTTGTGATCCCCTGCCTTAAGCCCTAACCACACCAAAGCAACTCCTTGGGTCTAACGGTTGCAAGGAGTTAACGCTAAAACCGTCTTGACCCTTTGGTGTGGTTTGGGCCATTGAATTCCATGCATTGAATCACTAGGGTCAACGTGGGTCAACGTGCAAAAAGACATCACACCACAGGGACAACGGGTGACCCTTGACCCTTTGGTGTGGTTAGGGCTTTAGAGAGCAGAGCAGCCACGAGCGTAGTACCCTGAGCCTCCAGTCGGAGCGCTGTTCCTCTACGTCGTTTGAATGCCTACCTTGTAACTGGACCATGTCCATCTCTGACTCTGGATTGTCCTCGTGAGGCCTAGAGCCCAGACGAGATGTGTTAAAGAACAGACCTAACTCTGTGTATCCAGACTCATGGGGGGTGAACTCAAACCATGTCCCTGAGAGAGAGAGAGAGAGAGAGAGAGAGAGAGAGAGAGATGCATTCAAAAGTTCATTTGAATTTCTATGTGCATATAATGTACACATATGCATAATTGCATATATAGGTGTGTGTGTGTGTGTGTGTGTGTGTGTGTGTGTGTGTGTGTGTGTGTGTGTGTGTGTGTGTGTGTGTGTGTGTGTGTGTGTGTGTGTGTGTGTGTGCACGTACCTCTGAAACCCGAAGGGCCAGCATGCTTGCAGTTTTTGTTTATTGCGCTGTATACAGGGTAGGGATTGACAGCGGGTCTTTCTGCCTCCTTTGAAAGGTACCGCAGATCCATCTAAAAGGTTGTGGAATGCTTTAAATATTTCTTATAACGTTAATAATATTGTATGTTGCGCATATACAGTACATATACATAGCCTACATAGCCAGGCTATATACATTCTGTACATACAGTACATACATAGATATATACAGTATACATATACTTACTGTACATACGTACATACTGTACATACACGCACGCACACACACATACAGTACACACACATACATACATACATGGCTACATACACACACATACATACATACATGGCTATTGGCTACATACATACACACACATACATACATGGCTACATACATGGCTACATACGTGGCAACATACATACACACACATACATGGCTACATATACATACATATCATACAGAAAGCCCTGTGTATTACCTTTTTTTTGACGGCAGCAGAGGTCATGACTGCCCAGAGATCTGAGAGAGAGAAGTCTTCCGCCTGGCTCCTCTTTGCCAGCCAGGACATAGGCTCTTCTAACCCCACGGGAGGACGCCACAGACTGGACACTGCACTGGACATGTTCTTACTCCACATGGGATCACTGTACAGAGACACCATGGACCTTGGAGACAGACGGACGGACAGACAGACGGGGAGACGGGGAGACAGACAGACAGACGGGGAGATGGGGAGACGGGGACAAAAACATAATGTTTTGGATCTTACAAAACATCATCAGGGAGAATCTAAATCCCTACATTATATGGTGTCACTCGCCGGACATTTGTTATAAAGTTAGAGTTACAGGTGTGCTGAATTAATTCCTGAGTCAGGTTGTGTGTGTTTTTACTTATATAATTAATTTCAGCGTCTGGAGTTGAGTTTACACCACGAGGATAATGTGTACATTATGTGTGATTATTAAGCGTGTTTCCGTCAGTTTATTAGTGCATGCGTTCTATTCTCACCAGGCTGATCCAGACTCTCCACCCAGGTAGAGCAGCGTGTCCAACAAGCCGTCTGTCTGCATCTGACTGAGGGAACCCATCAGAGACACTGCTGCTCTCTCACCACCCCCTGACCCCAACAGAGCTACACGAGGGGAAGACTCCTAGAGAGAGAGAGAGAGAGAGAAAGGCAGGCAGGCAGGCAGGCAGACAGAGACACACGCGCAGACAGAGACAGAAAGAGGGAGAGAGACAGAGATATATACTGTAACAACATATATCGTTCTTTTATCGATGATGACTATAAAGTATAAACCAGTGGTTCCCAAAGTGGGGTCCGGGGACCTTCACGACCCTAATGGGTCCATTTGGTTCCATGTGTACACTCTCAGAGTTAAATGAACATTGATTTTACAATACGAATTGGGGGTCCCAGAGATACAAATGCTATTAATTGGGGGTCCGTAGACTAATGCATGTCAAACTGGGGGTCCTTGAAATTAAACGGGTTGGGAAGCTGCTAGAGCCGTAAAAATCTTTTACAGCTCTAGCATTTTCAAATGGGGGTCCGCGGGCTAATTAGTGTAAATTTAGGGGTCCTTGACATGAAAACGTTTCAGTGTATTGATTACTACTGTACCAGTGTATTGATTACTACTGTACCAGTGTATTGATTACTACTGTACCAGTGCACAGCCGATCTTCAGGTTGCTGAGAGCCTCCCGGACAATCTTTTCTCTCTCCTCAATATACTGCTGTTCTCCAGCAGACAGAGTCTGAGAGCGCCGCACCAGTTTCTGTAATACACATGCAACATCATGTAGATTATACTACTAGACTACTATACTAGACTATCCAAATTTAAAGGTTAAATAAAAAATAAAAATTTCTATATCACATTTTAACCACTTAAATAATTTAGTTTTCGTAAAACTGACTTGAGTGACTTGAGTCAGTCCTAGAACGAAAATATATCGCATGGATGCAACTGGGACGTATCCTCAGTGATGTATCCCAAGGTCATCTGGGTTTCGGGTCTCGCAAACATCATACCCCTCACTCAGGTGACCCACCCGGGGTGATCAAGTCCCGACTTACGTCCCAGTAGCTACCCTCGATCAGACCCACTAGGGAAAGACCAGGGCCACACAATCCGTTGGAACCACTCCAGAACTACTATGCCGGGACTGAGAGGTACAATTCTGGCATGTGGAGGGACTAGTCTCTGTGGGTTGCCTCCTGTCCGGGCCCCTCCTACGTCTCACCAGGTCCACTCCTGCTCTCACCAGGAGTACAGCGAGGACCTGTGCGTTGCACCAGACTCCCAGCACCAGACACTTCATTCAGGAGTGGTGGATTCTTGAGCCGCAATGGTTCTGCAGGCTCCACCTGGGCAACGGTAGCACTGCAGGCTCCATTTGCGGCTCGAATGGCCCTCCTAAAGGCCTCAGTCCTACAATTACATTGCATCTAAATCTTAAAAATAATTATTACTGAATAGCCTACTTCATATTCAACTTCAACTTTGGCTTTGTTGTCATATCACAAAAGAGAATGGTATGGTACTTTGATATTTCGGTGGTAAAATATAAAACGGGTCAAATATAGTGTTCCTCAGGCTATAAACAATTAGCAAAATATCAAATTTACAACAAAAATAATCTGTGGGTGCAACATAAAGTCCAGGTGAAAACTGTAAATTACTGAAAGTGCAGCTGGTAAAGAATCCATGGCTGCTTTTGTATGAGAATCCTTCACTCTGTGGGTCTCACCTTGCGAGTGGCTGCCTGTATCCTCTTGTGGTCTCTTATTGATGTCTTCTCCACTGGTGGTGTGTGAGAGCTCAAAGACGTCCCGTCAATCGGCACAGCAAGCGTCGAATCCTCTTTAATTTCAGGAGCCTCAGGAAGCGTCTCTAGCGTCCCCTCAAATATGGGCTCTATGGGTTCTATGAGGTCTCCCACCCCCAGAGCTCCTGTCACCAGAAGACAGAGAATCGCCAACCCCATCACCCTGCTGCTACGTCTGCAATGCATTGTTATGGATGATGGTGGAACAATTTTGTGGCTTACTGACAGAGTTTAACTTGGTTACTTTATTTCATCCTGACAGCTCCTTCAGTGCTCACAGAATAACATCTTGTTTTATACCCAACACCAGTAGTTGGAATATCAATGACGTGAAATAGATACACAAAGTAGATATGAGATGTGTCAGAGACAGAGTGTAGTTGGTACAGTACGTCTTTCCTCAGTATGTGTGATATAATTTGATTGTGATTGATTGTCTGTTGATGATATTAGCTATCTCTACACTGCTAAGTACGGTTATACAGTGTGCATTTGGGAATGCAATCATATCCTAATGAGTCTGACACTGAAGTTATCTGCAAGTATGGTCAAAGCACTGTAGCAGTGCCTGGAATCAATCTGGCAAGTTAAGTCACTCTCCAGATGTCTCTTGGGAACATATTAAAATATATAATTTTATTTCTGCCAAAGGTCACAGCTAGTGCATGGGGTCAATCACCTTAACTGAGTGCTATTCTGCACTTTAAAATCCTAATTGAACTCTGAAGCCTCATTCACACGTATCAAACACCAATCAAGCAAATGTTAGGTCGTTTTATTTATTTATTTTTAGGCCACCACAATGTTTTTCCAATGGGAGTCTCATGGTTTGACCAAACATTTGTGTTTGATTACTGATTGCTGGTGGTGTTCTGATGTCTGTCCTGACTAGTCACACTGATGTCTGTCCTGACTAGTCTCACTGATGTCTGTCCTGACTAGTCACACTGACTGATGTCTGTCCTGACTAGTCACACTGATGTCTGTCCTGACTAGTCCCACTGATGTCTGTCCTGACTAGTCACACTGATGTCTGTCCTGACTAGTCACACTGATGTCTGTCCTGACTAGTCACACTGATGTCTGTCCTGACTAGTCACACTGATGTCTGTCCTGACTAGTCCCACTGATGTCTGTCCTGACTAGTCCCACTGATGTCTGTCCTGACTAGTCCCACTGATGTCTGTCCTGACTAGTCACACTGACTGATGTCTGTCCTGACTAGTCACACTGACTAAGAAGAAGGGACTTTTGAATCTTAGGTAATCCCATTGAGCAACATCATGTGCTGCACTGCTCAATGATGATGTTTCCAACAGGATGTTGCCATTACTCAAACATACAGTGTGGCTGGCTGATATACGCAGCATATTGAATTACTGAAATGCTTTTAGCATACAGAGGTTTGATTGATTATTGATTGAGTGATTGATTTGTTGCTGTGTCGGTTATATTGTGTAACTATCGAACCAAATGATTGTTACATAAGGGGAATGCAAACAAGCCGCCCTCTCTTCAAATGTCAGCTAACTTACGGTCCACCCACAACTTGTGGTGCATGGGGAATGTGGGAGAAATGTGAGAAAACCTGTACCTGACTTCAGTGTACCTGTATGGGTGTGGCCAAAGTAACGGATAAAACATCCGTCATGTGGCAGGTATTTAAAGCTGAGGTTAATTCTATCACAGTCCTAACCTGAAGGCCTCGGCAGTCTGACTGGAAACCTGCTTTCTACATCTGGTATAGTATTTGGAGTTTCTTCAGTGGCCCGCAGATGGTAAAAATCATCCATTTGTTCTTGCTTGCGTGCATTCCATATTATAATGGGATTGCCACATGTAAGAAGATCGGACCCTTTTCGAACACATTCGAGTGTGTGTGTGTGTGTGTGTGTGTGTGTGTGTGTGTGTGTGTGTGTGTGTGTGTGTGTGTGTGTGTGTGTGTGTGTGTGTGTGTGTGTGTGTGTGTGTGTGTGTGTGTGTGTGTGCTCGTGCGTGCGTGTGCGTGCAGACCAAAGACTATAGGAACTGTATTCATTCAACAGAGGAAGTGCAGAGCGAGAGAGGAATTGGGGGCACAGTCGTTGAACGGACAGCGAGAGGATTTAACTTCCCCACAGTCAGCCGTCACTGTGACCTGCTGCTCTAAGCTGTTGCGTCATGCGGTGCAGAAGGATGCGCCAGGACGTTGTTTTCATGTTTCTTTGTGTCATTTTGTTGACAGAGTCCTCGGAGCAGACGGCAGACAGCATGACAACAACAGATCCCAAGGTGAAGCCCAGTGGTGGAAAGTGACTGGTATACATTTACTTAAGTACTGTACTTAAAAATACACCTTTGAGGTATTTGTACATTACTTGAGTAATTCCGTTTTTCAATATTTTTACTTCTACACTTCTACACACATTTCACTCCACTGCATTTATTTGAAAACTTTAGTCACTGTAGTTACTTTGTAGATTTGGATTATTATTACAAAACCACTTCAGCCTATACATTTTGTCCATTAGAAAATAGCCACAATGCTATTTTCTAAATATTTTTATACATTCGAACTTGTGAAATGGGACATTCTGCATAATGAGTACTTTTACTTTTGGTATTTTAAGTACATTTTGTTACCATTACTTTTGTACTTTTTATTTATTTTAAGTTCCGAACTTTCTACATTGCAGTATTCTTTGGTTTGAATGCTCAGACAAATAAATACAAATTATTTAAGCTTAATTTATACCAGTAAGACGCGCTGAAACAACAGAGCTTCTTAATACAGCACAGTTGAGAAGCAGGAGTTAAACTATTATTTAGCATCAGGCAAAAATAAATTAATAATAATAATAATAACAAAACGAAAAATAAAACGAAAATAAAACACATTACATACAGTTAAACAAACAAATGCACAATGCAGAGCAAGATACTTGAAATGCAACACATTGAACTGATTTGGATTCTACACACTTATTTGTATTTCATAGACCTTGGAAGGTCCTGTTAAATAGGGATCTGAGTAAACATGCACGCGCACACACACACACACACACACACACACACAGATGAGCAGATGGATGTAAAGTGTTTATCAGAGGAGGAAAGTAGAAACACCACCAACCCTTATCCTGTCTACAGTGCTATAGAAAAATACTGCTTCTCTCAAGGACGTACGAACAATACACACACACACACACACACACACACACACACACACTGCAATTTTGAAATGCTGTTATATCTTGGCTGATAAAAGGTTTCGTGAGGGACGTCATTAAACCAATCTAAAAGAACAGAACTGGCTGTTTTCCTGGTCGTATCAAATAGTGATTACATGCTGTTGTTGTGTCTATTCAGCAGTACATCCGTCAGTCCCAGGATCTGTGTTCTGGAGAGCAGCAGTATGTCCAGGACAGGAAGCATGTCGTACTGGAGGCCTTCAACAGACTGGGCATCAACTGTACACTGGTACTGTAGTGTGTTACCCTTTCATGTCAAGGAACCCCAAATGTATTTGGCTGTCAAAAAACCTTAAAAAAGAAGGCTGATCTACAAGCTCACAGCTCAAAGTGACAGCGCTGTGTGCTTATAATAAGGTCGGCTATTTTTTAATACCCTACAGGGGTGTCCAAAGTGTGGCCCGCGGGCCAAATGCGGCCCTGGGATAAATGTCATGCGGCCCGCAGCTTCATACCTCAATTGTATTATGAACGGCCCCGCCCAACAGTACAGTATTTTTTTTTCATCCGGTGATTTTGTAACCCATTTTTCACCCGTGTGTCAATTATTTAATGTGATCCTTGGCTCTACACAGCCTCCACCAACCTAGTCCCCATATATGGGGGACAAGGGGAGAGCAACAGACTTGAACTCATGCTTCCTTCATGCCTGAGTGTCCAAGTTGCTCCTTTACACCTGACAGGGGGGAGTTTCCCTGGTTGGACGTAGTGCGTGGAAGGAACCAGTTCCTTTCCCCTCCATCAGGCGCCCCGGCTGGCTAGGGGGAGGCATTCAAGTTTTTTAACCTGGGCATTTCCCAGAATATAATTTTCAAGTGTTCCTTGTTCCTTCTTCCTTGTATTATTATTTTTACGTTGCTCCTCTGGTTACATTTGGTAATGTGACATATGGCTGAAAAAAGCCCATCATTATCTACCATGAAATGTTCTATGAGCAGGGCCTGGCTGTAAACAAGTTCTTGAGCTTAGTCCAGTTACCCTGGGGTAAACATAGTAGGCTACCTTTCCGCCTGCTGTGACTTCAATGTGAAACGGTGCACTGCACCACCCCCTGGTGGCTGACAGTAGTATTACCTATAACAGGGACGTGCATGTAAAATGCATTGGCCAGTTTGTGACTAATAAACTTGACCTTGAATGACACGGTGTCAGTCACTATACTTTTGTTATTTTACTTTGGTTTGTTTTGTGCATTCTTGGGTAGAATGTTCGTACTTTTATAGGTCGTGTTTTAAATGTGAATTTGGGATTATAAAACAAGGTGTGAAGTGTACACTTAGTCATGCGTTTCATTTCATCATATTAAAATACAGTAATTTATTAGTGCATTTTGTCTCATCTAGACTGTTCCACACTGTTGTGTAGTATGGTTATTCTGACCTATAGTACATTTTGAACTATTTGTGTAGCTTTTATTGTCTTTGCCATAATCTGGCCAGAATATGAATGCATCAACCAGGGAGTTGTTGTTGTTGTTGTTGTTGTTATATTGTGATGAAAACAAGTTAGGATGAGTTGTCTCTCTGATTCATCCAGGGACATCCGTCTTAGTGGGTAAAAATGTATGTTGGTTGAAATCAGGTGATATTCTGGGTCAGATGCATAGAAAAATATGGACAAAGCGTTCCCTGGGCGTAAAATGAAGCCTGTAATTCCTTGCACTGTAAATCGCCTATGGAGGGTTTTTTTGGGCCCAATCACGAGTGTGAATGGGTGAATGTAATGCACAATCTATGTAAAGGTGTGTGAATGTAATGCACAATGTAAAAGCACCTTGGATAAAAGCACTATATCATCAATGCACCATTTACGGTTACCGTCCATCTGTCTGCGTCTCTGCGTGACTCTGAGGAACCGGTTTCGTGTCAGCAGCTCAGAGGCAACAACACACAATGTGAAATTACAGGTTTTACCGTCTGAACCAGGGGTGTCCAAAGTGTGGCCCGCGGGCCAAATGCGGCCCTGGGATAAATGTCATGCGGCCCGCAGCTTCATACCTCAATTGTATTATGAACGGCCCCGCCCAACAGTACAGTATATATTTTTTTTATATCCCGTGATTTTGTAACCCATTTTTCACCCGTGTGTCAATTATTTAATGTGATCCTTGGCTCTACACAGCCTCCACCAACCTAGTCCCCATATATGGGGGACAAGGGGAGAGCAACGGACTTGAACTCATGCTTCCTTCATGCCTGAGTGTCCAAGTTGCTCCTTTACACCTGACAGGGGGGAGTTTCCCTGGTTGGACGTAGTGCGTGGAAGGAACCAGTTCCTTTCCTCTCCATCAGGCGCCCCGGCTGGCTAGGGGGAGGCATTCAAGTTTTTTAACCTGGGCATTTCCCAGAATATAATTTTCAAGTGTTCCTTGTTCCTTCTTCCTTGTATTATTATTTTTACGTTGCTCCTCTGGTTACATTTGGTAATGTGACATATGGCTGAAAAAAGCCCATCATTATCTACCATGAAATGTTCTATGAGCAGGGCCTGGCTGTAAACAAGTTCTTGAGCTTAGTCCAGTTACCCTGGGGTAAACATAGTAGGCTACCTTTCCGCCTGCTGTGACTTCAATGTGAAACGGTGCACTGCACCACCCCCTGGTGGCTGACAGTAGTATTACCTATAACAGGGACGTGCATGTAAAATGCATTGGCCAGTTTGTGACTAATAAACTTGACCTTGAATGACACGGTGTCAGTCACTATACTTTTGTTATTTTACTTTGGTTTGTTTTGTGCATTCTTGGGTAGAATGTTCGTACTTTTATAGGTCGTGTTTTAAATGTGAATTTGGGATTATAAAACAAGGTGTGAAGTGTACACTTAGTCATGCGTTTCATTTCATCATATTAAAATACAGTAATTTATTAGTGCATTTTGTCTCATCTAGACTGTTCCACACTGTTGTGTAGTATGGTTATTCTGACCTATAGTACATTTTGAACTATTTGTGTAGCTTTTATTGTCTTTGCCATAATCTGGCCAGAATATGAATGCATCAACCAGGGAGTTGTTGTTGTTGTTGTTGTTGTTATATTGTGATGAAAACAAGTTAGGATGAGTTGTCTCTCTGATTCATCCAGGGACATCCGTCTTAGTGGGTAAAAATGTATGTTGGTTGAAATCAGGTGATATTCTGGGTCAGATGCATAGAAAAATATGGACAAAGCGTTCCCTGGGCGTAAAATGAAGCCTGTAATTCCTTGCACTGTAAATCGCCTATGGAGGGTTTTTTTGGGCCCAATCACGAGTGTGAATGGGTGAATGTAATGCACAATCTATGTAAAGGTGTGAATGTAATGCACAATGTAAAAGCACCTTGGATAAAAGCACTATATCATCAATGCACCATTTACGGTTACCGTCCATCTGTCTGCGTCTCTGCGTGACTCTGAGGAACCGGTTTCGTGTCAGCAGCTCAGAGGCAACAACACACAATGTGAAATTACAGGTTTTACCGTCTGAACCAGGGGTGTCCAAAGTGTGGCCCGCGGGCCAAATGCGGCCATGGGATAAATGTCATGCGGCCCGCAGCTTCATACCTCAATTGTATTATGAACGGCCCCGCCCAACAGTACAGTATATATTTTTTTTATATCCCGTGATTTTGTAACCCATTTTTCACCCGTGTGTCAATTATTTAATGTGATCCTTGGCTCTACACAGCCTCCACCAACCTAGTCCCCATATATGGGGGACAAGGGGAGAGCAACGGACTTGAACTCATGCTTCCTTCATGCCTGAGTGTCCAAGTTGCTCCTTTACACCTGACAGGGGGGAGTTTCCCTGGTTGGACGTAGTGCGTGGAAGGAACCAGTTCCTTTCCTCTCCATCAGGCGCCCCGGCTGGCTAGGGGGAGGCATTCAAGTTTTTTAACCTGGGCATTTCCCAGAATATAATTTTCAAGTGTTCCTTATTCCTTGTTCCTTGTATTATTATTTTTACGTTGCTCCCCTGGTTACATTTGGTAATGTGACATATGGCTGAAAAAAGGCTGAGAGACACTTTTTGTTCATAGCACACACCCGATAAAAGACCATTGATTTGAAATATTGACGATGATATGATGAGTTCAATAGAATCATTTAAATGCGATGTGTATATGTGACTTTGTTATAGACTAGTCCGACGCTACATTATGTGACTTTGTTATAGACTAGTCCGACGCTACATTATGTCAGGAGATATAGTAAGGTTGGCCCTTGGGTGTTTTAATATTTTCTAATATGGCCCCCTTTGAAAAAAGTTTGGACACCCCCTAACATATGGTTACAGTATACAAAATGTACAGTGCTCTATATCTCTATCTTCCCACGTGCGTGTGTGTGTGACACTTGCGGCTGCCACGTGCCACCCTCTCTCTGACTTAACTCTGCCTCTGTCTGTCTGTCTGTCTGTCTGTCTGTCTGTCTGTCTGTCTGTCTGTCCATGTCTGTCTGTCCATGTCTGTCTGTCCAGGAGTGTGTTCCTCATGTAGCTCTGTTGGCATCAGGGGGAGGCCAGAGAGCAGCGGTGTCTCTGCTGGGTTCGGTCAGTCAGATGGCGGCAGAAGACCTGCTGGACACTGTGCTCTACCTGGGGGGAGTGTCTGGATCTACATGGTGATTAGTTTCACACACACACACACACACACACACGCACACGCACCCACGCACGCACACGCAACAGTGCACACACTCATACGTAGTGGATCACAAATACCTGATTTTCTGCCTGGTTTTTTGAGCAATTTGCATGAAATGTTCATTGTCTCTGTGTAGCTCAGTCAGTAGAGCTCATGCCTTCAGACCACAAGGTTGTGTGTTCAATTCCGGCTACTGTCAATTCAGCTCGTCAGTCTTGTCAGAGAGAGAAGGATGAGGCTGGCAGGGCACTGCGTCAGGCACCCAGAACTTGAGGCAAGTAAATTGACCTTATGGGAGCCAACCCAGGGCAAAGCCAGGAGGGGAAAGAATCGTACCACCTATGTAGACGTGCTGCGGCGCGACAGCTTGGCTGACAACACTGCAGATCTCAAGAACCTGATGTTGGATAGGAATTTGTGGAGGGCAGCGATCCAGGAATCCCGAGTTGGCGTTGGCTAGACCTCACTCTCACAGCAAGAAGAAGAAGATTTGTGCATATTGTTCTTATTGCATATTGTCTTCTTTATTGGTCCCGCCTTATCGCTGCTTGCAGCTATATTTATATATTATTATGCTCAAGCGCTGGAGAGACAAAGGCCCTGTGACTGAACAAACACACTAATGATTACTATCAGAATATAGTGCTTCAAACTGTACTGTGCCAGATGAAGGATTTTTAATGAAAGATGAATTCATTGAATTCCCTGTCAACCAAATGTCTCTGTCTCCCCTCCCCTCCCCTCCCCTCCCCTCCCCTCCCAGGTCCATGGCGTCTCTGTACAGTGATCCCATGTGGAGTAGGGACACTATGACAACAGTGGCTGGTATGCAGGGTTCCGGAGTGGAGTTGGCAGAGGTTGTGTCCTGGCTGGAAAAGAGGGCCAAGGAAGAGCACTTCTCTCTCACTGATATCTGGGCGGTTATCACCGCTGCTGGCATCATGAAACAGGTACTGTAGCCTGTATAACCCCATAGCATCCATGTTGTTGTTGCTATAACATTTGGGTGAAAATATAGTTTATAAACCCCTTGGGGTCCCCGTGCAATGAAGTATACTGTAGGTCTTATAAGTGGGTAACCAGCTCAGTGGCCTTGTGGTTAGAGTGTCCGCCCTGAGACTCGGAGGTCGGGGTTCAATCCCTGGCCGGGTCATACCAAAGACTCTAAAAATGGGACCCAGTGCCTCCCTGCTTGACACTCAGCATCAAGGGTTGGATTGGGGGTAAGTCCCTGCGACATACTAGCGTCATGTCCAGGGGGTGTACTTGTACATCAAGCTGCCTCACGCTACAGAAACAGGAGATAGGCTCCTGCCCTATATGGGCCTCATGGCTTGCCAAGGCTACTTATAAGTGGGTATACAATAATACATTCCACATGGATTCCACATGAATCCTGCATGTTGACATGTTTCATTGTGTTGAGCAGATGGATGTGAGGTGTTTATCAGAGGAGGCCAGTAGAAATGCCACCAACCCTTATCCTGTCTACAGCGCTATAGAAAAATACTGCTTCTCTCAAGGACTTACGAACGGTATACACACACACACAAGGACAGAAGTGGGTTTCTCATGAGAAAATGTCTTTCTTATGTCATTGTGGTCCTTCATCCTCACACATTCTCCCTGTCTGTCTGTCTGTCTGTCTGTCTGTCTGTCAGGTTCATGGTTTGAGTTGACACCTCATGAGGCTGGTTTCACAGAGCTGGGTCTCTTTGTTGAAACGTCTCACCTGGGCAGCAACTTCCAGGCTGGGGAGCTGACGCAGAGGAAGCCTGAGATGGACATGGTCAAACTACAAGGTGTGTGTGTGTGTGTGTGTGTGTGTGTGTGTGTGTGTGTGTGTGTGTGTGTGTGTGTGTGTGTGTGTGTGTGTGTGTGTGTGTGTGTGTGTGTGTGTGTGTGTGTGTGTGTGTGTGTGTGTGTGTGTGTGTGTGTGTGTGTGTGTGTGTGTGTGTGTGTGTGTGTGTGTGTGTGTGTGTGTGTGTGTGTGTGTGTGTGTGTGTGTGTGTGTGTGTGTGTGTGTGTGTGTGTGTGTGTGTGTGTGTGTGTGTGTGTGTGTGTGTGTGTGTGTGTGTGTGTGTGTGTGTGTGTGTGTGTGTGTGTGTGTGTGTGTGTGTGTGTGTGTGTGTGTGTGTGTGTGTGTGTGTGTGTGTGTGTGTGTGTGTGTGTGTGTGTGTGTGTGTGTGTGTGTGTGTGTGTGTGTGTGTGTGTGTGTGTGTGTGTGTGTGTGTGTGTGTGTGTGTGTGTGTGTGTGTGTGTGTGTGTGTGTGTGTGTGTGTGTGTGTGTGTGTGTGTGTGTGTGTGTGTGTGTGTGTGTGTGTGTGTGTGTGTGTGTGTGCGTGTGTGTGTGTGTGGGGTGTGTGTGTGTGATTTTCAGTGCACAGTGTCTTCTGCCATTTAGTAAAGGTGTGTGCGTGCGTGCATTTTGTTCAGGCATTCTGGGTTCTGCAGTGGCCGATGAGGCTGTGCTCAAAGGCCTGCTCCCTCCATGGATGACTGGTAATAATAAAACACCAACAATTAATTCAAAAGGTTGATATTAATGTTTAAATGTTATTACCGATTGCCATGGCTTTTCATGATGCAGTTTGTTTTAGAAAATGCATCACTAGCAAACTCACGAGTGTTCACTAAATGTAAAAATGGAATTGACACTCATATCTCCGCCATGAGGTTTGCATTTCTAAGCGTATATTATTTCTAGCATATTTACAGTACATGAAAACAATTAAATCGTTTTAGCACCTTCCTCTCTGTGCCTGTTGCTTGACAGTGAACAGGAACTGTACGGAGAGCAAACTGTTCTCCAGCAATATAAACACAAAGTTCAGCGTGTTCTGTGTGTGTGTGTGTGTGTGTGTGTGTGTGTGTGTGTGTGTGTGTGTGTGTGTGTGTGGGTGTGGGTGTACACTTTCAGCCCTTGGAAATGATGACAGTATTGCACACGACTACATGCGTGTGTATCATATTGTGGACAAACTAGTGGCCCTGATGAGGAACCGAATGCAAGATCCTGTTATTCTCACTAACCTGGATGACCTGCAGGAAGCACTGCAAGGTACTGATGATAAGATAATGTTATTCTCACTAACCTGGATGACCTGCCGGAAGCTCTACAAGATACTGATGATAAGATGAGAGAAGAAAGATTCTAAAGCTATAACATTAATGACTAATACATGTTTACCTCACACTGGAAATGCATTCCTAAAGAGCTATAATGGGGAGACATGATCCTCAGGTCTTATTGTTATATAAGGAGGAAGAAGTTTAAAAAAAAAAGTGTACAGTATTTGTTAAAATGTCGTTTTTATGTGAACACATGCACTCACCAGTTCATTAAGTATGCCTGGTTTGCCTGGTGGGTGGTGGTGGGTGGTGATCCACCTGAACTGAAGCCGCAACCACAGCTGTAGTTGTATGATAAAGGGGGAGGGGTTAGGGGAGGGGCTGATAATGTGATGTCACTATATTGCTGTTTTTTTCATTGGCACGTTTGACTGTCAAGGATTCAGCCTCCAGGAATACATCATACATCATTGCACATAAAAACTACTCCAGGGTGTCTAATGAAGTACTGTCACCTCATAGACACATGAAAAACTGGAAAAATACAAAAATGATGGCACTCCATCTTTAAAAACAGCCAACATGTTTGGACTCACAGGAGTCTTCATCAGGGCAGGTATATGCCCTGATGACTACTATAGTGGTTATAATATAGAGCTATTTAAAACTGAAATTAAATAAATAAAACCACTTACTGCACCTTAAGCGAGAGGACAAGAGAAGAGTCCTTTGAATCCAATTGTACTTCTCTCAAATCAGTCAGCTTTGAGTTAGCTCGGAATATTATTTGCATAATTTTATAATACTGTATCGTTACATTTCAGACTAAAGCAGGCGCTGCACATCAAAGTCAGAGTGTAGCAGCCTAATACTTAATTTATACACGGACACGCAGCAAAGTGTAAATCAGTCTTTAGTTGAACTTATAAATGACCACAGGATCTCCATTTAAACCAACACTTCTCTGATCGCTCTCTCCTTCCAGCCAAGGTTAACTATAATGAGTCAGCACTGCTGAAGTCAAAGAGTCCAGAGGAGAAGAAAGAGCTGTTCCAGAATCGCACTGTAGAGCTAATCAAAATCTTAGAGGTGTGGTGCCAAGGCTTGCCAGTCGGACCATTCAAAATGTATGGTCAGTATGCCATGATTGATTGATTTGAATTGGCGGATAGATTCATAGACTTATTGATTGATACATGTATAAATCCTTCTATGTAATTTGATTTGCTTGATATTTATTGTTTTTTACTTTTTCTATAGTCTCTTGGCTGGTCAAACATGTTATTCCTCTGGTTGTGAAATGGGAGTGGGGAACCGTCGGCAACTACCTCTACCAGCACCCAGGTGAGACTGAAGAAACGTGCGTGTGCGATGACGAGTGCGATGAAGAGTGTAAATGAGAGAGGCTTGGGATACGAGAGAGCGTGGTACGAGGGAATGGACTTTGGGGTGCTTCTGCGATTGGATGCGTCTACGATGTACTGTAGTGTGAATACGCTGTCGGACTGTATAGGCTATATGCTTTGACCCTGTTTGCTGTATAGTATTATCATGTAAATTAATCTATATAAATCTTCTGGTGAAGATACATTCCCTGGTCAACTTACACTTGGCCTCTACAAGAGTTACTATGGGTTTGTATAGGATTAGGAATGACAAAATTAATATAAAATATCTAAATACTGAATCAAGCAACTTCAAAACTGTCTGGTGGTGCACACAAAAGCCAGAGTAGATAGTAGTAAAATGGCCCCAAACACGTTTGAAAGTGAAATATCCCTTAAAGTGGTCAAGAGATTTATTTATGGGAACTAATGCTCTTGTTAAAACAGGGCTTTCTACTCTCGTAGGAGTTATAGTCTAATTATATACTGTAGGACTCAAGTGATTCACGTAATGTGAGATTCTTCTTTCTGGAACAGATCCTGCAGTTCCATCGTGTCTTCATTCTAAAGAGAGAATCAACCTGATGGATGCTGGACTGCTGGTCAACGTGGGTTACCCTCCTTTCCTGGGAGACAAGAGAGACATAGACCTCATCATAGCACCAGAGTACAGTGCTGGGGACATCTTTGAGGTACTGTGTGTGTGTGTGTTGCTTCTAGCCCTCAGGGCGTCTTACTGGTATTACTATGCTTGTGAGGTCCAAATGTCTGTTTAAACAGATTTTAAGAGTTAGGCTTAGAATTTGGAAAAGATTCGGGTTGGGGTTATAGGTGTTAGAGTGATTGAATGAGCTAGTGAGTTAGTCCAGAGACCAGAGAAGAGGGAATCTTTCATTGCTCTGGAAACCACTAATATAGTTTGAAGTGTATAAGTTAAATGAGTAATGTCACTTGTCAATCAATCAATTCTTTGTTGTCCAAGTAAAAGTTTGATTACTGGCACTTCATAAATAAAGCACAACAGGTTGAAAGGTAAAATATTTTTATTAGAAAAGGAGACGTATTATTGGGCAGCCAATATACACAAAATTATACTCTGGATACAGGAACCTACGCTGGCTTGGTGTGAACTTGAAACTATGTCATGTCCTACCACATCACTTTTAGCCTTATTTTCATGTAAGTTGCCTATTCAACCTAAAAGAACTCTCAACTAATCCAATTGTTGTCTCCACTCTAAGAATTTGGTCTCAATTCAGAGTTGCCCTTGGACTCAGAGGAATGTCTAACCATAGTCCTATTCATAACAACCGGTCACCCTTTCCCTCCACCCAGATTTGATGCAGCCTTTTCTCTGTGGCAAAGATCAGGCCTTGTTAAGTTAAGGGACCTTTATACAGACAACATATTTTGTAGTTTCAGTGAATTGTGTGTAAGGTTTAACCCCCCAAACTCCCCCAAAAATCTTTTCCGATACTTCCAGGTTCGAAATGTTGTTAAAAATAATAATGCATCCTTCACAAATGCCCTCCCCAACTCATTAACTGACACAATTTTGGACATTCCCATGTCTGGGAAAGGCTTAATCTCAAAGCTTTACATCTTAATTTCTAAACATATAGCAATCTCTGTAGAGTAGACAAACTCAAAACAGATTGGGAACATGAATTAGGTAGAACTTTAGATGATGAAGTCTGGGAGGAGGCTTTAATGAGAGTGAATGATAGCACGTCATGCGCTAGGCTGAACTTAATACAATTTAAAGTTGTCCACTGTATTTTTTTCACTAATTTCAAACTTTCTAACATATACCCCAACATCACAGATTCCTGTAACAGATGTCATGTTGGTCACATGTTCTGGTCATGACCCTGCTTACAAGGTTACTGGACGGCTATCTTTAAACTGGAACATAGAGTTGTCACGATGTGCAGCGATGGCGTTGTTTGGGGTTGTACCAGGTCACCATCCTATTGGTAGGGGTATAAAACAAAATCTTGCTTTTATCACTTTATTAGCAAGAAGAAGGATTCTATTGGAGTGGAAATCAGCACTGTCCCCTAAAGCATCTATATGGCTTAAAGACCTCATGATGTATCTAAACTTGGAGAACATTATATTCAATTTGAGGGGAACACCAGGAAAGTTTGACCAGGTATGGGGCGGCTGGGGCCCTATGATTAAACATATAACTGAACTAAAGACGCTACAGGAGACTACTATCAGCTCCACACGTTGACAAGCTCCAAAAAAACAAACAGTGTACAGTACGTATACCATATGTGCCATGAGGAAGTGCCAGGAGGGATAGCGAGAAACATCATAATTATTATTTGTTTTTGTTTCTTGTCTTTTTGTTTGTAATTGTATGGATTTTTTGTCGTATGTTACACGCTGTATGTTGGACCAAGGGTGGGGGGGAAATGTAAGACCACAAAAGAAAAAAGAGAACAATGTACTTTTGACATGAATTGGATTATATTGCACTTGTTTGTACCTCATCTTGTCAAAAGCAATAAATAAAAGGTTAAAAAAGGAAAGGAAAGGGGCACGGTGGCACAGTTGGTAGTGCTGTCACCTCACAGCTAGAAGGTCCTGGGTTCGATTCCCGCTGGGGACGCTGTGGGCACCGGCGGCGTGTTCCCTCCCCTGCGTCATCAGTGCCCATACCCGAGGCGGGGGTTGGCGATAGGGCCTTTCTGTGTGGAGTTTGCATGTTCTCCCCGTGTCCCCAAGGTTAGATACCCTCACAAAAACATGCAGTAATCCTGGTCTCTAAAACTACCTCCCCCTGGCCAGCCGGGGCGCCTGATGGAGGGGAAAGGAACTGGTCGGAATAACGTGTCCCTTCCACGCGCTTTGTCCGGCCGGGGAAATTCCCCTCTGTCAGGTAGCTTGGACTCCTCATGCATAGAAGGAAGCATGAGGTCAGTCCGCTGCCCCCCCAGGTTGGCAGAGGAAGTGTAGCACCCAGGATTACATTAGATAATTGGCACTGGGTGAAAAGAAAACTGGGTTACAAAATCGTGGGATAAAAACTTTATAAAAAAAAAGAAAGAAAAGGAGGCCTGGGCCATGGCTCATGCAGTGGTCCAGGCACCTTGGCTGGCAATCCAGTCTGGCAATGTGCGATTCCCGACCCGACGGCCTTTACTGCATGTCTTCCCCCATCTCTCTCCCCATTTCCTGTCAGCCTACTGTCTGTCCCTCCATAAAGAATATAAAATAAAGGCGAAAGCCACAAAAGAAAAACATTTCAAAAAAGAAAAGAAGACCAGTGGTATATATATATATATATGTATGTTTTACCCTACATGTGTGTACCCAAGGTTAACGTCAGATCAACTCACAGCCCCTCTACCTTCCCCAGACCCTGACCCTGGCGAGAGACTATGCACACAAGGTGAACAAACCTTTCCCAGAGATAGATGACAAGATCCTGGATGAGAAAGATTGGCCGAAAGACTGCTATGTTTACCAGGGAGAACAAAACCAACCCACCATCATCTACATGCCTCTCTTCAACAGAAAGAACTGTAAAGGTCTGTTAGACAAGGTTATTCGGAACGCCTACTCTTATAAACTGACCATGTGAGGGAGTCAGGGAGAGAAGAGCATTGATTCCGTATTGATCCCACCATTTGAATTCACCTCACACACAATGTAAAGATACAACGCTGGAAAACGGAGACATTTGCACGCACGCACGCACGCACGCACGCACACACAAAATGGAGAGGATACTGTACGTTAAAAAATATAACCCATCAGCCAGACTCCTCATTTTTCTTCTAGATGCAGAAGAGGTGAGGGCCAGGATGGAGGAGTTCTCCACATTCCAGAAAAGTTTCAATCAAGGGGAGATGGAGTTCCTGATGGAGACAGCTGGAACCAACATGAAGAACAACAAGGAAACTATCCTGACGGAGCTCAAAAGGGCTGTTCAACGAAGACAGGATAAGACGTAGGACGTGTGTGTGTGTGTGTGTGCGTGCATGCGTGCGTGAAGAGAATTAATGAATGAATGAATGAATGACAAGTCGGCACTTAGAAACTAAAGTCATCGTTCTCTCTATTCTTTTCTCTAGAAACTCTTAGGAACTCGTTGAAGACACCATTACCTGCAATCATTCTCTCTACAGACAGCCACACTGAATTGACTGCAACATCACTGCACTGGAGCTCTCGTAACTGCCTTCACTGAATATATTTACATTGAGTCTGCAAAACTAACCATAGAGTGGAGCTTAAAATGCAAACCAAATTACAAATACTTTTATTATGACAATGACATTTAAAAAAGAATGGTTTGGTTTTAGTCAGTGGCTAAATTGTGGGGGTCTTTGTCTTCAGTTTGCATTCTATTCATTTGAGAGAGTTATGTATGGATTTAACCACTTAAACTGTACTTCCCCAATTAGCCGATCTACAGGCGCTGTGAGCTTATAGATCTGCTATTGTTTGCACAATGTTTTCTCCAGAATAAGGACACTAGGGTTCAATCAACTGTCTTGCTTGATGTTGGTGAACTTTAGCTGAATATTTTGTGTAAGGCCAGGTAAAGCATGTTCATTAATGTAATATTTCATACACTAAAGGCAATTATAGATGATTTTCATGAGGCTAAATAGAGATTTAAAAGTATAAAAATACAGAAATAAAACATGATAATTAGTATACTGTATGTACGTTGAATGTGGAAAAGTTAGATCAACAGTTGTACAGTGCAATAATGTACAACAAAAAAACACTTCAAACATGGACCCAACAACATGGGAATGAAGCCTGATTTATACTGTGTGAGACAACCCCTGGGAGACAGGTTTTCTGCCTCGTTGACAGTATTTGGAACACCTCACAGACTCAGCTTGGCTCATGCCTCCTAAAATTCCTAGCGGCTCACACCGCGTCATCGATGTCACACGGCTTTGATTTGCTGACTGACCTGGGGATACACCCAAGCCAGGTTTTAAGTATAAATGCCCAGAGCTGTGAGCCATGAGTCATGGCTTATATCACACAGTAGTACAAATTAGGCTCAATACATGCAGCGGAACACACTACCTGACCCAGTTCTTCTCCCTGCATGCTGAGCAGGCACCCAAACCAACCTGTAGTTGCTATAGGTCAGTGACAGAGATTGCTTTTCCTTGCAGACTTCCCTCGCCCACAAATATAGACAGTTGTTTGTTGAAATGCCCAGCAAAACCTGGAGGCAACATAGAGGATTTAAAAGTCTCTAAGGTGGTTGGCAGGAACTTCTCGAAATGTTTTCTTAATATTTGTGTGGGAATAGAGGTCTTAACCTCTGGCAGTTAACAAGAAAAGACTGAGGAGAGACTGAGGAGAGACTCACAGCTTTTATAGCTGGGGAGCTGGCTGGCACTCCGCACTCGTTTCCCAGTGATTGAGCCTGGCAAAGTAACACCCCTCCAGCAACATGTTGAGCGAAGAGCTTCGGCTGCTGTGTGTGTGTGTGTGTGTG
The DNA here is from genome assembly GCF_963924005.1 of Protomyctophum bolini. Lineage (NCBI taxonomy): Eukaryota > Metazoa > Chordata > Actinopteri > Myctophiformes > Myctophidae > Protomyctophum > Protomyctophum bolini. Next base: position 10,569,649 of record NC_137872.1, read on the forward strand.
TGTGTGTGTGTGTGTGTGTGTGTGTGTGTGTGTGTGTGTGTGTGTGTGTGTGTGTGTGTGTGTGTGTGTGTGTGTGTGTGTGTGTGTGTGTGTGTGTGTGTGTGTGTGTGTGTGTGTGTGTGTGTGTGTGTGTGTGTGTGTGTGTGTGTGTGTGTGTGTGTGTGTGTGTGTGTGTGTGTGTGTGTGTGTGTGTGTGTGTGTGTGTGTGTGTGTGTGTGTGTGTGTGTGTGTGTGTGTGTGTGTGTGTGTGTGTGTGTGTGTGTGTGTGTGTGTGTGTGTGTGTGTGTGTGTGTGTGTGTGTGTGTGTGTGTGTGCGTGCGCGCGTGTGTGCGCTTTTTAAGACTTTCACTCGTAAGAGACCACACCTTCGCTCAAGATCAACAGTTTATTTAAACAGAATGAGATGAATGCGGAATGGAGTGAGGAACCCAAGGTAGGGAGAGACTCAGGGTGGGGGTGTAGTCTCTGGAGTTGACGGCCATCTTTGCTCTACTCGGAATGAGCGGAAGGAGGAGGTTGGGGTGGAGGAGGAGGAGGATGGCGAATTTGAAGAATAGTGAAAATAGCCGATCTACAAGTGCAGTACTCACAACCCATGTTTGGTCTGCCGTGGGGCTATAATGATAATGAAAGGCAGGTGAGTTTGATAAGGAGGGAGGAGTGGTTAAGGTCAAGCGAAAGGAGGCCTCTTCTCCCGAAACTGCGTTGTATTAATACAACATCCCTAATGAAGCTTAATATTGTTGTTTTGCAATGTCAGACAATAATCATTTCTAACTAAGAATGTTGTCTTGTTGCTGCCGCTGAAAATTCTCTGAAGATTCTTTAAAGAACTTGACAAATATTGAAGCTATTTTAATTACCTGTTTGGTATTTCCCCTGAAAGTTAGCTTTGGAAGCAGTGAAATGTTTTAATGTTTTGGGCCATGTCACACACCAAAGAGAAACTCAAGTACTCAACCTATGTAGAATACTGTAAAATAGCATCCATTTTATTGTTATACAATCCACCAGTAAATGTAATAGTAGCTTTCAATGCCTAGATTCTTGTTCTTCTTTTGTTCTGCTATACAAACATATCTGAGACTCTACTGAGGATCTGTCATCATGACCGGTGTAGATAATAATAATAATAATAACTTAGATTTATATAGCGCCTTTCAAGAAACCCAAGGACGCTTTACAAGACAAGATGTGACTAGATGTGAGTTCAGAGCCTAATACAGCATATACAGTATTCCAATAAAGATGTATTGGCATAGACACTGTCGGCAATGATGCCCACAGGAGCCAGATAACAATATTATGTAATGATCACAGAGAACAGATTTTTAAAACTAATAATGCAACGCCGTGTCAGCCACCTACACTAGCTAATATAATAATGTAGCTTAACCAAAAAACGGTGACCTAATTCATCATGCAACTTGGGTGCAATCCACAATTAGCCTCTGTCGAAACTGATGTACCACAAATTAGCGGATAGGATGATAACAACAAAGAGGTGAGAACTATGTCCCTGTACATTTTCATAATGTAGCTGTGAGGTGATGGGATTGTCTGTTTATGAGGCTTGTTTACATTAACTATATATACTTATACTATGGCGTGATGCAGCTAAGATCTAGAAGAATTCTAGAAGAATCTACAAGCTGACCTATTTCTTTTAAAGACAGAATATGCACAACAACAAGAGCTAAATAGTATGGATATTAAACATTTGCCAGTTTGTTGATAGTGATACAGTATAGTGGAGTCTACTGTTTGTGTAAATCTGTCGTGCATTCATCCATTGTAAGTCATTTACAAACAGGAACCCTTCAAAAGCTGTAACTATGTAGGTATAGTTTGAAGCTATGGTTTCACTTTAGCAAGGGTTTGGCTAAGGAAAATTGTTGAACTGCTAAATTAAATTGGCCCAGTGTCAGTATTTATTTAATGAGTTCACTCCAAGGGAGCAAGTGATGAAATATAATCCATTGCTCTTGACACAAGTTTTTCCCAAACTTTTGCAAACTCTACCAGATCAAAGAGCAAAGTCGGGGTGATGTTAACAGTGGTAGAGCCTGCTGACAGCTAATTTGTGACAGTATTCAGCACTTTGGCTGCCAGCTTGGAAGGGTGGGAGAGCCAGCTGAAAGTGGACAGGCCCATGGCTGAACAAACAACCTTCTCATTGAGGACCTCAATAGCCATTCATTATTTTACCAGCCAAAAGCTCAACAAACCTTCAAATACAGACCCACTCAAAACATCTCCACTCAGAATACACCACTGCTCTTATATGGCAAATTTATAGTTTGACAAATTGACATACAGTACACTTGCTGAAAATAAAAGATGTTCAGTGTGGCCGAAAAGGGGGCTCATGCAGAGGAAAGCAAAGCCTATCATCTTGACCTTGTTGAATCAAATTCCTCTAACAATACAGACTATCCTTTGACAACAGACTCCCTTTTAATTTTATGGAAGAGCTCTTACTGTAGACAAAAGCAGTCAAACTGTCAGCACAATAAGGTGCTGTTCCCTGAGCTTACCTCTTTAAGAACTTAATGAATCTTGTATACCTGACAATCAGAACTGGGTCCTGCAAACATCTATCATTTTGACTCTTTGAGGTGTTTTTTTATGGACAGTTTCCTTTCTTCAGAGATTAACCTTTTTAGGATGCAAGTTTGTTTTGTATCTTCTCCAAACATTTTCAGTGACACTTTTATGGAATGAGCTCCGGTATGGTAGAATGTCTTTATCTTTTTAATTGCAATTTATTTTTGCCTAAAACTTAGTTATAATGAAATTTGATGACTTCTAATTATACGTTCTGCCTTCAAGGTAATTTTACAGAAGCGGCTAATTGCATTTTCTGGCACCCTTGTATGAATGTAATTCACTATAATTTTTGTATAATTTTCAACAAGTCTTTTGAAGTCTACTCTGTATCTGTATATTTTAGAGGTGTCCTGTGAATTATTTATATGACAAATCCTGTGGGGAAAAGTATGTGCCTGTCATATATAAAGAGCACCAGTACAAGTAACAACCGTTTTCCATTGTTGGTTTTTCAATACTAAATTAACTATTATGGTGTGATAACAGTGATATATTAAAACACGCGCCTCTATTGTGTCACATTTCACACTTTAACTGACACTGTGAGGAGTCACAGTTTCAGACTTTTGACTGAATCCCTGAAGTCAGAAATCCACCTGGATGGAATGATATCTCTGCACCCACCATCAGGCGCCCCGCCTGGCCAGGGGGAGGAAATATAGAGAACAGGATTACTGCATGTTTTTGTGAGGGTACCTACCCTAGGAGATACAAGGAGAACATGAAAACTGCACACAGAAAGGCCCTTTTGCGGTGGCACGGTGGCACAGTCGATAGTGCTGTCGCCTCAGCTATAAGGTCCTGGGTTTGATTCCCGTATGGGGGCACTGTGGGCGCTGGGGGCATGTTCTCTCCTCCGCGTCATCAGTGCCCATACCCAAGGCGGGGTTAGCGAAAGGGCCTTTCTGTGTGGAGTTTGCATGTTCTCATGCAGAAGGAAGCATGAGGCCAGTCTGCTGCCCCCCCCCCCCCCCCCCCAGGTTGGCAGAGGAAGTGTAGCGCCCAGGATTACATTAGATAATTGACACTGGGTGAAGAAAATGGGTTGCAAAATTGTGGGATAATTCTTTTGGCAGATTATAAACAAGGCATAAAATTACAAGACCCCTGGGCCCTGAGATATGGTTGAGTACAATTAGATTAGGTAGCCAGTCAGTCAACAAAGAAGTTGGATATAGAATAGAATTGTCACAAACTCCATGACAGAAACTGATGCTTTCCAGGTAAGTCATAACATTTGTTAATAGGTAGGCTACAGTATATGTACACAGTAGGCTACAACCTTGTCCTGCAATATCACAGTCCAGTCAATAATTATGTTTAATTTTTAAAGGAAATAGACTATTTCAAGCCAAACTGCTATATTGTGCATGTTCACAAGGCCTGCTGTGTTTACCCTGGAATTTTAAAGACCTCTCGGCTATAATCTATGGGTAGGCATATAAATAATACAACTGAGTTATTATCAAAACCATCACCTATAGCTACAAAGTAAGCCTATAGCCTATGTATGACTGCAGCTGTAGTCATTATTTTGTTTACTGATAAATTAGTTTATTTTGTTAAGAGTCGAGTACCAGACGTTTGCGTTCACGTCATTTCCGGCCATCAGGCCTTATATGGTCATGTGAGTAATTGAATTGAATCGAGTAAAGCTCACTAGTTCTTCAGAGTTGTCGCTTCCGTGAGAGGGAGGCTGTTTGTTTGTTTGAGAACGTTATTAAAATGACACAAAGTGCATTTTAGAGAGAAACTGGGGACCTGAGACGCTTCCCAGGTTCGAGAATAGACTTTTACCAAGGTCTAACAGGCTTTATTTCGGTAAGTGGTTACGTCGTTTTGTTTATTTGCTGGTATTAAAAAAACAGCGCACAGGAGTGGAAATATGATCAGTGGGCTGTGGAAGGTACTTCCACAAGGCGTCAGAGAGAGACACTCGCTGCAAGCATTGGACCAGGGCTAGCATGCACATGCAGTGCATGCATTGACAAAGTTCAGTCATTTATGGAGTAAAAGCCCAGTGAAAACGCTAGAGGTCACACGACGTCCATATACAACAATAAAGTTACAGGCAGCATGTCTAGCAAGTCGACTGCAAATATAGTCGTGGATATAAGACTTGATCCAATCTAAAATAAAATTATTAAAAAAAAGATCGCTTCAACAAGAAGCAATGAAACTAAAGTAACCCAAGACAACGGTGTACCTACGGTTGTTACTTGTTATATAGCCTATCCAATCTCAAATGAGACTGCTTTGTAGGGCTGCAGATAGGCTAGCTCATCTTTTCACTATAAGTGGTCAACGAGACTATAGCTCCTTTTGCACAATATGCAAAAAATACTATAGCCTAATGTTTTCGTTTTGAGCTGGTTGACGATTGTGACGTATTATATTTAATTAAGCCATATCATTCGAATTTTGAAATTGAAACTGATCTCTCTCTCTCTCTCTCTCTCTCTCTCTCTCTCTCTCTCTCTCTCTCTCTCTCTCTCTCTCTCCTCTCAGCTGTGTCCAACGAGCGCCCTGCTGCGTCGTCGGGACGGGAACGGGAAGGAAGTTGTGCGCGTTGCAGGGGAGCCGAAAATCATTTTGATAACATTGTGAAGGACATTTCACCCCAGGCCAATTCAGCGACATTGCTTTTGGTTGCGTCTATAAAAATCAACAGTGTCGTGTTATACTCCTTAAAACAGTTAAATCCAACTGCAAAATCAACAGAACGCAGGTGCAGCCGGGGCGCAGTGTGACAGCTTTGAAGTCTCTGGAGGACGGTGAATCGGGTGGAAGGGAAATGACTGCTCAAAGTTTTGCGTCTGTTGTCCAGGAGTGCGACTTGACCGATTACCGCTGTGCACAAGCTTGAGCAAAGAATTGAGCATGAAATGAACGAAGAATGCATATCGTTTGGGACATATCTCTGGTTTTTCAAGCATATTTCATCTGCACATCATCAGGTAAGCACTAAGCAGACTGCGTCATATAGCCTACAGTAAACAGGGATTTTGACAGGATTTTAACTGAACTGATTGAAATAGTGTGGTAGACAATTACGTGTCTAATAATTGTAATAAATAATGTACACCACACTAATTTGGGCACAAGAAGTTATCATTCCAGCCACACACACACACACACACACACACACACACACACACACACACACACACACACACACACACATACACACACACCCCCCTATGTGTCATCAATACATCACTTTCTTTTTGGACAATCTCTGTCGATCAATTAATGTAGGTTTATGTCACCCTGTTTCTGTCATTATTATGCTCATATCTTGCCTTAAACTCTTCAGACAAATAATTCTCCATCCTTTATGAGCATTTTATTGGCACAACATGTCAAGAATTGTTAAATCTGACGACAACTGTAATAATCTCTTTGTCCACAGCTCAGGCTATCACGTCCAAGCTTCATGACGGTTGGTGGGCGTATAAAGATGTTGTCCAGGGCAGCTTTGTTCCAGGTACAGTAAACACACCTCAGCCACTCTCCTTACCTGATGAGTTTATAGGGACACGGAATACTGAAGCCTTTTATATAGCGCCATGCACATACATGAATGGTGGTCCCCAGCTGATGACCCTGCAGCAAAACGTACCTTTTGAGCGGTGCCAACCGCTCCTATGAGTGACTATATGTGTTTATGTCTGTATGTATGTCCCTTTGTCTGTCTGTGCATGAAACAGCTGCAGTACCGCTGGGTGACCTTAAGTGGCACTGTTGAGCATCACAGCCCCATTAAGTGAACGTAGTTGGCGTAGTACACGCCAACATGACGATTTTGACGTAGGCTGTTGAAGTTGAGCAACAATAGCGTGTTTGCCAAAAGTAATATTTAAACAGTAGATAAGACATTTTTGGCGAATGCAATGTAGTCTATATGTTTTCTGGGAGTGTGCAGATGTTATTTTGCATAGAGAGATTTGTGGTAAAAGTGTGGTTCGGTCGGAGATAGAGCACAAAGAAACGGCCATGTGCTCGTGTACCCCCTGTCTATTAGGTTAGCAGGATTACCAGTAAGACGCCCTGAGGGCGAGAAGTGAGTGTACAGGATTTGATGAGTCAGATCAACATATGGAATGTCAGAACAGGTCAGCTCCACATATGGAGATCTAAGGGTGGCAGTGTCTTGACTAGTGTACAGGGTTTGATGAGGGCCCAGGTAGGGGCGGGCCTTCATTTTGGGGCCTGTTGAGAACTCGCCGGCTGCCAGCCACGGGCGGCTGCAGTAATACGGTAACTTTGGGGCGGGCCTATCTAGAATGGACAGGTATCAGTCAAAAGGGAGACATCGAAGAGGAAGGACGGGTGGGGAGGATCAACATATGGAATGTCAGAACAGGTCATCTCAATATATGGAGATCTAAGGGTTTGAGGTCAGATGTAGAGTTGCTGGCCGGCTCCATATATGCAGATCTAGGCGATGATCCAGTCTTCTCCATGTATGGCTATCCAGGGTTTGATGAGGTCAGTGTCGTGATCTTCATATAATGGAGATGGCCATTTATGAGACGTGACGTGTCACGAGGCGTGATGGACTGACAACCATATATTGAGGCGTGACTGACTGACGGATCGACAGATTTGCAGGTTTTCATAGTAATCCTCGACCTACTGTCACAACAATTATTGCACCACTCAGTTCACACATTGTGCGATTTTTGGTATGCGGTCAGGTTTAGACTTAGGGAAGAGGAACCCCCTGCCATGCATAGTCCACTATGGTCACTGTTGGAGGTGCGACAGTGATAGCAGGAACACCATCCTTCTGTATGAAATAGTGTTTTACACCCAGAGCGACAGAGAATTTTACAGCAAAGACAAACAATGTTACAACAAAGACAGACAATGCTGACCATATCTATGGGAAATTGATATGAATTGCACAAATTACACATCGAAATGGTGTGGACAGAGGACAAAACGACTATAGAGAAGTACTGCTGTGAACATGATAAAAAGTTATTCAGTCCAACCCAGTGTGTTATTTCCCACACCGACTGTGAGACCCTTTAAAAAAAGTCCCCCGACAGTCATGTCATTGATTTGTTGACTCATAGGTTTGAAAGTTGTTGATTGAAATCCCCCAAACAGAGCAGGGGGTGTGAAATCTGGTCATGGACAAGAAATGTTGCTGACTCTCAACTGATGTCAATGTGCCCTTAGTGTTCCCAGTAGGGCTAAATTATTTACCAAATGGACCCTTATGGGTCTGTAACTCTGAGAGTGTACAAATGTACACTCCCAGAGATCCGAGATCCAGAGATCCGAGGGGTCCGTAGCCTACTATTGCATATCAAACTGGGGGTACTTGAAATTAAAATGGTTGAGAATCACTGCTAGAGCCTTAAAAGTCTTCTCTTATGGGGGTCCTGGCATATCTTTTCAAATGGGCTATTTAGTGTCAATTTGGGGGTCCTTGGCATGATAAAGTTTGGGAACCACTGCAGTAGGGTGCTTGGTTAAGGTATAGTTACAGTATTGTGGTTGCAGCTGTTAATGCTACAGAATGCCTGAAATTAAAGGACAACTTTGTTTTTAGAGGTTGTTATTAGAGAAAGTAAAATATGAGAGTTAATTTGTTTTAATTTGCTGTTTTCTTTTGATCGTATTTTGCGGGGGCATTTCGAACAAGTGGCTAAATAATAATATCTGTCTATAGTTAAAATCGTTAAAACGAAAGAAAGCAGCAAATGAAAAAAAAACTAAAAACAACACTAATCTTTTACATTCTGTTATAACAACCTAACACATGAACCTTGGTTGAAAAAAAACCAAAGTTGTCCTTTAAGGTCATAAGAACAAAATGGTGTAATTGTGGAGAAAACGAACAAACGCATTCCAATGCCAAAGTTCTTTTCAGCACTTCCTGCACTTCCATTATTTTCTAACTAGCCAAACACCACAGCAAAGGGCACCGTTTTGAAAATTGTGTGTGATTGGTCAGAAATTCAAGGTGGTCGTAATTTATTACCACAATCTGCAACGTTTAGAAGAAACAGTTTAGAAGAAAGGTTGGTGTGATGTTGATTGGAGCTCTCTCTGGGGGACTACACACACACACACACACACACAACCAGATGGCTATTAATTAATGGAGAGAGATGGCACACACACTTTGTCCTCCAAGACAAATACAGTATGTCATGGTGTATCGGAGAGTGATGAAAGCATAACAGTGGAGATCCAGCTGGCAAAAGCACCATTCCAGCACTGTAGTGGGTGGGGTCTAGCCAAAGAAGATCCTACTTTGAGCTCTGAAGGGGGCGCAAAAATACTGGTGCTGGGGGTGGCGAAGGCGCTAGCAACCGGGTCAGTGTTGAATGTTGATTTTCAGCGAGACAGTTTCATATCGATAAAGTACATTAATAAATTATGGAGAATTCCATCAGAAGCAGATTAATGTGGGTTAATGAGGCCTGATTGCAAAGGGTCATTAGATGTGTGTGACCAGACCCAGACTCAGGTGCATAGAGAAAGAGCAGATCTTTGATGGCAAAACATGAGTGTTGTCATCTTTTTGCAGCAGCTGCTGAGTCGGATTGATGAGTGTGGCACATGGCACCCATGTGGACCCATGTGCTCACGCACACATGGGTCTGTGTGTGCTCACAGACAGACAGATAGATACTGTTCTTTTGGGCTTGTCTTGGCATCAGTTTAGGTGTAGACAGAGTGGGCTGAGGGTCGAACCGGCAACATTCTGACTCCCAGACAGGGAGCCTATCTAATATTCAGTGCTTTATGACAGCATGATACACAAGATTGGCTCACAATCCCCCTCTCCCTGCTCAATCTCTTTACTTATAATGTCCATTTAATTTAGCATAGAAAAAGGTTAGTTTGGAAAAAGGCTGTTCAACTATGAAATGCGTTTTGACATACCTGTTGTGTTCTTTCGTGCTGATTACATTTTTATCTCTGTGACATTTTATGCAGAGCAAAGTGTTAATTTAACTCTCATTTTATGTTTTACACTTTGACAGTAAAATTATGCTAAATGCCTTTGCACACAGTCAGTCTAATGCAATATTTTATTGGTCAGTCTGTTCTTGATGGGTCTGAAAAAAGGCAGTTATCAAACTGTGTTTGATTTGATTTAAAATACGCACCATTGCAGCCACTCAAAGCGAGTTTGAAAATGTTGTAGTCTAACTCTATTTTATCTGTGCAAACAAATCTGTCTGAGGTTTCTCTCTCGCTCTCTTAGTTAGGGCAATCGGGTTCATTCCACAGTTCTTCAGTTCAGTTCTATAATTGATCACAGCTACTGTACACGTCTGTCTAATTTTCTCTCTCTTTCTTTACTTTTATCTCTCATCTCTGCTGGCCCTGGCTTTTTGCTCTTCTTCCAAATCTCGTCTCGTCATTCTGTCCTCTCTCCTCTCCTCTCCTCCTTTCACTTTACTTTCATCTCTCTCTGTTCTTTCCCTGTCTCTCTCTGTAATCTCCCTTTTCGTCCATTCTTCCTCACACCTCAACACCCCAGTACCTCCTTCCCTCCTGCTCCCTCCTTCTCAATCCCCTGTCTCTCTCATTATGTTCTCTCTCTGTTTCTCTCTCTCTACTCTCCTTTAATTTGTTCTTCCTCGCTTCACTTTGCTTTCCCTCCTCCCTCTCTCTCATTATCTCCATTCTTCCCTCGTTGTCTCAGTTTCTCCCCATAATATTCCCTGCCTGCCTGCCTGTCTGTCTGTCTGTCTGTCTGTCTGTCTGTCTGTCTGTCTGTCTGTCTGTCTGTCTGTCTGTCTGTCTGTCTGTCTGTCTGTCTGTCTGTCTGTCTGTCTGTCTGTCTGTCTGTCTGTCTTCCTGCTTTTTTAGAATAGATGTTCCAACTCAGTGGCCGTGTGCATGCTTGCGTGCGTGTGTGTGTGCGCGCATGCTGCTTTTCTTGAGGACAATGTGATGTGTGTTTGACGTGTGCTTATACGGTTTCAAGTGTGTTCTTCTCTACTGTGTGTGTGTGTGTGTGTGTGTGTGTGTGTGTGTTTTTTCTCCTCAGAAGAGTGCAAAGAAAATGGCTGCTACATTTCAATGTAATTTATTTATGTCTGCTTATCTATTTATTTATTCACTATTTTCGAGGTATAAGAATTTTATTTGTCAGACCAGTGGAGAGCGACGGACAGGAATCCTGGAAGACCTGTGAGCTCCCAGGATGCTACAGGCTGGGTTCATTTCAGGATGATGTTCGGTGTTTGTTATGGTCCTATTTACTCATCTTCTAGCCTGGCCCAGCCAGCGTGCTTTCTGGTCTAGAGCATGGAGCAAGCGCTGGAGAATATATTGGTTCACTGATCGCCCGCGTCTGACCCCTCCCCTCCGTGGTAGAAAACAGCAGAGAAAACAGATGTCACCATTATTGCGAGCGACGCCCCTCTGCACTGTAGTTCACTCCCACTCATAGACCAGGAAATGTATCTCGTTCCCTCCGGCTTTCATTTTTTGAGCTGAAAATAAAAGCCTGGATAGTACCGAGGCTACTCATCTTAAAGATTAGTTTTTTGCTTTTCTGCCTTTATTGATAGTTTCAAGGGAAAATTGACAGGAAGGAGGGAGAGAGAGGGGGAGAGACATACAGCAAAGGTCGTCATGAACAGGACTCGAACACACGACGCGCTGTGGCATGCGCTTGGACCACTAGGCCACCAGGTGGCCCGAGGCTGCTCCTCTTCAGATGACCTGCAGGTTCACTGGGTCAGGATTGGTAGCAGCACAGACATTGTTGTACTCCAAAGTGTATGTGTTTATATTTATATAGTAAAAAAAGAAAGAAAAGGCAAAGAAGTTTAGGAATAAGGGGTTTAGCATGGACGAAAATAGAGCTCTTACAGTCTTGTTAGTTTACATAATTGTTTTGACTTGAGTCTAGAGGATTATACTGAATAATCCATAACATCACAGATACCTTCACCTATGTGATGTGCTGAGAATCAGGAATGTTCTTCCATTCTTAATTGCTTTGTCCGGTTGATTCATTTATTTAATTCCTCTAGTTGTTTCGCTTTTTATCATGAGAATGTCCGTTATAATTTAAAATGGTATCGTTCTCCTCTCTCTTCCACTGACTCCCCCCACCCCTCCCTCCAAACTAAACCCTGCCTGACTTGAGATTGTCTCAACTTTATGCAAATGAAAAGTGTGCCGGCTGGCGGCCAATCAGATTATTGAATTGAACAGGGTACGGTAACCACATCGCAATCACTTTGATGCCACATGAGATTGATAGATGAAGATGATCATGGATAATTATTCACAGATGAATTAACGGCAGCTGATGGTAATAACATAATGTGGGGCATGTTTAATTTACTGCAGGTGTTTCTGTGCGCCAGCATTTAAGCAAGTTATATGTACCAGGGTGGTGCAGAGGTAAAGTACTTGTTCACCACAATTCAGTCTGTCTGAAAAACAAATCCACCTCAGTGCATCCAGCTTTATCATACAACTACAGCTGTGGGTTTCAGTTCAGGTGGATCACCACCCATCACCACCCACCAGGCAAACCAGGCATACTTAATGAACTGGTGGGGGTGCCCACATAAAAACAACATTTGAACAAATACTGTACACCTTTTAGAAAAAATTATACCTCCTTATATAACAATAAGACCTGATGATCATGTTTTAGGGTGGGGAAAAAAATCACGGCACTCTTTAAGGCTCTGTTCCATTGAGTGTGCAGTGGTTCTCAAATGTTTTAAATTTCATATCTCTGAGAGTGTAAAAACAGAACCAAATTGACCCGTAAGGGTGACTCTCAGAGTTATATACACCTGTACCATTTGGAACACACTCAAGGGCACTTTGAGACCCACTGGTGTAGCAGAGTGTTTCCAGTGAGCCAACACTCACAATAGCAGCACAGAATGGAACAGAGCCTTATTCATTAGTATCATCGGTAACACCTCATTCATTCCAAAATGGCACCTATGCATTTAGCCCATTGGCCGTGTTCGGGGAAGTAAGCTAGGGCGGTGTGTTGAACGGGAGGAGTAGAGGCCTCACTGACGGGTGAGCCAGTAGGATACAATATTAATAGCATCACAGAAATGTGTGAGCAGGGTTAATTGCCATAACTAATACATTGGGAGGAGAAAGGGGTACAAATAATTAGAGAAATGGAAAAAAGTAAACTCTACAGGAGTTGTCCATGCTGGCAAAGTGGCAATATATACCCACGGTTATTATGTTCACCCAGTCAAAAAGTTATCCATTCTTCTGTTTTGTATGACAAGCTGTTTATATATAGACCCACCAGGAGCAATAAACAATCTGAATTGGTCCAGAGAAAAACTAAATGTAGCATGCTGAAAAGTGTTGGTGATCATTGGTGCTTCTAGGGGGATTATGAAACATTTAAGCACAGCTTGCATATTAGCAACACGGCCACCAGCGGCAAACAATTGGCGGTGAATGCGATTCGCTCCGTGTTCATGTATCTTGACTGCACCACTATGCGCTTGCAACATACCGCATAATACGATGGTGTCGCGTGCCTACAGTAGCTGGCGTATACTGTACAAACTCTGCATGGCACCGCAGCACATTGTGAGCTTGTAGATCGGTGTGACACCGCTGTATGATGGCGTATAATCTAGGTGTTAAACATTCTGGACGCCAAGTGAGTGGATGGGCCACTCAAGAAAGGAGAATGAAAGACAAGTATAGGGAATAAAAACGAGACGGTAGTCATATCACCTTGTATGTTTTCACACCAGAATGTGTTGTTTGTGTTGCAGTGTTGAGATGTAATTGTGTGTGTGTGTGTGTGTGTGTGTGTGTGTGTGTGTGTGTGTGTGTGTGTGTGTGTGTGTGTGTGTGTGTGTGTGTGTGTGTGTGTGTGTGTGTGTGTGTGTGTGTGTGTGTGTGTGTGTGTGTGTGTGTGTGTGTGTGTGTGTGTGTGTGTGTGTGTGTGTGTGTGGAATAGAAAACAGGGATATTATGTATGCACTATGCAGGGTAGATTGTCATAACTTGTTTATTTTGTGTGTATGTGGGGGGTGCGAGTGATGGGTGTTTGCGTGAGTGTGTACCACACACACACACAGGACTGTGTCTGTGCCTGCCTTCTGGGTCTGTGTATTTCTGTGTCCGTGCCTGCGCATCCATCTGCCTGTAAGTATGTAAGAGTGTGTGTGTGTGTGTGTGTGTGTGTGTTTTCAGGCTTGTTATTGGTGTTCTGCAGTCAGAGGAAGTATAGGGCGCCAACTTACTGATCAGAGGCGGCTCTTCCTCTCTTTCTCAGCCTTTGTTTCCATGGCTCTCTCTCTCCTCTCCCTGTGTTCTCAGCTATCTCTCTCTCTCTCCTTCTCTCCCTGTGTTCTCCATGGCTCTCTCTCTCTCCTTCTCTCCCTTCGCATTGTCTCCGTCTCTGCATCCCTCTCTCGTTCTCTTTTATCATCTCCATTGCGCTCCGCCACAATTTTTCTTTCCCTCTCTTTAGTTTCCTCCCTCTTTCACTCCCTCTCTCTCCATTTTTCTCCCTTCAATCACTCTGACGTGCACACGCACACGCACACACACACACACACACACAAGCACACGCGAGTGCACAGCTTATACACTTGCAGTGTCTCAAGGGCCCACAAGAGAGAGTAGGACAGAAAAAGAGAGAGGAGGTGGAGGATAGAGAAACAGTATTCCTCCCACGCGCTATATAGGAGATACAAGCAAATTTAGATGCCACTGATGGAGAGAAGTGGAAGGAAATCTAGAGAGAGCGAGAGAACGAAATGAGAAATAGAGATTAAAAGTGTGGGCATGGCGAGACGGAGAGGAAGAGTGAAACAGAGATGGGGGGGAGAGAGAGAGAGAGAGTTATGGTATATGGGGTCTGCCTGAGATGACGGGGAGAACAGAGATGGTGAACGATAGGGTTGATGAAGTGCCCATGGCAAAATGGCTAATTTATAATTAGTCTAACGACCTTGTCACACGTCCAAAGTGACGACACGTTCGTGTCGACACTTTCCTCAGTTGAAAATAAGTGACTTTTATATGAATTTATACTTTGTGACTTTGTCGTTTGACAATGTATAAATTAGAGAGGGAGTGAGACGGGAAGGAGGGAGGAAGAACATCGAGTGACTACACAATTAGGAGGGAGAGCAACAGAGGGAGGCATAAGCTAAATTCCAGTACCCGAAATCTTGGCCACTCGCTCACTCAAACTCGATCACCCCAGCATGACAGTGTTACGGTGAAATTAGTGACATGCCGAAATATGTGACCATCTTCTGGACTTCACGTCTACACGCTTTACGCCTATTTCAGAAGCCAGTAGGTCACCGATTTCACGATAACACCGCCATGCTGCATGCAGTCACTGAGTGTGAGTGAGCCAATGGCAGAGATTTTGGGTATTGTAATTCATAGGGTGAGTCTGAGAGGAGAGCCAGAGAGTGTGTGAGAGAGAGAGAGAGAGAGGGACAGACAAAATAGAGGGTAAACGAGTGAAGAAAGAGAGAAAGAGACACTGACAATAATGAGGGAGAGAGAGAGAAAACCCAAGTGAGAGGGATGGAGCGAGAATTGTTATACTTTCGATCTCAATAATCTCTTAACATCATTACGCATCCTTATTTTCCCCGCCTGAATGGACGCTCTTTATTTCCCCCCGCAATTACTCACTGTGGTAACCACATTAGGACTAACGCTTGGCTGTGAGCTGTTTGTTCTTACTTATTATCCAGTCTCTTCTGGGCCGTGTCGGCCCGTTGCACACAGATTCATGTTCAGGCCGCTTGTTAGCCATAACTTCTTCGGCTAATTTGCTATGGGGCAAAGGTGTGTGTGTGTGTGTGTGTGTGTGTGTGTGTGTGTGTGTGTGTGTGTGTGTGTGTGTGTGTGTGTGTGTGTGTGTGTGTGTGTGTGTGTGTGTGTGTGTGTGTGTGTGTGTGTGTGTGTGTGTGTGTGTGTGTGTGTGTGTGTGTGTGTGTGTGTGTGTGTGTGTGTGTGTGTGTGTGTGTGTGTGTGTGTGTGTGTGTGTGTGTGTGTGTGTGTGTGTGTGTGTGTGTGTGTGTGTGTGTGTGTGTGTGTGTGTGTGTGTGTGTGTGTGTGTGTGTGTGTGTGTGTGTGTGTGTGTGTGTGTGTGTGTGTGTGTGTGTGTGTGTGTGTGTGTGTGTGTGTGACAAGTGCATATATGCAAGACTATCTTTCTCTCTTATGTGTATGTGCGTCTGAGCATGCCTGTGTTGTTTGATGGAGACAGTTTACTTTGCAGCATTGAAATGGTGAGAGGGGGACATGTGGACGCAGCATGTTTATTGAATAGATAGAAAGACTGGATGATTGCATGTGGCAGTGTGTATTTATTTAAGTATGTGTGGGGGCTGTTTGTGAGCGTGTGTGTGTGTGGGGGGGACTTACAAGCAAGCCGTATGCGTGTGAAATAGAGATAGTGTGTATTTTGATATAGACTAGAGTATTGCGGTAGTTCAGGCAGGCATGGACATACACCCTCCCTCCAATCACATACAGCTATGATCCTAATGATTCAATCTGCGTGGTTTGTTTAAACAGAATCACTCTTACATGCTCAACTTAAAGATGGAGTGCTGTGATTTCTTTCCACCCTAAAATATGTCATCAGGTATTATTGTCATTATATGGAGGAAGAATTATTTCAAAAACGGCCTCCAGGAAGAAACTCTAAATACAAAGGGACGACATGGCACATAACAACCACACCAAGGGGTCTAAAACCTCATAAACACATGAAAAACATGTGGAAAACACATGGAGAAAATACAAAATTCATGGCACTCCATCTTTAACATTGTGCTACTGCAGTAACCACTCATAAGTGAACAAACTCCCTCAACCCCCCCTGTAGTAGCAATTACTGGTAGGTTTCTCCATATCGGCATTCAAAGCAGGTTTGTACTTTGGTTCTACCCTTTGAGGTTCTCAAAATGTCTAGTATCGTGATTCGTGTCCAATGGTTTCCATTCTGATAGGCCTAAGTGTCTTGGGTTTCCAACTCTTCAATCCTCGAATGCTACAGTCTGTAACTCCACCTCCTCACAAAAGGTGTGGCAGGAAGCTGTCACCTGTTTGTAATTTAATGTTTGTGAAAGATATTTTAAAATAAAATATATTTCCATTTCTGCCAAGCACCCTCTAGAGGACCACTAATACTACAGTACTAGAGATATACCTTCAGCCCTAGCTAATTTCGAGGCACCATAATAAAGGTGACCTTTACCTAGCTTTTATGCACTGGAGCCCAGCCGTTACAGGGTTTAAGGAACCAATACTGATTCCGATATCATAGATCGATACATTTATTGAACCCTGCACCTGTTCCTGCTGGAACTGTGCCAATACATCTATTGATGTTCAGATGTATTGGACCAGAATTAATTCCTGTGTTATCCTGAAGGAGTACAGCCCAGATGTCTTGTAAAGAAGCAAACATTTACATTCACTTTCTTCTACTGGTTGAGGTCTTATTCCTGCATGTCTGCTAGGAAAAGATTAGTTGCTGAGCTTTTTCAGCTTGACTATGGTGATACTGTTCATGGATTGTCCTCTCCCTCTACTTTGGCTAAGCTGTATCATTCAGCTTTATGATACAATAGCCTACAAATTCCAAATATAGTACCCATTACTGTATTTGCACAACATCATTGATTGGCCAATGCATATAGGATGCAACACTGGTATATTTTTTATCTTTAATTGGTATAAACTGCTCATGTACAACTCCCAAGTTTTTATTCTTGCAAGGTAGTCATAATTTATAATCCTAAAAATGGTTGCACTGTATAGTACCTACTTTTCAAAATGAGGCGGACAAGATGAGGTTGTCCTATCACGGCTTATGATTCTTTTGAAACTCTGTAATGCAGTTTATTTTAGTTAATCATCGTGTACCACTGTTATTTGTCGTTTATAGGTAGTGCTTTGGCTCTGTCTTGTCTTGTCTTGTCTTGATTCACTTGTAAAAGAGGTTTTAAGCCTCAATGTGACTTGCTTCACTACAGTTGTTAAGGTTATATAGACACTGTATACTACAAAATAAGATACCAGTAAGACGCCTGAGGGCGGCGTCCACGCATCCGCCTTTGAGGTCAGATGTGGAATTTCTGGCCAATATTGATGACATCAGGGATCTCCATATATGGATCTCCATCCCTGATGATGTCACGTGTTCTATCCCTGACGGGAAATGCACAATTCCATAGTTAACTGCAACCTTTGGTCGCAATAAAAAATATGAAACCCCTACATATCAGTGAATTAAACAGCATGTGATGTAAACACTATCAACTGAAATACTTCTGCTTCGCCTTAAGTCTAGCTTTAATGCGTACAACACCATACAGTAGCATCCAAACCTTAACTCTGAATTTGCATGTTTTATAGTAGACAGGTGTTAGCCTACCTTGAGTGTAATAGTGAATTCTATAGGCCTTATGTAATGTGCAGTCCACGAAGACTTTGACGGATCCAGATTTGGGTGGATAATGGATATGTCAAAATGGTGTTTCGGAAGTCTTGTGGCAGTCTTGGCAGCCAAGTCTGCTATACACACACCAGCTAGCCTACTGTACATTAGTTGTATTGAATAAAGTGGCAGCTAGTGCTACTGATGTGGTAGTTCCACATTCATGTATCTTTTTTGATGTTTGTATCTGTAACACTAAACATAATTATTATTAACCCCCCCCCCCCCCACCCCCCAAAAAAGGGAGACTGAATGCCCCCCCCCCCCCCCCCCGGCCCGGCTGCTGGGGTGAAATGAAAGCTTTCCAGAAACAGGCAGATGTAGTATAGAGATCCTTACTTTGCTGCCCTACATGCCAATAGGCATAAACATTCGAGGCTATTGGGAGCTCCCGATACCATCGACTGTAATACCGTTCTAACTCTAATACAGGATAGCTGCTGGGAAGGGATTTCTACAATGTTGTGTCGAGGCCTCTGCACCCTGTTTTTACGCATCCACCCACCCACCGCTACAGAAGCGCTCTGTCCCAGAGAGCCTGTTTTTATGCTTTAAAAAAATGTAGCCTGCAGACATAGTATATATACCACTTGCTATCTAATACTGTACTAGCACTGTAGCAGTCTACAGCTAGTCTAAGAGAAACACATTGGGAGATGCTAATCAAGTCTAGACAAAATGCAACTTTATGCATCGTAGGTGTAAAAGTTTTGTGGAAGTTAAGCTAGTGCTCATTATAACGGAACAATATCTTCTGGTACAAACTGAATGCTCTGTGCAAAGCATGTGTATGTAGGACGGTGGGGGTCCTCATTAAAATCTAACAATTACCCTGTGTTCAGGTGTATACCGTACATTGCAAAACCTCTATTTTTTTTTAGTCCTGCCTAAGGCTTGTGGTTCATGCTTAGCCATGCCTGCATTGATGATTGGCTCAGTGAGTGGCCATGGCTTAACAATGAATGGTTGGGAGAAAACATATTAGCATTGTTGTTCTGATCGGGTGTAGATAAAGACATTCAAGGACATGCATTGTGTGGAAACTACTGCACCGTAATTTCCGGACTATAAGCCGCTACTTCTTTCCCATGCTTTGAACCCTGCGGCCTATGGGGAACTCTAGCTGCATGTCATTGTATGTGTATGCATGGGGGAAATGTAACGCACAAATCTACTGTATGTAAAGGGGCTATAAAGGCGCTGTATAAATGCACCATTTATCATGAATTCATTCATTACCTCCCTCCATTCATTCAGTATTTTCATTTTTACAATCCTTCTGTATGTACAGTTGTTCTGTCCATGTATATTTATCCGCTTCATTCTGTAGTGCGGCTCATATATATTTGATCACAACTGAGAGAGAGAGAGAGAGAGAGAGAGAGAGAGACTATCTCTCGCTCTCCTTTGATCTCCTTTCACTCTGCCTCTGCTGTCTCTCATCCTCTCTTCCCTCGTCTTCCTCCTTCATCTTTTATCCCCTCACCTCAATTGTTAGGGTTTTCACTCACCTCATCTTCTGTCTTTCTTTGTTTCTGATCTGGTTTCTCTCTCTATCTCTATCTCTATCTCTATCTCTCTCTCTCTTCTATCCAGCTTCTAAACCATACCCTTTTCCATTAATTATGAGAGAGAGAGATGCAGCTGATGCTCCAGTCAGCCCCATGCAGTGGCTCGTAGAACGCAGTACCACGCTGTGGTACAATGCCTAAATTGTAAATTGTGGTACCAGTAATTTTGACGTGCATCTCGCAGGGACGGGACGGAACGGAACGGTGCATGTGCGTGCACGTTAGAAAGCGTCCCCCTAGATTCAAGATAAGACGCATCTAATCAACCTCGCGTCACCAGAGTTTCCAAGACGCACCAAGTACCCAGTGGTCTAGGTTTACTGCCCCCCCCCACCCTCGCCCCCCCCTGTTTTCACACCGTGTCAAGTACCGTGCTGAATTCAAATGGATACTACTTTGCATAACAACAGCTTTAACTGTTTACCTGAGCGCACGTAGCCTATACGGTAAGCATGCACACTTACAGCAGTAGGCTATGGCTCCAGTATAGGCTATACTGCTGCTGTGAGGTGTTCAACATGCACACAAGTGGAATGCTTCCTCCTCCATCAAAGAACGGATTCGTCCAAAGCAAACTTTTTATTTTCGCTAGTGTGCTGATGTTTGTCTGAATATTTTAAATGTTTGTGTTGTGTGTCTAAAACTCTCATACACTATTTAACAATGGACTTAGGCTATGCAGCCGTTCTGTGTGCATGTCGCGATGCACGTGCGCATGACGTTCCGTGGTGCCAGTAAAAAAATCACCATGACACCACTGGCCCCATGAATAGTCTTCTCACAAAAAGTACAGACGTTATGAAAGGAGCTGTACATGGCTGACTCAGAAGAGGGCAGATGGAGCCAAACAGAATAGTTGAAGAGAGAAATATTCAACTAAAAGTAACAAAATAACTCAAATTAGAATTGCAAAAACGTTTTAGTTAACTGACAAAAGAAAAAGAAAAGAAGCCTTATAGAAACGCTCTTCTACTTGCCTTCCTTACGGGAGGGCACACACGTGTGCGTGCCAGCCCACCGGTTTTGTACAAGAGGGGCTAGGTCAGTGACCTCACCTTGAGCGACATCTCCACGATTCAATACATTTGCTCGTGAGTGTATGAAAAAACTCTGTGCGTCTGCACCATCTAGTGACTGGACCACAAATGACTCTTCTTCGAGTCAGTCTCAAAATGTCATCATCAGTTATTGAAAAGATCAAATTTGTGGACGTGTTTTATGCTGTCATGTACAGTAACATGTTCTCCAGTTAGTTTTCAAAAGTGACATTTTAAAAGTTCTCTCTCTATGTCCTTGTCAATGGGGAAGTTTGTCAGGCAAAAGTCCCTGAGCTTACTATCGACTTGCACAAGGACAGATTAGGACACACCGTCAACATGAGCGTGGGGAGTCACGCAGGAGTCAGTTTCAGGGCCACCAGACGGGTTATACAGCAGTCTTTCTGAGCCACTGGTTCTCAATGTGGTGTCTAGGGACCTTCATGGGTCCTTGACTGCTTTCTAGAGGGTCTCCACTGCTAAATCATTAAAATGGACACTTACAGGTCTGTAACTCCCAAGAGTGTACCCACAAGGGTCCATATGGTTCCATTTGAACACTCTCAGAGTTAACTTTTGACGTTGTACTGTAGATTGTATTAAATGGTGGTCCATTTAATTTAAAGATCCAGATTGATATTGCATACACTACAGTATATCAAACTGAAATGGAAAAGGTTAAGAAAAACTGCCCTAAGCCACCCTTCCTCTGCTATTCGCTTCCATTGTATTGCATGTGATTGCACGGCTGTGGTACCCTTTATTTATGCCTGACATATCCCCCCTCCACTCATTTCACAACATGTATAATTACATGCCTGAGATTAGACTTTGAAACATGTAGTTGGGTTCATGTCTTGGTGCTCAGTGAATGGATTGACCTGTAAAAGAGATTAAGCCGAATGCAAATCTTGAAGGATTTATGGCCTTCTAATGTCCTCCTGATGACCCCTCAGCGATCACAAACAAAACACACAGAGTTTAATTTCAAAGTCACGTGTTTTGGTACTTTGAAAGCATCATGTTTACTAGTGATTGTAGGGTTTTAAATGCATTATGTAGTAAATGATGTAGGTCTCCACCTTTCATGAGTCCATAGTCCACCGCTTAATTTACTGTATGTACGAGGATATCTCAAATGGATAGAAGGCACTTTTTGGTCATTTTAAAATGTTATTGTTATTTGTTTATACAGTATGTATTCAGTCACCCTCTCAGCTAGTCATTCCAGTACAACAGAATAGACAAAGAATAGACCACTCCAGTCTGGAAACTGAAGTGGGTATTAACATTTGGGGATTACATTTTCTTAAGTTTAGCTCAGGATTATCTATGACTTCAAGCCGTAATGCGTAATTTATACTGTTGTACATTCAATAGTGTTGCCATTAACATAGTCGATCTACAAGCTCACAACATGAACATGGCAAGCCTTCATACAACAAAGTATAAATCAGGCTTTAGGTAACCAGATGATTTGGGAAACTTTCTCTTGTCATACTTTCCTCCTGAGGAATTTCAAACACAGACCGAATTATTGATTGGTGAGAAAAATAACCTGTACAGTCTCCCACAATCCTATGAGACACGAGGCCAGATGGAATAGACTTGGATAAAATTGCTTTTCATTACAGAAAGGAAAATATTAAGCTGGTCTAATTTCCAATTAGATTTAAATCGATTTCATTTGAGCAAATACCCTGGTGGTATATGTCAGTCTGGTGTGTGCTATCTCACTGTGACGTGTCTTGTCATATTTAATTTAAGATAAAATAAAAGTCACCTTCCCTCAAAAAACCTCAGTAATAATAATTATAGATAATACGCCCTCCCGTCAGCACAGACTAAACCAAAAAACTTCCCAAGCATAGAGCTTATCCAATCTGGCATCTCCCAATCCAATCTGGCATGTCTTCAAAAGAAATGAATCTTTCTCCTGTTAAATTCCCAATACGTCATTACTTCCTCTTACAGATTTCGTCCGGTAAGCTTGACTGTCTGTAACACAAGACACCTCAGTCTTGTAGTCAACCATTGAAACAGTTCCTTCTAATTTTAGCAACTGAAAAACAACCACTACTTTCCAAACTAAATCCTCTCAGGGATTTAGCTACAGTGCAGCAGTAGTTCAACGATCATGCAGCAAAAAGTGGGACTGTCTCTCTGTACCCTGGGGGAGCTTGGATGGTTGTTTTTTTAGGGTGGAAATTCCCATATGCCTTTGCTTCTCTTTGAGACTTCCCCCAATTAGACTGGCCGATGAAAGTAAGTGATTGGTTGAGAGGAAGTGCTCCTGATCTATTTGGATCATTGCATCAGCCCGAATCAGCCACCGGCACTCTGATCTTTAAATTGGACCGGAACGGCCACTTTGGGACACTTAATTGGTTCAAGACGTATTACTGTCGAGTGAGATCACCATTAGTGAAGTCTCGCTCCCATGCCAGTGTATGTCTCTGTATAAGAGTAATGTTTTACCAGATAGTTTTAGAAAGGGCATTTCCTTTTTGAGTTCGCGGTAGGGTGGTCTGCCTCTCTTTTATCTTTCTTACTGACACATCCAGAAGCTGGATGGGGGAGTTGTTAGGCCATAATTCCTTTGTGTGTCCTTTTTAATTGACTATAGAGGCTTGGCTGGTGATTGCATTTGCAACACAATTTACTGTACTTAATGTGGTGCAAAATGCAGTAGCTTAGCATTTTGTGTTTCAATACATATTTTGGCAGAGACAAATTTGACAAAATACTGTAGATTCATATAACAATACAGCTGCCCTAAATGCTGATTCGTAACTATAGGCCTTAACCACTTGCTGTAAGCTCTACGTCTGCAATGTATACAGTAGTAGCCTACAACTAATAGTGAAAATTATTATTATTTTTGACATTTCTTGGGCATTTTGTGAAAATTCTGTAATTTGGAGGAAAGTTCCACCTACAGTATGACATGCCAATAATAAGTCCCTACTATTAAGAGTGTACTGTAAATGGTAAATGGTAAATGGTGCATTTATATAGCGCCTTTATCCAAGGCGCTTTACATAGATTGTGCATTACATTCACCCATTCATACACCGATGGCAGCGGAAACCATGCAAGGCACCAACTAGCACATCGGGAGCAATTAGGGGTTCAGTGTCTTGCTCAAGGACACTTCGACAGTAACTCTGGGGGAGCCCGGGTTTGAACTGGCAACCTTGCGGTTCCCATCCAGGCACTCTACCCCTGAGCCACCGCCGCCACCGCTGTAGAATAATTGATCGTAGCTTTTTTAGTTGAACCCCAACATGCTTTCACTAAAAATAACAGATCTACAAGCAACACGACCAGGAAAAAGACGGTCATATATATCTCCCACGATTTTTGTAACCCTTTTATTTCACCCAGTGTCAATTGTCAACTGTAATCCTGGGCGCTACACTCCCTCTGCCAACCTCGGGAGAGCAACGGACTGACCTCATGCTTCCTTCAATGCATGAGGTGCAGGGAGTGGTTGTCTCCCTGGTTGACATAGGGCGTGGAAGGAACACGTTATTCCAACCAGTTCCTTTCCCCTGCATGTTTGTTGTGTGGGTACTTACCCTAGGGGACACGGGGAGATCATGCAAACTCCACACAGAAAGGCCCTTTTGCCAACCCCATCTATGGCATGGGCACGCCCCCAGTGCCCACAGCATAGCGGGAATCAAACCCAGGACCGTCCAGCTGTATGGGGACAGCGATACCGACATCGTGCCCCTCTAGTAGTTGGGTAGAGTATAGTTGTCAGGTAACTCAAGTCGTGTGGCACAACGCAACGCATAGATTGGCTATTTTTGCCGAATATTCCTCCCAGAATAGCGATGCTGGGGGTTCAAGTGGGAGAATGCCATTGTATCAGTTTCAAGGGTTAATCCTATTTCTCTGTTTCTATCCATGAGCGTTTACTAATGTCTCCCATCAGAGGAAATAATTTACAATACAACTGTATCATCACACAGCCAAGCTCATTGCCATATAGAGCATTACTTGGATTTAAAATGGAAAACACTAGTGGCAGCAGAGTGAATAGCAGTGAATATTTATTCGAGTGTAAACTACACTTTCTGGTCTGGTTTTAATTATGCTCCACCATTATACTTCACTTATATAATATACATAATATAATATTCAAATATCAGTCCTCCAAGGTCTGCAGTCTCGCTAAATAGCCTTAATTCCATTCAAATTCAAATTATAATTCATTCATTAATTCATTCATTATAATTAATACAAAATAACTTATGCATTCATTGCATTGTCTCGTTAGAAATGGGAATATTCAATGGAAAACAAACAAACAGGCATGTGCATTTCTTATCATTATAATTATTTGAAATTTCTGTTGACATTTGGATAAATCATACTGTAATTAGCATCGACAGAGAGGCTGAAGCTGTAGACCTCTAATCACATAGAGTCTTGGCTTGCTGGCTTTTGGCAAGAGCTTGTTATCACATCTAACAACATTTTACAACTCCATCCCTCCCTGCAGACATCATTAACTATCTTTTCTAGTATGTTTCCTTTAAACATATCAACTGCTCATCTGATAAAGGAAAGATCTCCCCTCCTCTTACACGATCTGGGTGTTTTCTTGCCAACAGGGGAGCGTGATTGATCAGACCAAAGCTGCAGTGCGTTGGGTCATGAGTCCCTCTCGGAGGCCTGTGTGTAACATGGTCCTGCCTCACTTCATTGTTTCTTCATTGGGAGCTGAAGTTGCCTTCATGCCATGACACCCGTGCCATACAACCCCATCACTCCCTCCCAGGCTTAATTTGATATATCCTTTAATATACTCCCCCTCACCTTATATACTCTTTTCCCTCCTTTGTTTTCTAAGAAAAAAGGGATTCCAGTGTCACCCACAAGGCCCTATTATATTCTCTCTGCAGCAAAGACAACAGTTTTATGTAAAGGGCTCCTTGTGCAATGCCCTCTATAGCTTTATGCTCCAAACAGACCCAACAATTCTATACACCACCCACCAACACGGTTGGTGATGGTTGTGGGTGGAACAATGTTCTTTTATTCTCCTTTGTGTCTCCGTACATATACAAGGTTGTGTGTCATATTCTGCTCACCTTCACAGCTCGGTCCCTTAGAGGTTTCGTTGGTGAAATCTATTATTACGAGTCATGTCAAATTGAGAGCAAGGAGGTATTGCTGATTTAAGAAAAGAACGGCAACAGAAAAGAAACAGTGTCCAAGAAATTTAGTGAACTCAAAAACCGGTTTCAATGAGCCTGGGTCACTATAGCTACCTTAATCTGGAACATGTGCTGAAAATGTATGAGGGGTTTATATGACCTATATACAGTATTTGATAAAAGGAACTGCAGTGCACACTGCACAGACATTCTCCCCTTACCCTCCTGCTCTGCAGGGTTGACAGTTTCCTGTATAACAATGTTAAATTCAAACACTGCTGTGATCAACAAATGGAGCCGTGTTTAGACTTTGACTTCACACATGGTAATGTATGTGTTGATTTTGACAGTACATTTTTATTATTGAATACAATTTAAATTATACTATTGTATGAGGATGACATAATTTAGTCTACTTCTATGTTCTATTCTAACTTCACATTACACAGAGGAGATTGTGTGCATCGTCCTGTATTTAGACCAGGTGCTGGACATCAAGGCAAGAATCAAGGAGACTATTTTTATGTTATTAAGGGCTGTTAGCTTCGTCATGCGTCAATGGATTAATTTTAGTGGGAAGAGAGCAGCAGGATGAAGACGTGAGAGAGAGACATAGACAGAGCTGGAGAGAGAATATCTTGGGGGAGGTATTACCATAGCTTAGTGATGATGTGTTCTATTATGCTATGAAAACATAGAGGTGGTAGTACACATTGGTTGTACACATGACACACACACACACACACACACACACAGGGGAAATAATAATGTTATGTCTGTATGACAAATCCCTATTGAACCTGCGTGTATCATATATATTTATTGAAAGGATGAGCCCCTTGAGATGTCCCGTCTCATTTTAAATGTTTTTTTGTGGCTTTCGCCTTTTATTTTATATATTTTATGGAGGGACAGACAGTAGGCTGACAGGAAATGGGGAGAGAGGTGGGGGGAAGACATGCAGTAAAGGTCGTCAGTATCGGGAGTCGAACCCGTTACGACACACTGCCAGACTGGATTACCAGCCAAGGTACCTGGAGCACTGAGCCATGGCCCAGGCCGTCTCATCTCATCTCATTTTAGAGGGGGTCCTCAACACAGATACATACAGTACAATACAGTTCACAAACAATACAACAGTACAACCATAAAACAAAACAAAACAAAAGCTCTCCCAAAGATAGCCGCTCCCACCCCACTGTTCATGTTTGAGTTCCGTGCTGATACATTTGTTGTGGATGTATAGGGTGTTCTTCTGTGATCAAAAAACCTGAAAAACCTGTCCGTCCGTCAGGTTACGCCACCATATATGGCCATCAGCCCGTTACGACTCTCTGTCGATGCTAATTACAGTATGATTTATCCAAATGTCAACTGAAATTTCAAATAATTATGATGGCTTCAATCAAACTCCCTGAACACAGACAAACAAACAAGATGCCCAAAGAGAGGAGAGAGCCCTGACATTGGAGTGTCAGGATAACAAACGCCTTCTTAACGTCAAAAAAAAAACAAAGTAGATGATCATGGTTATACAGTACATGAGGCTGCAGAGGGCACGCACGCCTCCATTCACATCAGTGGTACTGCAGTGCAGCGAGTGGGCAGCTTCAAATGACTTGGGATTCATATCAGTAAAGACGGACTGGTCACATCATGTGGGCATTATCATCAAAGCAACACAATTTCTCTTCTTCCTCCGCGCACTGAAGAGGCTCAGCATGGACTACAGGATAGACTTGCAAGTACGCAAGACTCTACAAGGGCAGTAGTGGCTCAGGGTTAGAGTGGCCGGTAGAACAGCCGTATGGGATCCGTTAGGTTACCACTTCCCAGTTCGATCCCGGGCTCCCCAGAGTTTTAGTGTCGAAGTGTCCTTGAGCAAGAATACATTACACAAATACTGGTCAACAAAATATGTTTGTTGCAGGGCTGGTGACTTCATAGATTGCACACTTTTAATTGAATAATAAGCTGAATTATGTGTGTACCAGTGTATTGTATCTGCTGTCGGGGGAAAAAAACACCTCTTTTCAGGAAATGAAAATTATAATTGTTTCAGGAAATATAAAAGCCTAATATTTTTAAAACGAAGCGATATTGCATCATCAAAGTTGGTAATGTGACTTTATATATTGTCAATGAGAGGTGGTGGAGTTAGCTGCTTCAGCAGACAGTTTGAGGGTCCAATGAAGTTAAGAAGTTTTGTCCAATGCGCTTTTTACTACTTTTCATTGGTTCAATATTGCTTTAACCAACACATGTACTGTATATGTATTACGTAAAGGGTGTTCAATAGCACTGATTTATGCAAAAGAAAAACTCAAAAATGGAGTTGGTTGGTTTCCTTCCGACAGCAACAATATTTGTGGTGTGGGGTGTGTGAGTGAGTGGGTCTGTTGTTGGTAGTATAATTAGTTGTGTACTTTATTATTAGGTACACCTGCTTATTCATTTATTTTATTTATTTATTTATGTATTTGACAGGGACAAAGCTCATTAATCAACATGTCAGTTTTCACCTCAATGTAAATGGGCCAGAGTTAGCCAAAGCAAAAATTCATCTGTAGTCCCTGGGCAGGCTCTTAAAAAATGAATGATAAAAGAAAGACAGAGTGTAGTGTGCCTGCACACAACACCATGCGTTGATGCCATGTGTGCATACAGTATGTGCAGGCACCCAACACCATGTCCATACAAAAACACAATACAATACAGATAAGAGAAAGACAGAGTGTGTAGTGTGCCAGCACACAACACCATGCGTTGATGCCATGTGTGCATATGTACAACCACCCAACACTATGTCCATACACAAACACAATACACAATACAATACAATACAATACAATACAATACAATACAATGAATACAGGAACAGATCAACATGGTACAGGGGACTGCAAAGTGAAGTGAGAAATGACACCGGTGATGAATACTAAATAGTGCTGATAGTTACTCATGATTACAGATTTGAATTGTTTTTAGCCACCTTTTCAGGTTGAAAGGTCAGATAGTTTAAGGTCAGATAGTTGGAAGTCTCTCTTACTTCTGTGGGGAGACTGTTCCAGTGATGGGAGGCTCTAACAGAGAAGACTGTTTTACAAAACACAATATGTCTGATTGGCACTTCACAGTCACCTCTGGTAGTTGCCCTTGTTGCTCTGTCACCACTGTCCCTTCGATCTATGAACTGTTCGTGGAAACAGCAGCTCCTCCAAACATGAATCAATGTGACTGAAAGTCAGTACATGATGCAAGCAGACAGGATCGAGAGGTTCGTCTATACATTTGAATGGACTTTGAACGTGGTATGCTTGACAACAAGCAGACATGGTCGTTCTGTGGTTTACAGAATATGATGAAAAACATCCAGACAGTGGCAGTTCTGCAGAAGAAAAATGCCTTGAAGAATGGCTAGACGAGTTCATGGTAACGTGAACTTCAGGAAGGCCACCACAAGAACACAAATAACAGCTTGAGGCGGACGGGGAGTTACTAATAAAGTGGACACATTTTTTATACTATTTTATAGGTTTGTTCCCCGATCGGATCGGGTGATCGGAAATCGGCCCCTCAGAGATCATCAAACAAAGACTATAGTCACACTCGGAGGCGTTAAAGACACGTGTTAAAGGCGTGTTTCCTCCTCCGCGTCATCAGGACGGAGTTTAGCATGGATGAAAATAGGGCCCACAGTCCCCTGGTTTGTGTCCCCAATGTTGCCTGTCAGTCAAAAGTTCAAAAGTTAGCAAGTCGACCTAGTTTTCATTGCTGTCTGTCAGACTGAAAATTGAAAATATATAATCATTCCAGTTGAATCCATTCATGGCATTTTGGATTTTCATGGCAATGTTTCCTCAACGCTGTGCCAATGAGAAACTCATTGCACCCAATCAGGATCAGAATATGTCTTATTGGGATCAGACAAGTTCAGTAAATGTAATTTTTGCCTGTCCTTAGCTGCTCCATAACAATAAAACCTCTATCCCCCTCTATAGCTTGCTGTAGTCATATTGTATGTCGTGATGGTAATGCTGCATGAATGTTTTTCAATAGATTTGAAAAACATTTTAAGATGGTTCAACTAGCCAATCTACATCGACACGTGAGCTTGTAGATCGGCTATTTTAACTGTTTTAAAAGGTTTTTCAAAATAGTAGAAAATAGCAAATAAGTTTAGGGGGATAAGGGGATATTAAGTGCAAGATAAAGCACTTGATATCCTAATATTGTGGCATGTGATTAGGTGTCACATTGCATGTTGAGTCCTGTTGTTCTGCATGCGTTCAGTATACACTTAAACATGGTTTTCTCTATTCATCGCATGACTAATTGAATGGTTAAGAATAAAATTATTAAAATGGTTCGCCATTGCATACAATACAGATTCAGGGATGGCATTTTGCCATGGCTCTGTTTACTAATGAAGGATAGATGGACTTAAGAAAAGTTTCTCTCTCTCCATTGTGCACCGTTAAACATTGTTACATAATGCATACGGTCGCAGCTAATTTATCACTTGTGTGTGTGTGTGTGTGTGTGTGTGTGTGTGTGTCCATTGTTGTTCATAACTCATGAACTAGGTATCGGGGGATTTTCTGGGTCACGCTTGCACCGCACATACTGAGACAAACACACACACAAACACACACCTGGGCCAGGTATAGAATGTTCCGCACCTGGTACACACACTAAAAAACACACTAAAAATCTAATAGTAATGAGGGTCAAGATGTTCCTGGTGGAACACCAGCACTCCTCATCATGTCAGTGGGTGTCAGGAGACCCATCCCATCCCATCCCATGCAGGCAAATAACCAATCGCTTCTCACCCCTCTTGTATTAACTACTGCTTACTTGTCTCATGAACGTGTCGCTGGATGAAAATAAGTTGAAAAATTGATTATTTATGTGAAGCGCTGCAGTTGTATGATATAACTCTTAATTAGATAGATTGTTTTTGTACCCACTGTCAGTAGTGGCTGGTGTTGGCTATTATAGATGTTACATAATACAGTACTCCATTGCCTGGAGTCCCTCAGGGGTCTCATACTGGGTCTGTCTTTTGTGAAAGTGTGAAGGGTGAAGGCTTATGAAAACACCAGTGCAGTTTCGTGGCGGGTCATCCAGTTGGTCCAAAGTCTACCTTCATCAATTCCATTCTTATTTTTCATGTATCTTAGTCTTAATCTAGTTTTGTTTTTGTATGTACTATTTAAAATAGTATTTGGGATGTAATTACTTTTTTCCCCCTTGAAACTCAAACTTGTATTTGACTTTCAGTCTAATTCAGTCCTTGCGTATGATGTGAAGTATTTCTGTAGTGTTTGTTTATATAGATGCTGCTTCCTTTTTCCAAAAAACATCAGATTTAAGTCATTGGGAATTGGAAGATTAAATAGATTTTAAATCACAGCTCGTAGTCACGATGCCATCAAATTTGTATTTTTCCAACGTTTCGGCAACAAGTTGCCTTCTTCAGGGAATGAAGAAGTGACTCGTGGCATCGTGACTGCGAGCTGTGCTGCCTCTTTCATTTTTCAGTCAAAGTTTTATCTCCTGCAGTCAGCACCTCCTCACTACTGGTGTGCGCTCCTACCTTTTTGTTTGTTAAATTATTAAATATAACATAAAATATTAATAGTTTTTATCAAATTCCTTCCAATATGGAAATACAAACTGTTGGGACCCAAACTGTATTAACATTCCACAAATGAGCTTAATTAGATTTCATTACCATCCTAATTAATCTGTTTTTGAATAAAGTTGGATTTTCTTTTGTAACGTTTCTATCCAGTACTGTCAAGAATAGACTTTATTGTCCCGAGGGGGCATTGTTTATATACAGAATCGAATCTGCTGTTAAAAATACAATGACAACATACTGCAGTGCATATACAGTATTTTTGTGTCCATGACACGACTCTATCCAGTACTGAGCTCATACTATGAAGCATCTCCATCTAGTCACATACTCAATTGTTTTACTTAAGTAAAAGTATCAATACTCCAATGTACAAGCTCACAATGCGTCGCATCACAACGCATTGTTCAGCTATTTTCAAATCGCCGAAAAGTATAGGGCTGAAGTGGTTAATGCATGTTAGATAGATAGATAGATAGCTTTATTGTCATTCAGCAGATACATAAAATGCATAAGAGAACGAAATGTCGTTTCACTGGCTTTTAGTATGCTAGTTAAAAGAGCTAAAATACTATTAAAATCTAAAATCCACTTAAAAACAAATAAATTAAAATAAATTAAAAAGCACCATTAGTTCATTGAGAGACAGATATTGCACAACAGGAGTCCTTAGTTTTGTTAATATATAAACCTGCAAAGTAACTAGTAACTAAAGTTTTAAAATAAATGTAGTGGAGTAAAAGTACAATATTTGCCTCTGAGATGTAGTGGAGTAGAAGTAAAAGTACTGGAAATTGGAAATACGCGAGTGATGTACAAATACCTCAAAATTGTACTTAAGTACAGTAAATGTACTTTGTTACTTTCCACCACTGGTCGTTTTTAAAAGTACAAGTTAAAACGTCTGAAAGGCAACCTGTCAAAAAGCAAGCCATTGATAGAAATGCTCTTCTCCAGCTCAGGATGCAGTAATACTGTAGAGGGACTAAGTAACAATCAGTTAACAAATGCAATCAAGAAGTGGTTTATTAAATCCGCTTATAGAAGCAGTACAGTTATATTAAATACTGAGGTCACTAAGAGGTCGTGCAGGAGACAAAAGAGCATGTGCTATATTGTAAGTAGGAATTTAGAAAAGAGTAATCCCCTCTCTCGCTTCTCCCCTCTGTTCGAGAAAGTTGTAATACGTATCTCATCCTGTAGATATTATTGGTTTTCCTCAACCCAATAACCTAACAGTGTAAGGCGATAAAACACTGTCAGCTAGTGCTACTGTAATGGGGTGTAATATTTTCATCGTCAGTGCCTTTCTTTTAGCCTCTATGCAAGCTGGGTAAACAACAGCGCTAAAGGATAGCCTATATAGATGGAAAGGGCGCTATCTGTCATGTCTGAGACCTGCCCATCCGCCCATCTGTGGTGTACTGATTTCAGAGAAATACAACACTGATAAACGGCTAAATATCAGCTAGAACATGGGATAATGAAAACAGTGCTAATGTGAGTCCGAGGGAGAGAGGTGGAGGGAGAGACAGACAGACAGACAGTCAGACAGACAGACAGACATTGAGAAAGACAGAGAGAGTGTGAGGGGAATGGACAGAGAGTGAAAGAGGATTACAATAGTGTTACATCATTGTTTGAACGCATTGAGGCATTGTATTTGGGTCACACTGCTAGTCTTGTTGTCCAACAACCAAAAGTGTTGAACAATAGCTCTAGAATTGTGGTTCTGTATTTTCTGCATGCTACAGGATCCAGTGACAATAGACTATCTGGAATTTAAATGTTTGTCCTTGCAGTTGCACTGCCTCAGTGCAGGTCTCCTATCAGTATATGTCACATAAGATGTACCGGTGTATATAAATAAGATAGGTGAGGGGGGGAAACGATTGACCCTGTCAATGAAGTATATAATGACAATACACCCTATACAATGACAGGATCAATGCTTGTGGTTAAGTAGCCTCATTCCCGGCCTTTATTCATCTGTGAGGAGAAAAGCCTGGTCACGACCTAAAGCAGAGTGTGTCTAATAGAGTGGGACTTACGTTGTATGTACTATGGGATTTTTGACCAATCACAACACTCGTTTCATTCACAGAGAATGTTAACAGATTTGTAAAGCGCCAACGTCACTTCCTTGGGCGGTACAAATTCCGGTACTTCACTCAACCGGCTAGGTCTTGCCTAGCATGTTGGTTAAGCAGTGTTTTTGGCCTAAATTATACTCTTCCTTGGTTTAGTGGGAATGTGTGGGCGCTGCATTCACAGATGTGTGGCATTTTTTTGCAGAACGGGACACCCCCTCACACTTTGGAAGCCAATCATAGCCAGTCAGAATGCAAAGTGTCACAGAAATCGGATGCTGCATTCATGATTTGAGGCATTTTGTTCAAAGCGGGCCACTAGGGGCGAGCAGGCGTGCATTGTTCCGTAAGGACCTCTGGTTGGATGGTTATGTGAAAGACATAATCTGAGGTTCAGGTCTACGTCCAAAAGCAGGTAATCCATCAAAAACAGGCTATGGCACACAGGGGTAAAGAACGGGTAAATCCAAGCAACAAACAGGAATCGGAACACAGGATGTCAGGCAGAAAATAGCTTATCTTCAACAGAAGGTTGGCCAACATTAACAGGTAGATATATTGAGCCAATTCATAGCCATCATAGAGTGGCATGAGGCTGGCAATATATAGACTAAATCAGAATATTTGTAAATAAATGGGTAGAGCTATATTTCCGGGGGGAATGTCTGTCGATATCTACACAATAGATAAAGTATCCAATACATCTACTGTAGTATGTCTCCCAAGTGAGTACATCTCCTAGAGCTGTTCGTATTTCTCATTGTGTCACCTCCACCACCTCCATTCGGAGTGGAGCGAGCTTTTAGGACTGACCACGCAACATTAGTGTGTCGCGTAGTCTCACTAAGGCTTATTATGGGTGCAATCAATGTCCAGGTGGTGGGCCTGACAATAATGCTTATATGGTTATCTTTACTTTGTCCTGAATATTGACTGCATGTGGTTGTACCTTCTTTATTGGCAATTTACTTTAAATTTAGCACCACTATAAACATAAAATGTATTGACTGTGGAGTGGACTTGACTCAATAATTTGCGTTTATTATTCAACTCATATACTGCACCTTCACTAATAGCCTTCCTTGGGCCTGCCTTTCTTCATGAAATGCTTGGATTGTGTATTTTATTATCATTCATATCTTGTATACTGTAGTAATTAAATGTCATTGAATGATATTCAATAGTCAGGCACTATAGGATATATGCAGGGTCAGGGATTTATAAAATAGCTATAATGGAATACAGTGGTAATGTAGGACAAGTGCCAGAGAGAGGAGGGGTTTACTGTACAGGCTCTGCACTATACAGTACTCATTCATGATGTGGACGTTCTAAATGAGTTACCATGCATTATCTATTATAAGTCCATATGCTTTATTTTCTCAGAACAAGTCTTGTAATAAACCCACATCAGTATCATGGCCTGATAATCCAGCAGTGATCGCCATACCGTACATCCAACTGGCATGTTGATAATCTCTTACTGTTGAGAAATACCCAACCCATATACAACATAATCTCACATTTCTGTTTAAGCATATGGCTCTACGGGATCTATACCGCTGTGCTTGTGTACGTGTGTGTGTGTGTGTGTATTAATGTACGCTTTTGCACAATGTGCATGAGAGGACGTTAATCTACAGTAATATGGGTCTATATAGTTAATATAGCCTCGTTTAGACGCTAGCAGTTGAGCTAGGTCAAATGTCTGGTCATTGGGGAACTAATGGACATCTAATTCACCGCATTAAAAGCACACTCTTAAAGGCACTCCTTTCCTTCTTTCTCCTTTATCCCCATTACGCCGGCTGGCGCATAGGGCAGCAACAAAGTTCCTCCACTTGCATCTGTCTTTGGCCATCTTCTCTATGGTCCCCCAGCTCTGATGTTGTAGCTGGAGCTCCTTCTCGATCGTCCTACGCCATGTTGTTTTGGGCCTGCCTTTCTTTCTCTTTCCTTCTGGGGTCCAGTGTAATGCGACTCTTGGGATTGCATTGATGTCCATTCTGAGCACATGGCCAATCCAGGTCCACCTGCGTTTGTTGATTATGCTGTGCATGTTGTCTTGTTGGGTGATGTTGAGGAGGTTAATGTTTGAGATGGTCTTGGGCCAGAATATGTGCAGGATCTTTCGCAGGCATGATGTGTGGGTGTGGAAGGTGGATAGTTTATGGATGTCATTTTCTGTTGTTTTCCAGCATTCTGCGCCGTACAGTAGTGTTGAGAGTACGCAGCTTTGGTAGATCCGGAGTTTTGTTTTTGTGCTGTAAAGGCACAAGCTTTGTTAAATAAGTTAAAAATGTATTTTTCTGACAATTCAGAAAATTCCATAAACAATATTTCAGATATACCCAGGCCTTTTTTTGTGCATGTTTTTGCTTGCAGAAATAATATGTCTAGGCTCTATTTGCCCCGGTTGAGCTGAGTGATAAAAGAACAGATTGGGGGATAAACATGTAATTTATTGTGCTGCATGTTATTGAGAATGGCACATGCCGAAACGTGTCTGTCAATACATATGAGATAAATGATTTCATTGTCTCGTAGTAGGTGGTCCTTTTTTTTATTCCCATTGTGGTTTGTGATATATTTTTATATCAGCTCTTATATGGCAGCTAGATAATCATGTTTGCCTGTGGTTAAGGAGTCAAACATAGACAAAATGTGTCTGCCAAACATGGTTTCTAGGGATGTTGTAAAGGCAAAGGCGCTCATGGCCAACAGGTGAACCTGCAGTTGCCTGGGGCCCCCATCACTAGGGGCCCCCCGAAGGCCCTTAGTGGGGTGTGGCAAATGCGCAGTGACTACAAAACCCCTTTGTAATGACATTTCAATAGGAAACCTCCCTATGTGGCACCCACGGCATGTGTTTTCAATGAGATTCCGCGGTTATGCTTATGCAGTATGGTCTATGATTTATTCCCTTAAAATTGTGACAGTTCTAACAATCAGCACATTCATCCATGACACGACAAAGCAGCACAATTATCCTTATGGGTGTGAGAAGAGAAAGAGGATGAAGAAATAAGAAAGGACGTGGTAGGAGAAGCATACTGTAAGAGGGTTATGATGAGGTATGATTATTAGACAGGTATGAGTTATTTATGTGCCCCATCATCCCATGACAGGTTGACGGTAAAATATAGGTCAAAACATACAGTATGCCACCAACCTCGGAACCTCCATCCTTCCCTTCATTCCCCCATGCCCCACGACAAAATCTGTGTCAGTGGATGGGAGCTGTTATTTCTTTCTTCTCTTTCTTTTTTGCGATCACGTGATTTCCTGGTTTCAATGAGAGTCAATTGGTGGCTCATACGTTAGCGAACGTAAAATCGTCTTTGGCAGTGGCAATCGTTTAGATGGGAGTTGAATGTGTCTCACTGGAAGCACATACCCAGTTTACCTAATTAACTATTGTCAGTAACTGACAATTAATAGCCACCCTAATCAAAAGGGATAATACCATTTCTCATTTGAATGCCATCACTCTCACAGAATACTGTAATGACACAAGCTTTGCTCATCCGAAAAATAAGCCATAATAACACTGGCTGAGGGAATTACTCATTATTAGCAACAAATTGCTAATCAACAACACACAAACTAAAAAAAGAATAGGGAAAATGGAGAGGGGGATAATACTGTGCATGTTGAGTTTTAGATGTCAACAAACTAAATCTCCTTAACATAAACCCATAATGCATTTCAATATTCAAATAACAAAGAAATAATAAGCACAATAACACAATTGATGCGCCTCAGGCATACTGAGAAATAATATTCTCCCCTAACCACCTGGGACACACTATCCCCTAACCACCTGGGACACTATGTATGTACATTAGGCAACTCCTTACATGCGAAATAAAAATAATACACACTGACAGGCAAGATCTCCTCATGAAAATAAGTAGGGCTCCCTTATGAAATATAAATGTCTGCATTTCATTCAAAATGTAGGGAATTTCTTACTGCTGAAAGCAACCATAACTTGCTGTTGCTGTCCACTTTAGCAATATTTATCCAACAATTAGGGGAGGGCCATACCTTGATCGAGTGATACTGTCACAAATCAGTCGGTGTACAACAGCTGCCTTATACAACATATAGTAATGTATAACAGTAATGCTATTAGCTTGAGTTGAATGATGGAGTGACACTGTGTGTGTGTGTGTGTGTGTGTGTGTGTGTGTGTGTGTGTGTGTGTGTGTGTGTGTGTGTCTCCCTCTCTCTCCCTGTAGATATGTGTATGACAAATTCATTAACTCATAAAACCATCATCATTCATATTTTGTAGTGGTAACCAAACAAATCCTATGGCTGTGCGTGCTTTTGTGTGAGAGAGAGTTACCCTAAAATGCATTATGAATATATAGTTATTGGGTCCTGGTCAACTATAGCAGAATCAATCACGCAGTGTGAAAACAGGATTTCCAGCGGCTGTTGCAGCACCCCAGAGAGAGAAAATAACCTTGTTCCAGTTATCACTTTAAAATAAAATAAAATGTGATCAAATGTTTGGAGCCAGTTGGTCTGAGGAAGAGACAGCAGGCTCGAAGCGTCACTTTACCTTTGTAGCATACTAGAATTTGGCGCTTTTCATTGGCTACCAACTTCACAATTGTAATAATAGATTCCAGTGTGTGGTCTCTATTTGAGCCAGAGCTTGTATGCTTACATAAATATACATTTGTGCATACTGTAGATATCCTATGTACAGTATACATACTTAAGGTACAGTAAAAGAGTGAGGGAAGGTAGAAAGGTAGGGAAGGAGGGAACATAAATGGAAAGGAAGGACAAGTAGGAGGAAGAACACGAGGGAAGGAAGGTAGAAAGTAGTGTTGATTTTGACAGCAATTTCTTATTTAGTTTTAGTCAGTCTTTTTTTTTCTTTTCGATTTAGTCATGTTTTAGTAATCTGAAATGTTTTACCTTTTTGTCCAGTTTTAATTGCCTAAATATAAGATTTTAGTTGACTACAGTTGATTTATTAAAATGTATTTTAGCAGGCCTTATGGCATTGATGGCATCATAATGCCTGATTTCATGTCGTAAACCGACGTGTTTTGAGCTTGAGTGCAACACCTGAGTGCAACCAAACATAAATTGACTTGTCTTTAGTTCTACTGGATCTCCTCTCCACTAGTCACTCCCTAACATTTTAGTCTAGTTTGTATTTGCTATTATTTAGTTTGTGTCAGTGAAAAAAGGTAACACTGGTAGAAAGGAAAGGAGAGAAGCGTTATCTTTTGCGGGGCTAACACACAACAGATAGCCGATCAGGGACTTGTGTAACGTCTCCTGCTGTGCCCAGTACTCAATACTCATACTCACACAATTGCTGGTAATAAATTGCTTTTATATCACACAGCTGAGGTTAATGTTGGCATTAGGCCTACTAGGCCTCGCTCTCTGATGACCGTGGAGGGCACTCCGTTGTGGCACATTCATTTAGAAAATGGCAAAAGTCATATATTTTTTTAAAGGTATAAGTAATCAACTTAATGGCTTTGTTTGTTCAGGGTAATGGCATTGGCACCATGAAGAGAGGTGAGTCAATTTAAATTGATTTAGTCGGACACATGTTTGCTTCATGCACTCGCTCATGCTCGTGTGT
This sequence comes from Protomyctophum bolini, assembly GCF_963924005.1. Lineage (NCBI taxonomy): Eukaryota > Metazoa > Chordata > Actinopteri > Myctophiformes > Myctophidae > Protomyctophum > Protomyctophum bolini. The sequence goes on from NC_137872.1 coordinate 10,608,876, forward strand.
CTTAACTCCACACTCACTCACCTTTAGATAATAAATTACATATCTATATCAGCCCCGTTATATATGCACGCACACACACACACACACACACACACACACACACTTATGTAAGTGGAAAGGTCATAGGTCATCTGTCATCTGTGAGAGTACCATCCCATGATGACATACTGTATGATGATGATTATCATTATGATTATCATTATCATTATTATTATTATTATATTATTACCTTTTAGCCATCATAGAGAGAGTGTGGGTCCCTTATGTTGCAATACTTGCTCATATAGTAAATTGTCAATTCAATACAAAAACACAATCTCCTTGAAAGTCTGCAGTATCTTTGCAGCTCTGTTTTCTTTTCATTTATTTTCTTCTTTTCTTTCATTTCTGGTTCATTAGATAAAGATCTTCTTTTTAGTCCAAAATGAGATGTCGTTCATTTCATCAACTCTCCCTGTCGAGTCCGCTGATGTCCTTGCTGTGATTCAGATGATGATTTGCATAAATCAAACGATGATTCAGTGTGACAGTGCGTGACATTTTCCATTCTCTCATAGCGGCACAGCGGATGCTTATAGAAACAGACTGGCATACAAAATGGAAACAGCAGTAAGTATAGTTCATGCAGTCAGTTTTAAACGTTAAAGGTCACGACTACAGTTTCACACCAACAAAAATACGCAATCTCTGAAAACTCCTAAGATGATGCTATCCACTAGTATCCATGCACCGAAAGATACTTTTGTTAAGACTAGAGTTAAACCCTGGCCTTGAAGGGAAGAGTGAGAGTACAGTAGGTGCGCTAAGTAATTCACTTTGGCTGACACTCCTTTGTCACATGACTGGTGATGCCCGCAGTGAGGATGTGCTTCCATATAGTCTTGGTTTGCTTGTGGCCCTCGCAACATGTTTGAACCCTGTTGACATGACCGACAGACAGACAGACAGACAGACACCTTCCTTACTCTGCATGGTCTAATAAAGCAGAAAAGTAATCTTCTGAAAGGCTTTTCATCAAAGTCAAATCAATCACGCTATTCCCGGTACAAGTCCCACCTACAATATACATGTGCAGACTTGGGGCTGTGATCGTGGCTAAATGTCCCGTGCCTGGCAAAAATGCTACAAAAAAGTACCCATGTGCAATCTAAAATTCATTGATCAACCCACTGAGGAGAAGAATGGATTAGGGTCCCTCAGGGCCATATGGGAGCACGACTCATATACCATATTATCTCCTGTGGCTGTGGCTCAGGAGGTAGAGCAGGTCGTCCAATGATCCATGGGTCGGCGGTTCGAATCCCGATCCCTCCTGTCTACATGTAGAAGTGTCACTGAACCCCAAATTGCTCCCGATGTGCTGGTTGTTACCTTGCATGGCTTCCGCCGCAATCGGTGTATGAATGTGTATGTGAATGTAATGCACAATCTATGTAAAGCGCCTTGGATAAAGGCGCTATATAAATGCACCATCTCCTGTGGCAAATATGCAAATAAACGAGTTAAATTTGGGAAAAGTGAAAACTCCGCTTTGTCAGTCCCTGCATATTGTCAGTTCCTTGAACTGAAACGGATGTGTTTAATTCATTTAGCTCGTATCGAGCTGAGAAGCCTCTTGCTGATTTTAGCTGCTATATAAAGACAGCTGTTTTACACTCCCAGAATGTGCAATAAACCTGCTGGTGAGACAATGTGGTGACAAGTCAGCCATGGTGAAGTGTTTCCTCACCAGAGAAATCCATGGGTATAAGTATTACATCCCTCCCCCCATGTCCCTGTTTAATGCCTCTTGTTTTAATGCCACAAGCAAAGTGTTCACCCCTCTCCTGGCTTCTTCTAATCTAATAACATTAATTAATGTTAAAATGGTATGCATAGCCCAGGATAATGGTCTCTCCCCTTCATTCTGTAGTCTCTGAAGTGATGCTGTAACAGTATAGCTCACTGTAGTTCTCACAATTAATGGCCACTGTGCATTTGCCTTTGGTAACTCTTAACATCTAAAACCCTCTAATCTATGCTTAGTAAAAATGGGCCTGAATTGCAACTGTTCTTTTGGTTTTCACTTTAGTCTACTCTAAACCAATTCTCTGAGCTTTTACATAGACATTTTTGGTGAATGTTTCCCGCAGAACACGGATGCTGGGGTTCAAGTGGTTAAACAGGTCTCTCTTTTTCCAAATAATTTGTCAACCACTTCAAAGGGAGGAATCTGGTTGTTCATGGGACGGGGAAGCGCTAATTTAGTTTTCACTCAATGTCCTCCATTATGTGCGATTTCAAAAGGCGAGGGCTACTCGGTGCAGGCACTCGCCTGATTGGGTTCAGCTCACAAGCCTCAAGGCCTCATTGTCTGAACACCTGCCTTATTTTGTTAAACCATGCTTTATTAAACCATGCTTTATTAAACCATGCTTTAGTGGAGAGAGAAATAAGAGCAGTGCTAGTCCATGTGTTTACTAATGATGTAAGTTATTTAGATTTGGATTATATATATATAGTGTGTTTGTGTATGCACAGCTGCATCTGAGTGTGTGTAACAGGAAAGGCAGGCAGACAACAGACTGTTAGTGTCCAGTGTTCAGCTTCAGGCCGCCTGCTGCAGTCCTTATCGACTTCCCTCTGACTCTGTCTAATTGTGTGTCTGTCTCTCTCTCTCTCTCTCTCTCACACACACGCACACACACACACACACACACACACACACACACACACACACACACACACTCTGTTCTGTTCTGTTCTACTTTTCTGTCTATATCCCTCCACATTTCCTCAGACAAGGCTGTGTCCGTCCGATGGCCTGTGCTGGCCCCAAACAGCTGGTTGTCATTCACTCATGTTTTACCATATGCTGTCTGTCTCTACTAACATACTGTACAGTGTACACATTAACATAGATCACAAATACGTAAATCTCTCTCTCTCTCTCTCTCTCTCTCTCTCTCTCTCTCTCTCTCTCTCTCTCACACACACACTCAGCTGACCAACCAATGATGTGTTTGTCAGGGTCAGATTAAGCTGTGGAGGTCAGTGCTGTCACATCCTGTCAGTCCACTGAGAGAACCGAGAGAGGGTTATGAAGATGGAGGAGTAGAGTGGTCAGTAGAGAATTATAGAGGATGTTGAGAGAACAAGAGAGAGAATTGAATTTCACAAAATTGTCACCCCGTATATAAAATGTAAACTAGTGTTCAAAATATTACATTATCTATTACATATACCGGTATATAGTTTTCGTGAAAAGCCTCAATCAGCAAGGTCTTCAACTGGTTGGATGTATGCCTATGGCCACCAAAACATTGTCATTTTACATATTGTGCAAAATGTTTGTGAAACACAGCTTTCACAAATCTTGCTTGATCTTGCTTTCATCCAGTGGTTGAGTGAGTATGCACTTCATCATTACCTTTGAGTTTGTAGATCAGCTAATTTTACCGAATGTTCACCCCAGAATAGGGAGGCTATGGTTCATGTGGGTTATGTTTTGATGTTTGTATTGTGTTGTGAATTGTGATGTCTTGTTTCTTAACCCTGGATTGCTGAATCGGCAGTCTTCACAACACATCTACCCTCGGGTAATAATAAAGAATCCTTGGACCTTGAGATGTAAAGGAAATGGAAGGATGGAGTCTAGAGGAAGTGAGGAAGACTACAGAGGTGTGAAGGTCCCAGGTGTGAAGACGTGGCTCTGCAAGCAGAACCGATTTTTTCGTAAATTAACGCCCTATACTTGTTCACACTACACTACAGTGTCACACAAAAGCATCAAAAGTAGCAGATCTGCAAGCTCTAAGCGTGGCGCGAGGTGACTAATGCATTTTTTAGTTGCTACTTTTCCTGTTCCTGAATCCTGAAAAGCATTTGGTTTAAGTAGTTTTGGACTTATGAGGTTTCCACCCGACAGAGACGACTGGGCAGAGAAAAAGATACTCCATGATATAACAGGAGCTAAAAAGAAATCTCGGGCTATATTGAAAGTGACAAATCCTTCATGCATCGTCTGTGCTGAGATGATTGCAAGAGATAATTTTTGTTGTTTTTTTTTCATTTGGTAATGACAGCTGCTGTTTCACCCAGTGACGGTTGTATCCCTGATGAGCGCTAGATGAAGTTGGCCAGTCATCACATTTCTCCTGTGTGTATTTCTCCTGTGTGTGTGTGTGTGTGTGTGTGTGTGTGTGTGTGTGTGTGTGTGTGTGTGTGTGTGTGTGTGCGTGCGCTCTCCATGCAACATGGGCCTTTGGTTGGAGGGGAAATCTATAACTCGTGCAGTTCGGAATTCTCCTTTGGATAAAACAAAACAAAACATGGCACTTTACACCATGTGGGCTGGTTCACCTCCATCTCCACCACCTTCCATATGGTTCTCTCCCAACTATATTGACAAACCTTACCTTTATGTGACACTTCTGTATCATAACAGCTGGGACAGCAGATGGTCCAAGTGCATTTCTTTGACATAATATACGGTAGATTCTAGGCAGAGTCAGTGAGACATGTATTTGAACACCCACACTATCAGTGTTGCTGTAGTGTAGAAGGTACAGTGTAAGATCCTCTCAGAGTTACAAATTGAGTCATTAATAATTGCACAACACGCAATAATACCAGTGCTACGCCTGCGTCCCACAGATCTCCCCAAACATTCTGTACTTTGCCTTAAGGCCTATGAAGATCAATCCAAACATTGCACTGAAAAACAGATGATAGACAAATCGTACGCGATGCCAGGTGTTCTGTAGGATGTATACATATCATGTATGTAGTTCGTCAGGTATTCTAGGTCACAGGTCTGGCCACTCCATAACAGTTGAGTAGTTTTAAGAAAGCGTCTGTGTAGTATGCAAAGCTGCAGCTCTCAACAGCGGCTCTGTCTTGTGCCAGCATCGAGGAGGACCATGTCAAATGGGTAGTATCTCTAGTATCGTGAGCTCTGTGGTACTATTGTATTATTTATCTAAAACCACAATCTGTATAATTGTTATGTCCTACCCCGTACCCCATGATTTAAACCCTGGTCTCCCGCATGAGAACACCACATTTATGATTTAGAGAATTGTAGACCACACTCTCTCAAGACAGAATTGCCACTTGCCCAGGGCAGATATTGCACTTATGAGCACTTATGTCAACTGTAGTAGGTGCCCTGACCCGACACCAAGGTCTACATTTCTCAATGGAAGAGCACTTCCAATCTCCTCCAGATATCATCATTATATTGTGTTAACACACCGTACAGATGGTCAAATAACATTGTATTAAATAAAATACCTTTGAGATGCTAGCTTTACTATTTATTTGATATGGGCAGATACATATTTCGGTTGCTGCACATTTGCTGCACACTTAGTATTTGTTACTTTTGCAACGTTTACCCGATTTGATCAAATCGGATACAATACTATGACCCAGGTTTACATGACTGCATGACTGGTTGTCCTTTAGAAAAATGTTCAACTTGTACTATATATTTACTAATACTAACTATATTATCTTTGCCAAATGTTTGTCCCAGAAATTTGAATATGGACGCTGTGATTCATGTGGTAAAATGAGCCATATAGTTAAATTTAAACACATAAGACTTTTATGGCTGAGCCATTGGTTTTTATGTCACTGCACCACTCGACTAGTGCTGCTACAATGAAGGCAGAGAGCTATAGCTCCTTGGAACAGCTGCCTTTGCTCCCGCCATTTTTAATGTGACACTATAAAAACCACACACTAAGCACACAACTCAGATTATTACACACTTGATTACACACTTGCCTTAACAAGTTAATAGAAACAGACTTAACTGCATACTTGATGTTCTTTAGCCACAATGTCTGCATACTGCCAGAAAATGTCCTGCCAGGAGTGAGCCCATAATAATGAATAATCTGTATGATCGTCATTCATCAATCATCATGTTCATAATACAATTGTTGAGACAGGGTGGTTAGAGAACAATTCTACCTGGTGGCTTGCACACACCACACACCCCCACAACACCTGAAAATAGCTGATTTACAGTAAAAGCTCTTTATTAAGTTGAGAGCTTGTGGTATATGGAACCACATTAGTCTTTACGTATGTTCATGGGCTAAATAGTTTAGCTCATTTACTTCAAGCTCCTCCTCCCTAACACACCTAGCACTAACTACCTCAGAGCTTGAAGCAGGTGATGATGACCTGCTCTATCAACCACAGCTTGGCAACTCAGACGCCTCACTTGTCAACGTGTGGAAGCCAGTGGCTGCTCGGTCCCGGTGTGAAGCGTTGCTGTGAGCCTGTGAGCGTGTTGTTCGTCCCACTAAAAAGTATAAATCAGGACTAATCCCTTGTTAATCTCTCTTTCCGGCTCTTTCTGTTAATCTCTCCATATAGTGCCCTCCTTCTGGGGCCTGGTGAACACGGCTTGGAACCTTTGCGCCATGGGGAAGAGACAGTCGCCCGTGGACATTGAGACCAGCCACATGATCTTCGACCCCTACCTGACTCCTCTCAGGCTCAACTCTGGAGGACGCAAGGTAAGGGCTCCCTAGAAGGCCGTTTTCAGGTGATCTTTTAAGACAAGATATCTGGTGTTGTGAACTGAGGCATGTCCCATCGCAGATGCCTCACAGAGTCGGCCATGAAACCCGCACACACAGAACACACATCCCAAAGTGAACTAGAATGTTTTTTCTCACAGGCCCCTAGAGTTACTGTACAGACCCATAAGGGTCCATTTGGTGCCCCCTGGGCAGTGTTGGGAAAGTTAACTTTCTTTTCAAAATCTTTTAATTTTCGTTTTATAACAGTATGGGTGTCAAGTCACAGGTTAATAGAAAAAATACAAATAAAATATCAGATTTTAGTATCAGTGACTGAGGTAAACAAATGTACTGTATGAATCACAGAGATCATGGGCAGACATAATGAAAAGACTATGTTATTGTGCAAAACATGCCCCTTCAGGACGGGAAAGTTAACTTTCTACATGAACTAGTTCAGTTCACAGTTCACCAAACGAAATAGTTCATCATTCAACATTTTTCCATTCAACAAGTTCCAAAAATGAACTATTGTAGTTATTTTTCCCCCAATACGTTGCTGTGAGCTATTGTCAAAATATAGAACCATATAGACTTGAACGAAGTGAACTGTAAGAGAGCGTTCACGGACGCCCAGAATTAACTCGTTCACAATATAATAAAAATAACCTATAGTATGTTCAGTTCACGTTCACCCAAAATATGAATGGGTTATTCGTGAACGATCGTTCATTGAAAGCGTTCAGGGACAACAAGACCTCGACCTCGTGCGTGCGGACTCGGCCCCCAGCCTGGTACCCTAGTCAAAATATGGCCCTTAATTTATTGTAGGAGAAAGCTCAGTTAGTGGATATTGCATAGAGTTCACAAGTCTGATGGCTTAGGGAAGGAAACGGACCGTGCAAAATCTGTCCCAGATGCCGTGGAACCTTTTGCCAGAGGGCAACGGAACAGAGTGAACAGTCCATGATATGGATCCATAGAAAAACAATTGGTAGTTTCTGTTTGGGTGAGTGAAATTCAATGTCTTTTCACAGACATATCTGACTTCTGTAGGGAGACATTTAAATCGATATGAGTGATAGCAATTTACTGTTGTAGACAGAGCATTCAGACCATTGCTTGGCCTCCTGCCTGCCTGTTTATTATAGTTGTTATTATTTGCTGTGCAACTCTGCCCCATCTCTCTCTGTATTTGGACCCAACCCAACCAAATGTCCCAAGTTACCTTACCACCATCACCGGTGCTTGCTCAAGGAGGGAATTGTTTACTCTAAATGTAAAATGTTATGAGATAGCATTTAATGTGATTTGGCTATACAGCATGAATAGGCTACAGTTTTCTTCACTGCGTCTTGAGCTCCAGGCTTTCAAATGCAATCGAATTCTGAGGTAGATGTCCCCAGTGAGCATGCTGTGCTTTAAGACACCAGCCTGTAGAACTGCATAGTCCCGACTCCCTGTTGGCCGAGGATTGGAGCTCGCCATAGTGTTCTCTCCTTTATCTCTTATACGAACTCACTGGTTCCCTCTCAGCCTTTCCATGATTAGGTTGGAAAAAGAGAGAATAAAGGCGAGATATTAACGAGAACGAAACGTGTCTTGTTGTTACATTTGGGAGAGTTGCTGTTCATGTGTTTAATATACTTCCAAACTTGTACAGTACTTCCAAAACCTCACATGACATTACTTAATGAATGAATTAATATGTACTATTAGGCCGCTGTTGTTGCATTCTGTCAAGTATTGTACAAAGTATTGATATTGTACTCTAAATTAAAAATGTACATCTTATCGTAGATATTTTCTTGAAAGCTCAACTGTGAGTTGCCACGGTAGCCATATGGTTGTGCCCAGATGGCCTATATACAGTATATACTGTATACCACAGTCTAGTGTTAGCTATCATTCAAGGCTGTCATTGACCTGATGAAATGCAGACTGGCTAGATATCTTAACGGATAACTGTGTCAGGGGTTGATAGCTGCCATTGGCTGGCTGTTTCATCTCCATAGCTTTGTTTGAGAGAATGCTTGTGAGAAAGTGAGAAAATTCCCCCCACCAATCATGTGCTTAAGACCCATGACTATAGAACTTCATTAAGCCCCTTTTGACCGAGGATTGAAGCCTGCCACAGCCTCTGATATTGCCTGCTTCCCTCTCAGCCTTCTCTCTGTAAAAGATTTAATGTTTGTGTGTGTGTGTGTGTGTGTGTGTGTGTGTGTGTGTGTGTGTGTGTGTGTGTGTGTGTGCGTGTGTGTGTGCGCATGTCATAACTATTTCCTTTTTAAAATGTTACAAATACACTACACTACACATTTAAACACTCTTTAATGCTCCCTACCCTACTTGTTCTGTAATATCTCTTTTTGACCTTATGTAGCAGTTAATCACTGTATCCAACTTTGAAACGCAGCCAGGGGGCAAAAGCCAAATGTGGGCAGCCTTAACAGTGCTGGGGGAATGACGTCTTCGCCAGTAAGTGGTGGTACGCAATTGTAAGTATAGGGGCATACTCAGGTTGGCAAATTCAATCTCTGCGGCTAAAGCGCTAGGTTAAGCAGAGGTCATTCGCTGTGTCAGTTCTGCCCGCCCTTCCACTTTACGTGCGCTGGCTGGTTATTCTGCTTGGTTATTCTGTTCCAAGTGTTATATTCAACTTATTGGCTGTCATGATACTGCTCCTCACTTCTTTATGTTCCCTCCTTTGAATTACAATCATATATAGGCCTAACCTTTTTCACAGAGTGCATATTATTACAGAAAATAAGTATAATAAAGACACATTCAGAAAGAACGTCCAGTCCTGGAAAAGTTTGGGATTGGATTGGTCCTGGAATTAAATATTCTAAAGTTAAAATTACATTGGAAAACTAGAAAAGTGCCCCTTGGGGCACATGTCTCCACCAGGATAATATATAGCATTTGTGATGTTTGGACAAAATGTGTAGGAGTAATAATGAAAAATGTAACAGATCTGTGTTGAACACGTGACTATAGAGATAGTATACCGATGTGTGTGTGATGTACAGTATGGATAAAATCTGTGCGAGTAATATAAAGAAATGTGTTTTATTGTGATATACCTGGTCAGTGGACACTAGGCTGACACTAGGTTGATCGATTGATCGATTGAGCAATGCAAAATAACTGTTCGAACTGTAATTATGTAATTCAGGAAATATTCAGGCACCTTGATCCCCCAAACTGTTTCATGCGCTCTCTTTCATGCGCTTCTCGCCGTCTCTCCTCTGATTGACTGCCGAGACACAGCGGAGGCCAACACAGCGGACTGGGGCTACACCAGTTCATCCAATCGTATCAAATCCTATGAGCACGAAACTCGCTATACAACAGGAGCGATATGTCCACTTTTATGTATAAAAGGATGTCTGTCATCTTATCAAGCGTGACATTCTTTCACTAGAATTGAGTGCATTCCATAGACTATAAAAAAACACTGTAAGTGTGATCGTGAAGTGCCTGCAAGTAGGAACACAGGGTAAGCAAGCGCTGGCTCTCGCCATCTCTCTCTCTGCCATGTTTACGTTTGGATTGAAAGGATTATGGTACTCACACACTGTGTTTATTATCGTTCCAGTTCACAACTTCACACGTATCTATTTTAGGGGCAAATGTGAGTAAAATAGAAGCAGAGCCATGATACAGTATGTACTAGACCTGGTGCAAGTACAGTGATGTAAAGTAACTAAGCACATGTACTGTACTTCAGCACAATTTTGAGGAATCTTTACTGGAGTATTTAGATTTTTCAATACTTTTATTCTACTCCACTACATCTTGGATTCAAATAGTGTATTCCACTACATTTATTTGAATTTTTTTACTTATGATTATTATTACAAAACAAACATTAACCACTTCATCACTATTTACATAGGCCATTTGAAAATAGCCAATATACAAGTTCAGAATGAGTTGCGATGCGACACTTTGAGCAATAGATCGGCTATTTTCAAAAGATTGTTTTACATAGGAAAACTTGAAATGGGACATTCTGCACAATGAGTAATTTTACTTTTGCACTTTTACTTCCACTTGAGTAAACTTGCAAAAGTATTGACAAGAGCAGTCTCCAAACTTATTTGGCCGTGCACCCCCTCTTCTTACAGTGAAGAGAGGAGAGTCTGCACACAGGTTTGCTCCAAGGTGTTTGCTTTTTATTCAATACACCATAAATAAGACACAACGTTTCGGCCGTGAACGGCCTTCATCAGGTGATAATCGGCAGTATGTGACAACTCCCTTTTAACCCAGTCGTCACATCACGTGACTGATGACGACTGCATGGGCAGGTGATTCACTGCACCAATAAGTGACATGACAATAAATATAACAATAAATATGAACATGAATGACCACCACAGCAAGCTCTGCTCTTCTTACCCCTTGACCTAGCTGAGGCACCCCCCCAACGCCAAGTCTTGTTGTATTTGGCCGAAAGTTATACATTTTTAATATGATTATGGCAAATAATCACAAAATGTCACTGAACTGAGAGACATGCAGCTGCTGTATACTCCTGCAGTTGCTCTATACTTCTCCTTACAACAGTGTTTTACCAGATTCTGACGTTTGTGCTAAATAACACCATAACACCGCCATTACCCTTTTCATGTCACGCACCCCCTAGAGGGCGTTCGCACACCACAAGGGGTGCACCAAGCCCCCAGTAAGGCCAATGTTGAAGCTGCCACTACCTACTGGCGAAAAGTGGAACTACAGCACGTTCATGGAGGTGGATGGGCGTTTATGACATCATGTGTGTAACGTGATTTCACTTAATTCAATTATCACTACATTTTTGGTTTTGTTGTGATAATCCTCCCTACTATAGAATCGTTTTTGGCTAGGTGGCCCAGCCTTCATCCAATCAGAATAAAGAGGGGCCTTCCACCAATCATGATCGAGCGGGGGCGGGCTGTGGTGTGCGTGTTGCGTGTCCCCCTCACTGTAGTGCGTGCATGTGCACATCTTGTTACCGGGGCAGACCGGGTGGTTTTCCAATTCATCCAAATCACTGAATGCTCCTTTAACTTGCGCTCACTCGAGCCATTGAGTTATTATTGTCTTCCGGGTGCTTCAAAAACACCACTGAGCAACTTCCATCAAAATGAATAGCGGGGGGCGGGGTTAACGCTCCGGTTCGGTCTCTATCCTTTTATTACTTTATGGGGTGCAGTGTTCCATAGTTTGGGAACCCCTGGACTAGACTGACTTAGAATTCAGGACTTTTACTTCTAACAAACTATTTCTACAATTGAGTATTTTTCCACCACTGTGTACAGTAGCATTAGGCCCAGTGTCAAATGATTGTTTGATGTTAAGCCAACCAGTCGACAAATGTTGTAAATTCATCAGTCATTCAGGCGTAACGGTCCAACAAACAATAGACATTTCTCACTGGTGGGAAATTCATGTACAGATATAAAATGAAATGGCCAGGAACCTTCATTCCATGCTGAAGTCCCTGATACAAATCAAGTTGTAAGAGCAAATTCATTTTTTTAAGTTAAATATCACGCCATCCTCTGCTGCTGAATAATCAAACGTGGAAGCCACGGGTGAGTCTTAACCGACCACGCGTAGTCTGACTAATGGGATGTCGGGGCTAACGCGTGCCTCCCCTGCTGAATTCACACCAACAGCGAGTATGCAGTGGTAGACAACCGCCACCTTCATCGCTGCAGCAGGAGGCGGAGCCAGCAAATTGCCGTGCTCACCTTTGCCACTGCCGTTGGGTAGCTGTGAAACCTAGCCTGGCATTGCCAGAAGTTCACTGTGGAGGAACTTGTGAATGATCCCACAACGTGATCAGGGGTCATCAGATCATCGCCATGCTGGCTTCTGGTTTTACCAGAAACACAAAGAAATATAGCCCTGATTGACCATAACCGTAAACATCATTATTGTGTGTAAAACAGATGTCCGTACATGGAACAATTGTCCGTGCACGGACATAGTGATGACCCCTGCACGTGATCAGTCTGGCAGCTGCGGGCTTTGTACAGTGGTTAGTAATCACTGCTTGTGTGAATTACAGAGGACACCGTTTGATCTAATAAGAGGTCCTTGTGTAGGTAATGCCCAATCGGTGTCAGTGAACCAAATAAGAAGTGTGTGCACCAGGTCTAGGGTTAGGTTGAGGAGGGCATTGTCACTTACATCACAGCAGTACTGGCTCCCGTGGTTCACATGAGGTGGACTTTGTGACAGCGAGAGCCATGGCTGTGATAATCCAACCCCACCGGGGGAATGTAGGTTTTATACGCGTGGTAATGAAACATTTGGATTAATGAAAGACCATGGCAAAGCCTATTTGAAGTATAAATTTGTGGCGTTGTTGTTGTTTTATTAATATACATGCAAATGCGTTCCAAAGTTGCTGCACGAATCACTCCCACTTTTCACACAGGCATTGACCATATGAATATGGAGCCCTTTTTTCGATTTGATACATTAATGATTAATAATGAATTTATTAGTGAATAAAAACAGCCGTTTACAGCCGTTTATCCGTGGTCTATCTCCGACCGAGCCACACTATTAGCACCTGCACGCTCCCAGAAACCGGCTAGGCTACTTTTTACAGACGCAACTGTCATATTTACTGTACAAATATTGTTTTTACATCACCACATGATGGGCAATGCGCCCGGGCGCAGTACCCCCCACGGCCACAAGAGGGGGGGCAAATATCTCACAACGGGTAAGGGCTAGTCATATTAAAAGCACCAATTTGTGTAAATAGAGTGTGTGAGTGTGAGTGTGAGTGTGACCAAGACTGTGTTTCTTAACAGGGACATTATACCTAGAACTCTCCTATTAGCAGAGCAGTCCTTTCTGTTTGTATCATCCTTTTTGCTTAAATCATCTTTGCTGATGGTTTTGATAAACAAGGCACCACTTGGAGTAAGGTAACCCCCTCTGGATGAGTCATTAAAAAGGTCTCTGGTGTGTTGGAGGTGGCAGTGTTCTCATCACGGTATTCAGAGCATTCACATCCAGGCATCCTGCTGAGTTCTAACATAGAAATAGGCGTCTACTGACAGTGACTATTAATGGCAAATGGTCTGGATTTCTATTGCACCAGACACCTGTCCGTCCCCTCCCTAAAACACTGTGGTCAATGCTCCAAGCCTTCTAGACACCCCCCTCTCCTAGTCAGGAGGACTGCTGTTTCACTCCCCATGCCGCAACCTGAAAACTCACCTCTTCAAACTTATCATAGTGCTCCTTATTCCATCCATTCTTGTCATCTTTATTTATTTTATAGATGCTTCACACTGTGCAGATGTACAGTATGTTTGACACTTAATGTCATGCAATTTAAATAGAGGATATGCACATGCATAAAGTGAGTGGCAAATCGAGTGGCAAAGTTCAATCAGAAGGACTTTTCTGTTTTGTATTTGACTTACTCTGATCTTGCACTACTGTACATCCACCCATTAACCCACACGCTGAGGGCGACATGAGGGGGTACAGGCTTTAGTTTTGACATAATATTGGTCCGACAACGACAACCTACCTCAAACCCTAACCTAACCATAACCGCAAGCACGGAACAGTGCATGTTCGCCAACCTTAATCCGTTCGTTTTCCGCATGTCTGTCCAATGGTATGTCGGAAAAGCGTGCGCAACCCAGATGAGGAGGATCTGGGAATGGAACCCTTCCCAGACGCCCGCTGTACCCCTGAGCCACTGCCAACCATGGCCTTCCCAAATCTTCTGCTTCAGGTTTTCATACAAACATAAAGGGTCGGTCCCAACCCGACCCTTTGTTGCGATTTGGGCTTAAAAGTGTTTCTTGTGCCCATACGCCGCTGCCTCTGCTGCCACATGTATCCATGCATGCTGAGGATTAAATCCCACCACAACCTTCTCTCCTGTGCCTCTCCCCTCATTCTGTCTTCCTCCCAGCTTTGCTTCTGTGTGTCATGACTCATGACACAGAATAAAAAGGAGAATGGAGTGCCCACAGTCCTTCTAAAAAAGAACTTAAATTCTCCTGTGGTGTTCTGGCTATACCGAATGTAAACGAATGCAGGGTTTTCTCCGAACTGTCAGATGGATTATTTTTAGCATAATTCCGGCTCCTCTGGGATTTGCGTATCTTGGGGTGAACGAGGGGAGGGCGGTGGGGGTGCATGCAGTATTAGATTAGAGGCCGGTGGAGCAGGGCAGACAGTCCAGGAATGTGGGGGAGAATACAATATTGGGTTATAGCCAGGCTTCTTGTGGAGTCATAAAGCCTGATTTATGCCTGTGTGTGCATCGGGTCGCGCACCGAAAATAGCTGATCTACAAGCTCACAAGCCATCATGCTACGGCACGTGGTGTGGTTGTAGATCGGATATTTTAGATGTGCAACACCGGAGCACAACTAAGTATAAATCAGGCTTAATGCATTCAGGCATCAACAGTCAGAGGAGCAGCCTCTTGGCTTTACTGCAACTCTCACAGTGGGATCACGACTGATCTATGGAGAGTAGCCTGGGCTGTAATGTTTTGTACTGTAGGTGCTTATTAGTCCAGGCATTTTACCCACAGATGTGGGTCAACCACACACAGATTGCAATAAACATCAAACCAATTTTTTGTCCTCAAAAATGAGAATGAGAGATAACAAAGTAATTGCATTAAGGGGGAAATTGTGTGTGTGTGTGTGTGTGTGTGTGTGTGTGTGTGTGTGTGTGTGTGTGTGTGTGTGTGTGTGTGTGTGTGTGTGTGTGTGTGTGTGTGTGTGTGTGTGTGTGTGTGTGTGTGTGTGTGTGTGTGTGTGTGTGTGTGTGTGTGTGTGTGTGTGTGTGTGTGTGTGTGTGTGTGTGTGTGTGTGTGTGTGTGTGTGTGTGTGTGTGTGTGTGTGATTAATTTCAACCCCACAAACCCCTAAAATGTGGTAGTCCTATAATACTTTCAAATATGAAATAATTATTGTCACTTTGGTAGATGACAGTCCAGATTTCAGTATTTTCCCTTCAGATTATTCATTAAGACTTTGTATGTCTTTCGGGATACCACACAATAAAAATAGTTTTTCTTGCAATTTGTTTGATCTCATGTACACTAGAAAATATTGTCCCTATAGAAAGAATGTGGGCTCGCTTCAAGATTAAAAATAGTTGTATACAAAGTACAAATTCAGTTTGACTTGTTATATGTCTGTGTTGTGTCACTTGTGTGGGTGTAGACTTGCCTCCAGTTGATCAGATTGGGAAAACCTGCTTTGGAGCTTGTAATATACAAAGGTTTTAGCATCAAATTATACTTTAATTGCCAAAAGCACTCTGTGTATAGAAAGCAAATAGCATTGTAGATGGGCTTTGTATTCATATTTGTGTATTTTAATAATGAAATCTGCAAAGTAACAAGTATCTAAAGCTGTCAAATGCTGTAATTGTAGTGTAGAAATAAAAACAAAAGTAAAGTAAAAGTACCTCAGAATTGTACTGTGCATTGTAAGCACTTGTATATGCTAGTACTTATTTTTTGCTAGAGTGCAGAGGGACATGGGTTGATATTAATGGTCTTAACTCAAAATGTATACATCCCACATCTTAGGTCTTTGGATTAAATCGGAGAGCATGACCTGTGTGAACTGGTGATGTAAACAAAATATGTAGTGTAAAAATCGCACGTTCATTTAATGTTAATTTACAATGTTTCTTGTGTCTGGGTGGCAGTGTGGCACAGTAGGAAGAGCACTTTTCTCTGAACCACAAGGTCTTGGGATCGAATCCTGGCACAAGCAACTCGGCATGCAATCTGGCTCCTTGGTCTGTTTCTTACTTTTTTTTCCCAGGTGAAAATATTAAGAAGTTGTGATGTACCAAAATCTTCCATTGACTTCCATTATAATTAAAAAAAACTACAAAATATTTCAAATGTTCATGTACACCCGTGCAATTCCACAGTGAGCTGAACATATTTCTAAGTGAAAGTGTGTAGGAGTAGTTCGGTGCCAAAGTTTTGATGAGACAAAAATATATCTATAGTTGGGTTGATAGCCCACAATTATTACATATAACAGACATGCTGTATGTCAGGTGCCTGGAGGAGCTCGGTAGGCTGTAATCCGACCAATATGCATGGAGATCCAGTTGACCAGTTGGCATGTCTATATAGACATATACTGATGGATGAAATCAGGGATTTACATACTACTACGTATGGGCATGGACTAACAGATCGAGATCTGCATATATGGGCTTGGCACTTAGCATCAAGGGTCAGATTGGGGGTAAGGCCCTGCAACATACTAGCGTCCAGCGGGTTTACTTGTACATTAAGCTGACTCACGTTACAGAGACAGGAGATAGGCTAGTTCCCTATAGGAACCACATCACTTACTTATACTGTATATGGGCATACAAGGGACAGACAGATGGGTATACAACGGGTACTCTGACAACAGTACAGTACAGAGGGTATTGCTTAAGTCCCGGGTGGAGCATATCTCGTATTGTCAACTTGAATTGTTCCCGAGTACAAACTAAATTGTACAAATTTCTGCCCGTTATAAAACAAATACAAAGCAGTTGGACCAGATCCGACACAACAAAACAGTTACTGTAATGCTTAATGGTTTTAATTTGTTTGCGGTTTAAATAGTCTTCAAATAAAATAAACTGCCGGTATGGTCTTTGTGGAGAAAAGTGTAGGAAGAGTTAAACCCTAAGTCTTGTTTTATGATTAATGCCGGCATGCAGCTGCTGAGTGAGAGCACACAGCCCGACCATCTGTCCTGACTGACAAGCTTGTGTGTTGAATGCAGTATGTTTTGGCCTGTTTTTATGTGTGTGTGTGTGTGTGTGTGTGTGTGTGTACATTTGAGAGTGGAGTGTGTTTGAGGGTGTGTGAAATAGAGAAGAGAGCCATTGAATCAGAGAGTGCGTGCGGGTGTGTGTGAATAAGCTTGCTATTGCATGTGACAATCTTTGCCTGAACTGCATGCAGGAGTGCATTTTTCATTTGGTTTGCGTGTCCACAAACAAAACCGTGCACATGTTTGCTCACAGATGTGGCTCAGTATTAGACGTTTTTTTGAGGGCCCCCAAATTAAGTATTTCGCTGCGGATGCCCATCTGAAAATATTTTATGCCAAGGACCTTCATACAAAATTTGTGCTGTTAAAATGTCTCAAGCTTATTCCAGTCTTTTTTGGAGGGGAAATAGCACAAATTCCTGGAACCCCCACAAAGACCCTTTGGGGTCCCCGGGAGCCCCCCTTGAGACCCACTGCTTTAGATACTGTTCCACAGTAGACCACTGGTGGAGGCTCCCTCTGTCCCATCATGCATCTCACCTCAGTCACCATTTGCCTCCAGATTCAGATTAATTATAATGAAGTAAAAAAACAAAGCATAAACAAACAGACCCATTGTCTCACACGTTGAGACCACACACTTCATTTTCCAAATAAATCCACGTCCACTCACTCATTCACACATAAACTGCACGCATATACTACACATGTTCACAAAAACCTCCGCAGCTCCGTTCACAAACCTCTCTATACCTCAGCAACTTATTGAAGTGTTGTTGTTTTCACTACAGAACTGCTGCAGTTCATCTCCACTAGTGTACGTGCCTCCGTAAAGAAAAAAATACATACATTATTGTTCTTTGCAATACTAATGCAAGACAATGCAACAATGGCCCATAATGCCCATTTGTAGAGTTAAATTAACACCTTTTTTTTAAACAAATTGTACTCGAGGTCGTGTGCACTGCATGGCCATATATGGAGTGTGTATTGAGTGTACAGGGTGTGATGAGGTCAGATCAACATATGGAATGTCAGAACAGGTGAGCTCCATATATGGAGATCAAAGGGTGGCAGCGGGGGCAGTTTCTTGAGTGTACAGCGTTTGATGAGGGCCCAGGTAGGGCCGGGACTTAATTTTCTGTTGAGAACTTTCGCTGGCGTATAGGGTTCATGGCCCATGGCCAGGGTTCAAGGCCACATATAGCATGTCTTGGAGACGTGACTAGACGTGATATCACAATGCGTGACCATATATGGGGACATTCCCGTATATGGGCTTAATATCCCTGATGATGTCATAGTGATGTCACGAGACCTGCAGGGCACAATAGAGCGTTGCAGTCCCGCCCCCTTTCATGACGACGCCAGGCCCAGGAAATAGTTCCAAATGCATTTTTCCCATAGACATTTCAAAACGTATTTAAAGACCTTATGCCAACTGCCATCAGACTACTAAATACAAATGCTTAAGAACTGCCCCCTCCCCCCCCCATATGGCATATGGTCCTGGTCTTGGGTGATTATGTCCTTTTGTGTCTGTTTTGTGTTTCTCTGTCTGTCCAGTAGTTTTTAGTTTTTAGTTTCTATGCACTTTGCTGTTGTAACACTTCAATTTCCCCTCGGGGATTAATAAAGTATATCTCATCTCATCTCATATAAGCGTCGTACAAAGCCAACTCTTGACAAATCATGACAACACAATATTTTTGACCAAACAAATAATTACAAAGAAGAAAAACGGGGAAAAAAAAGTGTTGTAACCTGCCGTTTTCACCTTCTTTCTAATTATTTGTTCAGCCCGAAAAATTGTGTTTGTTGTCATGATTTGTCACGACAAGAGTTGGCTATGTCCGTGGCGTAAACGTCTTTAAATAAATACTTTCTGAAAAGTCTGAGGAAAATGAACGGGGATTTATTTTCCGATGGGGATGATGATGACATAGTGATGTCACGAGACCTGGGCACAATATGGGGGCTTTCCCCATGTATGGGGATTTTGAGTGACGAAAAACGCACGAATCCATAGTTAACTGCAACCTTTCGTCGCAATAACTACCCGGGGATGTGTGCACTAAAAGTATTTTCAGATTTTTTTGTTATGTATGATCAAGGTAAAGGTCTATTACTCGATCTCTAGCCTGGGAGGCATACCATTTCCGGGATTTGGGACACTGAAAATACCGTAAACCACAAACCAGCATAAGATTATTTTTATTTGTATTTTTTTGTGACAGAGTACCTCCGGGGCTGTAACCATGATTGACGACAGATCCCATAAGCCCGAACTTTCAATCTTCGGTGATTACACAACATTTCTAAAACAGCTTACATTTTGGGGAAGTAAAAAATGGGCATGCAGGTCTTCATTTTGTGCATGCCTGTGTGCAAGTTGAGATAAATTGCTCAACCCGCTGAGGAGAGAAGCAGAGAAGGCCTAGGGCGGCAGTTGGTAGAGGAGGCTCAAACATAGCCAAGGCTTTTATTTTCGTTCGGGGGAGCGCACGGGAACTGGCACGAGAATAACTGAGTCGCGACTCAGTTATTCTCGTTTAGATGCGCTCCTAGGCTGCTCCTGAAGCAGATCTGCAGCAGCCGCCTCGGAGGAGGGAGGGCCCGCCTGGTGCCATCATGTTTTGGCCAGCACGTTTGCCCCGGCTGCCACTCAAATTGGTTACTGGCCAATTTCAGCTCGTCCTCCTTGCTCAAACACGAGGTCTATTCTGACTGAAGTGAACAGGAAGCGCTGCAGGTAGTATTGACTCGATCGCAAACATGTCTAAAATACCAAAATGATCAGGCTGTGTGAGTACAAAAAGAAGCGGAAATTGAAAGAGAAAATACTTGTAAAACAGAGGGGTTCATTTTTAAAGTATATGAGACCGGGAGGAGGAGAAGGAGACATCTCAATGAACCGCTGGTCCGTCAGACAGTCACTCCGTCTCCTCCACAACAACATGTTGCACAGCGAGAACGATTGCATGGTTACTGATCCCGTCATCCCGATCCTGTCTGTCACAACCTTTGCCTGCAAGTAGTATAGGCTAATGCTTTGCTTTATTATTTGCTCTGGTTTTATTTTCTCTGGTTGTTGTGTTGAGTTGCTGTTTGCTGCTGCTGCAGCTGTCACAGGGGATAATTGAAAAGTACCGGGGAAAAACATATGCGAATTAATATGATTATTCTGACAGCTTAACATCTTTAAAGCATCCCTATTTTGGGCATGTTATTGTCAAAATTATCTGTTAAAAAAAGTAAGAAAAATAGCTGATCTGCATGCTCACAGAGCGTCACGATGTTGAGTTTGTAGCTATTACTTTTCTTTTTACGCAATAGGGGGGGCCGTTTGTCATTATGTGAAAGTTTGGGAACAGTTAACAGCTAACAACTAGCAGCTATTGGTGCTAGTCTTTTGTCACGTCACACATCATCCCATCTCGACCCCAAGTCAATGAATAAGTAAATTCACGCTTGCAGCCGTCTGCTCTGATAAAGCCACCTTGTTCATCATGTGGTTCACGCCTCTCATTCTGTGCTGATAGCACTGAAAGCACAAACACTTACACGTACAAGCAAACAACAACACTCTAACAACATTGATAATCTGAGCAAGTCATGTCATTGTTGGAGCGATGAAGGCCGCTGTTGTTGGGTTCAGATCAGTGGCAGTGTGACCTATCTGTCCTCCTGTGATAGCACCTCCAAATATGACAAATGACCCTCTTCATGGCTGCATGCTGACATTTTGCTAATAGTTTCGACAATAGTTTTGTGTGTGTGTGTGTGTGTGGGGGGGGGGGTCAGCGGGCATGTGTAGAGCAGTGTGTGTGTGTGTGTGTGTGTGTGTTTTAACTGTGACAGTTCATTAATCATATCCCACCTCAACCCTGTGCCCACGTAAACTGACTCTAGTACACACACACACACACACACACACACACACACACACACACACACACACACACACACACCCCTAGCATGCTCCATAATTGTAAGCTTTTAACACCTTCATTCACATACGTTTAGAAACATGGCTGCTTGTATAAACAATAATATAGGCCAACAGGTGAATGTGCATAGACATGGGTGTGCATGTGCGCATGTAAAAAAACCCGCACTATAACGATTGTTCACTTATACATTCTGACACACTTGGATGCCTCAGTAAACAGGCGAGTATATGCACATGCACAGAGGCAATTGAATTCCCTCATAATCATGTGCGTGCACACGCACATTCTCCCACATGCGCACAGTGCACACCCACATCCAAATATGCTGCAGAACTCCAGTCCCCACACACACACATCTGAGAGGAAACAGTCTCTCATTAACTACCACAGAAATCGTATTCACTTCTTCATTAGGGTTCAGAAATTGTATTCACTTCTTCATTAGGGATCCATTTCAATGCAACAGCACATTAAAAAGTTATGAACAGAGTGCCGATAGGGAGTATGCCGTCTTCGGAATGAAATTAAAACTTTTCCTATTTTTCTAATTGGCATTTGTTCCCAGAAAACAAAATGATGCGTTTCCGTTAAAAGTAAAGTTGTTATGACTTGATGTCTGCCTTTATAGTCTTTTAGTTTTAAGCCTTACACTGATGATAATGCTCAAAGTAAGATGTTTAGTGCAAGGCCAGATAAAAAACAACAACTGAATGAGTCAACATGAGTAAGAAGGAAGAAATCACCCTTTAAGAAGACAAACAACCTACTCTGTGAGAAGATTCAAAATACAGATCAATGTGGTGTATTGCCGTGCTTCTATAATCAGACGGTATTGATCATTCAAAGCGTCTGAATAAAACACAGAAGGAGATCTGGTTGTCTGTAATGTTGTGTGACAAGACTCATCACCATGTCACAGTGACTTAAAGCCCCCCTTCCGGTATTTTGAGCGTCTTTCAGCTGTTTACTATTTTCCTATGCCAGCACATTGATTCCAGAGGCAGTGAGACAACATAGAGCATTCTTACGGGATGGACGAAGGCCAAGCCGGGTTAGTCTTTCGATAGTGAAGTTACCCAATAAAGTGTTTTTATTGATCTGTTTGTCCATTTACTGAGAGCTCTGGGAGATTCTGAAGAAGCCGGCTGATGCGCACGGGTCTCTACATTACATCTAGAACAGTGTTTGCCTGTATGTACATCAAAAGTAGACCAATCATCATAGCCTTGATGCCAAGTGCATGACATCACAAAACAGAAGCACCTCTGGCCATAATTAACCATCTGCACTGGGCAGTGTTCAGTAAATCGAAAGGGAAACTCATGCAGTTTGCAGTTTGTAGTCGAAAATATACGGTAAGGTCTATGCATGCAACGTATTTTTCAATTCATCTTTTGGTTATAATGTCTTTATTATAATGTTTATTACCGGTACATTTATTTAATCCCACAATTTTTGCCCGGTGGCAATTACCAAAGCTGTAATCATGGGAGCAACTCTCCCCCTGCCAAGCAAGGAGAGCCCCGAATTGAGATCATGCTTCCTTCAACCTGGGGAGAGCCCTGAAACTGAGCTCATGCTTCATTCAATGCACGAGGAGTGAGCACTTCTTATCACCTGACAGGGGGAGTTTCTCTGGTAGAACGTAGCACGTGGAAGGAACACGTTATTCCTACCAGTTCCTTTCCCCTCCATCAGGCGCCCCAGCTGACCAGGGGGAGGCAGTATAGAGACCAGGATTACTGCATGTTTTTGTGAGTGTACCTATACCCTAGGGGACACGGGGAGAACATGCATACTCCACACAGAAAGGCCCTTTCACCAACCCCACCTAGGGTATCGGCACTGATAACGCGGAGGAGAGAACACGGCCCCAGCACCCACAACGTACCCGATGGGAATCGAACCGGCGACCTTTTTGCTGTGAGGTGACATCGATACCGACTGCGCCACTACTTATTCTGTAGTTTTATACCCATACGATAGATGTATCTTTGTTTCATTGCAGAACTGTGGTGCTGCAATGAAGACAACTGAATTTCCCTCAGAATCAAAAGTCTGTCTATCTGGGAACTACACTATGCCTTCCCTGGCGGCCTCTCTAACCATTCAGCTATGGCCACCCTACACATTTATAAAGGTGAAGAATAGGAGAAGTACTTTTAAGGCTCACAATTTCCCTTTGGCCAATGGAAATGAGGACCATCATCATTCACCACACTATAGGACATAGGCAGCCAGCCAGTCTGTATAGTGTGGCTTCAACAATGAACACGCCAATTTATCTGGCTTCGTTCACAAACTGCCCACACAGTAACTTTGATTGGGGAGCAAGGCCAAGCTATTATAACAAATAAGTTCATATTGAATGTCTAGTTCAAAATGGTACGCTTCTCTTGAAATCTAATTTGCTGGATGGAGATGTTAATACCGTATTATTCAGTCATTTGGAACCTATGAGATAATTCTAAGTGACTGAGTAACTGAGTCCACGGGCACTGCACTCCCTGTGGTGGTGTGGAACGCGTGTGTCAAATTTTAAGTCGTGGGGCGAACGGTTCTCGACTCGAGTTATATGGATTAAAGACATACGTACACACGTACACACAGAGACGTGGTGCATTTATATTAGGACTGGGGTGCCCGTGGGGCCTCTACGCCGGTGCTCGTTGGGCACTGGTCTACTTGGAATGATGCAAGTTGGAAATGCATGTCCCACCCAGATATTATGTCTGTGTCCCTTTTGTGCCCGACGTCAGAATGATGTCAGATTTCTGTATGTGTCTCTCACCTCTGTGTCCCTTTAATCGTATATATGGAGTTCTGTGTTAGCCATGCCCAAATATGGAGTGTTGGGATGTCAGAACAGGCCAGCTTAATTCTGTGGCAGGCATGCCCAAACATGGAGTGTTGTGAGGTCAGAACAGACCAGCTCGAAGTCGGTGGGGCTAACGGTTCTCGAGTTACGTGGATTACAGACGTACACACAGAGACTTGGTGCATTTATAGTTAGATAAAGCATGAAAAATGGCAAAAGATTATTTTTTTAATTTTATTTACCAATGGAGTAATGTTTAGTGCAATTAGCGGAGATGTCACATTATTGCATCATCCTGGGTTCAAGTCTGGTTCATTGCTCATGACACACGTGGTTCCACAGCGGAACTCTTTCTGAGAGACCAGCGATTTGTATTTGGATCCATGAGATTAGACCGTCCAGAATGTAACGACCAGTTTGTCACATACTAAACTATATACAATTAGGAAGAAACCTGCTGTATTCTATAAGATATGGGAGAGGTTCTTGGACTTCACTAAGCGAGTTTGTTTGGTATTCATGGACATATCCTGTTGTTTCTTTGAAGATTTTGTTTTAGATTTAGTTTGTGCTGCCATTTGGGTGTATATGAAAAAATATATGTGAATAATTGTTTTACGAATACTACGTCGTAAAGAAAAATCAATAAACATTACGTTTAATGTTTAGATTAGACTGTCCGTCTTCTTAAAGCTCAATTCCTTTCTCAGAAACTCACTCACTTAAATAAGTATTAATGACAGATTAAAGCTTCGAGAGATTAAACACAGATGTCAAGTCATAACTCCTTTTTTTTGGGCAAAGCTCTGTTGTGTGGGAACAAAGGCCCTAAATGTTACAGTGAAAGGCAGCTTATCTGAGCTTTCTGCTCATAACTCTTTCATGTGACATCACAATGAACTCTCAAAGCACTCTACTTGGAACTACATCCCAATTTATATTCCTTTACTGAGACAGTAGAGTTGCCATGTCTGCTTATTATTTGTGACTTTGCTTGTAAATATTGGTGGTTGCAGGGTTTATGGGCTTTTTTCAAGTTATTTATTCCTAATGTTTAAATCAGTGGTTCTTAAACATTCTCTTGTCAAGCAAGGACTTCCAAATTAATATGTACTGTAACAGTATTCGTCCAAGCTAATCTACAAGCTCACAAAGTGCGATCGTGTAGATTTGCTATTGTCAAATGGCCGATGCATATAGGATTAAAGTGGTCATGACTCATGTGGTCTAATCGCTACTTTTGCTTGCAATGGGAGAAAATCTAATCATTTTTCAGTCAACAAGTGTGTTGCAAAACACTTCATCAGCAACTCGGCGGAAAACACGATGCGTCGCTTTGTATTTTTGCATCTTTTGTAGTTGCCCGTGTGAACACGGCATTAAACACAGGAGAGAACAGGTGGGATTCGATCCAAGCCTAGACGGAGGCAAGCGTGGTTCATAGTCGTGGAGTTACAAATGGACACAGGAAGAAATGTGGGGTGGAGTACCAAGACAGCAATAATTAACCACATTAACCCTGGTGTCCCTATTTTGGGCACATTGTAATTATTTAATTGGTTAATTCATTAAGTTTGAATACAAAATGAGCAGATCTACAAGCTCACAACGTGTTGCATCGTGACATGTTGAACTTCTAGATCGGCATATTTTGCTTAGCGGACAAATTAGGAAAGTATAGGGCTTAAGTGTTGTATACACCAACTATGGATATGGTGTACAGGCTCTACTGATCTACAAGTCAGTATTGTAGTTTATAGTTTAAGTCATCAAAAAGTTAATGATTTCAGGAACTCCACAAAATCAACCACAACAACAACAACATTGATGCCATGGGGCTTTTCCGTAACACCTGGGATGAGAAGACAGCACGTGTAATTGAGTCCATTGCACCTTACTGCTTCCAGGAACCACAAAGGAGAACAGATGATGATGCTGAACAAAACAGTGCCAGAGATGCAGAGATGGAGGGGCCAGGCGTAGAGAGCTAGGGGCACCGCAGAGCAGGAAGGTAGAGATCAGATTGGCTTGAGTGGTTAGAAATTGACGGGCGGGCGGTGAGGGGGAAGAATATGGAGTGAGAGAAAGTGAGATGAAAAGAAAGGCGGATTGGGATGGAGAAAATTAATAGGAAGGAGCTGAGGTTGGGAGGATCGGAGAGGAGAATGGAGGGAGAAGGAGAAGGAGGAGGAAGAGGGGGATGGTTGAAAGGATTTGAGGGAGGCAAGGGGAAATAGATGGAGCATGAATGGAGGTGAATGTTGGGTTATTCAAACTGAGGATTAATCATTATGACAGCCTATCTTATGCAGACGTACTATATGCACACACACACACACACACACACACACACACACACACACACTTCCGTTGATGGGTCACTGTGTGCTCCCCTTTAGCAACTTTGGCCACAGAAGTCTGTGTATGTTGTTCATGAAACAAGATGTTAGATGGCGTCACCACGGCATTATTATTTTGAACAATGACCCTGCATGCATTTGGGAACAGCAGAGTCAGCGAAGCATATGGACCAGGATTCTACTGTACACATTAAACTCATACGTGTTCAGAACTTGAATTCATATAGTGTACAAATGGAACCAATTAGGGTTCGGCAACATTAATTCATGTTGTAGCTTATAAGGTTTGCTATTTCCCTGCTTCATGTTTATATCCAGCAGTCATGTAGTTTGCAACATAACATTGTGCTGGCTGCCTCCAAGCACCTATTTAGAGGAGAGGGGGATAAATATTGTGAAAATAGCAGATCTACAAGCTAACAATGACTTATTTAACAACTTGGCCAATGTTCGACCATTATTATAGTATAGTTTGTTGATTACTTTTGATGCGGTAATGGTCTTTTTTATTTTCTCTTGTTTTTGTTGAGATATTAAACCTTAAAGTCCTTAACCCATTTAGACGTGGGGACGATTCTACAAATGTCTTCTAAATCATGACAGTTTTCTGAAAAACCCCATGTTTCTATGTCAGTGGTTTCAAACTATTTCAAGTCAAGGACCCCAAAAAATTATATGTAATTGGCCCCCGAAGCAAAGATGTATAAAGTCACAGGTTCATAGAAAAAATAAAACATCAGATTTTAGTATCAGTGACTGAGGTAAACAAACGTATAAATCACAGAGATCATGGGCAGACATAATGAAAAGACTATGCTATTGTGCAAAACATGCCCCTTCAGAAGCAAAGATTTGAGTTAAAAATGTTCGCTCTGAAAGATATATATTTAAAGATTTGCGCCACATTTTCCACTTTCTAAAAATAGAAGATCTACAAGCTAAAGTATAACATAATGCTTAAAACACCAAAAGGGGTTCCCGTCCAGAATTGCTTCCACAGTTCTACCCTGCATTCATTGAATTTAGATGATCCTTGGGCGGAGATATCTCTTATGTTGGACGGATTCCGTGTCTGACTCACGCACGGAGAGAGGAATAAGCGTACCCTGTTTGATTGACTGGGACGGTAGCCAGCACAATTTATGAAATCTGTCCCCCGTCATTTGCAACAGACCTTCAGATCATAATGTGAGACGGGGGACTGTACTGCACAAGCACATCGTACTTGACTGCTACCTCTCTCACCCATCGCTGCATAATAACAAGCTGGCATCAGAACATACGGTGGGCTGTTTAGAAGTGAGCCACATCCAACCAAAAGCTCAGACCTGGGCCTTTCTCTCTTTGTCGACGGAGAGTGGCTGTCTTGCCGCACTGTAAAATCCTGAGCGTTAAATGAACCCACTAACACCTGAAGCCAGATTCTAAAAACGGTATTCTGAAAATAATTATTTTGCTATATCAGTGGTACTCAAATGTTTTATGTCAAGGACCCCCAACATTCTATATATTTGGCCGCATCTCAAAATATGTTGTTCCACTGACACCGAACAGCAAAGATTTGAGTTTTAAAAAAAATTCAAAGATTTTCACAATTTTTCAAAAATAGCAGATCTACAAGCTCATATTGTGAAACTAAGTGACACACTATGAGCTTGTATATCAGCTATATTTATTTTTGAAAAATCCTGGCATGCACGCACGCACACGCACGTGTGCGTGTGCGCGCGCATACGCACACACACATGCACATGCACAAACACACTCATACAGTATACAGTAGGCTCTAGCTAAACTCTAAAATAACACAGGTGCTTTCCCACTCTCAATGGGTTATAGTCTATGAATGTAACATTAGTTACATTTGTATATACTCTCTGAGTTACAAATGGATTAAAGAACACTGAGGATTTCACTGTGTGTCGCAGACGTTTTGGATCGCTGGCAGATTTGATGGTTGGCTCACTGGTGGTGGTGGTTGTCACTAGCAACTGATCCAGGACCTGGAAACCTTTCAGCATCTGCTGCTGTCACACGCAGTCACACACACAAACAGCGGAACCAACCAATTTTAGATAAGCGGAGAAGAAAATAATATTTAATATCCTAAAAAGACATAAGAACCCTCTGGGACCATGCGACCCGCAGTAGACCGTATTGACCTGAAATCATATAATTTTATGTATTTATTTTTCATCCTCATTGAACACCAAGCCCTTATCAACTACTACACTTTGAGGCAATTTCACATGTGAAGGGAACCAAAGAATAAAAAGCTATTTTCAATTTCACAACGCTACAAGTATCCTAAACATGCTGAATTCAGAGCAAGGAGTTGCATTGGCTGTAAAATAAAAAGGAGAAATTAAATACCGTAGGCACATGTGAGAAGTTTTGTTTGTGGTCCAGCTTATCAGCTCAATACTCCGAGGCCCAGTGGACTGAACTCATTAGATCTGCACAGAGGCACTGCACCATTTAAAGGCAGAAGTCTTTGCAAATACACTCAATTAACATAATGAATGGGATGAGTCTTTCTCTCTATAATTAGGGGTTTGAATTAAAAATAGAGAATTGATTTTGACCACAAACAAGCACTTAGCAGTTTTTTAATCTACCGACCTTAAGTACAAAGATGTGCTAACACTAATAGCTTGACAGTGATTTGGTTGCATCCAATCTTAATTGTTCCCATGGTTAAGCATTAAGGCCCTCATTTATCAATCGAGTGTAAAATCTGCCACAGATTCGAGTGCAGGTTTCGTAGTACACCCACGTCGCCACGGCATTTATAAAGTGATCGCAAACAGCTGATCCTTCCTTAATTTCGTTCTCACGTTAATAAATGTGACGGCTGAAATCTATCTGGCACGCCCTATGAAATCAAGCCTCGCCCTCGTTTTTGCGACTGAACACATGTTTACGACCTGTGGGAACCATGGAAACCATGGAAAAAAGGTTTCTCCCGTGCCTTGCCCGCCTCACGCACCTCTCTCACACACACACACACACACACACACACACACACACACACACACACACACACACGCAGAAGCACACGCAACTTGCAAGCCCACTGGTGTCTTGTTAAATAAAGAACGAACACCTGCATGAATTAAATAAAGTTGTAGGCCTACCCTGTCTGTTTTCCTCTCACCTCGCTTGCTTTGCTGTCATGTCCACGCATGCACGCATATACATGACACATCGACATCGCATCGCCATGAATGGAATTAGTTTGTAGGCTGGCCTATATTAATTTTACCCATTCGTGCGCAGTGCACGGCGAAGGCGTGATACTGCGCACTGCTGTGATATTAAAGTCCTGTGGGTGACATGCCTGCATGAGAGATAGGCTATCATGTCGTCAAGGCAGCTCACAATCAACGTTTATGTAGTGATTTGATCATTGATGAACGAATCATAAACATATGGATGAAGGCTTGCCGCTTGCGCTGGTATGTGTTGGCGACGCACGCCGCGGTCCCGTCCTCCCGACCCCCGAAAATGATCTCGCTTTTATCTGAACTGTCAAAACTGTCTAAGCACTTATAAATGGTGAATGATTAAGCCCCTTACGCCTATAGCCTGCTAGTACTTACTACAAATAGGCAAGCTGTATTGTATGCTTGTCATTGTCACTTGGAAATAAAGGCGTGCAGTCCATTCATGCCTTTAAAAAAATAATAATATCATAATCGCATATGCCGCATCACCGTGTCCGCATGCGCTCCAAAATCATCTCACAAGTGCGCTCGCATAACAAGTGTTTGATTAAGCACAAACTAATACATTGTAAACATGTTATATTGTTTTTAATTGCGCGATTTTAATTACTTGTAAAGTTGGAAATCTCTCTTTTGTTTTTTACATACACATACCGTTTTATATTAACATTTTAGGAGTGAAAACATATGTTTTGATGCCTGTGACAGTGTCAGCAGTTCAGACAAGGCTGCTCCGCTTGTGTAAGACAGAAAAAAAATGCGTACGCCAGCTGAGGAGCAACCGTGGATTTTCAACGTTGTCACGTTCAATTTCAAGCGTTGGCGGAAATGGTAAATGTCAAAAATGTCGGTAATTTCGGCGTGCACCCATATTTTGGCGTACGCACGGTTGATAAATGAGGGCCTAAGTGTATTTTATTGCCAAGTAGATTGACCCACCGGTTGTGTGTGTGTGTGTGTGTGTGTGTGTGTGTGTGTGTGTGTGTGTGTGTGTGTGTGTGTGTGTGTGTGTGTGTGTGTGTGTGTGCGTTCCGACCATAAGATTGTTGTGCTAGTTTATCCCTATTTTGGAAATGTCAGTGTTGTCAAAAATAGCCAAAATATGTTTTTGTTTCTTATTCTTTATTTATTCTAGCCACTTTGCAATGGGGATTTTGGGAACCCCTGCATCCATTCTCAGGCTCCCAGGAACCATGCAGCTCCTATAGCCGCAGTATGTAACTAATATCCAGGAAGGAAACATAACCGGAGCACCTGGAGGAGAACATGAACATGCATGGAAGTAACTTCAAATATAACTGTAGAGCAGTCGCAGTGGGAGTCTGGGACTGTGGCAGGGAATGAGAGGTTGTGAAGCTTACAAACAACTTTGGAACAACCCAGCAACTTTGGTACTAAATCTGTTCTCTGAGACTGAGCCAAAATATGGCGTTATACAGGGAGATGAGAGGTTGGTGGGCTGAGGGACTCCACGGTAAGCACATTTTTATCGGGAAAAGTACTAACTTGAAGAGAAGGCAGAAATCTCCAATGATTGATGTTTTTGTTGTGCGATGACTTGTAGCAACGTTTCGCGACCTGAACGCTGAGACTAGAGGCGGATGAGAGGTTCATGGTGGGTTGAGGAATTCACCAGTTTGTGTATTCTCGAGACTCCGGGCCAAAAAAGATAATGATTAGTTATTTTTGTTGCCGTGGCTCCCTCTCTAATATGATGGCGCCTGTGAGGTTCGGAGGTGAGAGCAGGAAGAGAGCTGGGGGTGTGTGGAGTGAGGGTGGGGGTCTCGGGAATTTGAGGTGAAGGGATTGTATCGGAGCAATAAGATTAGAGGGAGGAAAATAAACCTTATTGATCCCGGAGGGGAATCTGGGTCGTTAAAGCAACCAGGAACAGGATACAGATAGAGATAGACTTCTGATACAAGACAGATGTTTTCGCGGCAAAATTACACACAACACAAAAAAAAGACGAAAAAACTCAAAGGCTAAAGAAGAGGCATTTCAGAAAATAAACTCAGAACTGGGGATCAGAATAGCAGGTTTGCAGTATGTGCAGTGTTTCTTGGTTGCAGGAACTCAAACAAAGAATGAGTGAACACAAAAGTTTGATCCGTAGGAACGACCCGGGATTAACCGTCTCAGTCCACTTTAATGATTTGAAACATGATATTTCTAGTTTTCGTTTCATTGGGATTGAACAAGTGCACCTCCCTAAGAGAGGTGGTAACCTTGACGTGCTGCTCAGGCAGCGTGAGGTGTTCTGCACACCTTGACACCTATACTGTAGGGGTCTTAATGATGAACTCCTACTTAATCTGATGTTATAATCAAATGTAGTTTTTCTAATTATTGCTTTTTTCACGTCTCTATTCAGGCACTATAGGACATAATCCTACTGTCCGAACACAGCCTGTTTTATTCTGTGCATAGTATTAATATATGATGATCTTGGCTCAGGGAGGAGGATTTTTGTGGGTCTCTGAATGTATTGATGAATTGAGGGCGATGGGCCCTATTGTAAACAAGTGTAATGCCTTTATAGTGTTGTCCACTCACAGTTAACAGTTTTTGTATCGAGTTGTGCTTGAAATGTAATGTAATTCTGCAAACTGTTAATCAATCAATGCCCCTGCCGGTGGGTGCGGCGGTTGGCTGGTTTGGTATGGTGGACGCCAGAGAGTGGAGTCTTGGATGAACTGTGTGTTGTCACGCTAATGACAGGCTCTGGTGCCACGTGTGCCGGGGCCGGTGATTCGCTGCACTTACTTTGTATAGTTAATTGAAGAAGTGTATTAATTAATTGCTCTATAAGCTTATAGACCATGTGATCACTTAATCAAATGAGCTCATCACCTGCTATGGGTCTCATCCCTAATAACGAGGGCGACTGTGATTGGTCATTGTGGATCTATATGTATGTATAGCTATGTGGCTACCTATTATCAGCAGATGCCTGCCTTTGACTGAAACGTTGCCTAAATAAAGTGTTCGTATTGCAAGGGCAGAGTCGACGGTGTGCAGGTCTCTGTGCACTTGTGCATGTTTTCTGAATACATTGAGCCCTGCCTACGCATTGTTGCCTGGTTGCAGGATTACAATGATTGAAATTAATCCCAAATGCCCACAGTTGCATGTACAAAATGACAGGATGACAAAGACTTTATACAGAGTAGTATGCACATAATAGTGTAATTGGCCTTATGGACTAACTGTATGAAATCAGTATTTTACTGAAATCCATTGACACGGCAGATTCAAACCCCTAGACTCCAAGGTGGATGGCTAAAACTTGCATTGTGCCCTGGACCACCCGGATGCCCTACGTCAAAATTACAACTAAATTACATTTTTGCAAACAACCGAAGGCCCACATTGGCTCTGACCTGTACAGTGTGCACAAGATAACTGGTTGGAAATACATTTGAGAGATAAGTGTCCAAAATACATTTTGAGCAAGCTATATTTCATAGTGGATACAGCATGAGAATTTGTCACCAATTTCATGGTGGCATTGATGCAGAACATGTCGACAGCACAGCAGTAGAATATGCTGACAGCAGAACCTTCCAAAATAATAAAAAAGTAGCCAGTGAAAAATATATTTAATACATAATACATTTTAGCAGTTTAGCTGACTGTCATGGAGCAGCTTAACGGAATGTGTGTGCACTGCGCAGGTTATGCGTTCAGCAGGGTTTTAACTTCACGATCACTCCCTATATTTAGTGTTTCTCAACACACAGTTCGGGGCCCAAAAGTGGGATTGTTCAAGACAACGAGCACCTCTAAACAGAGAAAGGTGACCTGTGTAATCCTACTACTGGGTCCTTGTGTCCCAGTGTGAACCACGGTTCTACATTCACCTGCACTCAGCGGCCTTTATCGCGGCTCAGTTGCCACAGCCCGCCCACGGGAGGAAGATGGGTGGGAGTTCACTGCTCTCCGGCTGCAGAATATCTAAAAAAGAGCAGGGCCCTGCTGTCCTATCGGTCAGCCTGTCCTCTGGAGTAGTAATTAGGCTCAGGGGTGTCAGTCGGTGGAGACATAGCCGCGGCTCCGTGCGACTCTAATGGATACCGACAGCACAGGGCTGGAATTAATACTAGCAGCCCCTCGCCGTGTGCTCATTGAGTTACATGCATTATGCAGTGGCCTATTACAGACGCCCCGGACCCAAGTGGATGCGATCACCTTTGCCACCTTTTTTATATTTATATATTTGCATTTAATTCTACTTCCTCTCCACCTGCCCCGTCTGCCCCCTCGCGAGGAGGGAGGTGATACTCGCTCAACATTTCTTATCGTTCTCCCCTTTCTATCTCTGTGTGGTCGTAACCCATCTCATTTCTATTTGCATCTCTGTTCACGTATTCTCGCTCAGCGATGTGTTTGGGTCCTTAATTGTCTTCATCTCATCTTTTCCTACTGTCTTGATGTTTCTCATTTTAACATCTCTCCCTACAGCCTTCTAAATCTGTGCATTTTTATGCCTCACTCACACCTTGTTTTTGCCTGTGTGCAGTTCTCTGCCCCCCCCCCCCAACTCTCTCTCTCTTTCTCTCTCTCAAACAAACAAACAAACAAACTTCGTTGTCTGTCTGTTGTCTGTGTTAAATTTGTCCCTTCAGTGCTCTCTCTCACACAGCCTGTTTCTGTGTTTGATTTTCTTTCCATCTTCCATCCCTGTCTCTATTTGTGGGTCTTTCTTATCCCCTCTGTTTCCCTCCCTCCATCTCTAACATTGCATTTTGTGTCTTTCGGGCAAATAATTGAAAGTAGTAAAGGGAGGATATAAGTGGCTGCTGCAATACTTCTGTGTGGGCAGTGTCATGCGCACAAACCTTTCATAGGCTTGCCGTTCTCCTGGTCTCTTTGGCAAATGGCCACTTCCACTTACATTGACCTTTCAGACATTCCATTTTGAGTGGTCTCACGTAGCCAGGTGTGATGATCAGATACATTGCATTTAGATACTGGTAGGCAGAGCTCAGAACGTATGGCTAGTCACGAAACTATATTCAAACTCAGATTCAGTGACTTAGACTCTGAAGTAAGTCTTCAGTGTCTAACTCAAAGGCACTATGACATGACACACACAGCTACATATCCACACTTCATTAGCACCTGGTAGAAGCCATTACCCAAACCTATGGGGGGTGCTGGGTACTGGGAAGTTGAAACCGATGCTCAGGGCAGAAAGGGTCGGGATATGGCCAATCAGAGCACTGTACAAATATTCGCTAAGCAAGAATACATACCGTATGGTGTGTTTTGAATAATTTAACTTGTCATTTTTATTTCATTTTATTTATTTTTCTCTCCTCCATTTAGCCCATTTAGAGCTGCCACAGCCACGTTACTTTCCCCTTAAAGGGGCATTCCACTCATCAAGATGTGATTCACCATGTTAATGACTTTTTTCAGACCTCCAGTTCTAGGTATATTAATGACATAGTAAAATGTTGAAAATGAGTGGAATGCCCCTTTAAGACCGGCTACAGCGTTACTTTATCCCTGAAGCCAGGAATTCTTGCACGTCTCCTTGTAGTTTTTAGTAGTCCTTTTCTGTACTTTTCTGGATTTCTGGATTCAGATTCAGTGATGATCAGAGAGACCTCTGGTTTTAGGGTGTCTTTCATAAAACTGCCGTAGGTTTTTGAAGGCCTTTTCACAATCGGCCTCTGTCAAGAGAGCAACAACCAGTTTGTTTTTATATACTGTACTAGTATCGCAACATATTACACATCTCAAGTTAAACAGCTACAAACCTCTGTTTAAAATCAGCCAACTTAAGCGATGAGAAATTCCAGTTCAGCATATTTTTGCTGTAGATTCCAAAACCATGGAGCATAAGTGTGAGGGACAGAGAAAATTGGCAAATTCTGAGAAACGCAGATTGTCAGAATTTATATCCTACTAAAAAAAAGCAATTGAAATAACATAAAAGTGTAAAGCTCCATGGTAAACTGTGTCTATATAGCTTTCACACCAGCAGCGTCACAACATTGCTAGTTTGAATACATTGTTAAGAGTGCTAGCAGAGGCATGCATATAAATGATACGTAACCATAATCAGTTACAGGGAGAAATGTAGCTGTTACCTCTCTCTTTTACTCATGATATTAAAACATGTATTATTTATGAAATAGAACACATTTTTTTAATCTCGAATTTCCTTCACAAGATTATATGTTTTAAAGTAAATTTTTCATTCAACCAAACTCCTAGGTATTTTCTCAATATATACTTACCATCATCCGGAAGTGTCAGGAACAGCAGGCTGGGTGTATGCATACTGTATGTTTGGTTTTGTCTGAATTGAAACCAGAGACCTTCTGGGTACAGGATGGTCCATCTTACCCAGTAGTAGATGTCCACTTAGGTCCTGAAGACCTCATTTGCTCATTATTTCTCTTATAAGTGTGTTACACATTGGAAATCCGTTTTGAGAGATTACATTTTGGCTGTCACGAAACTGACACCAAATATACCTATATTCTCTCAACCTGTGTTTCCCACTTTGATTAGCACTCTCATTCTCTCTTCACATCCCACTCTCTCTCATTGTGGTTCTCAGCTTTTCTCTCTCAAGCGTCTTTTCACAGACGGGATCTATCACTTTCCTGTCATTTGCTGAATAGCGTTGCTCAAAACAATCCTGTTGTGAAAGCACTTTCAGGCTTGTGTCTCTGTTTTCCACCTCCAATCTCCCACTGTACGTTCATCTCTCCCCTCTCTCCACTTCTCCCTCCCTCACCTTCATCTCTCCCTATTTACCTCCAGTCTCTCCCTCCCTAACTCTCTACATCCATCTCTGCCTCCATCTCTCCCTGTTTACCTCCAGTCTCTCCCTCCCTATTCTCTCCATCCATCTCTCCCTATTTTCCTCCAGTCTCTCCCTCCCTACCTCGTTACATCCATCTCTCCCTATTTACCTCCAGTCTCTCCCTCTCTAACTCTCTCCATCCATCTCTCCATCCATCTCTCCCTGTTTACCTCCAGTCTCTCCCTCCCTACCTCGTTACATCCATCTCTCCCTCCATCTCTCCCTATTTTCCTCCAGTCTCTCCCTCCCTATTCTCTCCATCCATCTCTCCCTCCATCTCTCCCTGTTTACCTCCAGTCTCTCCCTCCCTATTCTCTCCATCCATCTCTCCCTATTTACCTCCAGTCTCTCCCTCCCTACCTCTCCATCTCTCCCTCCATCTCTCCCTATTTACCTCCAGTCTCTCCCTCCCTACCTCTCCATCTCTCCCTCCATCTCTCCTTATTTACCTCCAGTCTCTCCCTCCCTACCTCTCCATCTCTCCCTCCATCTCTCCCTATTTACCTCCAGTCTCTCCCTCCCCACCTCTCCACATCCATCTCTCACTCCACCTCTCCATACATCTTGATGTCAACAGCGGGTTGGCAGATGGCTGAATGGGAAACAGCTTTGAAGTTGTGTTCTAGCATGGAGCGCAGGGTCTTCTAAGGCCAAACATCAAACGATCTTAACCGGTGTCCTCAATTACTAAGGGTACGTTTGATTTGATTCGCTTGAGCGATCGGAAAAAGCTCTGTATCTGCTATTTGTCCCACCCGCTGTGCACCCAGGCTGAGTCACCTAAAGCATTTATTTGATCATTTCCATTGTTGGGAGACTTTGAAATTGTGCTAAGATCTACAGCTTCTTTTGTTCTCCATCTTGAAGCACAACAGTTTTTATTTACTATTACAATTTTACGCCGTATGCACATGGAGACAGTATCTTGTTAAGCATTAGTCCGCAGTGCACATAATATATCTTGCACATATCCTTGTCACATAAATGGCGTGATTCTCAACCATATTAATTTCAAGGACTCCGAGTTTTATATGAATTGGGCGTCAACCCCCATCTGCATTGTAGAACCCTGTGAATATAACTCTTCAGCGTGTACTAGGTAGGGATGTCCCGATCACGTTTTTTTGCTCCCGATCCAATTTTAATCATTTGATTTTGAGTATCTGCCGATACCGATTTTCCCGATATTTTTGTTGTTTTTATAGAACACAATAGCACGTTATCCAACATCAAATATCCAGTCTAATATTATGATATGCATATAATATTGATACTAGAAATGTCCCGATCACGTTTTTTTGCTCCCGATCCGATTCCGATCATTTGAAAATGGCGTGATTGGGCCCCGATTTTCCGATCACGTGATCGGATCGGGACAACCCTATAGTGCGTACATATGTAACCAACTGGACTCGTAAGGGTCCATTTGCTTCCATTCGTAAACTATCTGCATTACAGACTTGTAACGTTACATTTGGCTGGTGACCCCCTGGAACTCCCCCAAGGACCCCTGGCGGTTCGCAAACCCCACATTGAAGAGGGGCTCGGTCCTCGGCTCCTCCAGGCTTTATGTCACCTGGTTAAGTGTGCCGGAGCAAAAGACACTTGACATCTATCTAACTTTAGTCTTCAAAGTGTTAGTTTAGTCTTAGCCTGGGGTCCACCCATGCTTTCTATGGCATAGGCAGCTCCCGGCAGGATCCGCCGGGAGAATCTAAATGCAGCTGTGCGACATGAGACTAATTAGTTTGGAGTGACCCTGAAGGCTGAGTGCTGAAACACGTTGCCTTGGATCCTCTTCTGTAATGTTATGATTTAACCTCGCCAACGAACAGTTCAGTTCAACAAACACAGGACCACGGCAGCGCTCCCTTCCTCTATTCAATGTTAGTTTAGTCTATCGGGTTTAAAATATGGGTTACACAGGTGTTTACCAGAGTGATTCCTGACTATATTTTATCCAAGAATTACATGAATATTCATAGTTAGTTTTCTGAATATTCATCCCTGAAAATAAGTCCCATGTAACTAAACCGGCTCTAATGCCATCAAAGAGGAGTGAGAAGCGCAGAGTCATTTTTAGACATCTCGAAACCTCCGCCTGCGTAATAAGAA
The DNA here is from genome assembly GCF_963924005.1 of Protomyctophum bolini. NCBI lineage: Eukaryota > Metazoa > Chordata > Actinopteri > Myctophiformes > Myctophidae > Protomyctophum > Protomyctophum bolini. The sequence goes on from NC_137872.1 coordinate 10,647,486, forward strand.
TTAATGCTTTTTTTTGCGCTCATCCTTAATGATTAGCATGGTATTTATTATGGAGGCACTGAATTATGGTTTCATTTTCACCATTAACTCTGCAAGAGGCATGTCGCAATTAAAACCTGAGTGCTTGTCTGTTCATTTATTACATACAAATAGCTGTAATCAATGTAGGAATGTAATGGATGTCGTATAATATGTATGATGATGAATAACTCGTAAAGGGCATAACGGTTTGATCTACAGAAAGGTGATGGGAAGCTGTTGATTTCGTCGACTAAAACTATGACAAAAAAATGTTCGTCGACTACCTTTTTTTCACTGACTAAACGAAATGGAAACCAAATGAAAACAAAGCTATGATGACTAAAACTAAGACAAAATATATTGTCAATTTCGTCAACCAATAAAAACTAGACTAAAATGTTAGGAAGGGACTAGTGGACAATATAGCCAGTGTAAGTCATTTTACACTTGGTTACGTGTTGTGAGCTTGTAGATCGGCTATTTTCATAAGTGTAAAATCAGTCATTACAACGGCATCAAGGCCCGCCAAAACACATTTTAGTCGACTAAACACTAAAACATTCCAGGTGACTAAAATGTGACTAAAACTGTAAAAAAGAGAAAAAGGCCGCACACTCGTAGCCACGATGCTGTATATGTATTAGTATCCAACGTTTCGGCCTTTCAGCCTTCTTCAGGGAATAAACAAGCCATAGGACAAACCATAGAGTATTAAAAGGATAGAGACTGAACTGGCGCGAAGCGCCAGTTCAGTTTCGGGTTTGATAATATCGCAATATTGAACAATTTAGTTAGAAATGTATGTTAGCCACTATTACCCTAAAAAGGAGGAAAATAAGTAACCGTGTGCATCACAGGAAGATTTCTAACTTTAAATGAAAGTATAATAATAAAAAAGGGACAATAGCTGATCTACAGGCCCACTGTGTGTTGCAACATGACGTGTTGTCTATTTTGCCATAAAAATAAGTAAATTAGTTGTGTAAATAAATAAATAAACCTCCCACATTGTTGTTCTATTTTGTACAAGTGTATGAATTTTCACTTGCTTGTCAAAATGCTCTCAAAATAAATGACTCAATTTTGTATTTAGATACATCTATAATGTATCTATAATCTCAGAGAGGGGGGGGGGGGGGGGGGACTGGGTTGCGGATCTCCATAATGGACAGTAACTGTTCCCAGAGTGAGATAAGTGCCTATCTGTGCAGCCACATGGACCCCAGTTTGGTCTCACCACAGCATGCAGCATTACCTTGTCTCCACTCTGCTGTCTCCACTCTGAGCTACGCTGAGCAGACTGGACTGTGTCTCCACTCTGAGCTACGCTGAGCAGACTGGACTGTGTCTCCACTCTGCTGTCTCCACTCTGATGTCTGCACTCTGAGCTACGCTGAGCAGACTGGACTGTGTCTCCACTCTGCTGTCTGCACTCTGAGCTACGCTGAGCGGACTGGACTGTGTCTCCACTCTGCTGTCTCCACTCTGAGCTACGCTGAGCAGACTGGACTGTGTCTCCACTCTGATGTCTCCACTCTGAGCTACGCTGAGCAGACTGGACTGTGTCTCCACTCTGATGTCTGCACTCTGAGCTACGCTGAGCAGACTGGACTGTGTCTCCACTCTGCTGTCTCCACTCTGCTGTCTGCACTCTGAGCTACGCTGAGCAGACTGGACTGTGTCTCCACTCTGCTGTCTGCACTCTGAGCTACGCTGAGCAGACTGGACTGTGTCTCCACTCTGCTGTCTGCACTCTGAGCTACGCTGAGCGGACTGGACTGTGTCTCCACTCTGATGTCTGCACTCTGAGCTACGCTGAGCAGACTGGACTGTGTCTCCACTCTGCTGTCTGCACTCTGAGCTACGCTGAGCGGACTGGACTGTGTCTCCACTCTACTGTCTGCACTCTGAGCTACGCTGAGCAGACTGGACTGTGTCTCCACTCTGCTGTCTCCACTCTGCTGTCTGCACTCTGAGCTACGCTGAGCAGACTGGACTGTGTCTCCACTCTGCTGTCTGCACTCTGAGCTACGCTGAGCAGAAAGTAGAAAGTACTCTTTATGCAGAATGTCTCATTTCAAGTTTTCAAATATAAAAATATGGCCGAGCTATGATGATGATGATGCGACGCAATGTGAGCTTGTAGATCGGCTATTGGCCGAGCTATGACGCGACACATTGTGAGCTTGTAGATCGGCTATTGGCCGAGCTATGATGCGACGCATTGTGAGCTGCTTGTAGATCGGCTATTTTCAAATGGCCAAAAAAATTATATAAGGCAGAAGTGGGTGATGTATGTTGTGTAATATTTATGAAAATCTACAAAGTAACCAAAGCTGTCAAATAACTGTAGTGTAGTAAAAGTACAATATTTGGATCTGAGATGTAGTGGAGTGGAGTAAGAAGTAAAAGTACTGGAAATTGGAAATATATATGCTCAAGTAAAGTACAAATACCTCATAACTGTACTTACTGTAAGTAACGTACTTAAGTAAATGTATAGTTACTTTCCACCACTGCCGTCATACTTATATTCAACTACAAATAGCAGATCTACAAGCTTGTCGATCTGCTATTTTCATACAACATACTGTATAACAGTATGTTTTCATACTGTACATACAACAGTAGAATCAAAGGAAGCAGACTTACCAAGATAACAGCTTTTGCTTGCTTTTGTAATTTATTTGATGGCGTGTTTAGTATAAGGAAACCTCTGCCAGTCAGTCAGTCTCGGCTGTTCCGCATGATTCTCCGCAGTGGGTTGAGCAATTTGATGTGAACGTGCACACGGGCATTGACCATTAGCATGATATGCAGACCCGTTTTTCACTTTCCCAAAAATGTAAATTTTTGTGTAAACACCGGAGATTCAGAGTTTGGGCAGTATCTGTTGTCATGGTTACATCCCTGCAGGCTATGGCCGCTGCCTAAACTTGGCTTTTACACACACACACACACACACACACACACACACACACAGCCAGAGAACAGCAGGAGGACAGACAGAAAGGACTGTTTTGTGAGCGGGAGGGCGCTTTCGATATCATCTCCATAACACTAACATAGCAGATCAGTGTTGTGCAATGATCATATCCTGGGGCCTGGTTCACCATTGAGTATTGGTGATTTATTTATCTCCGATCCAGTCTTGTTTTTAGCAGCAAATTTAGATTTTAGTTTTAGTCATAGTCTCTTGAATAGTTTTCATTTCGTTTTAGTCACCTGGAATGTTTTAGTATTAGTCTAGTTTTAGTCGACTAAATATACGATTTTAGACGCCTAAATCTACAGTTGATTTAGTCGACTAAAATGTATTCTGGCGGGTCTTGATGCTGTCGTAATGACATGAATGAATGCGATGCATTGTGAGCTTGTAGATCGGCTATTTTCAGCATGCAAACCAAGTGTAAAATGACTTATACTGGATCTCTTGTCCACTAGTGACTTATACTGGATCTCTTGTCCACTAGTCCCTTCCTAACATTTTAGTTTTTATTTGTTGACGAAATTGTCAGTACTCTTAGTTTTAGCACATCATAGCTTAGTTTTCATTTAGTTTAGTTTAGTGGAAAAAGTTAGTCGACGGACATTTTTCGACTTAGTTTTAGTCGACGAAATCAACACTGCTCCGATCAGCATGAATCGGTTTCGTGAAAGCATAGTTATCTTGTCAGTTAACCCTGGATATGTTTATCCATGACTCGGTTTCCTGAAAAAGCCACAAAATGCCACATAAGTGACTATGGTAATGTAGCTGTGAAGTTAGCCTGGTTCCAGACAGATTTAAAGGAACTACAACATGCATTTTTGTTTTTTGTTTTAATGTTTATTAATATCATATTGTTTATGTCCCTCAAACGTTTTTCTGAAGCAGTTTTAGCTGCAGTAGGCCTACCATAATGTCCTGAGGTGGTGGGGGCACTGATATGCAAATTATTTAATATTTGAGTCATTATAATACTGATGCTAGATAAACCCAGGCTTGTTTCCATTCCGTGCCAGCTTGGAAAATCAACAATGGCGGAATGCAAGTAGAAATGCAAATTTGGAACTGAAGACTGAAGAGTGGGAGGAATTATACAAAGTAGGGTGATACAGATGACATCACGCGTACGACCAAATCAGTTGAGCTGTTCCCGAGAGAAACTTCCATAAAAGCCCTTATAAGATGAGAAGGCCTGCATTGTTCAAAATTGCGTATTTGTGGGGATAGAAAACACTGTAAGCACGAAAAACAAATTTGAAAACTTGCATTTCACGTTGTAGGACCTTTAACTAATCCTATTGCACTGTTCATTAGGCAGTCAATCTGATCACATTCTTAGGTGTTTATGTTGCCTTATCTTTATTAGCCTGCATTAAAACATCATATACTGTAGGTACACATTGCAAGGACTACTTAAACCCTATATCCGTCATTATGAATCAAAATTAATGAAAATATATCTTGGCTGCACAACCTCATCATGACAGCTTGTAGATGGGCTATTTTCCGAAGTATTCCCAAAAGTGCTATTAAGCATTGTGACCATTATAATCTTTTATGCAAATAATTTGTGAAGTTGGACTATGTTGACCATTATGTTACCACTTATGGGTGATCAGTTTTTGCTATAGGACTAGGCCTATTTGTGGGATATACTGTATAGAACGGCATGCCACAATCACTGGAGATTACCCACAGGAATATCTTTAAACCATTATACGAGGGAGATTTTATTTTTTCTACCAGTGAGCTCCTGTCAGATCGTTTCAGGACTATGGACTATCCTGAGGAGTTATTGGATTACCTTTGTTCGTTTGGATTGATTTGCGAAAATGTGGAGAAGCAAATGGATGCGTCCGTGTAGGCTACAGTAACTAAACTGCAGGGCTTGGTCTTCAGAGCTTGGTTGTTTGTCTCACCCACTCTGGGATGTAAACTAGTTGAGAATCCCCACCTCACTCACAATCGGGCTGCGTTGAAGTGAAGTGAGTAAACGCTTTCATCTCTCAGCACTGAAGTGCTTTGAAACAACCCCAAAATGACACTGTCACTGGACGCCTCTTATCGCAATGGGCAGCTGTCAGGTGTGTGTGTGGGGTGGGTGTGTGTGTGTGTGTGTGTGGGTGTGTGCGTGCTAAGCTCTATTGTACTCTCTCAGAATTAAATGAACACAGTGTGTGTAGCTGTAGCCCAGTGGTATTCAATTGGCGGCCCGTGCGGAGCGCCCCCTTGTGGCCCTTGGGGGAAAAAAATGAAAGTTACAGGTATGGTGTGTGTGATATGAAGTGTGAGATTACCATAATGACAGTAATCCTTAAAGGACCACTTCACCACTTTTCAACCTATCTTCATATAATAGGTCCTCACATTTGGTTCCATTTGTACACTCTCAGAGTTATAGACCCATAAGGGTCCATTTGGTTCCAAACCATCATTTCCCTGGGGACCCCCTGGAACTGCCTCAAGGTCCCCTGTGTGTGTGTGTGTGTGTGTGTGTGTGTGTGTGTGTGTGTGTGTGTGTGTGTGTGTGTGTGTGTGTGTCAAATAGGTCTAGGCCTTCATCTTCTAAGTAGCATATATATAGACATATTATCCTGCTCATTACTGTACGGAAATATACAAATCTAATTGAATACTTAAGCCTGTAGATTATCACATCTTTCATTTAGGCAGAGTTTAATCACCGATGTAAAGCAGCAGTAAGTGTAGAAACAGCAACTGAGGCGGAACGTAATTCTCTCCCCTTATTCTCCAGTGCCGTAATAAGGTGGATAGAGTTGGAAGCATGTGACCCACTGATTATACGATGATCATATGAAATATTATAATATAATATAATAATATACATATTACATTAAACATTGCAACACATGAGGGGGAATAAGGTGTGAACTACATATGGATAATTGTGCCACCTCACCTAAACTTAGCTTAGGCTTTAAGCAATTTAAGCTATAACTAGGCTAAGTTTGTTGTTAGTGTGAGGTGGTGCAACTGACTCCCATGGGGAACCACATTCAACTAAGTGGTTAATGAATGGCACTGCAACGTACTGTGTACAGCTGTACTGTACACCATCTCACACAGTCAGATACACGGTAGAACTAGAACCCTGCTAGTGCAGTCTGCTTCCTTTTACAAGATATCGTTGCTGTCGCGCGGACACCTCATAAATATCTCCATTCGCATTTAAAATTTTAGTTTTTTTGTGAATCATAGCGGAACCTTGCGCAAAAGTAGTGAAAATAGCAGATCTACAAGCATTGTGTAGCTATTTTCACTACTTTGAAATGTTTCTAAAATAATAAAAAGAAGGGCTTTGGACATACAAGGTTTACTTTCCACCCAGCAGCGATGATATTCAGACAGATACTGTACGTTACAGTTAGATGATTCTAGGCCTCTGTAAGTAGAGCAACAACGCTAGCTGGGGTTAGGGGTTTAGTTTCCTCACAGGAATTACCTTTATTAAAAATGTATCCGGCCTCCAGTGCCTTTGATAATGTTATGCTGACGTGAGTAAAGCGATGTATCACCCGTCATGCGGGATTGCGGGTTGTTCGCTGCAGCACTAGGGACTGTACAGTAAATGAACGTCTTCATCTCATATTCAGTCTGAACATATCCAATAATTCAACATTTTCCCGTTGAACTTATTTCATTGCATTCATGCAAGAGAGTGAAGTGTAGTAAATGTTCTTCAAGTGACAGTTTTATCTCGAGTCACACAGTTCTTTTCCACACTGCTTCATCTTCTCTGTTCTGGAAGGGAAGTAAAAAAAAAAAAAAAAAAAGTGCACTATTACTTGCTGTGACTTGGCATTGGAACTATGTAGTTTAGGTCTAATCTAGTCTGAATTTATATTCTACAACAATGTGCACTGCACTAATCCAAGTCTTTTCCGGGCCATGAAAAACATGGTGGGGGAACGAGGCTGAGGCTATAGAATCCGGTTTGTTGTTGTTGTTTCTTTGAGCAGACAGTTCACATATGGCCTCTCTGGCTCCTCTGTTCCAGATGGGAAGTACCATGTACAACACAGGAAAGCATGTGTCTCTGAGGCCAGACAAAGCCCACCTGGTAAACATCTCTGGCGGTCCCCTGGGTTACAGCTACAGACTGGAGGAGGTCAGACTGCACTTTGGCAGCGAAGACGCCCATGGCTCAGAGCACCTGCTCAATGGCCAGGGCTTTCCCGGAGAGGTGAGTGATAATGGAAAGATAGACAGACTGTTGCTTACTGACAGACTCCCGCGCTTTAGAATAATATGCCTCCTCAGGGATTTCCTACTGAGGTGAGAGTGGCAGGCTGACAGAGACAGATAGGCAGAGTGATACAGTACACTATGGAGGATAGCATTTGCGAGTAACTTCACCCCAGAAAACATGTTTTCTCCCCGACAATGCATTCATTAAGATTGGCAAACATACAGCAGATCACATCTAGCTTCATATGGCAAATTACACTTGATGAATGAACAACGGGAATTAATTATAAGTCTTTGCTTGCCTGTCATCTCTCTCTTATTTCTGTCATACCTGCTACTACTCATCTATCAGTCGGAATGTGTCTGTCTGTGTATCCGTCCTCCGCGTGCCCTTTGGTCCAGCCTGCCCATCGGTCTTGCTCGTATGCATCCGTCCGCTCTAGAGCAGCAGCCATTTTATTGGTCAAAGCAATGTGTTTATCGACGCATATTCGTAAGTAAAACCATCTCAAAGATTGATAGACCAGCAGGCGGTGAGACAGGCAGGCGGTGAGACAGGCAGGCGGTGAGGCAGGCAGACAGACAGACACACAGACAGACAGACACACAGACAGACAGACAAGTATTACCTCTGGATCATTGTTTACTATCCTGTCTGCTAATCAATCATCCTTTATCTAATAGATATTAGATATCATATCTAATAGACTCATGGGATAAGTTTGGTTTCAACCTCAAACACATGGGTAAATAGATGCGCACTATATGCACACACACACACACACACACACACACACACACACACACACACGTTTCAGCCTCATTATGCATATTAGTGAAGCACTAATATGATAATTGCTGTGGGCCTGATGCTGCCTGACAGACAGCTTCATTATGATTAATTACTGCATTATTGTTCACTGGAGATTTGTAGCACTCATACTAGGTGAGTACACAGACTACACACAACACACACACACAACACACACACACACACACACAGAGAGAGACGTGCACACACTTCTCGTCTATAGGCCCTAGGGACAGACACATACTCTTTCACCAACACATCCACACCCATTAGATGAATGCATACACACACACACACACACACACACACACACACACACACGACGCGCAGTCACAATTAAGTTGTAACCTTATCAAAGTCTTCCTGCCATTGAGCAGATAATTAGAAGCCAGGGTGTTCCCTGATTCCAGGCAGACGGAGTACACACACGGTGTGTTTATCATCAGAACCCACTGGTAAACAACACAATCTGTCCCACAGAGACATTGAAGAAAGTGGAGAAGTAGTGTGGACTCTGGAGAGACCACTGATCCACACTCCTCCTCTCTATGCATGGTTACCGTCCCGACCGCATTGCTAATTGATAGCTCCTTCTGTCTCTTTCACAGTCTCTCTCTCTCTCCCTCTCCCTCTCTCTCTCTCTCTCTCTCGCTCTCGCTCTCTCTCCTCGTATTCTTCCAACTCTCTTCCAACCTCTTTTCTTTCCCCCAGCCGTCACACTCTCTCTCCTAACTTCTCCCAATTCCTGTTCATCCTCGCTGTCTCTATACTTTCATTATCCCTGACGTTCTGTCACCTTCTGTCCCAATTTCCCCCAATCCTCGCTGTCACTTTACTTCCCAAATCGCTCTGTCAATCTCTCTCTCTCTCTATCTCTCTATCTCATGCTATATCTATCTCACTATTAAATCTCACTTACCAAAAGAAAAGAGAGGAAAAAACAGCGCCCTCTGCTGTTTGTTGTTTCCTTTGAATTTGCCTCTTAGGGCTCTGCCCAATAAAATAACAGGATAACAGGATGTTGGCCCGTTTGGTTCGCCCTCAGCTCTCCTCTTCCGGTGGGGCGCCTATGTTTTCATTCCCACAAACAACAATGTATACACGTTCTGAATGCCTCTACCCAGATTAATCTCACTTTAATGCTCTCCTCGTCTCTTTTTCCTTTTTCTGAAACTAAGGTCCAGTTGATCCATTACAACCAGGATCTATATGCCAACTACACTGAGGCAGCTAGGAGCCCTCATGGAATCGCAGTGGTGTCTATCTTCATTAAGGTCTGTACACGCACACCTGAACAAGTCATTACTGTGCCATCCAATGATAATCAGTTCATAATACGCTAAAATACATGGACATTATCAGATGGGCTTCGGTTGCATCGGCAGCATCACTCCCAATCTTCCGCCATAGTCTGAAAACCCACCTTTTTAGACTCCATCATGGCCCATAGCACTTACCCCACCCCCTTAGATAGCATTTCTGTAGACTTAGATAGCATTTGATACAGACTTATAGCATGTTATGTAGACAGCATAAGTGCATTGTATGTAGTCATAGCACGTCATAGTACATATGTATAGCATAGTAGTATAGATGTATAGTTTATATGTATAGTTTCATTATATAGATATTCCACTGTTACTTTCTTAGCTTACGCATGTGTCATGATAAATGTTTTTATGTGATGTATTCCCATGCTTTTTTGTTCTTGCTTAATGTAAATCGCTCTGGATTAAGAGCGTCTGCTAAATGCCTAAATTGTAAATTGCATGATGTGACAATGACAATGAGAAATGGGCAATTATTTCTTTATCACAAGAAAATAGCATTTCATCAGCACTTTAACCCATTTATACCGGGAAAGCATCTGTGTCATTTTAGATTTTAGCGCTACCGGACCGGTATTAAAAACTCCTGATTTAGAATCGGCCTTAGGTTTTAATGGCTTAATTTAATGAATAGATTAACATTTCTGTCAATGAGCAACTGCCCTGACGAACAAAGTGGTAGTCCTCCTGGGATTTCCCATCCTTTTATCATTTATCATCATCACAAGTGTAGTGATTTAGTTATATAACCCATTATGTTCATTTATTACAGTCACTATGTCCCCATACGGTGTCTTTATTAACCAAACAAAAGAAAATGAGTTGAGAGAGAAAAAGATATATAAAGACACAAATGTAAATGTATACAGTAGGTGGCTGCCTGAGATCTAGGATGAGAGCATTGTTAGGGTGGATCTGCATGAGCAATGCAAATTAAGCTCTGGTGGACATCCTCAAGGGCCTGCCTATACACACTACAGTATGAGACAATAGCACTCAAATCAAATGTTGCAGTGGTAGGAGAGCTTGTACCTCCGCAAGTACAGCATGCACAATGCACATACAGCCACAGTCAGACAAGGCACCGTTACTGAAGTGTAACCTGCCGGGTTACGCTGTACTGTACAGTACAACAGGAGGTCCATACATTTCTTTGGGATGAGGTGTGCCACGCACTTTTCACCAGCCACAAGAGGCATGCACTCGTCCCATCCCAACAACCTGGGGGGCCCATGAGTGCAGTGCTGTCACTAAAGGCGGGGAACTGGAGAAGAGTGGTGGTTGATATACAGCTGCTCCTTATATACCAATAGGAAAGGTTCCTGTTCCGGACCAACGATGTGCCTGGCCTCTAGCCTGCAAGGCTCCGCTACGGGTATACAGTGTTCCGCTACAACAGTGTTTTTCCACCAGTCGTCCGGGGACCACCAGTGGTCCTTGATGTCTACACAAGTCTACACAATTAGAGAATGTAGAATAATTATTTTGATCAACGTTTGCCTGTTATCTCTCCTAATGGTACCACATCAATACAGGATGGAATTGTGGACAAAAATATTCTTTCATTTTTGTTCTGAGAGGCTAAATCTCATCACATGGTGGTCCGTGGCTCAAATGCAGACTAAATAATGGGCCTTGATGTGAAAAGGGTTGAAAACCACGGTGCTACAAGATTCTGCACTTTTAATTTTAAATAAAAGTATACACAGGCATGAAGAAATTGAATGCATGTGATCATGGATGCACAATCTGGGAACCCATCGGCAAAATAATTAAGTAACGAGGAGCTGAAAGTTGGGACATTAAGCCACTTTCAGGACAGCTGGCCCAGTGCCTCGAAAGGGGAGGACTTTGATGTGAGCCATCAAGCGGCCGTCTCCAGGGCAAGCTTTTGAAGACGATCCTGTGAACATTTTGAATGAGATGAGATGAGATGAGATGAGAAAGGAGTCTTCGCATTGCATCCGAGCACCTGAGCCTGGGCTGGGCTGGACTACTTCGCACAACTGTGAGAGATGGCTGTTTAAATGCGCTAGGTTGGATTGCTGAGGTGGAACCCACCACCTACAGTACCACCTACAGTACCACCTACAGTACCATCAGCAGTTCTTGCCACACAACTTGCCGCACACAAGCCGTGCTGCTCATACGCTGTAGTTGACGGTGCCCTTGATTGACCCCCTGACCCAGAGGTCCTGCTCTAACCCAGGGGTGCCCACACTTTTTTGACTCGAGAGCTACTTTTAAGATAAACATGATCCACCCACCCAAAAAAAAACGCTTTGTCCGCGGCGTAACCGTCTTTAAATAAATACTAAAAGAAAATCCTATGGGAGAAATGCATTGCATTTCATTTCCTGGGCCACTCGTCGTTCTGAAAGGGGGAGGGACTGCGACGCTCTATACAGGCGCCTCTCCAGCACAGAAGAGGTCTGGATGGAGCCCTTCCACATCGTCAGACCCTCGCCCGGGGACAACAGAGCCTCCAAGAGCTAGGGAAGTGAATGAGACTCCCTCCTACTCACCTCTGGGAGTTTACACAGAGACACAAAGCCATCGCGTGTGGCTGTTTGTGTCGCATCCCAGGCTGTTTAGTTGGCTGAGGAGTGATTTTCCAGAATACCTCAGGGCACGTCTGTGTCTGTTATGTTTTATTGTGCTTATTATTTCGTTAGTCTGTGCAAGGGAATGTGTTTATTGTGTTCCATTTTTTTATACGGTTCCTTTGTTATCTGTAGGTTCCTCATTAAACTGAGTTGGTTGTAGACACGTTTATGTGTTTTTACAATATTTTAAGTTTGGTTTCCATGCATATAGCATAGCCCAGGCTATGAACAATAAGTAGAAACTATTAAAATAACTGTTCTATCAAATGGAAAACTGGCCACCACGCAAAAACATTGGCAAGTCGCTGTAGTTAGTCACATTTCTGTAATGTTGTGTTGAGCTTACCTACCTACATGCACGTAGAATACAGCACAAATATAATGAACTGTAATAAAAATGAGCTGTGATTACCCATCCTGCTATGGAACATTAACATCTCCCATTTTAGCTGGCCTAGTTGTATTTCTTATTTAAATGTAATGTGAATCATGTTACTCTACACACAAACAGTAATATTGTTAAAGTAATATTACGTTAAAAGGGAAGTAACTAGTAACTAATTACATTTTGAAAGTAACTTGACCAACACTGCCCCCCTAGGCAAGTAAAAGCTGATACTGTTAAAATGCAGTTTTGTGGTCCAAGCTAGGTGAGAGGGAGCGTGTATAGATATGTGTGAGTCACACAATAGTCTGTTTATCTATGGCAACTACTGACTGTACTGTGCCCACTATGCCAACCCCTAAGCGTTTGCATTTAACCTCAAATGATGTTCTTAATGAGCATTTTCTCCAAATTATAGTGCTTTTATTTTGTAGATTAATATGATTTTAGTGCATCTTACACATGTGTTTTCCTGTCTGCAACCATACATGAATTAGTCACTTTCAATCTCCCATTCCTATTTTTTGCAATATTGCTTACAGTAAGTGGTTACTTTTTTCCACTTTTTTTTCTGGCTATACAATATGGCCTCGTACTGTGTGTGTGTGTGTGTGTGTGTGTGTGTGTGTGTGTGTAATATAAATATATATGAGACACGTGTGTAATATAAATATTTAACACCCTCCTCCTCCTCACCCTCCATCCATCAGCTCTCAGAAAACTCCAACGCGTTCCTGAACCGCATGCTTAACAGAGACACCATCACCAGAATCAACTACAAACGTAAGACACACGCACGCTTGCACACACGCACGCACGCACACACACACGCACACACACACACACACACACACACACACACACACACACACACACACACACACACACACACACACACACACACACACACACACATCAAGCCCACATCCTCAGTGCTGGAGGGAGGGGGAAAGTAAGGCACCTCTCTGCAGTCAGCCCCTGCAGGCTGACCACGTGGCCTAATGGATAAGGCGTCTGACTTCGGATCAGAAGATTGAGGGTTCGAGTCCCTTCGTGGTTGTGCTTTTTTAAGAGGACCTCACAACCCACATGGTCGTGAATCTAATCTAATTCCTATAGGAAATCAATCCCCCTTTCCTGCTGGAGTGTCGAATCAATCCCCCTCTCCCTGCTGGAGTGTCCTTCAACGTGTTGGCTGCATCCCTCTGGACTCTCGCTCTCCTTGTTGCACTCAGTGTGTAGTGCACTGTCCTCAGTGGTTCACAAACGTTTTAGCTCCAGACCCAAAAGAGACTCAAACATGAGTCTCACAGGACGGCTCACTGCAGTAGCCGATATACAAGCTCACAGCTGTGTGAGCTGATATATCTGCTATTATGTCTCGTTTGACGTTTCTTTATTTATTCGTGGGATATTAGATTGCTTTCATTTTATTTATTAAATACTTGCTGGAATTGTTTTTATTTGATGAAATATTGTGATTTTTATTAATAACTTAATTAATAAATAATTTATATTGTTTAATTTCGTTTTTAAATGTAGGACATGAAAAAAGGGGATATTTGCTTGCTACCCATAAAAACCAGTCCGCGACCTCCTGTCCGGTCGTAGGTACTGCAGCTGGAGTGGAACTGGGCCTAAATCATGAACAGGCCAAACACAACAGCGGCGGTGATCGTTCATGTCTTGCACACGCACAAAAATTAAATAAATCATCTCACGACTAAAAAGACGTGCCAGGCCAAGGTCTAACCTGCCATTTGTGAAACTGTATGAAAGGGGTGCCCCGCACTAAAGCCCTGTCTCCTAAACAATTTTTAGATATTAGATTAGATTTTTTTAATTATGATGTTTTGGTATTATCGTTCTAAACCTACTGCTGTTCCTACTGTTCTCATACAGACAACCAGTTGAAGAAATTGGAGATTGAGGCTTTAACCTTTGCTTTAATTAACTAAAACACTGACTACGGTAATAAACTTTAGTATTGTTCATTGGACCACTTCAAATACTATTCAATCATAAAAGAACTGATAACCGAAAACTGCAGATCTACAACCTTGCAACGTGCCGTGGTGCGACACGCTGTGAGCTTGTAGATATGCTATGCTTGGTTTTTTTGTGACAATACAGTAGAAGAACTTTAATCCTTGCATAAAGTATGTCTATAAAAATGTCCTGTGGCCTGCCAGTTATTTGAACCCCGGGTCTCTCACACGACACGTGAAATTTCTTCCACTCCTCCGTGACGGAATCCCTGCTCAGCCGAGTAAGATATTGTACTACTGTACTTGTGAACCAGCAGGTGCCTATAAGCTTGCACACATACTTATAAGAGGTTCTGTAAGAAGGTTGTCACACATACAGTATGTGGCATGTAATAATTAGGGGTGTAACATATACATTTTTACAGCGATGCGGTACGTATCACGATACATTGGTTCATTCTTGGCAATACAATTCAATGATTTAAAATCTATACGCTAACTATTTAGTAGAGAATTTTAATCTGTGTGAAACCCCTTTTTTAAGGGAAACATTTATTATGGATGTACAGTAAAGTATACACAACGATTCTCTGGCAAAATATTGATCCATAGAAGTGTAGCAATATGGAATGGAAAAGTAATTAAACGCCTTTCTTTTTTCTTCTTAAAATGGCTAAATAATCAATTACAGGTATCTGCATTGAAAAACGATACGATACAGTCAAGCGATACCATATGTTGCTTTTTACATATATATACTTCGATTCTTGAAATTAAATTTGATTTTCGATGCAGATACTATATCGATACTACACACCTAATAAAAATGCCGCAAGACATGAGAATATGAGAATAGCGTCAATGACAATGAAAATAAACCGGGGCGAATGGGTGACGCTGTCCAGACGCTGTTCAAACACAACCGTCTGCAGTGGAGCACCCTTCATTGATCAACAGTTTTCATGACCAGGATTTCTTTCCAAATAAAGGCGCTGGAGTGCCCAGCAGATGAGGCAGAATTAACTCTGAAAAGCCCTACCTTCCATTTCCCCCCAAAACCGGGAGGTATAATGTTCCATATACTACCTCGCGCTGTCATGTGTTAATATTCCAAACGAGATGCTTGGTTAAGTAGATTCAGAGATGATAGCAAGGTTTGTCGGGCCGTAAACAAGGAAGTGAATGCTGCGTGCATGCGCAAAACATGTCCGGGAGCTCAGTGGCCGTACAGTACCATTTTTATGGTTTTATACCATTAAAAAGCCCTAAAGACGTCCCCAGACGTCCTCGGCCTCCTACGGGTGTAATTATAAAGTCTTGGTCAATTTTTTTTGTTAAAATGGAAACATTCCCTGCGTTGGCGATGACGTGACGCTGACGGACGCTGCAGTGGAGCTTCGTCAAGTAGAAGCTCGCCAACTGCCAACTGAAAAGAATTAAGATTCCAATCCTGTGCTATATGTCTATGAAGTAGGCCATGGAAATTATGCACTCATCAGAATTATGTCCGCTGATGCACCATAATGAGGGAATCTGCACGGGACTGGGGCGTGCACATAGTGTTGTACATTCAGATTCTGTGCATGCTGTACCGTATATGTGCTTTTCTCTCTTTTTTGTGCATCATCTTTTAGTATGAAAGCTGTGCAGCTTTTTTTGGGCCCCAGGGTTGGGAGGGCAAGGATACCACCTCCCACCACTGCCGTTTGCTCCTGACATTGTATTAACATACAGTACTCTACTACATGATAAAGATTGGTTAATGTTTTATTCATTGCATCTTCCAGCTTTAAATCAACAGTAAGTGGGATAACAGATGCAGCACTATAGTTAATAAGGGAATAGCCCAGGTACCTCGTCCTGCTTTGGTTTCTCTGTAATTGTACAGAGGCTATGGTGTTTAAATGCAGCTCATAGAATACTTGGAGCACCCGGAGGGAACACCGGAACACAAACGGTAGCAGTTGCTCATTATGACAAGTTAATGTAAAATAATGAAATGTACCGAGCACATACAGTAGAACCCGCAAACAATGAATACAGTTCCTGTTGACAGCACAGCGCACACACTAATCCCCAGTCTCTCTCTAGATAAAGCATTTTATATTGATAGGTCTGACCATGGCAACAGGAATATGTATAACAAATAACAATAGGCTGATAAATAATGTATTGATTATTGCTGCTAGCTAGCAAGCTTAAAAACAGATCACATACAATCTCCATATAATATCCTTCACTTGAATGTTCTTTCTTTGCCTCTCATTCTGTCTCTTTCTCGCTTGCCTTCTCTGGATCTCACTTCAGACAAATTGTTGCCAATAAATTATGCATGTATTCTTATTATTTCCAAACTTACACAGACACACTCACAAACACACTTCCTCTGACTACGCATTTCTAGGCCACATTTAATGGGCGTGCGCTCGCCCACACACACACACACACACACACACACACACACACACACACACCTCCTTACTGACTCCTCAGATGATGCATTTCTCTTGATGGCTTTGAGCACAAAGCACCTGCATCCTGACTCCCCTCACTGCATCACCTACTGTACACGCACATGTCGCACACACACACACACACACACACACACACACACGCACACACACACACACACACACACACACCACACACTGCACGCACACACACACATAGCTCATAGGTCTGCTAATTTGTGAATATTTCGGCTAAATCTTTGAATATATTTTTTAAAGCAAACATGTTTCGATTAAATCTTCGCTTCTGGGGGTCCCTTGGTACAACATTTGTTTTTTGGAGGTCCTTGACATGAAAAAGTTTGAGAACCACTGACTATATCAACATACCTACAGTAGGTCTTTCAGAAAACTGTTGGGATTTAACCCATTCTGTACGGGAACCCCTTTTGGTGTTTTAACTAAGCATTATATTATACTTTAGCTATTGAAAAATAGCAGATCTACAAGCCACTGAGTGTCGCGCTACGAGCTTGTAGATCTGCTATTTTTGAAAAATCGTGAAAAATCTTTGAATATATATTTTTTCAGAATACTTAAATTTTCTTTTTTTCTACGTCAGGCCTAAATGGGTTTAAAAGACATTTATAGAAAAGCCTCTCTCTGTTTCTCTAGATGATGCGTTTCTATTGATGGGTCTGAACATAGCAGATCTGTATCCTGACACCACGCGCTACATCACCTACGAGGGCTCCATCACCATTCCTCCCTGCTTCGAGACCTCCACCTGGATCCTCATCAACAAACCCATCTACGTCACACTGATGCAGGTGTGTAGAGGACACCGTCAAATCCTTTCTGTTCCTGTAAAAGACCTGAACACTTGCTGGAGGTGAATTCTAATAAATTCTGGGGGTTACATTTGGCAAAAAATAGCTGATCTACAAGCTCACAACATGTTGGGCTTTGCGACATTTTGTGAGCTTGTTTGGTGAAGATAATTGGTGTAGAGGGAATTAACACGTTTGGGCGCGTAGAATAGAGCCCTAGAATCCAGCATTTAAGTGGTTTTAAAGTTCACATTGGTTTAAATGTTTTATTAATGTGTGTATTTGGGTGATACAGAGGAAAGGAAAGGTCAAGAGGAAAGGTCAAGTCCAATTTATTTTGTATAGTATACAGCATTTCATGCCAGTTAAACTCAATGTGCTTGTGCATGATAAACCAACACTAATGCACACAATAGTGCAGCAAGTTCTATCCACCCACTCACCCCCACAAACGCAACCATGATTCAAATGATACGACGTTTGGTTTGAAACGCCGGTGACTTAGTTGGGTGGTGCCAGGGACCTGCATGCAAGGCAGGGCGAGGGCGATACTGATTGGATTATTGGGATGACCAGGCGGGCTTTACCACTGGTTTAGGGTGGGCTGCTAATTATTTTATGATGGAATTGTAAAGTATTGCAATCCAATTCAAGTGATATTTGTGTTTAGTTATTGTTGTATTATGGTTAAACATTGAGAGCTTCTGCTCCGCTGTCTGCACTGCTGTATAGCTGTGGAAAAGCCTGATCCGCCTCACAATACGTGCATACATGCACACACACACACACACACACACACACACACACACACAAGCTTTCACATACAGTAATATACTCTTTCTTTATTGCTCATCTCTGTTACCGTGATTTTATTATCAGAGCACATTGTGAAAAAAGGTATTTTGCTGTAAAACACCTAGTGGCTGCATTCATTCAGCACCATGTGTGCACGCGTGTGTGTGTGCGCGTGTGTGTATTAGATGTGTTGGAGAGAAAAATGTGTCGAGTGTGCATGTACATATATTGCTTGGTGTGTGTCCTTGTACTTTCATCAGAGCTGAAATGCATTTGCGTTAATGGTACAACTTCCTTTGAATTGCAAATGAAGACAGTATGGACACACAGCATAGTTTTAAATCGCATATGGAAGATGGATAATTTAACAATGTCCTGACTCCGGAGTGGTAATAGTACACAGTATTGTGCATGGTCTTATAGGGGAGCACGGCGTGTCACGTTGCGATGCGTTGCGAGCTGTTTTTGCAGAATGACAAATTTTGCCCAATGTTTTTTCTGCCACGTGTCTCCTGTCCTTCTCTTCTCTGCCATTATTGTTAACTATATAAAATACATTTCCTGTCAGTTGGTTCATCACGACCCATATATGGTCATGCCTCGGAGTCGTGACATCACGTGATGTCATCAATATTAAGCCCATATATGGAGATCAGCAACTATACTTACATCTCACCTCAAACCCTTAGATCTCCATATATGGAGCTGACCTCTTCTGACATTCCAGATGTTGATCCTTCCCCATCCATCCTTCCTTCTCGATGTCTCCCTCTTGACTGATACCTGTCCATTTAAACTCTAGACGGGCCTGCCTCTAGAAGCCATGCCCGGCAGCCGGCGAACACTAGAGTTCTCAACAGGCCCGAAAATTAAGGCCCGGCCCCACCCCACCTGGGCCCTCATCAAACCTTGTATACTCAAGGCACTGCCCCCGCTGCCACCCTTAGATCTCCATATATGGAGCTGACCTGTTCTGACCATTCCATATGTTGATCTGACCTCATCAATCTATACACTCAAGACACGCTCCATACATGGCCAGTACAGAATTCATTCCATATGTTGATCTGATCCCCCATGCCAAAGCGCCAGCGCTCGCCCAGCAGTCTGCTGTCACCCAGGCGGATGCATGGGCGAGGTCGCTTCTCGCCCTCAGGCGTCTTACTGGTTATATTATTATTTCCATTTGTTATTAACCCATTAAGACATGGAGAACATCTGTGTTTCATGCTTTTAACCACTTTAACCTTTATTTTAACTTTAGCTATTGAAAAACAGCAGATATACGAGCGTAGATCTGCTGTTTTTCAAGAAATGTGAAAATATATTTTATATATATATATTTTTTTTGTGAGGGTCCCTGGAACAAAATATAATCGGGTTGTTGGGCCAAATAATTGTGGGTCTCTTTGACAAAAAAATAGTTGAGAACCACTGACATAGAAACATACATATAGGTTTTTCAGAAAACGTCATTTGTTTCCGTGCATGGCGTGTGCGTCCAACGATGCATGTGGGGGCGTCATGGTTTCCGTCCGCTCTCCTCCTGTGTAGATGCACTCCCTGCGCCTCCTCAGTCAGAACGAACCCTACAAGATCTTCATGAGCATGAGTGACAACACGCGGCCCACCCAGGCCCTGCTGCAGCGCTGTATCCGCACCAACATCAACTTCAGCAAGCAGGGACGCGACTGTCCCAACAACCGAGCTCTGCGGCCACAGTACAGAGGTACGCGTGCACACGTGCGCATGTGTGTGTGTGTGTGTGTGTGTGTGTCTCTCTCTCTCTCTCTCTCTCTCTCTCTCATAGCTTTAATTGCTGTCACAGTATTCACTTGCATGCAACAATATGGCACGGCACTCTGCACTGGAGAGAGCGGTGTGCTTTCCCTCATTGTCATGACTCCCTAGGCAACATTTTGTCTTTGCCTCGGGCAGGCTCTGTGTGTGTATGTGAACATGAGAGAAAGAGACTGCCCCAACAAAGCGTGTGTGTGTGTGTGTGTGGGAAAGAGAGAGAGAGAGAGAGTGGGAGGGAGAGATAGAGAGACTGATCCTATAGAAAGATGCCCTATGCCCCCAGAATGTATGCAGCTGTGCGTGAGAGAGAGATAAATTACATTTAGACAGAGTGGAGCGGAACATGTTAAGGGAAGCTGTCTGTTTTGGTTTGTCGTGTGGTGTGGGTGGACGTGTTTGCAGGTGGAGGTGGTGTTTCTGTGTGTCTTCGTAGCAAGAGAGAGAGAGGGAGGAATATATAACGCTAGAGAACACAAAATAAGGCGGATATGTTCACTGGCACCAAGAATTTATTCCTGAAGAGAAACTTGGTCATTATGGTAGAGAGAAATATGTAGCAGTGAGGGAGAAGACATTTTAAAGACAACGCGTAACAAAGCTACATCCCATAGCCTGGAGAGATACAACGATCTGATTAAAAAACATACAGCTTTCTTTTTCAGAATGAAACTTTAAGCCTTTAAGCCTCCTAATGTGCTCACAGATGATCAGGGCGCCCCGATAATTACCGGCATATAGATGATTTATGTCACCGTCTGAGTGAGACATGTCTGCAAGGAGAGTAGGAGACTGACGTGAAGTAAATGAGAGCGAGGACCATTTGACATGGCGAGTCAGTTGAGACAAACTTTTATGTTTGCTGAGGCTTTTCGATATCTGGCAAGAACCCGACTGTCTATATTTAGCCATTTACAATGTCGATACACTAATTATGAATGAGCGGTTATGCCATGGGCACTCCATCAGCCCTCTCGTTCATCATCTCTTACGCTCGTATCCAAAGTGACTTACAAGTGTGAAATCAACATGTCTTCCCAGACATTATCACAACCTTTCGTCTGCACAACGCAGAAAGTTTAACCGACTCCATGTGCTTCTGCACGTGAGATGCTGCGTTGCTCAGTCAGGCACAATCAATACACATTTAAGATTGTCTGCATGTGTGATGCAACCAGGATTCAAAAACACCAATTCCGTACATATTACAAGTCAGTCACTGCAGAAACTGGCTTTATCTCACTCGGTGGTGGCTCTCGTTACTCAAGTTAGCTTGAGACACCGCATCTCTGTCGCAGTCTAAAACTATAGGGCGGTTAATGGGGAGGATTTCAATGTAATATCATGTACCGATTTCTGGGTTCTCTAGTAGTGTAGGCTATGTACGGAATTCAATCTGTGTTATTTCACCCCGTGTTTGGGTGAGACCGGGTTGAAATCCCAGTTCAGTACACCCGTCGAGATGAAAACCATGGATTGTATCATATTTGGCTGTGTGTTTCCGCGCTGTACTTTCGTGATGCTCCGAAACCAATCTGCACAAGCTTTGACACAGAGATCACGAATCCCCGAAGCAGAGCCTAAAGATACTCAAAGAACATGATGATACGAACATATCCAGCCCGCATCGACTGACGTGCTGACAAAGTGAAGACCTAAATGCTACTCCCACCACCTCCCCCCAAGCTGGGGAGGTGGTGGGAGTTTGGTCAACTAACGAGCTGTCGTAGCAAAACATGTTGAGCATGTAAGAGAGAGAGAGAGAGAGAGAGAACTGCATAGTAGTTCCATAATACACTCATCACATTCGGTCACGATCTCAGAACGGCTCGAGCCGAGGCTCCTTTTCCAGACAAGCTGTTACCCTGATATGCACCAGATCTAATTATGTAGTCAGTCATATAGATTTATTCATTCATCTGTGACGAGGCCAAAGCCAAATCCGTGTCCCGTAAGTGTCGTTCTTGTACAAACTTGTCTCTTGTGATTGAATTGACAATTTCACTCAAACAATTAAAGAATGAAAGCAAGACAAATCTCTGAGCAAATATCGATCCACATCTCCGAGAGTCTCAGTACAGTAAGGAAGGATATGCAAAGTAGTCATGATAAATATAATACACTAATAAACGTTTGATATAATATAGACTACTAAACATTCTGTTAGACTACCATACACACTATATGTACTGAAGATATTTTATATAGTGCATAATTTAACAGAATACGAAATTCATAAAGTATAGAGAAATACATAAATCAATTTAATAAATGCATGCATTTGTTCTTCATTGAATCAGTTCTTTCTTGTTGAGGTCATCTGATATTTGTTATTCCATTTCAACAGAAGAGGAAAAAAGTCAAGTAATAATCACAGCCTCACATAGAAAATAGAAAACTATGATTACATTTTTAATTTAAATATTACCAATTTAACTGAATATAGGGGATACGGCATTGCATGTGTGCGTGTTGTGTGCGTGCATGCGTGCGTGTGCATGTCGTGCCTGGTGCAGTGTTTCTGTCTTTGATAGGTAGGAGGTAGAGTTGAGACCAACCTTGGAGCAACAAAGGAGGAGTGAGGTCTGTGTTTGTGTGTGTGTTTGCTTTAGAGCTCATGTCATCATATCCTCAGGGTATCTGCTGCCCACCCTCCTCTTCCTCATCTTCCTCTTCTCTATATCTCTGGTATTGATTTCATCGACCACACACACACACACACACACACACACACACACACACACACACACACACACACACACACACACACACACACAGGTGTATAATGTACTGTGCTCTGTAACATCCTGAGTTGATTTAAAGGACCACTTCACCAATTTCCCACCTATCTTTATATAATTGGTCCTCACTCACTATACTGCTCATTATAATATGTGGTATGTTTGCCTACTGGGTCTAATGTCTCAGAGGAGGGCTGTGGACAGTTCAGAAACCCTCCTACCAGTGACATCATCGATGGGGAATCCAAACTAATTATAAACAGGCTTTCTATTACTGGAAAGTTAGCATGCTATAATAGAAGCCATTTATCTTGCGTAGAAGGGAAATATATATATAAATCATTAGAAATGATCGGCCTACCGATGACGTCACTGGTAGGCGGGTTTCTGAGCTGCCCACAGCCCACCTCTGAGACACAGACCCAGTAGACAGAAATGGTACAATACTCCCACAAGCTTTATTGAGGACCAATTATATGGTTGGTTGGAAATGGGTGAAGTCAAGAAGTTCTCCTTTAATCTGAGAATATATATATTTCAAAAGGATAAATGAACACTGAGGATTTTACTGTGTGGGAGTGTTTTTGAGTTCGTACGTGATAAGGAAAAAAATGGCGGTCTGCGTGTACACAAACAACATACCTGTGTGTGTGTGTGTGTGTGTGTGTGTGTGTGTGTGTGTGTGTGTGTGTGTGTGTGTGTGTGTGTGCGCACACGCCTGTCTGAGCACATATAGGAGTCATATCCTCTGGAGGAAGATTTTGCACAAACACACACACACACACACACACACACACACACACACACACACACACACACTTACACTTCTCTCTCTCTCTTCTGATCTCCTCTATATATCTGCTTTATCGATCCAGCCGTGAACAAACACACTCACATCACATGGATACCAAGCCCTTGATACAGGCCTCTTACATTATACACACCCTCGATGCTGAGGTCTGTGTACGCCACTGGTTTTCTCAAAGTGGAGTTAGAGGACCCCCAGGGGGTCAGTCCCCAGCAAAACGTGTTACTACATTTTAAACCCCTTTATCCATATTGCATGCGTTGACTATTCAAAAATAGCATATCTACAAGGTCACAGCGGGGTCACTTCATGCAGCACTGCGAGCTTGTATATCTGATACTATATACTTCAGTGTGCGTCCCTGGCACAAAATATTTTCAGATGGGGGTCCGCGGTCAATTTGGTGCATTTATATATAAATGCACCATTTACCATTAGTCTCTGTACTATAGGTCTGTGTAAACTAGGCCTATTGGTTCCCAAACGTTTCAGGTTGAGACCCAAAAGAGAGCTTAGACGTTTGCCCGGGACCCAAACTAGTGAAAATAGCAGATCTACAAGTGCACGTGTTGCTTCGCACGATCTTGTAGATCGGCCAGTTTCACATTTTTTTATTTATTATTTATTCTTAGAAATATAATATGTGTTTATTATTCTTTTTGTAAACATCTTTTTAAATATATACATACCGGTATGTATATATATTTTCTACTGCTTATCACGCTTTTTAATCAAATATTCTACGCTGCCGAGATTGTTTTATTACCTTCAGAGCATACGCTGAAGTATTTGGGCTTTTGATCCATGAAAGTCCGGCGAAAAATGGTTCGTCCGTTTGTTATGTTTGGCAACACCAGCGGCCATGATGGTAAGGCACCAGATCCGCCTCTAAGAGGCGTTGTAGTCCAGACAAACCCTGTTCACTTGCATTGGCCTCAATTTCCCAGAAGCCCTAGCAGCCCAGCGCATGGGTTGATTTCCGGTTTCGTCATCATAACATGAAGGTCTCATCACCAGGTCCGCGGCAAAGCCGGAGTTTCTTTTTAATTATTAAAATACGGCGAATTAAACGCATGAAACAAATGTCGGTTATAGCGTATTAAGCAGAGTCGATCGTTTGATTAAACAATTAGCGGCTGTCAAACTGTTTAATGTAGAAAAAATGTTTTACTATGAGTTGTGACCCATAAAAATGGGTCGGGACTCGGGGCCCAGTGTTTGGGAAGCAGTGCTGTGCACAGTGTGCAGTGTACACAGACTCTATAGTGAGGTCTCTGAGGTCTCCATTAGTCTCTGTACTGAGAGCTGTCTTCAGTGAGATCTGTTCAGCTCAACGTGGAGGCACACTGAAAACATTAGTTGGATGAATCTGTCTTCTGTCGATATATATTGGATTTGTGTGAGAGAGAGAGAGAGAGAGAGAGAGAGAGAGATCTGAATAAAACAACAGTCGGTTAAAAAAGGGCATAGGTGAAGAATAGAGAAACAGCGAAACGGAGGGAGAGAGACAGACAAACAGAAGGAGAAAGCAGAGACCGAAAGAGGGGAGCGATGACTGAGGCAGGAGACAGAAACTAAATAATGTTGGGGGAGAGCAAGAGAGGGAGAGGATAGACGAGACAGTAGAAAATTACTCAGGAGAGGAGAGTAAAGAGAGAGCAGGGGATGAAGAAGTATAAAATGGAAGAGGGTAGATGTGAAGTATAAAATGGAAGGTGGGAAGAGGGTAGAAAACAGGCAGAAGAAGAAGTTATAAACTCCCGAGGTGTAGGTGTATGGGCGAATCCACGGAGGGGTGTCCTGGGCGCAGCCACTACTGAGGTGTACCATTAAGCGCAGATTTACACCTCAGCACTGATTGGCTACACCTGGCCTACAGGGGCTCCATGGATTGGTCTATACAGGAACAGGGGAGCAGGAGAACTTCAGGCATAGGGCGCATGCACATATACGCGTCAAAAAGTCGCCTATTCCAGGCGTCTCTTCCAGGTTTTTAAACAGCTGGTGGATGGAAATGACGCACGCGGCTTCAACTTGTAGCATCGGCCAAAAAACGTAAATGTTTCCCGACGCTACAAGTTGAAGCCGCGCTCAAGCGTCATTTCCATCCACCAGCTGTTTTAAAAACCCGGTAGAGACGGGTGTGCCTGCGCCAATGAAATGGAGCAGAGCGGGGCGTGCAATGAAACCGAGATGGATGGATGGAGAGAGAGGAGACAGAGGAAAGGAGCACTGGGGCAGGGGGAGAGAGAGACAGAGGAAAGGAGCACTGGGGCAGGGGGAGAGAGAGACAGAGGAAAGGAGCACTGGGGCAGGGGGAGAGAGAGAAAGATCACTTGAAGAATGGGTAGAGTGCATTGCAGGGATCCCTCCACCTTGCAGAGAGAGGAAGCCATGTGGGAAATAAAAGAAACGATACATCTTCTCAACCTCTCTCCCTCTCACTGTCTGCACAGTAACCAATGGAACTGTTTCGGAGGACCGTTTGCACCATTAAATCAAGGTTTCACTAGTCGGGGTTAGTTTTAAACCATCCTTTTAATATTGGTTTTGTTTTATTAATCGTGGTTTTAATTTTCACAGTAAACCTGGTTTATATTCATGTTAATCCTGTTGCACCACTGCTTTAAACTTTGATTTCAATATCAATAGGGGATTCATTTTAAACCACGCAGTGGATGTCAGCATATCTGCGACATATCAGATGGCTAATAAACCCCAGTTATACGACGGTGTTGCTCGCTAAAAACAAGACAATTAAATAGTAATGCTAATGATATTATTAGGCTCAAGAGGGTTGGTTATTCGTGTTTATTTACAGTGCATATCCAAGATGGGGGACACACAACAAAGTTGAATGAATTAATTAATCACAGGTTAAAGTTTTAATCACAGGTTAAAGGATTTAACCACAGGTTAAGGATTTAATCACCGATTTGCTTGAAATGATGTGGTGCATTAACACAACTCTAATTAAAATAAATCCTAGATCAACAAATCCTTCATTAAACTAAGCTTTATTTCATCTTTCTTGGTGCTGAGAGTGTCAAAATGGCCTTACACATCGGGAGTGTTTATTTTGTGCGCGATTAATTGGGCATTGTGTAATTAGTACATCCACGCCGAACGCAAATATTACATTGTGATGAAGCGACATTTATTTTCTTTCATGGAAGCAAGGTTGATGTTTCACCTTAAATGAAAAGCATCAACCTGTTTGAAGCATCAGCAGATAAAAGGTTTCGATGTGAAACATTTGGTGAAGCATTTTAGGATTGTGTATTCATCACGCTGTGTAAGGACCTCCAATGTTAAATTAAGTGTACCCTCTGTCTCTCTATATATCTCTATCTATCTATCTCTCTCATGTGCTTTCCTCTGTTTATCTGTTCCCACTCACTCTCTTTAGCTCTCTCACTCAATCTCACACGCACACGCACACGCGCACACACACACACACACACACACACACACACACACACACACACACACACACTCGTCTTATTTCCTCTGTATATTTCTCCCTCTCTCTGTCTTCACATTTATCCTCTCTTTCCGTACTTGCCCTCCATCAGTCTTATCAGTTCGAGCTCTGATACCTGAGGCTTGGCTTTGTTGTTTCTATACTGTGTTTCATTCTGACACTAATTAAGATCTTTATCTCCTCTGTTCTCGTTCCTTCTCTGTTCATCTGTTTTTCTGCTCTCCTCTCCTACTCTCATCGATCCTCTACTCTACTCTCATCTCTTCACGTTCCTCCTCTCGTCCATTCTTCTGTGCAATCTCCCAGTGAACCAATGGCTGTTGAAGTAGACCATCGACGGACTCACAGAACAGAGACAAGTTCAGTTATTTTGTCAGCTCAACTGAGCCCTCTATACTTGACTGAACTGAGCGCAACGTGGCTGAACTGTATCCGTGCTCTGTCCTCGACTTGATCTACCACTCTGGCCTCCTTTCACACATCCACTACCACTTTCCGGAAGTCAATCTGTGCCTGTGTATAGCACGGATTCAAACCAGAGCTTGGGACTCAAAGTGTGAGGCGGACTGCAAACACTCACTTGTCTATACCCCCTGTACCTTGTTTCTATTCAGTGTGTGAAGCGAGAACATCAGCCAGGGTCTGAAACTGGCACTGACCACGTCATTTTCATGAGGTAACGTTGGCGACTTTAAGATGGTTGCAGCCTGGAAGCGAGTGAAGCAGAGGCCTTTGAGCAAGGTGCTCAACCTTCAATCCATTCTCAGTGATCCACAGTGGAAGCATTTGGGAGTATACTACAATAGCTTGCCATGACGATACCATTTCCACTCATAGGCCACATTCAAACGCCTGCCTGCCCGCTAGCAGGTGTATAAAAGTTTCATTCCTAGAAAGAGACTGATGTAATATACAAAGAAAAATGCAGAGAGAATGGCGATGTTCAGGTAACGTGTTTACGAGAAGTACACGGAAGGAGAGACTGCTGAGATGGTTCTAAAACAGACGGGGACTCTCTGTGCAGATGACAGGGACCAGTACAAACTTCATCACAAAACAGGAGATTTAGAGAGTAGAGTACGGGCAGGATGTGCCTTGCAACGTTTTCCGTGCTTTGCTCCGATGCAGAACTGAAAGCTTCCCAGCAGCATCGCCCCCAGCTAATATTATTCCTGAAAACGAGGAGTTTGATTCCAGCTGGGGACCTGCCCGACAGTACAGTGTATTCCCTCTCTTCCTCTATTACCCGTCTCTCCAATGTCCTATATATACAGTATATATATATATATATATATATAAAATCATGATGAAAGGACCAGGGTGTGATTAGTGTGGAATGGCGTAACAGGAGCAAAGCAGAGAAACAAGGGCAAGGTTACGTGTGCTCACTGCTCATTAGCTGCATTTCTCAACTGGACGTTTTGAAGGTAAGAAAATAAACGGACCCATTGAGAGATAAGTGAGGATTTTCAAACCCAAAGCAATGTATCGACTCTTACAGAATGGCTGCTCTAACGAAAGTGAATCGCTTTACATCAATAGTGTGCCATTTTACGACCCTTTGCTCACAAAATAGTTGTTTTTGACCGTACAGTCATCTGTGTTTTTGAAATATTTAATGAACTGCAGGTTGGGGATGTTTTCGTTTTTTTCTCTCTCAAAATGGTGTTCAATATTTGTTTTGAATTGGAGCCTTAGTTGCAAAATGTATAAGCTGTCCCAGTGTAAAGGACATGATGGCTCAATATCCACATCACTGCTGTTGTCTGTTTGGTTGGTTGGTTGTCAGTTCTCAGTTTGCTGTGTTTGTTGTTTTTCATGAACACCGAAAGTAATTTAACTGTAATAAATAGAAGGAAATGAAACACTGTCTGTACTCCCAACAAGGCACTAACAGTTCATTTATACTTTGTTTCCTGACACGTTCAAAAGTCTTATGTTTAATACCTTGGTGAAGCCCTGCGGGGAGAGTTTGTTTGTTCTTTGTTTTAAGTAACTATGATTTATTTCTCCCAATATCTTTTTCTCTATCCCCACCATGAAAACAATGATGCATTAAGCAAGAAGCCAAATCATTTTGCAGATGACAATTAATGTCAGCGTTCCCTCATGGTCTCCAATCATACTGCTAGACAAAGTGACTTAACAAAATGTTTGTTTTAGTTAGGAGTGAAACCTTTTCAATTGAAAATGTCAATATTTTGCTGAAGAACACTTTTCTAATGGCTTTGACCCCACATAAATCAGCCTTAAGGCCATTATCGCTCATTTTGCTTCTGTCGATAGAGTTAGGTGTTCTATTCCCTGTTCAGCTGAGTTTCATTGCAGGTTAGGGCACCCCTATTGGGATTTAAGAAAAAATCTGATCTGTCTGAAGTGAGTGGTGCAACAGCGCCCCCTGTTGGTACCCCAGACAGACAGACAGAGGGACGGATGGACATGGCTGGTTCTAGGAGTGGTCGCACCACTCAAAAGTACAAAGCCGTGCATTCCAATGCAATTTAAAATATGTAAGCCATACTATGGCATATACATATACATGACAACCAGTACAATACAAAAAAATTCTGGGCAAGAAATGTATTCCCAGATTGTATTAATATCCCCTGACTACAGTGCGCCCAGTGCACTATTTCCGAACGCTAACTGCCAGGGGGTATAAACTGTCTCTAACCCATTCTGACCTGAGATCAGATTCATACGAGGTTTCCGCTGGACACACACTGGTCTGATTAACCCATTCTGACCCGAGATCAGATTCTAAAAAATGTCAGTCGTTCTTCGATTTTTCAAAAAATAGCAGACCTACAAGCTCGTAGCGCGCCACTCGGTGGCGCGCTATGAGCTTGTAGATCTGCTATTTTTCAATAGCTAAAGCACAACATGATGCTAACACCAAAATGGGTGCCCGGTCAGAATGGGTTAAATGAGCAGCGTGTGACTTGATGCTATTGTATGCTTGCCCGGTGGCAGTAATGTAAAAAGATGGTGGCCAGGGGTGAGTCTTGTCCTTGATATACCCTGTGCCCTCTTCCTGGAGTGGGTGTGTCATGACCGTCATGGTGATCTATTTATATAGATCACCTCCAGTTGGAGAAAGTCCTTATATGATTCTAATCTAGAGCAGTGGTTTCTGCTGAACATACAGACTGGCACAAAAGGAGAAAGAAAATGAAGACAGAGTCTGTACACATTTGAGGATTATTGTTATCATTTTACTTTACTGGGGTATTTCCCGATGCAAGTATTGTACTTTTACTACACTATACAATTATTTGAAAACTGAAGATTTTTACATTAACCACTTCAGCCCTATGCATTATTAGGCTATGGATATGAGCTTGTAGATCTGCTCTTTTCAATGTTTGTGAAATGGGACATATACTTTCAGAAATTAAGTATATTCCATTATGAATACTTTTGTACCTCAAACAAGTAAGCTAAATGCTTAATTGATTGAATCCCAGACTTTTATTTGTAACAGAGTATTTCTACAATGTGGTACTTTTACTTAAGTAGAACATAGGAGCATTTCTTCTTCCACCACTGGTAGCAGAACACTGAGCTGTAGTCAATGAAGTTAAAACAAACGTTTCTCACAGAGTGTGTCCCCTGTAGCATAACAGACCCAATTAACCCACGTTCCAGGGTCACTATTGTACCAGTAGGCTGCGCAGTTAGTGTTTCTATTGTCAGGCCATCCATGGCCCCAGTACCTGCACAATAAACGACAATGTATTACTATTAGTACCTGCACAATAAACAACAATGTTGAATTGAACCACATCCACTCAGTCACTCACATACAGTGACTTTGATAGAATTACAATATAAAAACATGTAAAATGTCTCACTGTGTTTCCGGTTGGGTTCCGTCCAGCCACGTCCATCTGCCCTCAGTCATTTTCAGACCAATCCATGACCAACCGTAAGGGGCCAGTCCTCTGATGAATGCCTGATCATTTGTAAATGATTGAATCATCATTAATTTCATCCAATACATTCACTTCTTCACTATAATCATGGAAGCAGTTCACATGCAACTACAGTATGTACTGGGCACACACGCATGAACGCGCACACACACACACACACACACACACACACACACACACACACACACACACACACACACACACACTAACCTGTTCTTCTGCACTGCTAATGACCGCCAGATCAGCTCCTTGTGACATGCAGTAATCTCTACCTTGCTGCCATGTTCTTATGTTTTCATTAGCTTTGTAGTAACAGCTGTCTGCAAACTTCTTCCATCCACTGGGACATGGATTGACTGATGGATTGACAATGTGATAACACAATAATAGTAGTCAGAGATGTAGTTGAGTGGATGGTAAAAAATATCCATTTATTATATCAATGGTGTTTTCTTACTTTTCTACAGCACATAATGTTTAAGTACAATTATCTGGTATTTTTACTTCAGTTAAGTATTTTAGTTTTTTGGATACTTTATACTTCTACTCCACTACATCTCAGAGGCAAATATTATATTGGAGTTGGAGCACTTTTACCTTGGCATGTTGATGCAAGTAACATTTTCTAGGCTACGTATATGGTGGTATTGCCACTTTTACGTAATTCAAACTGAACCACTGAATGTATGCATGCATGTATGTATGTTTATAAAATATGTAAGTACAGTATATAAGTATGTCAAGTGTGTGGTTGTGAGGGGAAAATAATGAAGCTTACAGAAACAATCAAATGCAGCCTTTACAGCAGCACTATACTGTAAATTATTTACTGCTCAGCTCTGGTACAGAGCCTGTCTACTGTATCTGGTACTTTACGCACGCACGCACACACGCGTTTGTTTGTTTGTTTTTCACTGGCGAAAACAAAATAAAAACTATAGGCTGCTTTGACTAAAACTTTAAGACTAAATATACTGACAATTTTGTCAACAAATGAAAACTAGACTAAAATGTTAGGGAGGAACTAGTGGAAATTTCAGATGAGATCCAGTAGAACTAGTCATGTTATGCTTGGTTGCACTGCTTGGTTGAAAATAGCTGATCTACAAGCGCAAAAATGGCTATTTTCAGTATATGCAACCAAGTGTAAAATCAGGCATTACGACGTCACACATTTTAGTTGACAAAATCTACTGTAGATTAAATCTTAGTACAACTAGACTAACACTGGATGTTAGTTGGGATGTATCCAAACATCCGGGACCTCTGTGAAGCATGCATCAGACTAATGCTGCGTTCCCCCACATATGTACAGTAGCTATAGCTTTTGCAGCAGCTAAAATCCAAGTTGATCTGGCTTCAACCGCAGCTACAAAGCTACAACGTGACCACGTGTTGTTTTAACTTGTTTAACCATTTCCACTCACCTTGAATCCCCTGCCGGTCATCTGCTGGCAGCTGGAGGTCCTCAGTCTTCACCCCGTGGTCGGCGTGATCCATGATGGACGAGACAAACAAAACGTGATTAAAAGTTCCAAATTAAGAAATAACCAAACACTTTGAAGGAACAAATACCAATATACAGGGAATTAGTCAAAGTCATTATGTAGGAGTAATTATGTTTCCGCACTGTCTGTGAATGCGTCTCTGTGTGGGAGCAGCTAATTTTCTTTTTTCTTTCTTTCTTTTTTCTTCTTCACATTGACCTATATCATTTTGACGTCATTTTGGCATGCCATAGGCTAAAACGTGAAGCGGCCCTTCACGTTTTGCCCTATGGCATGCCAAAATGACGTCAAAATGATCCCTGGTACTGATACTGTACCTCAGCGTAGTCGTAGCGTAGGATGGATCCGGATGCACTGAGTGTGCAGAAACACAGCAGCACGAGGAAGGTCCGTCCGCTGTGCAACGAGAAGCAACTGTCCCTCGAGGTGGAGGCCATGTTCCTGGTGTCGGCACTCTGCAGCAGCCGGTGGGATAAGACAATACGAACAACTGGAGCGATCCACTCCTCAGTGCAACAAGGACGGTGTTGCTGGAATGTTGGTACTCCAGTCCTTTTAAACGTACTGTATGGTGGGGAAGAGAGGGGCTGTGGGGATATGGTGAAGTATACATGACCCTTGCCCTTTGCTTCTCGGCCAGAACACGTGTGAGGTCCCACAGAGCCACAATGAGACTATCATTCAGGCCATAGGGGTAAACAACTGCAGCAGTATTTTGTCAACTAGTAGTTACATTGCTCAAGAGTTAAGCCAGGGGTCATCGCCTTGTTGGCTCGTGGTGGACATTTTTGTCATGGACATACCGCAGCATGGACATACTGCAGCATGGACATACCGCAGCATGGACATACTGCAGCATGGACATACTGCAGCATGGACATACTGCAGCATGGACATACCGCAGCATGGACATACTGCAGCATGGACATACCGCAGCGTGGACATACTGCAGCGTGGACATACCGCAGCATGGACATACTGCAGCATGGACATACTGCAGCATGGACATACCGCAGCATGGACATACTGCAGCATGGACATACCGCAGCATGGACATACTGCAGCATGGACATACCGCAGCATGGACATACTGCAGCGTGGACATACCGAAGCATGGACATACCGCAGCATAGACATACCGCAGCATGGACATACTGCAGCATGGACATACTGCAGCATGGACATACTGCAGCATGGACATACTGCAGCATGGACATACCGCAGCATGGACATACCGCAGCGTAGACATACCGCAGCATGGACATACCGCAGCGTAGACATACCGCAGCATGGACATACTGCAGCATGGACATACTGCAGCATGGACATACCGCAGCATGGACATACTGCAGCGTAGACATACCGCAGCATGGACATACCGCAGCATGGACATACCGCAGCATGGACATACCGCAGCGTAGACATACCGCAGCATGGACATACTGCAGCATGGACATACTGCAGCATGGACATACTGCAGCATAGACATACCGCAGCATGGACATACTGCAGCATGGACATACTGCAGCATGGACATACTGCAGCATGGACATACCGCAGCATGGACATACTGCAGCATGGACATACTGCAGCGTAGACATACCGCAGCATGGACATACTGCAGCGGACAATAATATTACCAGAAACATATAAAGAGACAGCCCTGATTGACGATAACAGGTCTGTAACTCATTCTGGCCACTTTTCCACCCAGAGAACTTTGGTTCCAGATTCTTGGAACCTTGGTGTTGTCACAGAACCAGCGGACATTTTTGGGTTCCAGCTCCGAGCTAACTTTTAGGGTTCTGATTCTGAACCAATTCATTTTCAGT
Source organism: Protomyctophum bolini (assembly GCF_963924005.1). Taxonomy (NCBI): domain Eukaryota; kingdom Metazoa; phylum Chordata; class Actinopteri; order Myctophiformes; family Myctophidae; genus Protomyctophum; species Protomyctophum bolini. Next base: position 10,682,003 of record NC_137872.1, read on the forward strand.
GGAAACACTCTGAACTGGTTCAATATGAGGCGGGGGGAAAAGAACCGAACCGGCCCACTGAGCATTTTTGTAGTCTAATAGACTACAAAAGTCTAATAAAAACGGGGGTAAATATAGTCTAAAAATGAAAGTTTTTTAGCAGTCTAGGCTTAGATTAGATTAGATTAGTTGCAACGTCTATATATAGACGGTTTACAGACATTGATTAGCCTGTGGGGGTTAAACCGCGGAGGAAAAGGGGCCTGGGAGTGTACAAATAGAACCAAATGTTCCCTTACTGGTCCATTAGGTTCCATTTGTACACTCTCAGACTTAAGGGGGTCCTTTGAGAACCACTAGTTGCCTACTAGTTGGACTCATGTAATGTGTCATATCGTAAATCACTGTCGTACAAATTCTGAAGAAAACCTGGAGACTTGACATTCAGTAATTGGTCGTATGATCAAAATAAGAACATTTTAATGGATTGGAATGGAATGTTTGCCACAGACAAGGCCTAGTCTTTGCCATGGACATTATTTGTCCTTATACGGATGAGAAAAAGGAAAGGAAAGGTACTATGTTTACCCAGGGTAACTGGACTAAGCTCAAGAACTTGTTTACAGCCAGGCCCTGCTCATAGAACATTTAATGGTAGAGGTTCAATGCCTTGTCCAAGGGCACTTCAGCAGTGGTAATTTGAACGTGCTGGTCCGGGGATACGAACTAGCGACCTTCCGATATCAAGACCGCTCCGCAAACCGTTCGGCCACCGCTGACATATTGATGACCCCTGTTTAGTGTTTACGCACATCTAGAAAGTCATTCAGTGTTCTAGAAGAACTGTTGATATGTTCCAGACATTAGGATGCAGGATATAAGGCTATACAACAAATTAATAATAGTAAAAGGATGCACAGTTGTCCAAAGCTGTTGAATTGTGAAAATGCGGCTTATTGTGAACTTACAGTACATGCTAATGCATTATAAATTGTACGCTGGGGACTCTTAATATATCAATTACAACACACACACACACACACACAAACACAAGACTTACCCACACAAGACTTACCCATAAAACCCAGAGTCTGAACGACATTAAACCCATACTCTGAAAACTGCAACGTGAAGCTGTGAGCTGAGGCAGCTAGAGCCTGCGGCTATTTACAATAGTGCACTTAAATGTTCTATCTTCCTGTGGATTTGATTACAAAAAATGATTATGTGAAAATGTAATCTGCAGTCTTATTGGTAAACACATTAATCTTGGCCTCTATTAGGGTGTACATGAGCCTATATCTTTTCTTGGATGTTGAATTCACTAAACGTGTGAAGATAATAAGGGGGCAATAGACTGCATTGCACAGTGACCACAAAATTGCCCTTAACAGTAACACCCCTCTGCAGTGTGCACACGGGTTTAAATAAATACATTTAATGTCATAAATAGCATATATTTATAGGTTAAGTGTGTCTCTCCAGCTGCATTTTCAGGTCTGGATACCAATTTTATCCAATCAGAATCAGGTCGAATCAGGTCACAGATTACAGTGAAATTTGAAGTGATGACACGAAGAGATGAGCAGACAAAAATGGTAACTGGGCTGCATGGCGCCCCGGCTGGCCCCCCTGGCCTGATGGAGGGGAAATAAGGAACTGGTTGGAATAACGTGTTCCTTCCACGTGCTTCGTCCAACCAAGGAAACTCCCCCCTGTCAAGGAGCAACTTGGACACTCATGCATGAAGGAAGCATGAGTTCAAGTCCGTTGCTCTCCCCAGGTTGGCGGAGGGTGTGTAGAGCCCAGGATCACATTAGATAATTGACACAGGGGTGAAAAATGGGTTAAAAAATTGTGGGATAAAAAAAATAAAAAATAAAATAAGAGATGTGTGTGTGCAGTAAACTTTGGACTTTAATCTGTAGAGATTTAATAGAGTAGGCTACTTTGCTAAATGGATCACTAAATTGATCACCTACATACAAACAGACCTTGGTCTGTTTGTGTATGTAGGACAGGTGATCAATTTAGCAAATAAAACAGTTGGTGTTTATCAGGCAGTGTGTCATGTCTGTTTGCGCAAACTCTTAAACATGTTGCCCAAGATTATAGCTTGCATTTTTTGGGGTAATATTGTAAAGAATTTAGCGAAAACTTCAAAATATAATAACAAAACTAGCCGATCTACAAACTTTGTGAACTTGTGATGCAGCACATTGTGAGCTTGTAGATTCGCTAGTAGTTTCCCTATTCATCTTACAATAGGGTGTAAGTGGTTAACATGTTGAAAAAACACAAGTGCGTGTTTGTGTGTGTGTGTCCATGAGGGGGATTTTCTGCTTAGGTTTCAGATGTAAGAAGGGGGCTCCAAGGAAAGAAAATGTGCGGAACAACTGATCGAGAGGCATGCTTACCTTGTGCTTACCTCGTCTGACTGTTTTAAGATGTGTTGCCAAAGCACGCTAAGCCTCTGATGAGGATGCTTTCAGTTGTGCAACGACACAATTTAATTTGTCTCTGTGCACCCAAGTGAGTGTATCTTGTTGTAGCGTGTTGCCATTGTTCTCAAGAACAACCTGGTGATTTGGACATAACCGCATAACCGCATGTGTCCACATACTGAATTGATCAGAGAAAATAGCAGATCTATAAGCTCAAGGTGCATTGCAATGTAACGGTCTGTGTGCTCAATCTGCTCATAAATCTGCCGTGCTTTGTGTCACATTGCGAGCTTTGTCCATCTGCTATTTTTAAACCTTTTTTTAGGGAAAAAAACTTGACTGATTTAGAAGGCATTTGTGGAATTGTCCTCAAGTCTTAATGCGTTAGGGGACAGCAGTGGCACTGTGGCTCAGAAGGTACAGCAGCTGCCTGGGAATGGGAAGCTTCTCGGCTGCTCCAGGCCATGTCCAAGAGAAGACATAGCCCTGTTTGAAAAGATGTGGTGTTAGAGACCCCTTAAGAGAAGATCTTAGTTGTTCGAAAAATATTTTGGAGGTAATGCCTGATTTTACACTTTTTTTGTTAAGTAGCCGATCTACAAGCTCACAATTCGCCGACGCTTTGTGAGCTTAGTTTTAGTCATGATGGCTTAGTTTTCTTTTGTTCGTTTTTTTCGTTTTTCGTCAACCAACATGTTGACTCTGCACACTTTGCAAGACTTATAAATCCTCACCACAGCAAGCTCCTACATGTCACACATGACGTCTAGAGAGACCATGTATAGCTGTCTTTTCACTGTATACCTGCTATAGAGGGGGATAGGCATGGATAAACAGATATCCTGAGGGCTCAAACATTGTGATTGAGTGAGCAGGCAACAGAAATATCACAAACTACATTAAAGTGCTTCTACATTGGATCCATTTCGGAACGCTGTTCTCCTTTCCTGAAGAGTAACGGTTTGGGGCATACAGGGTATGCACCTGACAGCGGCACTATGTCTGCTGTCTTCACAAGGAACGCCTGAGCTCTCTGTTCCTGTCAGACAAGATTGACATGTTTCTCCTGCTGAGACGAAAAACACTGGGCTGGAGAGAGACTGCAGGCAGGAAAGCAATACAAAACATACACTATAGAGGGGACAATAATGTCATATACTTGTTTCAGATTAGTGTCAGTGCGTGAAGCTGTGTGTTGTGGTTGAACTGTCTGTCTGGCCATGAGGGAGTTGCCCCTCTCTCTCTCTCTCTCTCTCTCTCTCTCTCTCTCTCTCTTTCTCTCTGTCTGAAACACTATCTGTCTGTCTGTATGCAATGTCGACGCTGTCTGTATAGGCATATCCAATGAAATGGACAAATGGTCACCCCGAGGGTTCAAACTCTATGATTGAGCGAGCAATCGAGCATGCAACAGAAACTCCACGAATTCCGAAAGAAAGAGAAAAATAATGTTTTTTTATTTCTGCAATAGCAGCCATGTTGCCGTTAGACTGCTGTCTTTACAATGAGCACCTGAGACTGACATGCTTGTCCAGTTGAGACGAAAGCCACTAGGCTGGAGAGAGACAGCCTGGAGAATCGTGTATATTGTTTTTAATACAGCACTGTGTCACGTGTGAGGAGCGAACAGAATGTGCACAGACAATCGGCACAGGTTTGAGTATAATCAGTTTAATGAACAAGACAATCAGTGGTCATATGTACAGAAAGGCCAGTCCATAAAAAGGCAACAAAGATCCCAAATGATTGGTACAAGATCATCATCAAACACGCAGACAGAATCAGAAGCAATCTTTATTGTCACATCACATTACACGTAAGCTGGGTGAAATTCTTAGCTGTGCAGGCTCATCATTGCCGTTAAAAAGATATAGAGGAGAGCATAAAGTGCATAATATATGACTAATCTGCATGATACAATTGTGAGATGTGAGTGCATAATAAATGAATAGGTCATTAATGTATGTGTAATATAAATATAAAAAGGAGTCTATTAAAACTCAGTTCGGTCTGTGCAGTGTCACCAGACTTGGTTCTTGTTCAACAGTCTAGTTGCTGAAGTAAAAACTGTTCAAGACGGGGACGTGCACACATAGACATCAAAGGGGGCTTCAGCCTAGCCTGGGTAAATTCCTCCCCCCTGGCCTTGCCAGATTTGCATTCTGACTGGCAGAATTAAATGTTGTCCAGCAGGGGGAGTGGGTTTACCCAGGCTAGCTTCAGCCCCCAGCTGCCCTTTTACCCGTCTGTAAAACAACTGCCTTTTCCAGACCACGAATGCAGCATTTACTACGGTGAAAGAAATTCAAATGTCACTCCTTTCCATGCCATGCTGGATGCAGCATTCAGGAGAATTCTGAATCTCCTGAACTTGAACACAGTATTTTGCGTTGAACAAATTTGTTTAGAAATCCAATGTCGTACACCGCATCTCCACTAGCTAAAGAGTGCTGGGTTGCGCCCCGAAAATAGCTGATCTACAAGCTCTCAACGCATCGCAACCTTCCTCTTCTATCCTGATTTGAACCGAACCGGGTTTCCTGTGCAAGTGCTGACATTTTTACCATTTAGCTAATAGAGCCTATACCTGCTTGCTCGTCGGATAATTCTAATCTTGATCATCGGGCTTTACAATCTAAATGTAGAGTGTATGATGAGTGTCTACCATACAGATTGGACAAAATTACATTTATTATTCATGAATTATTTTTTACATAGTGCACAAAGAATTACTCACACTAAACATAACATTTATAGGGGCATGGTTTGGAGACGAATAACAATTACACCCACAGTTGGATGGAACATGAGCCTACACGTATAGCTAAAACAGTAAGCTATCAAGGTCAGTAGTAAGTCACTGCTACATTGTCATCTTGAATGAACCTTGCCCCAACGCCTTTTTGGCAGAAAAGAGGCACCAGTAACCAAATGAAAAAGGAAGGAGTGGGCCTTCCAACTAAGCTTGCTTGGGAATAGTTATGGGAAACAGAGAGACATGAAAGACAGTGAGGCAAAGCGAGAGAGGCTGTAACCAACATAACATCAAAGTGTATTGCTCACAGAGGTGATGTTTTGGTCTTGCCAGAGGAAGGCTCTCATAGAGCACAAAAAAAAGTGCGAAATGCAAAATTTTGAAAATTATTATGACACACAGGACTCCAAGCTGCGCTCTCATTATCACCAAATATGACAGAATGGTTTTGAAGGGATATTTCAGCATTCATATTCACAACAGTGCAATATTTAAGGCTTTGGAACTCATGAATCTAATCAAAGCAAAGAACGTATTAAACATTATTTATGTCAGTCATCTGCATGGTGAAGCTTGATTTGGTGGTGTAAAAAGTGTCTGTCCACTGATAATGATTCAGTGTTTCATATCTCTGTCTCTGATTATTACTTTTTCATGTCAAGGACCCCAACATTATATGTATTCGGCCACCGACGCCCATCTGAAAAGGTTTTGTACCAGGCAGGGACCCCCCAGAAGTAAAGATTTTGGGTTCAAAACCTTTGCTGTGAAAGAATATATTCAAATTGTGCCACAGCTAAAATGTCAAATAAAGTGGTTAAAAGCTACGGTGACACAGATGCATTCCAGGTCTTAACCTGGAATGCATCTGTTCTGTCTGTAGCTACAAACACAAAGATGCTGAGGCTGCAGCAGAAGGTGAGTTCGCTGAGCTTCTAAATTCCTTTGATCCATGTAGTGTGACTGCTCGCTAGACAAAATGGATTCTGCCCTAAACAAAAAAAGGAAATATATGGTGGCACCGCCGCACCACTCGAGGTTAAAAGATACAAAATAACAACACACATCAAAACATTCACGTGAAAAAGTATTGCCACAGACGGTTCTCAAATTTCCGGACCCCTTCCTCTCAACTCTTGAAACCAACTGGACTCGTAAAAGCCTATTCATACCCCAGTTTTCGGTGATAAGGTGACCTAACTACTGAAACAGTGGTTAGTAAAAACAAGAGAGTTGTGTTTGGGTTAGAGGTGAGTCGCTTACCACCGCGGCGTGACGTCATATTGTAGTTTTCGGTGGTCACCTCATCACCTGTGAATGTCTTAAGGGTCCTTTTGGTCCATTTGGTTCCATGGCTACGCTCTCGTTTGGAACCCATCAAGGTACCCTGGGGGTCCTTAAACCTAGCTTTAAGAACCATTGCCATATTATTTAAGAGGAATACACACTTGGCCCTATCTTGGCCTTTACCCCTTCCTTATCCCTAAACTTTCTTATAGACACGTTGTGAGCTTGTAGATCAGCTATTTGAACTATTCTAATGTGTTTTAAAATATATATAGCCAACTGTCTGTACTGGGGGAAGGGCCTTTTCTAATATCATATCAACGTCATGAGTCCTCGTCTGAAGACAAAGTCATAGTCTTTTTAGTCTAAGAAGATATGTAGGGAAAAAAATGTGTCAGATCGCACCGTATCGTATCGAATCGCATAGAATCGCCTCAAATTCCACAAAATCGAAATCGCATCGAATTCCACCGAATCGAATCGAATTCGAATCGTTCTGTGTATAAATGTATCGTCTCTGAATCGCATCGTAGCCCATGCATATCGATACGTATCGAATCGTCTTGTAAAGGAGAGATGCACACCCCTAATATATATATATATATGTCTGTCTGTGTCTGTCTGTCTCAGTGTTTATCTCTGCTCTCCTTTCTCAATCATGTATAAGTCTTCACGTACACGCACGCACGCACGCATGCACACACAAACACACACATACATACATGCAGACACATTTTCTGTTCTCTCACACCTACTTTATTTTTCTATCTTGAGAATTCTTCACAGCCCTCCCTTCTCTCTCTCTTTCTCCCTTCATCTTCCTCTCTTTCCTCTGCTTCTCTCAATCTCTGCTAGAGGTGTCTGATATGTATTTAACAGCAGCATGATCTGACATCCCCCGCACAAACAAACGCACACATACACACACGAAAGCTGAGACACCTATCTGCAGACACGCACACACGCAAACACACACACACACACACACACACACACACACACACACACACACACACACACACACACACACACACACACACACACACACACACACACACACACAGAGAGAGAGAGAGAGACGCATCTTTCCAGCCTGCCAGTGGTGTATCCTAGCAACCCAACTTTACTAGTAGTAGTAACATGAGGCTGGCAGGCTGACACACAAGCCTACCCTCCTAGGTAGAGAGCATGAATATTCCTCATGGTGAATGCCTCCCAGTGCCCTCAGGTGACGGGCTCAGGGCACGTCACCGTGGTTTTCTGACTACCGCTAATCATTTTTTACAGTTGCAGGCTAAACAGAACACCGGGCAGGCCCCAGGAGAAACACAACATTATTTCTGGGAACCCGGAGCCAGACTCCTGGCATCCTCCGCCTGCGAGCAGAGGTGGAAAAAGTGTCGACTTCTCAACTGCACCGGTCATATTGTCAATGTGCTGTGTGGTCCTTTATCCTTCCTTCCCACAGGCTCCTTCCTTCCTTACAAGAGTGAAGGGGTCGAGTCAACCGATTCAGAGTCAGCTCTTATGCATTCCTTTGAGCAGAACACACTGTAGTGTAGATCGATAGATAGATGCAGCAGTGTCGCTCTTTCCTTCCTTCTGTCTCCTTGTTCTTCATAGTTTCTGTCGCTGTATTGCCTCAAGAGTATCTCTGCTCTTCCCTCGCCATATGGGTTCACTCTGAGTGTCATCACTCACCTTCCTGTAGTGTCCCTGGATCACCTTCCTTTCTCCACCCACGTACATTACATTACAGGCTGTCTTATGTTTTATGTTTTTATTTTTTAAGCTTTGGCAGATACAGGCTTTGAGAACAATATTCACTGATCTGCAGCTACTCAGTATTTAGCCAGAAGCATTTCCTTTGTATGAATCGTCCGACTGGACGGACGGATGGACGGACAGAATGACTGACATTACCTGTTGATAGACTATATCCATTGCAGACAACAATTGCAGATTATTTTAGAATAGTTTCAGACCCATTGCAGATTCTTTCAGAGACCCATTGCAGAGAACACCATCCCCTACCAGCTTCCCAACTGCGAAGGAATTGTGTTCATTGGAGCCAAAGTGAAGGCACTGCAAAGGGATCAAACCAGTGGGCAGGTACTTTACAACCTGTACAGACAGACTCATATATATATATATATATATATATATATATATAGTCAAATCAAATCATAAATATATTAAATATAACAGTCTATCAATACCCATGCCATATTTGGAAGAGCGGTGCGCTTTTAAAAGTTGAAAACAGGTTTTTTGTTTCCAGAAACGTACATATGACGTTTTTGATCATCTGATCAATCACGATAAATCGTGTCTTCCGTCTTGAGATATCTGGCCCAACCCTCTGCAACAGGTCTTTATATATTTCCCCTGCCTTAGCCCGAAGCAAACTTTAAAACAAGCTTTGTCCAGAGTCCAAACAAGGTTTTGATGATATGCCCCCTAGTGTAAACCTGTTGGGGGTGGAGGGTGACGCTTCGTTCGTTTTCAGCAGAGGCTGATTTAGGCTCCTCTTTTTCTTTATAGCAGCCAGAACACAAGGGACACTTTCCACAGCCAGGCCACCAGGCTGCTGAGTGCTGAATAGGCGTTGGGCCATGTCACCATGTCAGGCTCCCACTATCACGTGAATATATGACTGTAGATAGATACACTTCCATTCCCATTTTTTGTGTGATATCTATCTGCTGCTGTTTGATACAGTACGTCTCTTGTGCACGTCTTGTTGATATTATAGTTTTCATATTTTATATTACCATTATAACTGTCACGGGGCAACCCATGCCCTATAGACACTAGAAGACTCCACAATGTAAAACTGAACATTCCAAACGCACACTGCACAGCTGCTTCCATTAATTGACTGTCATCAAGCTCCTTGGAGGTGTGCCTATGTGTATACTCTTATCTGTGTTGCCTATAATTCTATTATAATTGATTTGTGACTTATTTGATGCCTTGGAAAACATTCAGAGTCTATTAAGGAAATGTGTAATTGTATAGTTAGTCTAACTAATGGGTCATGGTTTACCTTGTTTGAGTAGATTGTTCAATTACTAATCATTGTGGGTGGGTCACCTGGTGGTATATAAGGGAGGCTGGAAATGTTGAGGGGAAAATTGCTCAGTTGGTTTGAGACAGCAAAGAGACAACACCAAGGGAGAGCTGCCAGGGTCTTCAGGGAAGGCATAGCCTGTTTTCAGTTTCTTTAGTTCAGTCAGACAACTCACGAATAGATTTACCAATATTTATTATAGAATGAGTAACAATTGTGCATATGATATTTGACTTGACGTTCGGCTCTGCTGGATTTCTCCCTGCTCGGCACGATTAAGCCCCAACACCAAACATTAAGAGCAGGGAGATAGATATACAATAAACCCCCCCATGGGGAGCATAAATAGCTCACCGGTGGTGGTGGGAGAAAACATCACATACAACCGGGAACCATGTGCAGAGGAAGGCAGGAAGAGCATGCAGTCTAGTGAGCTTAAGTAGCCCGCCAAATTGGTCAGCTGACTGCCGCATCGGCGAATGACGTGTGGGACTTATACGCCCACATAGTAATGCAGCATGTGTATTGAGTATAGTATGCGCCTTTGAGCATGGCATGAACACCCTCGAGTTTGTCTGAATGAACTTTGTTGTTTTTGTCTTTGTTTAGTTATCAAGTGTTTATTTCTTACTTTCGGTTTTTTAAAGTGTATTTTGTCTTTGTCTTGTATTTTTGCAGTATTATATGTTTTGCCTCAGACCTGGACTGTGACAATCCGATATATGGGCGCCGCGGCAACTGTCACATGTGGTGGCAGCGGAAAAAGAAGAAAGGACAGTCCAGAATGCCTACAAATCGGCATCACCAGCAGTAGCAAGCCATACTCTTGGAGGAAGTAAGTAAGTAAAGTTTATTTATAGAGCACCTTTCACAGACAATTACAGTCACAAAGTGCTTTAACAACAATACAATTAAAACAAGTCAATTGTCAATAAAACAAGTCAAGAACTAAATCACTAATAAAGTAAGACAAAATATAGTTAAAAATAAAGCAATCAACATTTAACATTTAACCAGGAACATTTATGGAAAGGCCTGTTTAAAAAGGTGAGTTTTCAACTGTCCACAGAATCCACAGTTCTTAGGTGGAGTGGGAGCTCATTCCATAGCCTATAGGGCAAAACCTGCAAAGGCTCGATCACCTTTAGTTGCTAGTTTTGTCTGAGGAACAACAAACAAAGCCTGAGATGTGGATCTCAGTGACCTTCTGGCCTGGGTAGGAAGAGGGTGCCACACTACATTATTGGACTTTGTCTATTCTTGGAGCCTTGACCGCTCGGCAACTGTTACAATAACCGTCATTCATTCACGTTGCACTAAACGGAGTAGAGTGCGAGTGCACTTGTGGGAGGATGGGATTATTGGGCCGTGCTTTGATGAGGAGAACAGAAAGGCATCATATACAGTTGCTGGATGTGAATTATTGAGCAACGTACTTCTCAAGGAGACTCTTAAGATACCGCTTAGACTTTGTGGTGGAGCATGACGCGTGCACACACACACACACACACACACACACACACACACACACACTTAGCCTTGCATGTGTACACTCACTGTCCCTTCCTCCGCCTGTCTCTCGACAAAAGGCATATTGAATACTGATCATTGTGCCTGAACCACTGTCTTAACACAGTGGTTCTGAAACAGTTCCATGTCAAGGCCTCCAAATTGACATATGAAATCTCTGTTTTTAGAGACCCTATAAGAGAAGATATGTGTAAATCTTTTATTTTATCTACAAGCTCACAACCCCACTGAGCATTTTTTGGTCTAAAAGACGTCTAAATATTCGTCTAAAGGGCCGTCTAAAAATGGGATAAACACTGTCTTAACACACTCATGTTTAGAACCAGTGAATAAGTGGACAGCCATAGGTGAATGGATAGTGGCTGCCTGGTGAGCAGGTCACAGGTTGAAGACCCTGGCAGTGTCTGGGTGTAAGCTGAATAGTAATACCAACCTTGAAATACCATACCACCATCACACACATGAAGACAGATAATTCATCTTTATTTGGGTAAAGAATACATCTTGACAGTACAAAAAGAAAGATGCCGAAAACGTAGAGGCATAATTACTAAAAAACAGTCCGATTCAAGTATGAAAACAGTCGGTTTTTAAATGCATAAGCTATCATTATTATAGTATTATAATAATTATTATTGGAAGAAGTACTAGAAGAAAGTTGAACCTGGTGGAGCCGGCTTCCTTCCAGCCTTTTGCGTTATTTATTTACATTCCCACTAGCTGGAAACCAACTGAGAAATGCAACTCTCAGAGATTTTCAATGAGAATTGACAACATGCCCTCACTATAAAGCAGTTGCATACTGTAAACATCTTTCAGTGCTGATGAAAGCCTTGCAAACTTTTTTTTATTGTGTTTCCCGTTTCCCCACCCACACCACATTGTACGTACAGTAAGTGACACTATCTTCATATTATTACTAATACTTTAGTTGTTGTTGGGGTATTTGCCACAGTAGGCTACATGTCCACATAATTATTATGTGTAGTGTTTCCTCTGTATTTACCCATCTTAACTAATAGGAGCTGTGGCTGCCATTAATACAGACCCCAGTGAGAGGTTATGGGATATAGTCATTCTCAAGGACACGTTGACAAATTGAGTGGGTGAGCCGTGGGGAGAAGTGGCGACATTCTGACTACCAGACTCTCTTCCCAGTACCCACTCAGCTAAAGCCACCATGGCTTTTTTTCTCTTGAGATTGGCCAATTAAAAACATTGGAGAACCCTCTGCGTTTAGCCGTACCCCTCAAACAACGAATTCACCAGACCTTAACCTAGCATTGCAAGACTAAAAAAGGTTCCCCAGGAAATTGTCAGTGATCAAACGCGATCAGTCTGGCAATGCCAGACAGTTGGATGATTCGAGTACAAAGGACCCCAATGGAAACAAGCCTTAGGCTTTCTTGGGTTTAAATCCTCTTAGCAGACCTTTGAACTGTACTATCCTGTTCTCTTTTTTTGTTAATAAAGTATTCAATCAAGTATTCAATCAATTCAGACTCAGAGGACCCAAAAGCAGTAGCCTATGACCAAAAGGCGGGATTCACAGTTCAAGAGGTTTATTTAAGTAACTTAAACTTCCCATAAAATGGGGCAGGCTAAAGCAAGAAGTGGAATAATACAAAATGGCTTGTGTGAAACACCATACAGAACACACTGAGGCCCTGTACACATTATTAACGAAATCGCTCCCTCTGTTCCCGGGGGAAAGGGGGCGCAGAGCAGCTCACAATTCATTTTCAATGGCAGTCACTCTGCTCCATGGGGGGGAGGAGGGCAGAACACAGCCGTGGAGCAGAGCTGCTCTGTGAAACCCATGCGGGGACACCCATTGAAAATGAATTGCGAGCTGCTCTGCGAGTTCTGTGAATGTGCGAGTTCTGTTCCCCAGACCTTGCATTTCTTTTGGTACCATCATGTGGTATTATGGTCAGTAGAACAACTGCATTTTATTCCTTTTCTTCACATCAGTTTACATCATCCCCCGAAGTCCTTGTCTTTCTATTTATTTGATATGTTTTATACTTTTTTCAAGGTACCTAAATTAAGAATTTGGTCTCTCACCTTGGGACATTGCTATAAACCATCCCATCAGTATACCGTGTAAGCCCCCGGGAGGACCCAGGGGCCATGAAACATGAACAACTTTATGAGGCACAGATGATGGGCTCTATTGCCTACAGCTGTGAGAGGAACCAGGGATGAAATTAATGTGCGTAACACAGTGGCCAATTGCCTTTTGGTTATAAATTTGACCTCATGTGTATTGGACCGTGTTATTTTGTAAGATGTTGATTTCTAACCTGGACCAAAGACACTAAAGCAAGGTCCTGTGCACTTCTTGCAGACTAAAGTTTAAACAGGTAAGTCTATTCTCACTTATATAGGCAAATTCTGGATTGAGATTTTTTTTGCAGTAATTTTGTAATCAGCCTCTGTTAACCACACAATGTTTATTCTTTTGTAAAAATGCTCAAAGTTTAATGTACTGTAATGTCTCATTTGAGACTGATACTTTCCCATTTATGTGGCTCTGAGAAGTGGGGGGGGGGTATATTTTATACACTTATTTATACTCTTATTAATTGAAAATAGTTGCTCGGCTTGTGCATGCGTGTGTGTGTGTGTGTGTGAGAGAGAGAGAGTTGTGTGTATGCGTGCGTGTGAAAAGGGTGCGTGTGTGTTGTGCATCTACATGTGTGTCAGATGTATCCGCAAAAACACAGGGAAAATGTAGCACAGTAGCCTTGCCTGACGTCAAGAACCCTAATGTCTATTGACATTCACCTGGATTCACCTTTCTTTGAGCGGTAGATAGTTTGTTTTCCCATGCAGGATACCAGGTTTTCAACCGTGATTACGTTAATGTGACATGGATATATATGGTGTCCTAATGGAGGGATGCCAAACGGGTAAATGGAGCATATTATACTGTAGAATGTAGATTATACCCTGTCCAGAAGCCTACTCCAGTGGTTCTTAAACCACTGGGGGAAAATAACGAAAGATTAAGTAGGTTGGCACTTGAAACTGTAGTCACCCTATATATTATGATCAACCAAAATGTGCATACAGTATACTGCTGATGGTACTACTGCTGCTATTGTATTAAAGAAATACAAGGAAACAGTTGTTTTGCTGATAGTGTATATAAATACGAGATAGCTAAAACATTTGTTATGTTGATTCGACTACTGTGACTACTGATGCTTTTGTATAAAGTACTGTTATAGCTGCTGTAATGTTTCTGTAGAAACTGGCCTTACCTTAATGCACATTTATTTTCCCTATGCCTTATTGTACAGTGTGTACACTATATTTCCCCCCCTCTTGCCATTACTATGTTATATGTTGATGTGGATACTTGTTGAAGGCTTTTTCTTATTAACTTTTGAGGACCTCGCATATTTGCTTCTTGTACCTGTAGGAGTAGTGACAAAATAGCTATTCATGCTTGATTTTTTATTCGTTGCTGCCTTGCTGGGGACAGCAAGGCAGCTTTAAAAGGAGTAAAGAGATAGTTCACGCCCCAAATAACCATTTTCCTACGGATTTCTCACCCCATGGAGACTTGAATTCATGCATACAGAGTACAGCTCCCTATACTCCCTATGGAGACACAAAGGAGACTCTTTGTGTCTCCATAGGGAACCAGTGTTTGTCATCAAATTATTTGGCTTGGGAATGTGACAAAAACAGTGCCCATACCCTATAGGTGGTTGGCAAAAGGGCCTTTCTGTGTGGAGTCTGTGTTTGCATGTTCTCGGACCCGTGTCCCCCTAGGGTAGGTATACCCTCACAAAAAACAGTAATCTATACAGTATGTGAAAAGAAGCGGCTTGGACTCCTCATGCATTGAAAAAAGCATGAGGTCAGTCCGTTGCTCTCCCCAGGTTGGCAGAAGGAAGTGTAGCGCCCAGGATTACATGACACTGGGTGAAAAAAAAATGGGTTAGAAAAATCGTGGGATAAACATTTTGAAGGGTACAAAAAGGAATGCGACGAAAACAAAAACATTCATGAATTCAAGAAATCCATAGAAAAAGTATAACGATCCCTTTAACCCATTTTGGGCGGGAACCCCTTTTGGTGTTAGCATTATGTTATGCTTTAGCTATTGAAAAATAGCAGATCTACAAGCTCATAGCGCGCCACTGAGTGGTGCTCTACGAGCTTGTATAGGTCTGCTATTTTTGAAAAATCGAAGAACCACTGACATAGAAACATAGCTTTTTAGAAAACTGTCAGGTTGTAGAAGACATTTTTTTTAATCTGATCTCAGATCAAAAGGATCCCTGGAGGTCCCTGGACCCCACATTGAGAAGCACTCAGTGGTTCACTGACTGTAGCCTACATATCCTCATAGCTACAGTAGACCAGTGGGGATTCCTCGCTTTGATCTCCCACACAGTGGACTGGACTTCAAATCCAGGTGGTATAACATAATATAAGCCTGTTGATGGACATAGTTTTCAGTGCTTGCCTTCAGCCGAGGCAAAATTCACTTCCCCTTTGTTAAACTTGAACAAAATGGCCCACTTGGCACAGCTATACTATCGTAAGAAATAACACTGTAACAAGCAGAGCACAGCATGGAACTGATACCTGGGGGGACTAGTGGTGTTTCAGAATAAAGTGCATCATTCAGACTTGCATACAACATATGTAGCCTGGAAAACACACACATCTGCCATTGTAAAAGAAAAAGGCCTTGGCAGACTTGGTCTATAGCACCGCCCCTTTTGTGATTGGATTTCACACCCTCTGAAATAGTGAGAGACAAATCAGGAAGCAGTATAATTATGCAAATATGTTTATCACTAGAGGTTTTTTTTTGTTTTTATCCACCCCTAGAAATCTATGCAGTGATATTAGACTGGCCACGGCAGGCTAGTAACATGGTGGCAGATGGTGGATAAAAGTTATGTGGGGAAACCCAATAACGGAGTTAGGGTGCATGATACCGGTCAGGGTGGACCAGGGGGTAGAGTGGCCGGTAGAACTGCAAGAAAAGAAAAACTGCAGTTCAATCCATAAATCCCCCTGCGCATTTTGTGGTATACTAAAATAAGACTATTAATTCTGGGTCTATCCGTACTATCTTTCTGGTGGTTAATGGAACATGTTGAGCTATTGGCCACGATGTACTTGTCGTTAATATCCACAATATGTCTACAATGTTCATTCTGTGTGTCAGTGCTGACCCAGAAGGCCAGTTTAAGACCAGTCAATAGACATGGCATGGCTAGGTACTTGCTCATGCACAGTTATAAGAAGAAATAGCTACTTGTGTCTTGTAGTGATGTGGTTTCTATGTGAATCTAAATGCTCATCCGTAGCTACTACTGCCATCCATTGGTGGACATTAGTGTTGCAGTAGACACCCCAGAGAGAGAGAGAGAGAGAGACTTGTCTGTAGGCCTACTGGATTCAATAATAAAAAGTATGCATGAGTGTATTAAGACAGCAGTTGTGAGCTTGTAGATCTGTTATTTTTTAATAAGAAAATAAATTAACACCTTAAAGGGTCTCTGTCTACAAAACATTTTCAGGTGGCGGTCCGCAGCCAAATACATATGGGGGGTCGTTGACATGAAAACCTTTGAGACGGCATGCACACTGACAGAGGATCTATCAGTAAACAGAGAAAGAGGCAGTGAGTGTACAGAACAGACACATTCAAGGCTGTGTGTGTGTGTGTGTGTGTGTGTGTGTGTGTGTGTGTGTGTGTGTGTGTGTGTGTGTGTGTGTGTGTGTGTGTGTGTGTGTGATCCGTCTCGGACAATTAAATGAATTTACAAGGTACAGGCAAAACGATGTCAATACATCTTCGTCAGGTTAGCTGTGTGTGTGGCACGCACGCACGCTCTCACGCACGCATGCACGCACACTCTCTCTCACACACACACAGTCACGCACACATGTGCGACTGCGTGCGCACGTGCATGTGTGTGCACGTAATGCTCCACCACAATTAGCGTTAGTCACCTTGAGAAGTGAATACAGAGACACACTGTGGTACGGAAAATGGAATGCTATCTATCACGAAAAAGATACATTGGCTGAATACCTGAGCACAGAAAATGACAAAACTTAGGAAAGCCTTGACTTACAGACTCCGTGAACACAGTCTTGCAATAGAGAAAGGCCTCCACAGACGGATCCCCGCTCCCAAGGGAAGACACACTAGTATACAAGCTGCCACTGCACATAAAATATGGTGGAAACAGATCTGCACTTTTTAACGACCTGCCCACTATACCAAGACATCAGAGACAAATACTTCCCAGCCCACAGATTACAGTATTACACACACCCAAAGTGAGTTTGAAACTAACTAACGATAAAAACTCTCCCTATTGGGAGAAATACAACAATGTGCAAAATCAGTAGTGAAATGCTGCAATAAAAGGTTAGCCAATTGAATACAACCACCCTACTACTACTACTATCTGTACCGCTAGACCTACTGCACACACAGAGCTGCTACCTTTAAAGCAGGGATGGATTAACCCCTCATCTTTTTTACCTAAATTTAACTAAATCAACAGCCACTGAAGGGCCTCAAACCAAGTACCGCGTGGTCCAATTTCCCCAAAGGGCGCCTGCATGAGAGCCAAGGGTCCCTGGGCCACGGCCCCATTGGCCCAATGGCTAATTTGGCCCTGCTTAGAGGTGCCTAACCACTCCAATTGTCCATGACTGACCACGTGTGTACGTCTTTCTGTATGTTTGTAGCACGACCCATTGACCCCTGCAGCTGATTGGGGTCGCATTAGGGTCTCACACACACACACACACACACACACACACAGAGGCCAGGAAGTAGGGGTCATTGCAACCCCTGACTCCAAGGCACTGCTCACTTCACATTATGCCTGGTGTGATTTTTTTTGTATACTATTATATAGTCTTGGGGAAAATGTTGATATTTGTCCCAAAGTGACTGCCAGGGAATGCTGCTATTTGTTACAAAAAGGCTTTGGGCTATACCCTGACTGTATAACAACACTTGCTTTGGCCGTATGTTTTCTCATGCCAATAAAGCTTATTTGAATTTAAATTTAATTAGTACGTCACTCAATAATTCACATCCAACATCCTTCCTATCTGTATATGATGCCAGGGCTTGACATTAAGGCTTGTCCGGTTGTCCGGGACAAGTAATAAATCTTTCTGGACAAGTGCATTCACATTTTACTTGTCCGTTGGACAAGTGACTCTTTTTCTGTGATGCAGCCAACAATATTGTCTGGCATTATTGTCTGGCATTCCTAATAATCACCTTTCCAATATCGTCTAGCCCTAGAATGTCAATGACAATTATAAGACTGCAGCATAAGAAACACCCCTCTCCTGCATAGCACTTGGCCCCTTCCTCATCAAGGGAAATGCCACCAGTGGTGCAGGTGAGACAATTGGCAATCAGTGATCATTTAAATTCCAACACACAATTCCATGTGTCTTTGTACAGTATATAGGGCACGGAGTACCCCCCGTGGCCACAAGGCGGCACCATACGGGTTGCACAAGTGCCTCAAAACGTTAATTGGATGCCCCTTTTGTTCTCCTCATGGTCCAAGTATCCCATCCTGCCGCAAGTATACACTCAACTCACCTCAACTCAGTATCTTCAAAGTCAAAAAGTAAATCAAACACAAATAAATAAGAAATACAGGGTAATGGTGGGTAAAGTATAAATAAAATAAACGCCATCATTATTATCACCATCGAAAGTATTCCAACAAGCCCATTGTTTTGGTTCTTTGTTCGTAATTAATTCAAAAATAATAAACACGGTAGGCCTATGCATATATTTATTTCAATAGGCATACACTTTTTTTCTCGATGGGAGAGTTATACAGGAAATTAGTTATACCTAGCATATCCTTTTGATTGATTGATTGAAATATTTATTATCAGTTTGCAGAATTACAGTACATTTCAAGCACAACACAAAGACTGTTAACTGTGAGTGGACGACCCAATAAAGCATTACTTTTGTTTACAAGAGGGTCCACCTAGTCAATTCATCAAAACATTTAGAAACGTACAAATAGACAGACAGTTATTTGATATGTTAATAATTTTAAAGGAAATCATGAGGTTATTTTATTTACAAAATCAGGAATTCATTTCTATCACATTCTGTTCAATTCGGTTGCCAGGTTGGTGTGAAAGAGTAAATGGAAACATCTATTATCCACATCGAGTGAAATCAGTTTAATTTAAAGTGGAGCTTTCAATTAATGGTATTAGAATAGTTGTGTTTAAACCTCACATGTTTGTTGGAGGTTTGTCACATTTTCGTTTACTAAACTGCTGCATAATCTGGATATAGGCTACTGTCTGCCGGAGCAAGTGCATTATGATATGGGGTGATAATGACATACCGACCTGGCAACCCGTCAGTATTGAGTCAGTGCAGAGTGCAAACAGGCGCGTCGAGGAAACAAAGGAGGGATAAAGTATGTACATTCATTCACGTTTCATTTACTATATTCATTTGTGTATTTGCATCTGCTTGTCGTCTCACCGCGCCGATTCTATACTGTGTCAGAATAACTGTGTTTGCCTTCAGGTAGTTCAAAGCGAGGTTAACATCGACCAGCTAACGCTGCTCGTGCATGTAGCCAGCTAGCCTAGCAGTAGCTACTCTTACCTTTGGCACAAATAAACCTCCATTTAACGCTACATGTATTATGTCGATGGACTACGTCGTCGAAATGACACTTCCGTTACTTGTCTTTTGGGAATTTGGGTTCATTTGAATGCATTCCTCTTAAAAAAAAGAGATGGGAGTTCAACGACTGCGTTAGTCCCTTTTGTTTTAGCCACCATTGGCTAGTAGGCCATGCTCGAGGATACACACTCAATTCATTCATTTACACACACAGTAGAATGAGACATTTAACGAATCTCCCTGGCAGTGTATAAAGGGAACAAATGGACCTGTATGTTTCCATTTGGTTCCCATGTATGCTGTCAAGACACAGTGGATGTGTTAAACTTTAGAGGACGTTTTGTATATTGTTGTCTTTATTAGCCCCAATATGTTCCCTCGGTGAGGGGACATATTTGGAGCTAGTCTTTTATTAGCCCCTCTCGGAACCCTCCGAAAGCTTGTATGAGTAATCAAAGTGTCAGAAACTTTACTACATTTGGGTTCTGCTTGTGGGGCTAGTCTTTTATATGTATCGATGAACTGAATACACAGGACCACAATGGAAATAAGTCATTTTAAAAGTCCCACAAAAGGCTTTTTGTGTTATAATTTGAGCACCTTTTGTATAATTCGTACCACTGTACCTCAATCAATCAATAGTTACAAATTATTGTCTATTTGTAATTACCGAAGTGATTACAGTGGTAATCAGTATCACTGAGGGTTATCTTTTTCTGTGTCCGATTGTTTTAACCTTTTTATTATTGTTATTACAGAGTACTGTGATGGAAATAGCTTAAACTAGCCTACATACAGTCCATCTTCCAAGATGTCAAGTAAGTATAAGTAAACGTGCAAATGCTATTTAAGAGAAGCATCCTAAAGTGTTGCAAATATGAAAAAGGCTGAGACATTTTCATTTTACAAATCATCTAGTCCTTTTTTAGTAGCTGTGTTTCATATGAGGAAATATTAATGTTGAATACTTGAACTCATCAACTTGATTGTCAACCTATTCTCTACCTACTGTGTGAACTTTACTTTACTTCCCAAACCTTTTGGCCATGCACCCCCTGTTACCTCCTGACCTATCTGACGCACCCCCCACATGTAAATTAATATTTACATGTGCATAGCATAAGCTATATATATTTCCTATATATATGCACATATATGAACCTGAAAATGGCATATATATGCAGCATAGGCTATATTCTGCATATACTTGCCATATATTGGCATAATACAGTATGTTCATATTATTTACATACCCTCTAGAGTCTAGAAGGTGCTCGTGCACCACAAGGGGTGGGAATCACTCATTTAGACTAAATGGAGATTGAGATCTGTATTTGTATAAGCCAAATGGGTAATACTACTACTACTGCTTGCATTGTGGAACTGCCTAAACCAGGCAGAAATAAGCAACCTTTGACAGTTGACTATGTATATATATGTGTGTGTGGTTCAACACTGCTCTATAAATAAGGTGGATTGGATAATTAAATATGTTTTGTTTTGTTCTCCTGCAGAACGACCATCCTATGCCCCTCCCCCTCCCCCTGCTCCCACAACAGTAAGTACACCACACTGCTTTTCAGGAATCATAGCACTTATCGGGGTATAATGGCTAAAAGCCACGGTTTCTATCTAATTTTCAGTCTTCTATAATCTGCATATAGTGAGCCACAAATCTCTTTCAGCCCCCCTCCCCACATCATCACCACCACCATGAGACTTTCACGTCTTTGTATTCCGTCATATTTCCTGTCATATCACCACTTCAAAACTGTTCCAGACATGGATGAAGTTAATTTACCCAGAGACTGAATAACTTTTTGTAGTTTGTTTGTGTACTTTGATTTGAAATATTTCCTTCTATAATGTTGGTAGGCTAGAAAACATGCTCGACGTGCTGTTGTAACATTTGACTTTCAACCTTGCAACCTTGCATTCAGCAGCAGGGCACAACACAATGAAAGATTGACGCGTAAATGTAATGCCGCAGCTGGCTCCAAACCTCGCCTTTCAAACCAAAAACCCTTGTTCATTTTCAGCTTTCTGCATGAGCCTGTCCTAGCTGCAATGTTCACTTTGTTGTGCACTCATCCAGAATGCCAGCCAGCCAGTCGCCTGCTTATTTTGCCTTGCATGATGACATGACATATACAAACCATTACAAACAAGCAAACTTAATTTTTCATGTTTATTTCTTGTTTATTTTTTTGTTTTCTTTTATTTACATGTTTATTCCTCTTCCCTCCTCTTGTTTGTGAGCCATTTCTCATTCGTGTTTTGTCTCATTTGTCTTCCATCAGCAAATGCCTTCCACCCCAGGGTTTGTGGGCTACAACCCTTACAGCCATCTGGCCTACAACAACCTCCGGCTGGGAGGGAGCTCCGCAGGTTCCAGCAGGGTAATGAATGGAAGGAGGGATGGAAAAAGCAGAGGGAGGGGAAAGAGGAAAAGGTGGTAGTGGGGCGTGGTTCTTAAAGACCCATTCCATTGGCTAAAAATGCAGTTGCTATCGTTGGCATATCACCGTATCAATTCTATCAAAAGTGTATTTCACACACTAAAAGAAATACACATTTTGTTAGCCATTTCTGCTATACTCTGAAGAGTGAAATTCACAACTGGGATTTGAGGTTGGGTTTGATTTAACAGCTTGATTGTCCGATCTTAACACTGGCTCACCTAATTCATTAAATGGTTGATTAAAGTTCAGCTTGTGGATTTTGTACAGAATCAAATTTGCTCCTCGCTGCTGGTTAGCTAGTCTGGAATGGACCTTTTTTAATTCTGTTAGAAGGAGCTAATAATACAGTGAATGACAAATGGGGTGATATGCAAGGAGAAGAGATGATGTGGGAATAGATGGCTCATGAATAATAGTTGGAAAGGTTAAAGCAGAGGTGGGTGATGAGCTGATAGGATGGTGTGAGGAGAGAGAGAGAATGATGAGGGGTTGATGGTAGTTAAATACCAGGAGGAAATGGAAAATGGGAAAAGAGTTTATAGAGTAAAGACATCAATATAGGCCACACTTCAAGAGCAGCAAAAGTAGTAGTCACAGTAATTTGACTCAATGATCAGGGCATATTTTTTTAATTGTCCGCAGCTGAAGCTGTGCCCCATGAACGTGTGTGGAAAAGGTCACCTTCAGCTTCCAGGTCAAAGTTTGCACAAAGTTTGAGGCTGAATATACCATAGATATAAAAACCTAGATACCTCTTTGGCCGCTGCAGTTCATAAGAGCGACCTGTATCGCAGGGAAGGCGGAAGTGCAGAAGGCACATGCCAAAGTGACTACTGGCCAATCACAGCGCGTCTTTTGTCTGGGACTTTTCAATTCAAAGGAGCTTTATTGGCATGAGAAAACAAACTATTACATTGACTGGTCTACCGAACGTCCCCTTCTGTGACGCACGTGGAAGCTTGTCTTCCCTGAAATGGCGCCTGAGATATAGACTCCCCAGAGCCGAGGCGTCTACCTTTCTATGTCTATGGATTATGGAATACACCACCCTGGTAGCTTTGTTGTGGCTTTCTGCTCCACTTCACCTCCATGCACAGTTTCATGTACATTTGCCATGGAAGATATTCCATGGAACATTTTGCAGTGAAATTAAAATGGTTCTATAATGGCATGTCATTTTCAAACAACCAATTATTCGTGCTTTGAAGTAATGCACTGCATCAATAAAATGTAAACATCCAGGGTTGTGTCCATACATAAGCAACCCAAAATATAATTGCCATTGGCTGGTGTTTATCACACATCATATTGTGTGTGTGGTGGGGGGGGGGGGGATATGGCTGCAACTTGCTTGAATGTTAAAATAATTTAGCAAGCAGTTAGTGTCATTTGGACTGTAAGCACTGCACAGCAGCATGTCAATAGTAGCTTTAGCAACACTGCATGGCCAGTTCTAACGTCAATGCTGCAACTTTTGACAGATGTTTTTCATCAGTCCCCCATGCACCTCCCTCCATCTCTCAATAAGCCACGGACCCTCTTCGTCTACCTGTCATCTTGTCTGTGACAAAACTGCTTTTCAGTCGAAAATGACATGAACGGTCTAATCAGGACCCCTGATCCGCATGGCCAAATTATTCAGTTGTTGGGTATATTTTGGTATTTGAGGTCAACAACAAATCAAATCCATATATCATTATCTAGCATGGTTTGGCCTTTACCAGTTTGACATCATAGCTGCTGTTGTGCCCTTAGCGTCTATGTTATATATTGTCTGAGCCAGCACCATCAAACCTGGAAGGTCTGGTCTTTGTTTTTGCCCATTCTAGTGTTTGTGTGACTGAAAATAGATCAAGCCATGCCATCGTTTAATGACTCAAATATCCCCTTCTGTTTCCATGAGACTTTATAGTTAATTATTTTTGAGTGATAATATTTGTATTTAATCAGTGATAGTTTTAGTTAATCAATGGAAATACTTGAATGCTACATAGCCTATCTGTACTATTTTTATGTTTTGTTTATAATTAACCATGATTTACTGTTTTCTTTCTCTCCCTTCATCACCCTCTTTCTTTCTATCCCTGCCCCATCCTCTGAATGTTTCTCCCCTGTTCTCCATTCCCCTCTCGCTATTCCTTCCATTCTCATCTTACCTTACTCAATGCTCTCTCTCTCTGTCTCTGTCTCTCTCTACAGAACTCCACGGGCGTCACTGTGCCAAAGCCCCCCAAACCTCCAGACAAGCCCCTGATGCCTTACATGCGGTACAGCCGGAAGGTAAGCAGGAAGGTAAGACACCCACCCACGGTGTCTGCTTTTACTGCTTGTCTCAGGTGGAGTTACTCCATCCAACCAACCAACCACCTACCCAACCTAGCTCCCAACTACCCCAGTACCCCAGCACCCCCTCAAACAAGTAATAGGTTTGTGGGGGTAGGCCCCCCCCCCCCCTTGTTAACCCCCCCTCCCCTCCCTCCACAAATGCAAATGCCCTTGGCCTCGGACCCCCAAGGTTTCACGGTTCCCTGTCTGTCTGTCCCTGAAGTGAAGGGTCATATAGGGTTTAGAGGTTGGGAGACAGCTGTCTCGCGACACCACCGCCGCCGTCCTCAACCGGAACACACCGTTCCTCCTTCTCTGTTCTCCTGTTGATCTCATCTTCCTCTCTGTTGTGATAGATAGTTTGAAGTGAATTCTTAGTGCCCCCCCCCCCCCCCCTCCCGTTCTTTTGCACTGCTGCCCTCTCCTTGTTCTCAGCCCACTCCCTTGTATTGTTTACCTCCTTTCGTGCTTCCTTCCTTTTACTGGTCTATAAATCTGACCATTTTCCCAGTTTTCCTCTTCTTTCTCCTGTAGTGTTCCCCAACTTAGATTTTCATTTGGTTGCAAGGCCTCTTGTATTGACCTGACCATGTGCTATTTTTGCGTGTGTGTACATCAGGTATGGGACCAAGTGAAGGCATCCAACCCAGACCTGAAGTTGTGGGAGATCGGAAAGATTATCGGAGGGATGTGGAGGGACCTGACGGACGAAGAGAAGCAGGACTACCTGAACGAATATGAGGCTGAGAAGGTGAGCTGCCGTTAAGGTCCTGACCAGAGACCAGGAATTGTTAACTAACACTTTCACAGGCCTGTCTTTATGAAGTTGGGAATGGGGCTCGGTACCGAATTCGATGCCTTTCATGGTATGGACTCAATCACGTCAGTACCACGATTCACATAAAAACGAACGGTTCCACGTTTCAATACTCTTGAGCCTTGGCCGGTTGCATCCGTTACAGTTTCACTACTGACATTTTAATGACTGCGTTAGTATACTCGTTAAGTTATGTGAAAATAGCCGACAACTTCGGAGGATTAAATGTTTATTTTGATCCGATCTACTCTCACACTAGCTGTACAAATTAAACTTAAACGGGGCCCTTTTCTGTATCGCATCAAGCAAGAGAAAGGTACATAGTCCATGTGTCTGTAGTAGTTTCCACCGTCTGGAAAAAGTTATTGATCTGTTGAAACAAACTTTTTTTTATACTTTTATTTATCTCATCCACCTCCCATAACTGATGCGTTTCCTTCCATTGTTCAGATTGAGTACAATGACAACCTGAAGGCCTACCACAACTCCCCAGCCTACCTGGCATATGTCAACGCCAAAAATCGTGCCGAGGCGGCAATGGAGGAGGAGAGCAGACAGAGACAGAGTCGTATGGACAAGGGAGAGCCCTACATGAGCATCCAGCCGGCTGAGGACCCTGATGGTACATATATGATGCTTCACTTTCTTCATGTCCACTAGTAGGCTGAGGACCCTGATGGTACATATATATATGATGCTTCACTTTCTTCATGTCCACTAGTAGGCTGAGGACCCTGATGGTACATATATGATGCTTCACTTTCTTCATGTCCACTAGTAGGCTGAGGACCCTGATGGTACATATATATATGATGCTTCACTTTCTTCATGTCCACTAGTAGGCTGAGGACCCTGATGGTACATATATATATGATGCTTCACTTTCTTCATGTCCACTAGTAGGCTGAGGACCCTGATGGTACATATATGATGCTTCACTTTCTTCATGTCCACTAGTAGGCTGAGGACCCTGATGGTACATATATGATGCTTCACTTTCTTCATGTCCACTAGTAGGCTGAGGACCCTGATGGTACATATATGATGCTTCACTTTCTTCATGTCCACTAGTAGGCTGAGGACCCTGATGGTACATATATATATGATGCTTCACTTTCTTCATGTCCACTAGTAGTTAACCAGCGGAGTGAGTTTCTCTCCATTTAATTCATATGCAGCAGTTTGTGAAAAATCACTTATGGCTCACTTGGCTCGTACACACTGCACAATATTTGCTCCAATTATGCTGCCGGGGACCATTTTTGGCGCTCGCTGACTAACCCCGATCTGATGCAAGATGGGGCTTTGATCAAAACCGAGGTTTTGCTCGCTGTGTGTGAAAGGCTCTGCGAGAAGTAAACTACACGCATACAGACTTCCAGAGAGAGACAGAATTATTTAATGAAAATCAACGTCCTGTCTCTCTATAGCGCACGTAGGCTATACGCTATCACAAACATTTCGCCCTGTGTAGCCTGGCTATTCCTGTGTGTGTGTGGCGTGCTTGTATCACGGCATCTGCATCCTGCACGTGCGTGAGATGTCAAAATGTATTGGAATAAAAAACAAATGATATAGCCTATATGTATCGGGTCTGGATTGCATCTTGATGAACTCCTGCAGTGTGTGTGATTGATGCCTAGTCTGCTATCAATCGTTTAGTGTGAAAGCCACACAGATATAATGACAGTCGATAAAATAAAATAAAGACTCCTGTAGTGTGAAATACATAAAGATCTGATGACTCGCAGACCACTTTAAAACTCCTACAGTCTGTAGGGGCCATTACATTACTATTTACAATAAATAACTTTTAATACTTGGCAAAGAATATTGTACAGCCATAGAATAATGGGCTGCCCACACAAAGCACAGAAACTAACTATAAATGTATTGTTTTTTATTTATCGTTCTTACTCAAGTGGAGTCCAAACCACTCCAGGGGTAGGGCCCGACAAGCCTATGGCTTCTCCCTAACCCTTTTTCGGATGGGACAAGACATGAGCTACGGACACTCGAAAACAAAAAAAAGAAAAGAAAACGAAAAGAGAAAAATATGGAAACTATGTGTGCTTTGTATGAACTGTATGACTGTATGTCCTTCCGAAAATAGAACGGAACTGAACTGAACTGAACTGAACTGAACTGAACTGAACTATAACGACAACTTCAGTGTTGAATGCTCACATACTTTTCTTTCTAGTTTAGTTATTGTGCTTTGTGTGGAATGTGGATGGCCTTAACACCTTGTGTTGCTCAATCAGTATTAGTAAGTTGAGATAAAGCTATAGATAAAAGAATATCAATTCTAGCAAAAACAAATCTTCCTAATTGAGCCAACCAGCCCATGTCCTCTATTTATTTCTCTTTCCTTTCTCAGACTATGATGATGGTTTTTCGGTGAAGCACACGGCTGCGGCCCGTTTCCAGAGAAACCACCGACTCATCAGCGACATCCTGAGTGAGATTGTGGTTCCAGATGTGCGCTCTGTGGTGACTACTGCTCGCATGCAGGTTCTGAAGAGACAGGTCCAGTCACTCATGGTTCACCAGGTATGTCACACACACACACCCCCTTATAACACATATTTTTAACTAACATGATACCCACCTTGTAGTAGTATATCAGGAAGACGTGCACTTTGCATGAAATTGAAGGTGAACCAGGGGGGCAGTCCGACAGATATTTTGTGAAGCCACTAAGGAAATGAAAGTTCATATAATGGCCTGTTGTGGTGCTATCACTGGACCCAGAAAAACCCATATCCCCATAGAAGTCCATGTATTTGGGTCCAACTTCACCTAGACTGTATTACCTTAATAAACATGGTCATGAATACGTTCTGCTTCCAGTCACTAGTTTAAAGTCTCATTTCTAATGTCATGATATTCTTTTTGGAAAATTATGGTCCCATTTATAAAAAAAATGACCATAAAGTCGCGCATGTTCTGAGGGGGCGTGGCTACCGTTACAGTCTATGTCCCCCACCCACTCGAGTCAAAATAAAAACCAACGAAGAAGAAGGGGGGAAGTCCCGCCTCGTTGTCTGGGCCAGCCAATGGGCCAGCTGGCCTGAGCTGGGCCAAAACGGATCTAGAAAGATGGCGACTTCCATTGCAAGGACTGACAGGCTTCATTTTACGTTCACGTTAGACCCGCGGAACGCTTTGTCCATATTTTGTACAGTCTATGAGGTGAACCTAGGGGGAAAGACGACTCCCCGCCTCTAGTTTGAAGAAACACTGTTTCTCACTTGTGCCTGATATTGCAGAGGAAGCTGGAGGCAGAGCTGCTACAGATTGAAGATCGTCACCAGGACAAGAAGAGACGTTTCCTGGAGACCACAGACTCCTTCAACACTGAACTCAAACGGGTACAATTTACTCCCTAAAGTGTTCCCAATAGTAAGTTCTTAACCCATTTAGGACGGAGTCCGATTCTAAAAACCCCTTCTAAATCCTGACCCGTTTTCTGAAAATATTTATTCAATTTCTTTTTAAACATTATGCTGCTATATACTGTACATAGCAACAAGAACCCCAAAAGGGGTTCCCGTCCAGAAGGGTCAAAACACCAAAAGCCCCCTCACCAACCTTAATCCGGTCGTTTTAACGCACCCCTCACCAACCTTAATCCGGTCGTTTTAACGCACCCCTTACCAACCTTAATCCGGTCGTCTTAACGCACCCCTCACCAACCTTAATCCGGTCGTTTTAACGCACCCCTCACCAACCTTAATCCGGTCGTTTTAACGCACCCCTCACCAACCTTAATCCGGTCGTTTTAACGCACCCCTTACCAACCCTAATCCGGTCGTCTTAACGCACCCCTCACCAACCTTAATCCGGTCGTCTTAACGCACCCCTCACCAACCATATTTATACATTTTCAGGTTTAAAGACAAGACATACTGTACAAACATTCACATCACATACACACAAAGCCTCCCCACCCCCATCCAAAGGAAAGAATAACCCAACGCATTATTTTGTATTTATCTTGAGAAGCTACCGTTTAGTTTCTACACTGGGACAAGTGGGATCTACTCTAATCTTATCCAATTGAATCTGTGTCCAGCT
This sequence comes from Protomyctophum bolini, assembly GCF_963924005.1. Taxonomy (NCBI): domain Eukaryota; kingdom Metazoa; phylum Chordata; class Actinopteri; order Myctophiformes; family Myctophidae; genus Protomyctophum; species Protomyctophum bolini. The sequence goes on from NC_137872.1 coordinate 10,711,441, forward strand.
TTGCAGCCAGAAGGTGGAGGTGGACATGGAGAAGCTGGCTGCAGAGATGGCTGCTGCGGAGGAGGCAGCCAGGCGCCGGGCGGAGGAGAGGGAGCGAGAGGCGGCCGAACAGGCCGAGAAAGCTGCCCAGCAGGCTCAGGAACAGCAGCAGCATCAGCAGCAACATCAGGAGCTTGCAAACAAGGCTGCTGCTAGCAGCAGCCAGGAACAGAGCATGGCTAATGCTGGTGCTGCAGCTAACTCAACCTCAGGGAGCAAAGAGGAGGACAAGCCAACACCAATGGAGACAGGTAGATATATGCACAATTACATGAATACATACAGTACACACACACACACTCATGCACACGCACAGTAAATGGTGTTTTCAGATTTTTCTGTGGGAGGTGATTCCTTAGTTGGCCACTAGATGGGGATGTTCACATCGCCATCTAGAGTCCAGCAGTCGACTAGGAGTAGCTATCATGCTTTTTAAACGTGTTGAAACACTAATTCAATTTGAATTGAAAATGGGAAAAACTAGTGAAAAAGCTCCCAACTGTAATCACCATGGTAATTGGTAAGCTCGACTTTGATGTTGAAACTGACGCACCCTGTCTCTCTGTACTACGTCTTCCTCCATGTCTGTCCTCTCACAGATGAGGCAATGCCTCCTGAGCGCTCCACCACACCGCAGGCTCCTCCTCCACCACCACCACCCCCACAACAACAACCACCACCGCCTCCACCCACTGGCCCGCCGTCTGAACCCCGTTCTTCCTCCCCCTCTGACAAAACGGGCCCACCCCCCAGCAACCCCCCCAGGGAGAGCACCACTATGGGTGACAACACCCCCAGCAACGACAACAGCAACAGCAGCAGCAGCACGGGGACCCCTACCTCCTCCTCTGACAACAGCAACACCTCCGTACCTCCTCCGGTCCCTCTCCCGGACCCCCCGGTGGCCAAGGAGCCCAGCTCGGTCGTGGTGAATCCTAACCCGCCGCCGGCCCCTCCCCCTGCACCGGAAGAACCAGCCCCACCGCCTCCGGCACAACCGCCACCACCGCCGCCGCCTCCCCCACCACCCAGCCAGCCAGCACAGCCTATGGCATAATAACTGTTTCTCAAAAGACCCCCAGTTTAATACCATGTCCATCTCTGGGACCCTCAATCTGAACTGCAAAGTCCTCATTTAACTCTGAGTGTGTACACATGGAAATGGGTCCATTGTGATTCCATTTGTACACTCGGTTACAAAGCTCTTAAAGGGGACCACTCATTTTAAACATTATATCATTAATATACCTTAGAAATGTTGTGTGGAGGAAATTATAAAACAGTTGCCCTTCTGTGTAGCCCAGAACTGGAGGTCTAGAACTTGGGGTCATGTGATCAGTGACATTACGAAGATGTACTTTGCAAGCCCAAGGGTACATCTTTGTACTCTTTGGCTTGCAAAGTACATCTTCGTAATGTCACTGATCACATGACCCCAAGTTCTAGACCCTGGTAGGTGGTCATAGAACAACACCAATATGGGCAAGTTCATGAAACCTGGCAAGGTGGTGATGGTCCTCGCTGGACGCTACCTGGTGGTGATGGTCCTCACTGGACGCTACGGGGTGGTGATGCTTCTCACTGGACGCTACGCCGGGCCTAAGGCCGTCATAGTGAAGAACATCGATGATGGCTCATCTGACCTTCCCTACAGGTACACTGGTCTCAGGTATCGACCGCTACCCTCGCAAGGTGACCGCATCCATGAGCAAGAAGAAGATTGCCAAGAGGTTCAAGATCAAGGCCTTTGTGAAGGTGTTCAACTACAATCACCTTATGCCCACCAGATACTCTGTTGACATCCCCCTCGACAAAACTGTGGTCAATAAGGACGTCTTTAGGGACCCTGCCCTGAAGCGGAAGGCCAGGCGGGAAGCAAAGCTCAAGTTTGAGGAGAGGTACAAGACCGGCAAGAACAAGTGGTTCTTCCAGAAGCTCAGGTTCTACAAATAAATGAATTAAAAAATATATTACATGAGCCCAAGTTCTAGACCTCCAGTTCTAGGCTAAACAGAAGGGGGGGGGGGGGCTTTTGTATTATTTCCACACATCTCTAAGGTATATTAATGTCAGTTCAATGTTGAAAATGAGTGGTATGCCCCTTTAACTCTTCAAGGACCCCTGGGGGTCCTAGAACCCCACTTTGAGAACCACTGGCATAATATAGTATTTGGCCATTTTTAAACCCCCAAGTCAGGTAGAGCTGTATAATGGTAGCTATTATAGGAGTCCACACTCGAGCCCCCAAACTCACACTGTTGTAACTATCCTGCATCTATACGGCAGGTTTCTCTTCCCCCCCCCCCCCCCCCCCCCCCAAACTATTCCACTGAAAGGTGGAGCAGAAGAGTAGCAGTGCAGCAATCTTTTTAAAGACAGGACTTCTATGATGGCTATCTATGTAGCGAATGTGGGAAGGAGAAGTAGCAGTACGTTTATTTTATTATTAATTTTGGGTCGGGAATCGGGATTGAGGAGAGTGCATTCAGTTGTCAACATTCTGTATTTGAAATATGATTGAATCAGGTTATGGGGATTTCAATTAAATTCAAGTCACATTCAATGTCAAATTCAACAGTTGGACCACACAACTATTGAAGGGAACATTTGGAGGTTAAATTGGTTTCCTATTTCAGTAATTGAGTAATTTGAATTATGAAAGCTTGCTTGATTTTGATGCTATCAGTTAATATATATTATTCTTGGCACCCATAAAGTGTTAAGGGCATACAGTTGCCCTATGTTGACAAATTTGACTTTGCCCTCCCAGTGCTGGGAGGGAAATATTTATGTCAGTTGACACCCCCACCCCTTCCATTAGTCTGATACAATTCCACTTTAACACAGTACCGAGGCGCGAAGTACAGTGTTCCATAATGTGAATGCTGACCTTTGACTCTGCTTGTGTGGTCCAATTGACTTGTTTTCCTGAAGTTTTTACAGATTGTGCATGACTTGTCTACAAATCCGCGAAGTTAAGATCTTTAGTCTGAGGCAATGCAGACGGCAAAACCCCCACACTAACCCATTAAGACCTGATACCTCACACTTTAAAGATTTTTCAAAAATACCAGATGTAAGCTTTGTGAGCTTGTAGACCTGCTATTTTTGAACGGCAAATGCTAAAATGACATGGATGCTTTACTGGTTTTAATTGGTTAAACACACTTAACTATTTCTTTCCCACGAAATGGAAATTGCCATGCATGTTTGCCATGCCAGTTGAGTTGTAAAATTGATGGCTTAATGGCCTTTGAGTATTTGTCACAATACAGCCAACCTGGCATGGAAAGACCTTAAACACCTCACCCATTCTAAACCTCATAACCCTGTAGTAGTTATCTGTGCTTTTTATGATACTACTTATGCCACCTCTACAGTTTGTTACTTTTTTTTTTTTTAACTTTGTATTAGTATGCCAATAGTCTGGTAGCTTAATAATGAGCTTTCCTATTAAACATGCACTGTTGAAAAGGCTGTGGTCAGTTCAGGGACAACATCCTGTGGTCAGGGTTCCTACAACTACAAGAAGATGTTTGACTGCTACTTCACAAAGCTTGAAAAGTGTAGGGAAAATTTCACAATACACATGATGGCAATATGTCATCCGTGCGTGCGCGACTGCGCGTGCGCACACACACAGCACATAACATGCTTTCCCTTATCACAGACAGGAATGTTTGTGAAAAAAGGCCTTTTTAAAGGTGCACCTGTTCCATTTGCTTGTTGCTGTAGAATGAAAGTTGCTACAAGACATTATTTAATTAAGAATTACACTATAAAAAGATTCATACTGGCAATTTTTTTTTCAGACTACATATCTCCACCTCCCCTTAGAGTTTAAGGCTTAGACCATTATTGGCATTACGACTAGAAGTGGCCATTGTGCCCATAATGAAACCTAACCTCTGTAACTTATGCATTTAAAGACCGACTGTTTTCATACTTGAATCGGACTGTTTTTAGTAATTATGCCTCTACGTTTTTTGCATCTTTCTTTTTGTACTGTCAAGATGTATTCTTTACCCAAATAAAGATGAATTATCTGTCTTCATGTGTGTGGTGGTATGGTATTTAAACTGGTTGGTATTACAAACATTCTAGCCTACTTAGGTTCATCTTACGGTATTATACTGAGTCTAATATAGCAACTCATAATGTAATAACGGCACATAATGTAATAACAGTTCATAATGTGATAACCTAAATGTAGTAAAGGCCCATAATGTAGGCTAATAAGGTCACAATGTAATACATCATGAGAGCATAACATAATAATGGATTTTTGCATAATGTAATCATGTAATAATGTGTTACATGTAGTCGCTCAATTCACAGTTAATAATGTAATTACGGGTCATATTGTTGAGAAAAGTTTTACATCGTATCAGTATCATGTCAGTATCACAGGCAGTATCATTACTGCCCGGAACTGGGCCTTGATGATCAGGCTTTCAACACTGGGTAGACCACACTTCTGCAGGACCTCAAGATTTGACACCTTGTCCTACCACACTTGATGAGCTTATAGGTTATTAGTTCATAATGAATCGTTATTGTTGAGTTAAAACTCATAAATGGAGCATGGATCTTCTACAAGACACCTCAGACAACTTCTACAGTCTCAACAACTACATCTCCCAGAGTGCATCAGCTGCTAGATGGCTGCTGGTGCTCATTTGCCTGATTGAACACCTGTTAAAGGCTGATGGTGGTGACACTCAAACAAATATCAAACAAGATGGCGGAATAAACAAACCTATAAAGGCTGATACAGACAGCCACAGACACACACGTCCTTGTGTTTATTAATATAAGCCTTTATAACCAACCAAAGGGTGAAATAATGCACGTGCGTGCGTGCGTGAGTGCATGAGTGCGTGTGTGTGTGTGTGTGTGTGTGTGTGTGTGTGTGGTGCACACAGCAGTTACATCAACAGTGGATGATCAAAACACAAATCACTCTGACTAACGGACCAATGACGGACGGACTAGTTGAACAGGTGACCGGATCCAGTGGGCGGGGCTTTGGATTTAAATAGGAGCGGCCATGTTTTTTCCCAGCAGGCTGTTTGGTTTGGGATCCACTTCATGCTGTCTGTGAGCAGAGTTGTTTGTTCCAAGGTAAGAAGCGTTTGTTTGAGAAACACAGTTTTATCCTTGAGCACTGTTGTTGTTCAGACATTAAGATGATTTATAGGACTGTTTATTGTTTAAACAGAGTATTTATAAGACTGTTGTTTATTGTGACACTAAATGGACAACAATGTCAGCAATGTTTGTCCTTTTATAGGACTCGTTCTTTGGCCTTGGGCCTCGATCACACAAAGAGAACATTTGTCTTGTCTGTTTAATGGCCGCCCCAATGCATTTCCAATGGGAGGCACATGCTTTGACCAAACATTTGTGTTTGATTTTGGGGGGCAATCAAACACATGCAGGCAGAGCCCAGAACATATGCTTATGTGTGACTGAGGCCTTGGGCCTTGATCGCAACAAAAGCATTGTCTTGTCTGTGAAAATGGCTGATCTACAAGCTCACAATGCATTGTGAATGTGATGTGACACATTGTGAGCTTTTAGATCTGCTATTTTCAAAAGGTTTTTTTCTGTTCAAAATGACCAAGTATGCAGATTGTCCCATTTGAAATGTTTAAGTAATTTTGATGCCAAAACCTTTTAACTTTGACTCAAGTTATATAATGTAGATTTTGAAGTTTAGATTTTTTTTTTACCAATATCTTAAAGGGACAATTCACTTTAAAAAACTAACTTTTTGTCATTGTATTATCTACTCGGGTTTATGTGAACACTACAGACAGTTTTTAAGTTAAAATGCTAAAAAGCTAAAATGAATATTTAAATACTGAATCAAGCAACTTAAAAGCTGTCTGCAGTGTTCACATAAGCCTGAGTAGACGATAAAGTGAAATATCCTTTTAATATTATATGAATTTTACAATGTATGAAATCTGGATAAAGAGTAATGTTGTTTTTATTTATGTCTTGCAGGTTAATCATGTGACCTTGGTGTCATGTGTGACCTTGGATGGGGTCATCAGGAGATGGCTGGTATTGATAATAGAGTGTCTACTCGGCTGAGCTGAAACTTATAACGGTGTCAACGAACGCTCCCTGAGATTACGAGGCGTACGGTGCTCGGGACGTATTGTGCCATACAACCTACGCGGCTCTATTAATACCGGCTATCTTCAACTGAGCGACGGAAGCCCCCCCATGGTATGTACCTGGATTACATGTGGCTGTAGTAGAAACAAGGGCAGTGTCACCATTACATGTCAAGTTGACCATTCATTGTCATACATATGATTTTACATATGTTTGGGTGAAAAACCTTACTGAGGTTTTTATGTGTTTTTAGTATTTCAATGTGTCCATGATTTCATGGACACTTCCTACCCAGACTACAATTCCCATAATGCTTTGGTGCGCTGCTCCTTGTGCATAGGGGAGGGCTGTCTTACTGAGACAACATGTAGTCTAGGGAGGAAGTGAGCCCATTGTCCATGACATCATGGAGCCCATGGACACTTTTGAAATACTACATATATAAAAACGACGATTACCCACATAAAAAACCCAGGAAAGTGTTTCTTGTCTCCCAAACATCATTAAAATAAGCTCTGGTTGCAAAAGGGGTGAAGTCGCCTTTAATGGGTTGAATCATTAAAGCTGCTATAAGCAATATGTCAAATGTAATTACTTTAAAAAAAAATGGTATTCAGACTGCCAGCAATGGGTAAAACAATATTGTCTCTGACACATCTTGGGGCCACAATCTGCATTCAAAGATGTTCCTAGCTTTGTCATTGGTCGATTTGCCTGTCTACTTCCTGATTGGTCAGTCATTTTGACCGGGTTCTTTTTTTTTCTCTGACCAATGACAAAGCTTCTAGGAATATCTTTGACTGCAGATTGTGGCCCCTAGATGTATCGCAGAGACTAAATCATGTGTGTTTTACTCATTGCTGAATGAAATAAAAATCATTAAAATTGACATTATTGCTTATAGGAGCTTTAATCACAATTTGTGACAATAATAAAGTAAGATATTGGTGACACAGCTTTCAGTGACTGTTATGACTTACAAAATGTCATCCTGTAGGCCGACAACTAAATAGATATATTTTTTTCTTGTCATTTCAGAACGTGAAGCTGACAAGGCGACGTCGGTATTGAAGGTACAGTGCTGTTGCCACTCCTGGGTGCTGTTGGCAGTGAAGGTTAGTAATGAACATTTTGATTCCTGATGCTTGTGTAAGTGGGCTACATGCTACATGCTACCATACCATAGGTTGTCATTCGCACCGTGTATCCGTATCGTTTCACGTAATCTGTGTATAATGCCACTCTACATCACATGCCGCAATGTGATTTATGTATTGTTTAACATAATTTACGGGTAAAGCTGTCGCGTCACGTCACATCACATTATGTATGTTCTGTTGTAGTCTTTCTGTTCTGTTTTCTGTGTCGAGTTATTAGAATTTCTATTTCCTTTCTCTTTTAATAAAAAAAAGTATTATTTTTTTATTTCTCCTTGCCCATTGCCCTAGTTCTTCACTAGTGGACTGTGTGTACAAAATGTGATTTGGCGTCATGCGACTTATTTCCGGTATCATTATGGTAGCATGTAGCCTGCTTAACACTGTTTACAGCCTTCTATGCTGTAGATCTCTCCAAACTAACAGGAAGAAAATTATGGCAGATTTTCTTCGTTGGTTAGTTTGTTTTGTTTAGTGCTGATATTGAAGGTAAGTGGGCGTAGTTTATTATCTTTTGATGTCGGGCAGAAACCTTGTATCTCCATAGTTCAACCTTTTGTAAATTAATTTCCTTACTTGGTCATGCTACAGTGTCACACACTAAAGTAGCAAATAGCTGATCTACAAGCTCACGATGCAAAGATCATCCATTATTGAATATAACCTATTAGTATCGAACATGCACGGTTTCTACCCCGACCTTTCATCTTCTCTTCTATTCTTTGCTTTAATAAAGTTATTGTTTTTTCTGGTCAGAGTTTTTAATCGCATTTTGCTTTATTTTTCATAAGTCATTTCTTTCTTTCCTATCTATCACTAGTTCTTCACTAGTGTATGTGGTGCGTGTGTCGGGTCGTGTCTCTCATACAGTTTCTAATCATTTGATTGGAGCTGTATCGTTTCACGTCATTTGCGTTGTGTCATTTGCTGGTAAAGCGCCATCACGTCAGTTCACATCAGATATGAACACAGGCCGGTATGTGATGTGCATTTATGTGATATTTTTATGTGATTATTTCACAAATTGCGGATAGCTCGTTGCACGCCATGCACTCTGTTCATTGCTCTTGTGTTCTAATGTCATCCTCAGTGTTGTATGTATGTTGTGTTCTCATGTTCATAGTGTTGCTGTATTGCTGACAAATACTTGGGTCCAAAGAATGCTTCTGCCATTGCATAATTTGTCAATCGTCCACAAATGGCATAAATTGTAATGTATATTTAAATGTGGGCAATTCTTTTGAAAACATGTAGATTTTAAAATAGAAATGTGGGACAACTGGCTAGAAAGACTGGCCACAAACCTAAGGCCAACTGCTTGGGCGGAGACCAAGAATCTTTTTGTTTTGTTCATGTTCATAAAGCGCTCCAAGTGCTTTAAGTGAGAAGTCCAGCAGCAAACCTCTAGGTCATAAGAGCATTGTTTGTGCTATATTATCAGATCCAATTTGTGAGTATAAAGCTTCATCTAAGCCCACATCACATATGAACACAGGCCCGGTATGTGATGTGTGTTTATGTCTCGTATCATTTCACATTGGTGAGTAAGGCTTCATCACGTCATCCCCACATCACATGATGAATTTAGGGTTAGGGCTAGGGTTAGGTATGTGATGTGGATTGATGTGATGTATGTCTTTTATAATGTGCGAGTGAAGCTTCATCGTGTCAGTTCACATCACATTATGTGGTGTGTATTGATGTGATTTATTTATGCTGCCATTTGCAGCTAAAACTTAATTCATGCCGGTCAGTAGGCGAGGCATTGACGATGGGCCTATGACCCAAAGGTTTTCTGCTGCACTTTTCACTTTTAGCACTTTGCAGCTCTTTATGAGCACGGAAAAATTAAATATTTTCTTAGTTTATGTCTGAGGAGTTTTCCTTAGTCTTCTTCTCGATTTCAATTGTAAGACATAATCATGGCTATCATTTATAGTCCATTATGATTCAAATTATTATGAATGTGATTGCTTTTGGACCTGTAAATTACAACAAAACAAACTAAGGCACTGGTGTGGTACTACTGGTTTACCAGAATGGGGTTCAACTCCCTGCGGTGCCCTCAATTTGTTGTATTTACATGGTTCATTTTCTGCTCATTGTTGCCTTTTCAGAGATGATAACCCCCAGGTTCTTTACTGCGTTTGTACTCTCTACATTTGGGTTACAAGTCTATTTAGGGACAAGCCCGAAGGTACTCTTGGTTTTCTCTTCTCCTTCCACCAAAAATGGCAGTCCACGGTCACACTCGGCAGTCAGTTGGGGGTTGGGGGTCCATATTAGAAGTCCATGGAACTTTTTTTCAAATCCTCGTTTTTCAGTATGCCGTTTTTCATTTTGGAGGATTTGAAAAAATAGACTGATCATTCCAAGATCATGGACTATAGCCCATGGTCTCGGGATGATTTTCGTTCCATAGTGAGGCGGCATAGCTAACCTATCGTTCATTTTATGACGTAAGCGCCAAATTTGGCAGAAGATTTGACAGATGTATTGGTAACGAAACTGGATATTGGGCCATCCCAAATTCTTATTCTGGTGGGTGTGGCAGCCATTTTTCAAAATGGCCGCCAGCGGTTTTGTCAAATCTTCCTAAACGTCCCTCTAGCAGCTACAATATTTGCTGTAGAAGACTGAAATGTTGCATGAAGGTCATGTGCTTTCAGACCAATTGGCTAAAAGGGGTGGGGGAGATGCAATGGGAGTGGCCTATCATAAAATGTGCATAACTTCCAAGTAGACATACAAATTTTGTTTTCATTACATTTTTTTTCAAAAATGATGAAAAACGGCGCGCTATAGTATGCCGTACGATATGGGCTATAGCCCATGGTCCAAAATGATGAGAAACAACTTTTTTTTTCAAAATTTAAAAAAACATGGGCTATAACCCACCGTATTTTTCATTTTTTTCAAATCCTCAAAAATGATGAAAAACGGCGTGCCATAGTATGCCGTACGATATGGGCTATAGCCCACGGTCCAAAATGATGAGAAACGAGGCTAACTTTTTTTTTCAAAATTTCAAAAAACATGGGCTATAACCCACCGTTTTTTTCATTTTTCATTTTTTTCAAATCCTCAAAAATGATGAAAAACGGCGTGCCATAGTATGCCGTACGATATGGGCTATAGCCCACGGTCCAAAATGATGAGAAACGAGGCTAACTTTTTTTTTCAAAATTTCAAAAAACATGGGCTATAACCCACCGTTTTTTTCATTTTTCATTTTTTTCAAATCCTCAAAAATGATGAAAAACGGCGTGCCATAGTATGCCGTACGATATGGGCTATAGCCCACGGTCCAAAATGATGAGAAACGAGGCTAACTTTTTTTTTCAAAATTTCAAAAAACATGGGCTATAACCCACCGTTTTTTTCATTTTTCTCAAATCCTCAAAAATGATGAAAAACGGCGTGCCATAGTATGCCGTACGATATGGGCTATAGCCCACGGTCCAAAATGATGAGAAACGAGGCAAACTTTTTTTTTCAAAATTTCAAAAAACATGGGCTATAACCCACCGTTTTTTTCATTTTTTTCAAATCCTCAAAAATGATGAAAAACGGCGTGCCATAGTATGCCGTACGATACGGGCTATAGCCCACGGTCCAAAATGATGAGAAACGAGGCTAACTTTTTTTTTCAAAATTTCAAAAAACATGGGCTATAACCCACCGTTTTTTTCATTTTTCATTTTTTTCAAATCCTCAAAAATGATGAAAAACGGCGTGCCATAGTATGCCGTGCGATACGGGCTATAGCCCACGGTCCAAAATGATGAGAAACGAGGCTAACTTTTTTTTTCAAAATTACAAAAAACATGGGCTATAACCCACCGTTTTTTTCATTTTTCATTTTTTTCAAATCCTCAAAAATGATGAAAAACGGCGTGCCATAGTATGCCGTACGATACGGGCTATAGCCCACGGTCCAAAATGATGAGAAACGAGGCTAACTTTTTTTTTCAAAATTTCAAAAAACATGGGCTATAACCCACCGTTTTTCATTTTTCATTTTTTTCAAATCCTCAAAAATGATGAAAAACGGCGTGCCATAGTATACCGTACGATATGGGCTATAGCCCACGGTCCAAAATGATGAGAAACGAGGCTAACTTTTTTTTTCAAAATTTCAAAAAACATGGGCTATAACCCACCGTTTTTTTCATTTTTCATTTTTTTCAAATCCTCAAAAATGATGAAAAACGGCGTGCCATAGTATGCCGTACGATATGGGCTATAGCCCACGGTCCAAAATGATGAGAAACGAGGCTAACTTTTTTTTTCAAAATTTCAAAAAACATGGGCTATAACCCACCGTTTTTTTCATTTTTCATTTTTTTCAAATCCTCAAAAATGATGAAAACGGCGTTCCATAGTATGCCGTACGATATGGGCTATAGCCCACGGTCCAAAATGATGAGAAACGAGGCTAACTTTTTTTTTCAAAATTTCAAAAAACATGGGCTATAACCCACCGTTTTTTTCATTTTTCATTTTTTTCAAATCCTCAAAAATGATGAAAAACGGCGTGCCATAGTATGCCGTACGATATGGGCTATAGCCCACGGTCCAAAATGATGAGAAACGAGGCTAACTTTTTTTTTCAAAATTTCAAAAAACATGGGCTATAACCCACCGTTTTTTTCATTTTTCATTTTTTTCAAATCCTCAAAAATGATGAAAAACGGCGTGCCATAGTATGCCGTACGATACGGGCTATAGCCCACGGTCCAAAATGATGAGAAACGAGGCTAACTTTTTTTTTCAAAATTTCAAAAAACATGGGCTATAACCCACCGTTTTTTTCATTTTTCATTTTTTTCAAATCCTCAAAAATGATGAAAAACGGCGTGCCATAGTATGCCGTACGATACGGGCTATAGCCCACAGTCCAAAATGATGAGAAACGAGGCTAACTTTTTTTTTCAAAATTTCAAAAAACATGGGCTATAACCCACCGTTTTTTTCATTTTTTTCAAATCCTCAAAAATGATGAAAAACGGCATGCCATAGTATGCCGTACGATATGGGCTATAGCCCACGGTCCAAAATGATGAGAAACGAGGCTAACTCTTTTTTTTCAAAATTTCAAAAAACATGGGCTATAACCCACCGTTTTTTTCATTTTTCATTTTTTTCAAATCCTCAAAAATGATGAAAAACGGCGTGCCATAGTATGCCGTACGATATGGGCTATAGCCCACGGTCCAAAATGATGAGAAACGAGGCTAACTTTTTTTTTCAAAATGTCAAAAAACATGGGCTATAACCCACCGTTTTTTTCATTTTTCATTTTTTTCAAATCCTCAAAAATGATGAAAAACGGCGTGCCATAGTATGCTGTACGATATGGGCTATAACCCACGGTCCAAAATGATGAGAAACGAGGCTAACTTTTTTTTTCAAAATTTCAAAAAACATGGGCTATAACCCACCGTTTTTTTCATTTTTCATTTTTTTCAAATCCTCAAAAATGATGAAAAACGGCGTGCCATAGTATGCCGTACGATATGGGCTATAGCCCACGGTCCAAAATGATGAGAAACGAGGCTAACTTTTTTTTTCAAAATTTCAAAAAACATGGGCTATAACCCACCGTTTTTTTCATTTTTCATTTTTTTCAAATCCTCAAAAATGATGAAAAACGGCGTTCCATAGTATGCCGTACGATATGGGCTATAGCCCACGGTCCAAAATGATGAGAAACGAGGCTAACTTTTTTTTCAAAATTTCAAAAAACATGGGCTATAACCCACCGTTTTTTTCATTTTTCATTTTTTTCAAATCCTCAAAAATGATGAAAAACGGCGTGCCATAGTATGCCGTACGATACGGGCTATAGCCCACGGTCCAAAATGATGAGAAACGAGGCTAACTTTTTTTTTCAAAATTTCAAAAAACATGGGCTATAACCCACCGTTTTTTTCATTTTTCATTTTTTTCAAATCCTCAAAAATGATGAAAAACGGCGTTCCATAGTATGCCGTACGATACGGGCTATAGCCCACGGTCCAAAATGATGAGAAACGAGGCTAACTTTTTTTTTCAAAATTTCAAAAAACATGGGCTATAACCCACCGTTTTTTTCATTTTTCATTTTTTTCAAATCCTCAAAAATGATGAAAAACGGCGTTCCATAGTATGCCGTACGATATGGGCTATAGCCCACGGTCCAAAATGATGAGAAACGAGGCTAACTTTTTTTTTCAAAATTTCAAAAAACATGGGCTATAACCCACCGTTTTTTTCATTTTTCATTTTTTTCAAATCCTCAAAAATGATGAAAAACGGCGTGCCATAGTATGCCGTACGATACGGGCTATAGCCCACGGTCCAAAATGATGAGAAACGAGGCTAATTTTTTTTTTCAAAATTTCAAAAAACATGGGCTATAACCCACCGTTTTTTTCATTTTTAATTTTTTTCAAATCCTCAAAAATGATGAAAAACGGCGTGCCATAGTATGCCGTACGATATGGGCTATAGCCCATGTTTTTTGAAATTTTGGAAAAAAAAGTTAGCCTCGTTTCTCATCATTTTGGACCGTGGGCTATAGCCCGTATCGTACGGCATACTATGGCACGCCGTTTTTCATCATTTTTGAGGATTTGAAAAAAATGAAAAATGAAAAAAACGGTGGGTTATAGCCCATGTTTTTTGAAATTTTGAAAAAAAAAGTTAGCCTCGTTTCTCATCATTTTGGACCGTGGGCTATAGCCCGTATCGCACGGCATACTATGGCACGCCGTTTTTCATCATTTTTGAGGATTTGAAAAAAATGAAAAATGAAAAAAACGGTGGGTTATAGCCCATGTTTTTTGAAATTTTGAAAAAAAAAGTTAGCCTCGTTTCTCATCATTTTGGACCGTGGGCTATAGCCCGTATCGTACGGCATACTATGGCACGCCGTTTTTCATCATTTTTGAGGATTTGAAAAAAAATGAAAAATGAAAAAAACGGTGGGTTATAGCCCATGTTTTTTGAAATTTTGAAAAAAAACGTTAGCCTCGTTTCTCATCATTTTGGACCGTGGGCTATAGCCCATATCGTACGGCATACTATGGCACGCCGTTTTTCATCATTTTTGAGGATTTGAAAAAAATGAAAAATAAAAAAAACGGTGGGTTATAGCCCATGTTTTTTGAAATTTTGAAAAAAAAAGTTAGCCTCGTTTCTCATCATTTTGGACCGTGGGCTATAGCCCATATCGTACGGCATACTATGGAACGCCGTTTTTCATCATTTTTGAGGATTTGAAAAAAATGAAAAAAACGGTGGGTTATAGCCCATGTTTTTTTAAATTTTGAAAAAAAAAGTTAGCCTCGTTTCTCATCATTTTGGACCGTGGGCTATAGCCCGTATCGTGCGGCATACTATGGCACGCCGTTTTTCATCATTTTTGAGGATTTGAAAAAAACGGTGGGTTATAGCCCATGTTTTTTGAAATTTTGAAAAAAAAAGTTAGCCTCGTTTCTCATCATTTTGGACCGTGGGCTATAGCCCATATCGTACGGCATACTATGGCACGCCGTTTTTCATCATTTTTGAGGATTTGAAAAAAATGAAAAATGAAAAAAACGGTGGGTTATAGCCCATGTTTTTTGAAATTTTGAAAAAAAATAGTTAGCCTCGTTTCTCATCATTTTGGACCGTGGGCTATAGCCCGTATCGTACGGCATACTATGGCACGCCGTTTTTCATCATTTTTGAAGATTTGAAAAAAATGAAAAAAAACGGTGGGTTATAGCCCATGTTTTTTGAAATTTTGAAAAAAAAAAGTTAGCCTCGTTTCTCATCATTTTGGACCGTGGGCTATAGCCCATATCGTACGGCATACTATGGCACGCCGTTTTTCATCATTTTTGAGGATTTGAAAAAAATGAAAAATGAAAAAAACGGTGGGTTATAGCCCATGTTTTTTGAAATTTTGAAAAAAAAAGTTAGCCTCGTTTCTCATCATTTTGGACCGTGGGCTATAGCCCATATCGTACGGCATACTATGGCACGCCGTTTTTCATCATTTTTGAGGATTTGAAAAAAATGAAAAAATGAAAAAAACGGTGGGTTATAGCCCATGTTTTTTGAAATTTTGAAAAAAAAGTTAGCCTCGTTTCTCATCATTTTGGACCGTGGGCTATAGCCCGTATCGTACGGCATACTATGGCACGCCGTTTTTCATCATTTTTGAGGATTTGAAAAAAATGAAAAATGAAAAAAAACGGTGGGTTATAGCCCATGTTTTTTGAAATTTTGGAAAAAAACGTTAGCCTCGTTTCTCATCATTTTGGACCGTGGGCTATAGCCCATATCGTACGGCATACTATGGCACGCCGTTTTTCATCATTTTTGAGGATTTGAAAAAAATGAAAAATGAAAAAAACGGTGGGTTATAGCCCATGTTTTTTGAAATTTTGAAAAAAAAAGTTAGCCTCGTTTCTCATCATTTTGGACCGTGGGCTATAGCCCATATCGTACGGCATACTATGGCACGCCGTTTTTCATCATTTTTGAGGATTTGAAAAAAATGAAAAATGAAAAAAACGGTGGGTTATAGCCCATGTTTTTTGAAATTTTGAAAAAAAAAGTTAGCCTCGTTTCTCATCATTTTGGACCGTGGGCTATAGCCTGTATCGTACGGCATACTATGGCACGCCGTTTTTCATCATTTTTGAGGATTTGAAAAAAATGAAAAATGAAAAAAACGGTGGGTTATAGCCCATGTTTTTTGAAATTTTGAAAAAAAAAGTTAGCCTCGTTTCTCATCATTTTGGACCGTGGGCTATAGCCCGTATCGCACGGCATACTATGGCACGCCGTTTTTCATCATTTTTGAGGATTTGAAAAAAATGAAAAATGAAAAAAACGGTGGGTTATAGCCCATGTTTTTTGAAATTTTGAAAAAAAAAGTTAGCCTCGTTTCTCATCATTTTGGACCGTGGGCTATAGCCCGTATCGTACGGCATACTATGGCACGCCGTTTTTCATCATTTTTGAGGATTTGAAAAAAATGAAAAATGAAAAAAACGGTGGGTTATAGCCCATGTTTTTTGAAATTTTGAAAAAAACGTTAGCCTCGTTTCTCATCATTTTGGACCGTGGGCTATAGCCCATATCGTACGGCATGCTATGGCACGCCGTTTTTCATCATTTTTGAGGATTTGAAAAAAATGAAAAATGAAAAAAACGGTGGGTTATAGCCCATGTTTTTTGAAATTTTGAAAAAAAAAGTTAGCCTCGTTTCTCATCATTTTGGACCGTGGGCTATAGCCCGTATCGTACGGCATACTATGGCACGCCGTTTTTCATCATTTTTGAGGATTTGAAAAAAATGAAAAATGAAAAAAACGGTGGGTTATAGCCCATGTTTTTTGAAATTTTGAAAAAAAAAGTTAGCCTCGTTTCTCATCATTTTGGACCGTGGGCTATAGCCCGTATCGTACGGCATACTATGGCACGCCGTTTTTCATCATTTTTGAGGATTTGAAAAAAATGAAAAATGAAAAAAACGGTGGGTTATAGCCCATGTTTTTTGAAATTTTGAAAAAAAACGTTAGCCTCGTTTCTCATCATTTTGGACCGTGGGCTATAGCCCATATCGTACGGCATGCTATGGCACGCCGTTTTTCATCATTTTTGAGGATTTGAAAAAAATGAAAAATGAAAAAAACGGTGGGTTATAGCCCATGTTTTTTGAAATTTTGGAAAAAAAAGTTAGCCTCGTTTCTCATCATTTTGGACCGTGGGCTATAGCCCATATCGTACGGCATACTATGGCACGCAGTTTTTCATCATTTTTGAGGATTTGAAAAAAATGAAAAATGAAAAAAACGGTGGGTTATAGCCCATGTTTTTTGAAATTTTGAAAAAAAAAGTTAGCCTCGTTTCTCATCATTTTGGACCGTGGGCTATAGCCCATATCGTACGGCATACTATGGCACGCAGTTTTTCATCATTTTTGAGGATTTGAAAAAAATGAAAAATGAAAAAAACGGTGGGTTATAGCCCATGTTTTTTGAAATTTTGAAAAAAAAAGTTAGCCTCGTTTCTCATCATTTTGGACCGTGGGCTATAGCCCATATCGTACGGCATACTATGGCACGCTGTTTTTCATCATTTTTGAGGATTTGAAAAAAATGAAAAATGAAAAAAACGGTGGGTTATAGCCCATGTTTTTTGAAATTTTGAAAAAAAAAAGTTAGCCTTGTTTCTCATCATTTTGGACCGTGGGCTATAGCCCATATCGTACGGCATACTATGGCACGCCGTTTTTCATCATTTTTGAGGATTTGAAAAAAATGAAAAATGAAAAAAAACGGTGGGTTATAGCCCATGTTTTTTGAAAATTTGAAAAAAAAAGTTAGCCTCGTTTCTCATCATTTTGGACCGTGGGCTATAGCCCATATCGTACGGCATACTATGGAACGCCGTTTTTCATCATTTTTGAGGATTTGAAAAAAATGAAAAAAACGGTGGGTTATAGCCCATGTTTTTTTAAATTTTGAAAAAAAAAGTTAGCCTCGTTTCTCATCATTTTGGACCGTGGGCTATAGCCCGTATCGTACGGCATACTATGGCACGCCGTTTTTCATCATTTTTGAGGATTTGAAAAAAACGGTGGGTTATAGCCCATGTTTTTTGAAATTTTGAAAAAAAAAGTTAGCCTCGTTTCTCATCATTTTGGACCGTGGGCTATA
Source organism: Protomyctophum bolini (assembly GCF_963924005.1). Taxonomy (NCBI): domain Eukaryota; kingdom Metazoa; phylum Chordata; class Actinopteri; order Myctophiformes; family Myctophidae; genus Protomyctophum; species Protomyctophum bolini. The sequence goes on from NC_137872.1 coordinate 10,729,469, forward strand.
GCCCATATCGTACGGCATACTATGGCACGCCGTTTTTCATCATTTTTGAGGATTTGAAAAAAATGAAAAATGAAAAAAACGGTGGGTTATAGCCCATGTTTTTTGAAATTTTGAAAAAAAATAGTTAGCCTCGTTTCTCATCATTTTGGACCGTGGGCTATAGCCCGTATCGTACGGCATACTATGGCACGCCGTTTTTCATCATTTTTGAAGATTTGAAAAAAATGAAAAAAAACGGTGGGTTATAGCCCATGTTTTTTGAAATTTTGAAAAAAAAAAGTTAGCCTCGTTTCTCATCATTTTGGACCGTGGGCTATAGCCCATATCGTACGGCATACTATGGCACGCCGTTTTTCCTCATTTTTGAGGATTTGAAAAAAATGAAAAATGAAAAAAACGGTGGGTTATAGCCCATGTTTTTTGAAATTTTGAAAAAAAAAGTTAGCCTCGTTTCTCATCATTTTGGACCGTGGGCTATAGCCCGTATCGTACGGCATACTATGGCACGCCGTTTTTCATCATTTTTGAGGATTTGAAAAAAATGAAAAATGAAAAAAAACGGTGGGTTATAGCCCATGTTTTTTGAAATTTTGGAAAAAAACGTTAGCCTCGTTTCTCATCATTTTGGACCGTGGGCTATAGCCCATATCGTACGGCATACTATGGCACGCCGTTTTTCATCATTTTTGAGGATTTGAAAAAAATGAAAAATGAAAAAAACGGTGGGTTATAGCCCATGTTTTTTGAAATTTTGAAAAAAAAAGTTAGCCTCGTTTCTCATCATTTTGGACCGTGGGCTATAGCCCATATCGTACGGCATACTATGGCACGCCGTTTTTCATCATTTTTGAGGATTTGAAAAAAATGAAAAATGAAAAAAACGGTGGGTTATAGCCCATGTTTTTTGAAATTTTGAAAAAAAAAGTTAGCCTCGTTTCTCATCATTTTGGACCGTGGGCTATAGCCTGTATCGTACGGCATACTATGGCACGCCGTTTTTCATCATTTTTGAGGATTTGAAAAAAATGAAAAATGAAAAAAACGGTGGGTTATAGCCCATGTTTTTTGAAATTTTGAAAAAAAAAGTTAGCCTCGTTTCTCATCATTTTGGACCGTGGGCTATAGCCCGTATCGTACGGCATACTATGGCACGCCGTTTTTCATCATTTTTGAGGATTTGAAAAAAATGAAAAATGAAAAAAACGGTGGGTTATAGCCCATGTTTTTTGAAATTTTGGAAAAAAACGTTAGCCTCGTTTCTCATCATTTTGGACCGTGGGCTATAGCCCATATCGTACGGCATACTATGGCACGCCGTTTTTCATCATTTTTGAGGATTTGAAAAAAATGAAAAATGAAAAAAACGGTGGGTTATAGCCCATGTTTTTTGAAATTTTGAAAAAAAAAGTTAGCCTCGTTTCTCATCATTTTGGACCGTGGGCTATAGCCCATATCGTACGGCATACTATGGCACGCCGTTTTTCATCATTTTTGAGGATTTGAAAAAAATGAAAAATGAAAAAAACGGTGGGTTATAGCCCATGTTTTTTGAAATTTTGAAAAAAAAAGTTAGCCTCGTTTCTCATCATTTTGGACCGTGGGCTATAGCCTGTATCGTACGGCATACTATGGCACGCCGTTTTTCATCATTTTTGAGGATTTGAAAAAAATGAAAAATGAAAAAAACGGTGGGTTATAGCCCATGTTTTTTGAAATTTTGAAAAAAAAAGTTAGCCTCGTTTCTCATCATTTTGGACCGTGGGCTATAGCCCGTATCGTACGGCATACTATGGCACGCCGTTTTTCATCATTTTTGAGGATTTGAAAAAAATGAAAAATGAAAAAAAACGGTGGGTTATAGCCCATGTTTTTTGAAATTTTGGAAAAAAACGTTAGCCTCGTTTCTCATCATTTTGGACCGTGGGCTATAGCCCATATCGTACGGCATACTATGGCACGCCGTTTTTCATCATTTCTGAGGATTTGAAAAAAATGAAAAATGAAAAAAACGGTGGGTTATAGCCCATGTTTTTTGAAATTTTGAAAAAAAAAGTTAGCCTCGTTTCTCATCATTTTGGACCGTGGGCTATAGCCCATATCGTACGGCATACTATGGCACGCCGTTTTTCATCATTTTTGAGGATTTGAAAAAAATGAAAAATGAAAAAAACGGTGGGTTATAGCCCATGTTTTTTGAAATTTTGAAAAAAAAAGTTAGCCTCGTTTCTCATCATTTTGGACCGTGGGCTATAGCCTGTATCGTACGGCATACTATGGCACGCCGTTTTTCATCATTTTTGAGGATTTGAAAAAAATGAAAAATGAAAAAAACGGTGGGTTATAGCCCATGTTTTTTGAAATTTTGAAAAAAAAAGTTAGCCTCGTTTCTCATCATTTTGGACCGTGGGCTATAGCCCGTATCGCACGGCATACTATGGCACGCCGTTTTTCATCATTTTTGAGGATTTGAAAAAAATGAAAAATGAAAAAAACGGTGGGTTATAGCCCATGTTTTTTGAAATTTTGAAAAAAAAAGTTAGCCTCGTTTCTCATCATTTTGGACCGTGGGCTATAGCCCGTATCGTACGGCATACTATGGCACGCCGTTTTTCATCATTTTTGAGGATTTGAAAAAAATGAAAAATGAAAAAAACGGTGGGTTATAGCCCATGTTTTTTGAAATTTTGAAAAAAAACGTTAGCCTCGTTTCTCATCATTTTGGACCGTGGGCTATAGCCCATATCGTACGGCATGCTATGGCACGCCGTTTTTCATCATTTTTGAGGATTTGAAAAAAATGAAAAATGAAAAAAACGGTGGGTTATAGCCCATGTTTTTTGAAATTTTGAAAAAAAAAGTTAGCCTCGTTTCTCATCATTTTGGACCGTGGGCTATAGCCCATATTGTACGGCATACTATGGCGCGCCGTTTTTCATCATTTTTGAGGATTTGAAAAAAATGAAAAATGAAAAAAACGGTGGGTTATAGCCCATGTTTTTTGAAATTTTGAAAAAAAAAGTTAGCCTCGTTTCTCATCATTTTGGACCGTGGGCTATAGCCTGTATCGTACGGCATACTATGGCACGCCGTTTTTCATCATTTTTGAGGATTTGAAAAAAATGAAAAATGAAAAAAACGGTGGGTTATAGCCCATGTTTTTTGAAATTTTGAAAAAAAAAGTTAGCCTCGTTTCTCATCATTTTGGACCGTGGGCTATAGCCCGTATCGCACGGCATACTATGGCACGCCGTTTTTCATCATTTTTGAGGATTTGAAAAAAATGAAAAATGAAAAAAACGGTGGGTTATAGCCCATGTTTTTTGAAATTTTGAAAAAAAAAGTTAGCCTCGTTTCTCATCATTTTGGACCGTGGGCTATAGCCCATATCGTACGGCATACTATGGCACGCCGTTTTTCATCATTTTTGAGGATTTGAAAAAAATGAAAAATGAAAAAAACGGTGGGTTATAGCCCATGTTTTTTGAAATTTTGAAAAAAAAAGTTAGCCTCGTTTCTCATCATTTTGGACCGTGGGCTATAGCCTGTATCGTACGGCATACTATGGCACGCCGTTTTTCATCATTTTTGAGGATTTGAAAAAAATGAAAAATGAAAAAAACGGTGGGTTATAGCCCATGTTTTTTGAAATTTTGAAAAAAAAAGTTAGCCTCGTTTCTCATCATTTTGGACCGTGGGCTATAGCCCGTATCGCACGGCATACTATGGCACGCCATTTTTCATCATTTTTGAGGATTTGAAAAAAATGAAAAATGAAAAAAACGGTGGGTTATAGCCCATGTTTTTTGAAATTTTGAAAAAAAAAGATAGCCTCGTTTCTCATCATTTTGGACCGTGGGCTATAGCCCGTATAGTACGGCATACTATGGCACGCCGTTTTTCATCATTTTTGAGGATTTGAAAAAAATGAAAAATGAAAAAAACGGTGGGTTATAGCCCATGTTTTTTGAAATTTTGAAAAAAAACGTTAGCCTCGTTTCTCATCATTTTGGACCGTGGGCTATAGCCCATATCGTACGGCATGCTATGGCACGCCGTTTTTCATCATTTTTGAGGATTTGAAAAAAATGAAAAATGAAAAAAACGGTGGGTTATAGCCCATGTTTTTTGAAATTTTGGAAAAAAAAGTTAGCCTCGTTTCTCATCATTTTGGACCGTGGGCTATAGCCCATATCGTACGGCATACTATGGCACGCAGTTTTTCATCATTTTTGAGGATTTGAAAAAAATGAAAAATGAAAAAAACGGTGGGTTATAGCCCATGTTTTTTGAAATTTTGAAAAAAAAAGTTAGCCTCGTTTCTCATCATTTTGGACCGTGGGCTATAGCCCATATCGTACGGCATACTATGGCACGCTGTTTTTCATCATTTTTGAGGATTTGAAAAAAATGAAAAATGAAAAAAACGGTGGGTTATAGCCCATGTTTTTTGAAATTTTGAAAAAAAAAAGTTAGCCTTGTTTCTCATCATTTTGGACCGTGGGCTATAGCCCATATCGTACGGCATACTATGGCACGCCGTTTTTCATCATTTTTGAGGATTTGAAAAAAATGAAAAATGAAAAAAAACGGTGGGTTATAGCCCATGTTTTTTGAAATTTTGAAAAAAAAAGTTAGCCTCGTTTCTCATCATTTTGTACCGTGGGCTATAGCCCATATCGTACGGCATACTATGGCACGCCGTTTTTCATCATTTTTGAGGATTTGAAAAAAATGAAAAATGAAAAAAACGGTGGGTTATAGCCCATGTTTTTTGAAATTTTGGAAAAAAAAGTTAGCCTCGTTTCTCATCATTTTGGACCGTGGGCTATAGCCCATATCGTACGGCATACTATGGCACGCAGTTTTTCATCATTTTTGAGGATTTGAAAAAAATGAAAAATGAAAAAAACGGTGGGTTATAGCCCATGTTTTTTGAAATTTTGAAAAAAAAAAGTTAGCCTCGTTTCTCATCATTTTGGACCGTGGGCTATAGCCCATATCGTACGGCATACTATGGCACGCTGTTTTTCATCATTTTTGAGGATTTGAAAAAAATGAAAAATGAAAAAAACGGTGGGTTATAGCCCATGTTTTTTGAAATTTTGAAAAAAAAAAGTTAGCCTTGTTTCTCATCATTTTGGACCGTGGGCTATAGCCCATATCGTACGGCATACTATGGCACGCCGTTTTTCATCATTTTTGAGGATTTGAAAAAAATGAAAAATGAAAAAAACGGTGGGTTATAGCCCATGTTTTTTGAAATTTTGGAAAAAAACGTTAGCCTCGTTTCTCATCATTTTGGACCGTGGGCTATAGCCCATATCGTACGGCATACTATGGCACGCCGTTTTTCATCATTTTTGAGGATTTGAAAAAAATGAAAAATGAAAAAAACGGTGGGTTATAGCCCATGTTTTTTGAAATTTTGAAAAAAAAAGTTAGCCTCGTTTCTCATCATTTTGGACCGTGGGCTATAGCCCATATCGTACGGCATACTATGGCACGCCGTTTTTCATCATTTTTGAGGATTTGAAAAAAATGAAAAATGAAAAAAACGGTGGGTTATAGCCCATGTTTTTTGAAATTTTGAAAAAAAAAGTTAGCCTCGTTTCTCATCATTTTGGACCGTGGGCTATAGCCTGTATCGTACGGCATACTATGGCACGCCGTTTTTCATCATTTTTGAGGATTTGAAAAAAATGAAAAATGAAAAAAACGGTGGGTTATAGCCCATGTTTTTTGAAATTTTGAAAAAAAAAGTTAGCCTCGTTTCTCATCATTTTGGACCGTGGGCTATAGCCCGTATCGCACGGCATACTATGGCACGCCGTTTTTCATCATTTTTGAGGATTTGAAAAAAATGAAAAATGAAAAAAACGGTGGGTTATAGCCCATGTTTTTTGAAATTTTGAAAAAAAAAGTTAGCCTCGTTTCTCATCATTTTGGACCGTGGGCTATAGCCCGTATCGTACGGCATACTATGGCACGCCGTTTTTCATCATTTTTGAGGATTTGAAAAAAATGAAAAATGAAAAAAACGGTGGGTTATAGCCCATGTTTTTTGAAATTTTGAAAAAAACGTTAGCCTCGTTTCTCATCATTTTGGACCGTGGGCTATAGCCCATATCGTACGGCATGCTATGGCACGCCGTTTTTCATCATTTTTGAGGATTTGAAAAAAATGAAAAATGAAAAAAACGGTGGGTTATAGCCCATGTTTTTTGAAATTTTGAAAAAAAAAGTTAGCCTCGTTTCTCATCATTTTGGACCGTGGGCTATAGCCCATATCGTACGGCATACTATGGCACGCCGTTTTTCATCATTTTTGAGGATTTGAAAAAAATGAAAAATGAAAAAAACGGTGGGTTATAGCCCATGTTTTTTGAAATTTTGAAAAAAAAAGTTAGCCTCGTTTCTCATCATTTTGGACCGTGGGCTATAGCCCGTATCGTACGGCATACTATGGCACGCCGTTTTTCATCATTTTTGAGGATTTGAAAAAAATGAAAAATGAAAAAAACGGTGGGTTATAGCCCATGTTTTTTGAAATTTTGAAAAAAAACGTTAGCCTCGTTTCTCATCATTTTGGACCGTGGGCTATAGCCCATATCGTACGGCATGCTATGGCACGCCGTTTTTCATCATTTTTGAGGATTTGAAAAAAATGAAAAATGAAAAAAACGGTGGGTTATAGCCCATGTTTTTTGAAATTTTGGAAAAAAAAGTTAGCCTCGTTTCTCATCATTTTGGACCGTGGGCTATAGCCCATATCGTACGGCATACTATGGCACGCAGTTTTTCATCATTTTTGAGGATTTGAAAAAAATGAAAAATGAAAAAAACGGTGGGTTATAGCCCATGTTTTTTGAAATTTTGAAAAAAAAAGTTAGCCTCGTTTCTCATCATTTTGGACCGTGGGCTATAGCCCATATCGTACGGCATACTATGGCACGCAGTTTTTCATCATTTTTGAGGATTTGAAAAAAATGAAAAATGAAAAAAACGGTGGGTTATAGCCCATGTTTTTTGAAATTTTGAAAAAAAAAGTTAGCCTCGTTTCTCATCATTTTGGACCGTGGGCTATAGCCCATATCGTACGGCATACTATGGCACGCTGTTTTTCATCATTTTTGAGGATTTGAAAAAAATGAAAAATGAAAAAAACGGTGGGTTATAGCCCATGTTTTTTGAAATTTTGAAAAAAAAAAGTTAGCCTTGTTTCTCATCATTTTGGACCGTGGGCTATAGCCCATATCGTACGGCATACTATGGCACGCCGTTTTTCATCATTTTTGAGGATTTGAAAAAAATGAAAAATGAAAAAAAACGGTGGGTTATAGCCCATGTTTTTTTAAATTTTGAAAAAAAAAGTTAGCCTCGTTTCTCATCATTTTGGACCGTGGGCTATAGCCCGTATCGTACGGCATACTATGGCACGCCGTTTTTCATCATTTTTGAGGATTTGAAAAAAACGGTGGGTTATAGCCCATGTTTTTTGAAATTTTGAAAAAAAAGTTAGCCTCGTTTCTCATCATTTTGGACCGTGGGCTATAGCCCATATCGTACGGCATACTATGGCACGCCGTTTTTCATCATTTTTGAGGATTTGAAAAAAATGAAAAATGAAAAAAACGGTGGGTTATAGCCCATGTTTTTTGAAATTTTGAAAAAAAATAGTTAGCCTCGTTTCTCATCATTTTGGACCGTGGGCTATAGCCCGTATCGTACGGCATACTATGGCACGCCGTTTTTCATCATTTTTGAAGATTTGAAAAAAATGAAAAAAAACGGTGGGTTATAGCCCATGTTTTTTGAAATTTTGAAAAAAAAAAGTTAGCCTCGTTTCTCATCATTTTGGACCGTGGGCTATAGCCCATATCGTACGGCATACTATGGCACGCCGTTTTTCCTCATTTTTGAGGATTTGAAAAAAATGAAAAATGAAAAAAACGGTGGGTTATAGCCCATGTTTTTTGAAATTTTGAAAAAAAAAGTTAGCCTCGTTTCTCATCATTTTGGACCGTGGGCTATAGCCCGTATCGTACGGCATACTATGGCACGCCGTTTTTCATCATTTTTGAGGATTTGAAAAAAATGAAAAATGAAAAAAAACGGTGGGTTATAGCCCATGTTTTTTGAAATTTTGGAAAAAAACGTTAGCCTCGTTTCTCATCATTTTGGACCGTGGGCTATAGCCCATATCGTACGGCATACTATGGCACGCCGTTTTTCATCATTTTTGAGGATTTGAAAAAAATGAAAAATGAAAAAAACGGTGGGTTATAGCCCATGTTTTTTGAAATTTTGAAAAAAAAAGTTAGCCTCGTTTCTCATCATTTTGGACCGTGGGCTATAGCCCATATCGTACGGCATACTATGGCACGCCGTTTTTCATCATTTTTGAGGATTTGAAAAAAATGAAAAATGAAAAAAACGGTGGGTTATAGCCCATGTTTTTTGAAATTTTGAAAAAAAAAGTTAGCCTCGTTTCTCATCATTTTGGACCGTGGGCTATAGCCTGTATCGTACGGCATACTATGGCACGCCGTTTTTCATCATTTTTGAGGATTTGAAAAAAATGAAAAATGAAAAAAACGGTGGGTTATAGCCCATGTTTTTTGAAATTTTGAAAAAAAAAGTTAGCCTCGTTTCTCATCATTTTGGACCGTGGGCTATAGCCCGTATCGTACGGCATACTATGGCACGCCGTTTTTCATCATTTTTGAGGATTTGAAAAAAATGAAAAATGAAAAAAACGGTGGGTTATAGCCCATGTTTTTTGAAATTTTGGAAAAAAACGTTAGCCTCGTTTCTCATCATTTTGGACCGTGGGCTATAGCCCATATCGTACGGCATACTATGGCACGCCGTTTTTCATCATTTTTGAGGATTTGAAAAAAATGAAAAATGAAAAAAACGGTGGGTTATAGCCCATGTTTTTTGAAATTTTGAAAAAAAAAGTTAGCCTCGTTTCTCATCATTTTGGACCGTGGGCTATAGCCCATATCGTACGGCATACTATGGCACGCCGTTTTTCATCATTTTTGAGGATTTGAAAAAAATGAAAAATGAAAAAAACGGTGGGTTATAGCCCATGTTTTTTGAAATTTTGAAAAAAAAAGTTAGCCTCGTTTCTCATCATTTTGGACCGTGGGCTATAGCCTGTATCGTACGGCATACTATGGCACGCCGTTTTTCATCATTTTTGAGGATTTGAAAAAAATGAAAAATGAAAAAAACGGTGGGTTATAGCCCATGTTTTTTGAAATTTTGAAAAAAAAAGTTAGCCTCGTTTCTCATCATTTTGGACCGTGGGCTATAGCCCGTATCGTACGGCATACTATGGCACGCCGTTTTTCATCATTTTTGAGGATTTGAAAAAAATGAAAAATGAAAAAAAACGGTGGGTTATAGCCCATGTTTTTTGAAATTTTGGAAAAAAACGTTAGCCTCGTTTCTCATCATTTTGGACCGTGGGCTATAGCCCATATCGTACGGCATACTATGGCACGCCGTTTTTCATCATTTCTGAGGATTTGAAAAAAATGAAAAATGAAAAAAACGGTGGGTTATAGCCCATGTTTTTTGAAATTTTGAAAAAAAAAGTTAGCCTCGTTTCTCATCATTTTGGACCGTGGGCTATAGCCCATATCGTACGGCATACTATGGCACGCCGTTTTTCATCATTTTTGAGGATTTGAAAAAAATGAAAAATGAAAAAAACGGTGGGTTATAGCCCATGTTTTTTGAAATTTTGAAAAAAAAAGTTAGCCTCGTTTCTCATCATTTTGGACCGTGGGCTATAGCCTGTATCGTACGGCATACTATGGCACGCCGTTTTTCATCATTTTTGAGGATTTGAAAAAAATGAAAAATGAAAAAAACGGTGGGTTATAGCCCATGTTTTTTGAAATTTTGAAAAAAAAAGTTAGCCTCGTTTCTCATCATTTTGGACCGTGGGCTATAGCCCGTATCGCACGGCATACTATGGCACGCCGTTTTTCATCATTTTTGAGGATTTGAAAAAAATGAAAAATGAAAAAAACGGTGGGTTATAGCCCATGTTTTTTGAAATTTTGAAAAAAAAAGTTAGCCTCGTTTCTCATCATTTTGGACCGTGGGCTATAGCCCGTATCGTACGGCATACTATGGCACGCCGTTTTTCATCATTTTTGAGGATTTGAAAAAAATGAAAAATGAAAAAAACGGTGGGTTATAGCCCATGTTTTTTGAAATTTTGAAAAAAAACGTTAGCCTCGTTTCTCATCATTTTGGACCGTGGGCTATAGCCCATATCGTACGGCATGCTATGGCACGCCGTTTTTCATCATTTTTGAGGATTTGAAAAAAATGAAAAATGAAAAAAACGGTGGGTTATAGCCCATGTTTTTTGAAATTTTGAAAAAAAAAGTTAGCCTCGTTTCTCATCATTTTGGACCGTGGGCTATAGCCCATATCGTACGGCATACTATGGCGCGCCGTTTTTCATCATTTTTGAGGATTTGAAAAAAATGAAAAATGAAAAAAACGGTGGGTTATAGCCCATGTTTTTTGAAATTTTGAAAAAAAAAGTTAGCCTCGTTTCTCATCATTTTGGACCGTGGGCTATAGCCTGTATCGTACGGCATACTATGGCACGCCGTTTTTCATCATTTTTGAGGATTTGAAAAAAATGAAAAATGAAAAAAACGGTGGGTTATAGCCCATGTTTTTTGAAATTTTGAAAAAAAAAGTTAGCCTCGTTTCTCATCATTTTGGACCGTGGGCTATAGCCCGTATCGCACGGCATACTATGGCACGCCGTTTTTCATCATTTTTGAGGATTTGAAAAAAATTAAAAATGAAAAAAACGGTGGGTTATAGCCCATGTTTTTTGAAATTTTGAAAAAAAAAGTTAGCCTCGTTTCTCATCATTTTGGACCGTGGGCTATAGCCCATATCGTACGGCATACTATGGCACGCCGTTTTTCATCATTTTTGAGGATTTGAAAAAAATGAAAAATGAAAAAAACGGTGGGTTATAGCCCATGTTTTTTGAAATTTTGAAAAAAAAAGTTAGCCTCGTTTCTCATCATTTTGGACCGTGGGCTATAGCCTGTATCGTACGGCATACTATGGCACGCCGTTTTTCATCATTTTTGAGGATTTGAAAAAAATGAAAAATGAAAAAAACGGTGGGTTATAGCCCATGTTTTTTGAAATTTTGAAAAAAAAAGTTAGCCTCGTTTCTCATCATTTTGGACCGTGGGCTATAGCCCGTATCGCACGGCATACTATGGCACGCCATTTTTCATCATTTTTGAGGATTTGAAAAAAATGAAAAATGAAAAAAACGGTGGGTTATAGCCCATGTTTTTTGAAATTTTGAAAAAAAAAGATAGCCTCGTTTCTCATCATTTTGGACCGTGGGCTATAGCCCGTATAGTACGGCATACTATGGCACGCCGTTTTTCATCATTTTTGAGGATTTGAAAAAAATGAAAAATGAAAAAAACGGTGGGTTATAGCCCATGTTTTTTGAAATTTTGAAAAAAAACGTTAGCCTCGTTTCTCATCATTTTGGACCGTGGGCTATAGCCCATATCGTACGGCATGCTATGGCACGCCGTTTTTCATCATTTTTGAGGATTTGAAAAAAATGAAAAATGAAAAAAACGGTGGGTTATAGCCCATGTTTTTTGAAATTTTGGAAAAAAAAGTTAGCCTCGTTTCTCATCATTTTGGACCGTGGGCTATAGCCCATATCGTACGGCATACTATGGCACGCAGTTTTTCATCATTTTTGAGGATTTGAAAAAAATGAAAAATGAAAAAAACGGTGGGTTATAGCCCATGTTTTTTGAAATTTTGAAAAAAAAAGTTAGCCTCGTTTCTCATCATTTTGGACCGTGGGCTATAGCCCATATCGTACGGCATACTATGGCACGCCGTTTTTCATCATTTTTGAGGATTTGAAAAAAATGAAAAATGAAAAAAACGGCGGGTTATAGCCCATGTTTTTTGAAATTTTGAAAAAAAAAGTTAGCCTCGTTTCTCATCATTTTGGACCGTGGGCTATAGCCCGTATCGTACGGCATACTATGGCACGCCGTTTTTCATCATTTTTGAGGATTTGAAAAAAAAGAAAAATAAAAAAAACGGTGGGTTATAGCCCATGTTTTTTGAAATTTTGAAAAAAAAAGTTAGCCTCGTTTCTCATCATTTTGGACCGTGGGCTATAGCCCGTATCGTACGGCATACTATGGCACGCCGTTTTTCATCATTTTTGAGGATTTGAAAAAAATGAAAAATGAAAAAAACGGTGGGTTATAGCCCATGTTTTTTGAAATTTTGAAAAAAAAAGTTAGCCTCGTTTCTCATCATTTTGGACCGTGGGCTATAGCCCATATCGTACGGCATACTATGGCACGCAGTTTTTCATCATTTTTGAGGATTTGAAAAAAGATGAAAAATGAAAAAAACGGTGGGTTATAGCCCATGTTTTTTGAAATTTTGAAAAAAAAAATTAGCCTCGTTTCTCATCATTTTGGACCGTGAGCTATAGCCCGTATCGTACGGCATACTATGGCACGCCGTTCTTCATCATTTTTGAGGATTTGAAAAAAAATAAAAATGAAAAAAACGGTGGGTTATAGCCCATGTTTTTTGAAATTTTGAGAAAAAAAAGTTAGCCTCGTTTCTCATCATTTTGGACCGTGGGCTATAGCCCGTATCGTACGGCATACTATGGCACGCCGTTTTTCATCATTTTTGAGGATTTGAAAAAAATGAAAAATAAAAAAAACGGTGGGTTATAGCCCATGTTTTTTGAAATTTTGAAAAAAAAAGTTAGCCTCGTTTCTCATCATTTTGGACCGTGGGCTATAGCCCATATCGTACGGCATACTATGGCACGCAGTTTTTCATCATTTTTGTGGATTTGAAAAAAAATAAAAATGAAAAAAACGGTGGGTTATAGCCCATGTTTTTTGAAATTTTGAAAAAAAAAGTTAGCCTCGTTTCTCATCATTTTGGACCGTGGGCTATAGCCCGTATCGTACGGCATACTATGGCACGCCGTTTTTCATCATTTTTGAGGATTTGAAAAAAATGAAAAATAAAAAAAACGGTGGGTTATAGCCCATGTTTTTTGAAATTTTGAAAAAAAAAGTTAGCCTCGTTTCTCATCATTTTGGACCGTGGGCTATAGCCCATATCGTACGGCATACTATGGCACGCAGTTTTTCATCATTTTTGAGGATTTGAAAAAAATGAAAAATGAAAAAAACGGTGGGTTATAGCCCATGTTTTTTGAAATTTTGAAAAAAAAAATTAGCCTCGTTTCTCATCATTTTGGACCGTGGGCTATAGCCCGTATCGTACGGCATACTATGGCACGCCGTTTTTCATCATTTTTGAGGATTTGAAAAAAATGAAAAATGAAAAAAACGGTGGGTTATAGCCCATGTTTTTTGAAATTTTGAAAAAAAAAGTTAGCCTCGTTTCTCATCATTTTGGACCGTGGGCTATAGCCCATATCGTACGGCATACTATGGCACGCCGTTTTTCATCATTTTTGAGGATTTGAAAAAAATGAAAAATGAAAAAAACGGCGGGTTATAGCCCATGTTTTTTGAAATTTTGAAAAAAAAAGTTAGCCTCGTTTCTCATCATTTTGGACCGTGGGCTATAGCCCGTATCGTACGGCATACTATGGCACGCCGTTTTTCATCATTTTTGAGGATTTGAAAAAAAAGAAAAAAAAAAAAAACGGTGGGTTATAGCCCATGTTTTTTGAAATTTTGAAAAAAAAAGTTAGCCTCGTTTCTCATCATTTTGGACCGTGGGCTATAGCCCGTATCGTACGGCATACTATGGCACGCCGTTTTTCATCATTTTTGAGGATTTGAAAAAAATGAAAAATGAAAAAAACGGTGGGTTATAGCCCATGTTTTTTGAAATTTTGAAAAAAAAAGTTAGCCTCGTTTCTCATCATTTTGGACCGTGGGCTATAGCCCATATCGTACGGCATACTATGGCACGCAGTTTTTCATCATTTTTGAGGATTTGAAAAAAGATGAAAAATGAAAAAAACGGTGGGTTATAGCCCATGTTTTTTGAAATTTTGAAAAAAAAAATTAGCCTCGTTTCTCATCATTTTGGACCGTGAGCTATAGCCCGTATCGTACGGCATACTATGGCACGCCGTTCTTCATCATTTTTGAGGATTTGAAAAAAAATAAAAATGAAAAAAACGGTGGGTTATAGCCCATGTTTTTTGAAATTTTGAGAAAAAAAAGTTAGCCTCGTTTCTCATCATTTTGGACCGTGGGCTATAGCCCGTATCGTACGGCATACTATGGCACGCCGTTTTTCATCATTTTTGAGGATTTGAAAAAAATGAAAAATAAAAAAAACGGTGGGTTATAGCCCATGTTTTTTGAAATTTTGAAAAAAAAAGTTAGCCTCGTTTCTCATCATTTTGGACCGTGGGCTATAGCCCATATCGTACGGCATACTATGGCACGCAGTTTTTCATCATTTTTGTGGATTTGAAAAAAAATAAAAATGAAAAAAACGGTGGGTTATAGCCCATGTTTTTTGAAATTTTGAAAAAAAAAGTTAGCCTCGTTTCTCATCATTTTGGACCGTGGGCTATAGCCCGTATCGTACGGCATACTATGGCACGCCGTTTTTCATCATTTTTGAGGATTTGAAAAAAATGAAAAATAAAAAAAACGGTGGGTTATAGCCCATGTTTTTTGAAATTTTGAAAAAAAAAGTTAGCCTCGTTTCTCATCATTTTGGACCGTGGGCTATAGCCCATATCGTACGGCATACTATGGCACGCAGTTTTTCATCATTTTTGAGGATTTGAAAAAAATGAAAAATGAAAAAAACGGTGGGTTATAGCCCATGTTTTTTGAAATTTTGAAAAAAAAAATTAGCCTCGTTTCTCATCATTTTGGACCGTGGGCTATAGCCCGTATCGTACGGCATACTATGGCACGCCGTTTTTCATCATTTTTGAGGATTTGAAAAAAATGAAAAATGAAAAAAACGGTGGGTTATAGCCCATGTTTTTTGAAATTTTGAAAAAAAAAGTTAGCCTCGTTTCTCATCATTTTGGACCGTGGGCTATAGCCCATATCGTACGGCATACTATGGAACGCCGTTTTTCATCATTTTTGAGGATTTGAAAAAAATGAAAAATGAAAAAAACGGTGGGTTATAGCCCATGTTTTTTGAAATTTTGAAAAAAAAAGTTAGCCTCGTTTCTCATCATTTTTGACCGTGGGCTATAGCCCGTATCGTACGGCATACTATGGAACGCCGTTTTTCATCATTTTTGAGGATTTGAAAAAAATGAAAAATGAAAAAACGGTGGGTTATAGCCCATGTTTTTTGAAATTTTGAAAAAAAAAGTTAGCCTCGTTTCTCATCATTTTGGACCGTGGGCTATAGCCCATATCGTACGGCATACTATGGCACGCAGTTTTTCATCATTTTTGAGGATTTGAAAAAAATGAAAAATGAAAAAAACGGTGGGTTATAGCCCATGTTTTTTGAAATTTTGAAAAAAAAAATTAGCCTCGTTTCTCATCATTTTGGACCGTGGGCTATAGCCCGTATCGTACGGCATACTATGGCACGCCGTTTTTCATCATTTTTGAGGATTTGAAAAAAATGAAAAATGAAAAAAACGGTGGGTTATAGCCCATGTTTTTTGAAATTTTGAAAAAAAAAGTTAGCCTCGTTTCTCATCATTTTGGACCGTGGGCTATAGCCCATATCGTACGGCATACTATGGAACGCCGTTTTTCATCATTTTTGAGGATTTGAAAAAAATGAAAAATGAAAAAAACGGTGGGTTATAGCCCATGTTTTTTGAAATTTTGAAAAAAAAAGTTAGCCTCGTTTCTCATCATTTTTGACCGTGGGCTATAGCCCGTATCGTACGGCATACTATGGAACGCCGTTTTTCATCATTTTTGAGGATTTGAAAAAAATGAAAAATGAAAAAACGGTGGGTTATAGCCCATGTTTTTTGAAATTTTGAAAAAAAAAGTTAGCCTCGTTTCTCATCATTTTGGACCGTGGGCTATAGCCCATATCGTACGGCATACTATGGCACGCCGTTTTTCATCATTTTTGAGGATTTGAAAAAAATGAAAAAAACGGTGGGTTATAGCCCATGTTTTTTGAAATTTTGAAAAAAAAAGTTAGCCTCGTTTCTCATCATTTTGGACCGTGGGCTATAGCCCATATCGTACGGCATACTATGGCACGCAGTTTTTCATCATTTTTGAGGATTTGAAAAAAATGAAAAATGAAAAAAACGGTGGGTTATAGCCCATGTTTTTTTAAATTTTGAAAAAAAAAGTTAGCCTCGTTTCTCATCATTTTGGACCGTGGGCTATAGCCCGTATCGTATGGCATACTATGGCACGCCGTTTTTCATCATTTTTGAGGATTTGAAAAAAATGAAAAATGAAAAAAACGGTGGGTTATAGCCCATGTTTTTTGAAATTAAAAAAAAAAAAGTTAGCCTCGTTTCTCATCATTTTGGACCGTGGGCTATAGCCCATATCGTACGGCATACTATGGAACGCAGTTTTTCATCATTTTTGAGGATTTGAAAAAAATGAAAAATGAAAAAAACGGTGGGTTATAGCCCATGTTTTTTGAAATTTTGAAAAAAAAAAATAGCCTCGTTTCTCATCACTTTGGACCGTGGGCTATAGCCCGTATCGTACGGCATACTATGGCACGCCGTTTTTCATCATTTTTGAGGATTTGAAAAAAATGAAAAATGAAAAAAACGGTGGGTTATAGCCCATGTTTTTTGAAATTTTGAAAAAAAAAGTTAGCCTCGTTTCTCATCATTTTGGACCGTGGGCTATAGCCCATATCGTACGGCATACTATGGAACGCCGTTTTTCATCATTTTTGAGGATTTGAAAAAAATGAAAAATGAAAAAAACGGTGGGTTATAGCCCATGTTTTTTGAAATTTTGAAAAAAAAAGTTAGCCTCGTTTCTCATCATTTTGGACCGTGGGCTATAGCCCGTATCGTACGGCATACTATGGAACGCCGTTTTTCATCATTTTTGAGGATTTGAAAAAAATGAAAAATGAAAAAACGGTGGGTTATAGCCCATGTTTTTTGAAAAAAAAAGTTAGCCTCGTTTCTCATCATTTTGGACCGTGGGCTATAGCCCATATCGTACGGCATACTATGGCACGCCGTTTTTCATCATTTTTGAGGATTTGAAAAAAATGAAAAATGAAAAAAACGGTGGGTTATAGCCCATGTTTTTTGAAATTTTGAAAAAAAAAGTTAGCCTCGTTTCTCATCATTTTGGACCGTGGGCTATAGCCCATATCGTACGGCATACTATGGCACGCAGTTTTTCATCATTTTTGAGGATTTGAAAAAAATGAAAAATGAAAAAAACGGTGGGTTATAGCCCATGTTTTTTGAAATTTTGAAAAAAAAAATTTGCCTCGTTTCTCATCATTTTGGACCGTGGGCTATAGCCCGTATCGTACGGCATACTATGGCACGCCGTTTTTCATCATTTTTGAGGATTTGAAAAAAATGAAAAATGAAAAAAACGGTGGGTTATAGCCCATGTTTTTTGAAATTTTGAAAAAAAAAATTAGCCTCGTTTCTCATCATTTTGGACCGTGGGCTATAGCCCGTATCGTACGGCATACTATGGCACGCCGTTTTTCATCATTTTTGAGGATTTGAAAAAAATGAAAAATGAAAAAAACGGTGGGTT
This sequence comes from Protomyctophum bolini, assembly GCF_963924005.1. NCBI lineage: Eukaryota > Metazoa > Chordata > Actinopteri > Myctophiformes > Myctophidae > Protomyctophum > Protomyctophum bolini. The sequence continues at coordinate 10,747,237 of NC_137872.1, forward strand.
ATAGCCCATGTTTTTTTAAATTTTGAAAAAAAAAGTTAGCCTCGTTTCTCATCATTTTGGACCGTGGGCTATAGCCCGTATCGTATGGCATACTATGGCACGCCGTTTTTCATCATTTTTGAGGATTTGAAAAAAATGAAAAATGAAAAAAACGGTGGGTAATAGCCCATGTTTTTTTAAATTAAAAAAAAAAAAGTTAGCCTCGTTTCTCATCATTTTGGACCGTGGGCTATAGCCCATATCGTACGGCATACTATGGAACGCAGTTTTTCATCATTTTTGAGGATTTGAAAAAAATGAAAAATGAAAAAAACGGTGGGTTATAGCCCATGTTTTTTGAAATTTTGAAAAAAAAAAATAGCCTCGTTTCTCATCACTTTGGACCGTGGGCTATAGCCCGTATCGTACGGCATACTATGGCACGCCGTTTTTCATCATTTTTGAGGATTTGAAAAAAATGAAAAATGAAAAAAACGGTGGGTTATAGCCCATGTTTTTTGAAATTTTGGAAAAAAAAGTTAGCCTCGTTTCTCATCATTTTGGACCGTGGGCTATAGCCCATATCGTACGGCATACTATGGAACGCCGTTTTTCATCATTTTTGAGGATTTGAAAAAAATGAAAAATGAAAAAAACGGTGGGTTATAGCCCATGTTTTTTGAAATTTTGAAAAAAAAAGTTAGCCTCGTTTCTCATCATTTTGGACCGTGGGCTATAGCCCGTATCGTACGGCATACTATGGAACGCCGTTTTTCATCATTTTTGAGGATTTGAAAAAAATGAAAAATGAAAAAACGGTGGGTTATAGCCCATGTTTTTTGAAAAAAAAAGTTAGCCTCGTTTCTCATCATTTTGGACCGTGGGCTATAGCCCATATCGTACGGCATACTATGGCACGCCGTTTTTCATCATTTTTGAGGATTTGAAAAAAATGAAAAATGAAAAAAACGGTGGGTTATAGCCCATGTTTTTTGAAATTTTGGAAAAAAGAATTAGCCTCGTTTCTCATCATTTTGGACCGTGGGCTATAGCCCGTATCGTACGGCATACTATGGCACGCCGTTTTTCATCATTTTTGAGGATTTGAAAAAAATGAAAAATGAAAAAAACGGTGGGTTATAGCCCATGTTTTTTGAAATTTTGAAAAAAAAAGTTAGCCTCGTTTCTCATCATTTTGGACCGTGGGCTATAGCCCATATCGTACGGCATACTATGGAACGCCGTTTTTCATCATTTTTGAGGATTTGAAAAAAATGAAAAATGAAAAAAACGGTGGGTTATAGCCCATGTTTTTTGAAATTTTGAAAAAAAAAGTTAGCCTCGTTTCTCATCATTTTGGACCGTGGGCTATAGCCCGTATCGTACGGCATACTATGGAACGCCGTTTTTCATCATTTTTGAGGATTTGAAAAAAATAAAAAATGAAAAAACGGTGGGTTATAGCCCATGTTTTTTGAAATTTTGAAAAAAAAAGTTAGCCTCGTTTCTCATCATTTTGGACCGTGGGCTATAGCCCATATCGTACGGCATACTATGGCACGCCGTTTTTCATCATTTTTGAGGATTTGAAAAAAATGAAAAATGAAAAAAACGGTGGGTTATAGCCCATGTTTTTTGAAATTTTGAAAAAAAAAGTTAGCCTCGTTTCTCATCATTTTGGACCGTGGGCTATAGCCCATATCGTACGGCATACTATGGCACGCAGTTTTTCATCATTTTTGAGGATTTGAAAAAAATGAAAAATGAAAAAAACGGTGGGTTATAGCCCATGTTTTTTGAAATTTTGAAAAAAAAAATTAGCCTCGTTTCTCATCATTTTGGACCGTGGGCTATAGCCCGTATCGTACGGCATACTATGGCACGCCGTTTTTCATCATTTTTGAGGATTTGAAAAAAATGAAAAATGAAAAAAACGGTGGGTTATAGCCCATGTTTTTTGAAATTTTGAAAAAAAAAGTTAGCCTCGTTTCTCATCATTTTGGACCGTGGGCTATAGCCCATATCGTACGGCATACTATGGAACGCCGTTTTTCATCATTTTTGAGGATTTGAAAAAAATGAAAAATGAAAAAAACGGTGGGTTATAGCCCATGTTTTTTGAAATTTTGAAAAAAAAAGTTAGCCTCGTTTCTCATCATTTTGGACCGTGGGCTATAGCCCGTATCGTACGGCATACTATGGAACGCCGTTTTTCATCATTTTTGAGGATTTGAAAAAAATGAAAAATGAAAAAACGGTGGGTTATAGCCCATGTTTTTTGAAATTTTGAAAAAAAAAGTTAGCCTCGTTTCTCATCATTTTGGACCGTGGGCTATAGCCCATATCGTACGGCATACTATGGCACGCCGTTTTTCATCATTTTTGAGGATTTGAAAAAAATGAAAAATGGAAAAAACGGTGGGTTATAGCCCATGTTTTTTGAAATTTTGAAAAAAAAAGTTAGCCTCGTTTCTCATCATTTTGGACCGTGGGCTATAGCCCATATCGTACGGCATACTATGGCACGCAGTTTTTCATCATTTTTGAGGATTTGAAAAAAATGAAAAATGAAAAAAACGGTGGGTTATAGCCCATGTTTTTTTAAATTTTGAAAAAAAAAGTTAGCCTCGTTTCTCATCATTTTGGACCGTGGGCTATAGCCCGTATCGTACGGCATACTATGGCACGCCGTTTTTCATCATTTTTGAGGATTTGAAAAAAATGAAAATGAAAAAAACGGTGGGTTATAGCCCATGTTTTTTGAAATTTTGAAAAAAAAAGTTAGCCTCGTTTCTCATCATTTTGGACCGTGGGCTATAGCCCATATCGTACGGCATACTATGGAACGCCGTTTTTCATCATTTTTGAGGATTTGAAAAAAATGAAAAATGAAAAAAACGGTGGGTTATAGCCCATGTTTTTTGAAATTTTGAAAAAAAAAGTTAGCCTCGTTTCTCATCATTTTGGACCGTGGGCTATAGCCCGTATCGTACGGCATACTATGGCACGCCGTTTTTCATCATTTTTGAGGATTTGAAAAAAATGAAAAATGAAAAAAACGGTGGGTTATAGCCCATGTTTTTTGAAATTTTGAAAAACAAAGTTAGCCTCGTTTCTCATCATTTTGGACCGTGGGCTATAACCCACCGTTTTTTTTATTTTTCATTTTTTTCAAATCCTCAAAAATGATGAAAAACGGCGTGCCATAGTATGCCGTACGATACGGGCTATAGCCCACGGTCCAAAATGATGAGAAACGAGGCTAACTTTTTTTTTCAAAATTTCAAAAAACATGGGCTATAACCCACCGTTTTTTTCATTATTCATTTTTTTCAAATCCTCAAAAATGATGAAAAACGGCGTGCCATAGTATGCCGTACGATATGGGCTATAGCCCACGGTCCAAAATGATGAGAAACGAGGCTAACTTTTTTTTTTTTAATTTCAAAAAACATGGGCTATAACCCACCGTTTTTTTCATTTTTCATTTTTTTCAAATCCTCAAAAATTATGAAAAACGGCGTGCCATAGTATGCCGTACGATATGGGCTATAGCCCACGGTCCAAAATGATGAGAAACGAGGCTAACTTTTTTTTTCAAAATTTCAAAAAACATGGGCTATAACCCACCGTTTTTTTCATTTTTCTTTTTTTTCAAATCCTCAAAAATGATGAAAAACGGCGTGCCATAGTATGCCGTACGATATGGGCTATAGCCCACGGTCCAAAATGATGAGAAACGAGGCTAACTTTTTTTTTCAAAATTTCAAAAAACATGGGCTATAACCCACCGTTTTTTCCATTTTTCATTTTTTTCAAATCCTCAAAAATGATGAAAAACGGCGTGCCATAGTATGCCGTACGATATGGGCTATAGCCCACGGTCCAAAATGATGAGAAACGAGGCTAACTTTTTTTTTCAAAATTTCAAAAAACATGGGCTATAACCCACCGTTTTTTTCCATTTTTCATTTTTTTCAAATCCTCAAAAATGATGAAAAACGGCGTGCCATAGTATGCCGTACGATACGGGCTATAGCCCACGGTCCAAAATGATGAGAAACGAGGCTAACTTTTTTTTTCAAAATTTCAAAAAAAATGGGCTATAACCCACCGTTTTTTTCATTTTTCATTTTTTTCAAATCCTCAAAAATGATGAAAAACGGCGTTCCATAGTATGCCGTACGATATGGGCTATAGCCCACGGTCCAAAATGATGAGAAACGAGGCTAACTTATTTTTTCAAAATTTCAAAAAACATGGGCTATAACCCACCGTTTTTTTCATTTTTCATTTTTTTCAAATCCTCAAAAATGATGAAAAACGGCGTGCCATAGTATGCCGTACGATACGGGCTATAGCCCACGGTCCAAAATGATGAGAAACGAGGCTAACTTTTTTTTTCAAAATTTCAAAAAACATGGGCTATAACCCACCGTTTTTTTCATTTTTCATTTTTTTCAAATCCTCAAAAATGATGAAAAACTGCGTGCCATAGTATGCCGTACGATATGGGCTATAGCCCACGGTCCAAAATGATGAGAAACGAGGCTAACTTTTTTTTTCAAAATTTCAAAAAACATGGGCTATAACCCACCGTTTTTTTCATTTTTCATTTTTTTCAAATCCTCAAAAATGATGAAAAACGGCGTGCCATAGTATGCCGTACGATATGGGCTATAGCCCACGGTCCAAAATGATGAGAAACGAGGCTAACTTTTTTTTTCAAAATTTCAAAAAACATGGGCTATAACCCACCGTTTTTTTCATTTTTCATTTTTTTCAAATCCTCAAAAATGATGAAAAACGGCGTGCCATAGTATGCCGTACGATACGGGCTATAGCCCACGGTCCAAAATGATGAGAAACGAGGCTAATTTTTTTTTTCAAAATTTCAAAAAACATGGGCTATAACCCACCGTTTTTTTTCATTTTTCATTTTTTTCAAATCCTCAAAAATGATGAAAAACTGCGTGCCATAGTATGCCGTACGATATGGGCTATAGCCCACGGTCCAAAATGATGAGAAACGAGGCTAACTTTTTTTTTCAAAATTTCAAAAAACATGGGCTATAACCAACCGTTTTTTTCATTTTTCATTTTTTTCAAATCCTCAAAAATGATGAAAAACGGCGTGCCATAGTATGCCGTACGATACGGGCTATAGCCCACGGTCCAAAATGATGAGAAACGAGGCTAACTTTTTTTTTCAAAATTTCAAAAAACATGGGCTATAACCCACCGTTTTTTTTATTTTTCATTTTTTTCAAATCCTCAAAAATGATGAAAAACGGCGTGCCATAGTATGCCGTACGATACGGGCTATAGCCCACGGTCCAAAATGATGAGAAACGAGGCTAACTTTTTTTTTCAAAATTTCAAAAAACATGGGCTATAACCCACCGTTTTTTTCATTTTTCATTTTTTTCAAATCCTCAAAAATGATGAAAAACGGCGTTCCATAGTATGCCGTACGATATGGGCTATAGCCCACGGTCCAAAATGATGAGAAACGAGGCTAACTTTTTTTTTCAAAATTTCAAAAAACATGGGCTATAACCCACCGTTTTTTTCATTTTTCATTTTTTTCAAATCCTCAAAAATGATGAAAAACGGCGTGCCATAGTATGCCGTACGATATGGGCTATAGCCCACGGTCCAAAATGATGAGAAACGAGGCTAACTTTTTTTTTCAAAATTTCAAAAAACATGGGCTATAACCCACCGTTTTTTCCATTTTTCATTTTTTTCAAATCCTCAAAAATGATGAAAAACGGCGTGCCATAGTATGCCGTACGATATGGGCTATAGCCCACGGTCCAAAATGATGAGAAACGAGGCTAACTTTTTTTTTCAAAATTTCAAAAAACATGGGCTATAACCCACCGTTTTTTCCATTTTTCATTTTTTTCAAATCCTCAAAAATGATGAAAAACGGCGTGCCATAGTATGCCGTACGATACGGGCTATAGCCCACGGTCCAAAATGATGAGAAACGAGGCTAACTTTTTTTTTCAAAATTTCAAAAAACATGGGCTATAACCCACCGTTTTTTTCATTTTTCATTTTTTTCAAATCCTCAAAAATGATGAAAAACGGCGTGCCATAGTATGCCGTACGATACGGGCTATAGCCCACGGTCCAAAATGATGAGAAACGAGGCTAACTTTTTTTTTCAAAATTTCAAAAAACATGGGCTATAACCCACCGTTTTTTTCATTTTTCATTTTTTTCAAATCCTCAAAAATGATGAAAAACGGCGTGCCATAGTATGCCGTACGATACGGGCTATAGCCCACGGTCCAAAATGATGAGAAACGAGGCTAACTTTTTTTTTCAAAATTTCAAAAAACATGGGCTATAACCCACCGTTTTTTTCATTTTTCATTTTTTTCAAATCCTCAAAAATGATGAAAAACTGCGTGCCATAGTATGCCGTACGATATGGGCTATAGCCCACGGTCCAAAATGATGAGAAACGAGGCTAACTTTTTTTTTCAAAATTTCAAAAAACATGGGCTATAACCCACCGTTTTTTTCATTTTTCATTTTTTTCAAATCCTCAAAAATGATGAAAAACGGCGTGCCATAGTATGCCGTACGATATGGGCTATAGCCCACGGTCCAAAATGATGAGAAACGAGGCTAACTTTTTTTTTCAAAATTTCAAAAAACATGGGCTATAACCCACCGTTTTTTTCATTTTTCATTTTTTTCAAATCCTCAAAAATGATGAAAAACGGCGTGCCATAGTATGCCGTACGATACGGGCTATAGCCCACGGTCCAAAATGATGAGAAACGAGGCTAATTTTTTTTTTCAAAATTTCAAAAAACATGGGCTATAACCCACCGTTTTTTTTCATTTTTCATTTTTTTCAAATCCTCAAAAATGATGAAAAACTGCGTGCCATAGTATGCCGTACGATATGGGCTATAGCCCACGGTCCAAAATGATGAGAAACGAGGCTAACTTTTTTTTTCAAAATTTCAAAAAACATGGGCTATAACCCACCGTTTTTTTCATTTTTCATTTTTTTCAAATCCTCAAAAATGATGAAAAACGGCGTGCCATAGTATGCCGTACGATACGGGCTATAGCCCACGGTCCAAAATGATGAGAAACGAGGCTAACTTTTTTTTTCAAAATTTCAAAAAACATGGGCTATAACCCACCGTTTTTTTTATTTTTCATTTTTTTCAAATCCTCAAAAATGATGAAAAACGGCGTGCCATAGTATGCCGTACGATACGGGCTATAGCCCACGGTCCAAAATGATGAGAAACGAGGCTAACTTTTTTTTTCAAAATTTCAAAAAACATGGGCTATAACCCACCGTTTTTTTCATTTTTCATTTTTTTCAAATCCTCAAAAATGATGAAAAACGGCGTTCCATAGTATGCCGTACGATATGGGCTATAGCCCACGGTCCAAAATGATGAGAAACGAGGCTAACTTTTTTTTTCAAAATTTCAAAAAACATGGGCTATAACCCACCGTTTTTTCCATTTTTCATTTTTTTCAAATCCTCAAAAATGATGAAAAACGGCGTGCCATAGTATGCCGTACGATATGGGCTATAGCCCACGGTCCAAAATGATGAGAAACGAGGCTAACTTTTTTTTTCAAAATTTCAAAAAACATGGGCTATAACCCACCGTTTTTTTCATTTTTCATTTTTTTCAAATCCTCAAAAATGATGAAAAACGGCGTGCCATAGTATGCCGTACGATACGGGCTATAGCCCACGGTCCAAAATGATGAGAAACGAGGCTAACTTTTTTTTTCAAAATTTCAAAAAACATGGGCTATAACCCACCGTTTTTTTTATTTTTCATTTTTTTCAAATCCTCAAAAATGATGAAAAACGGCGTGCCATAGTATGCCGTACGATACGGGCTATAGCCCACGGTCCAAAATGATGAGAAACGAGGCTAACTTTTTTTTTCAAAATTTCAAAAAACATGGGCTATAACCCACCGTTTTTTTCATTTTTCATTTTTTTCAAATCCTCAAAAATGATGAAAAACGGCGTTCCATAGTATGCCGTACGATATGGGCTATAGCCCACGGTCCAAAATGATGAGAAACGAGGCTAACTTTTTTTTTCAAAATTTCAAAAAACATGGGCTATAACCCACCGTTTTTTCCATTTTTCATTTTTTTCAAATCCTCAAAAATGATGAAAAACGGCGTGCCATAGTATGCCGTACGATATGGGCTATAGCCCACGGTCCAAAATGATGAGAAACGAGGCTAACTTTTTTTTTCAAAATTTCAAAAAACATGGGCTATAACCCACCGTTTTTTCCATTTTTCATTTTTTTCAAATCCTCAAAAATGATGAAAAACGGCGTGCCATAGTATGCCGTACGATACGGGCTATAGCCCACGGTCCAAAATGATGAGAAACGAGGCTAACTTTTTTTTTCAAAATTTCAAAAAACATGGGCTATAACCCACCGTTTTTTTCATTTTTCATTTTTTTCAAATCCTCAAAAATGATGAAAAACGGCGTTCCATAGTATGCCGTACGATATGGGCTATAGCCCACGGTCCAAAATGATGAGAAACGAGGCTAACTTTTTTTTTCAAAATTTCAAAAAACATGGGCTATAACCCACCGTTTTTTTCATTTTTCATTTTTTTCAAATCCTCAAAAATGATGAAAAACGGCGTGCCATAGTATGCCGTACGATACGGGCTATAGCCCACGGTCCAAAATGATGAGAAACGAGGCTAACTTTTTTTTTCAAAATTTCAAAAAACATGGGCTATAACCCACCGTTTTTTTCATTTTTCATTTTTTTCAAATCCTCAAAAATGATGAAAAACTGCGTGCCATAGTATGCCGTACGATATGGGCTATAGCCCACGGTCCAAAATGATGAGAAACGAGGCTAACTTTTTTTTTCAAAATTTCAAAAAACATGGGCTATAACCCACCGTTTTTTTCATTTTTCATTTTTTTCAAATCCTCAAAAATGATGAAAAACGGCGTGCCATAGTATGCCGTACGATATGGGCTATAGCCCACGGTCCAAAATGATGAGAAACGAGGCTAACTTTTTTTTTCAAAATTTCAAAAAACATGGGCTATAACCCACCGTTTTTTTCATTTTTCATTTTTTTCAAATCCTCAAAAATGATGAAAAACGGCGTGCCATAGTATGCCGTACGATACGGGCTATAGCCCACGGTCCAAAATGATGAGAAACGAGGCTAATTTTTTTTTTCAAAATTTCAAAAAACATGGGCTATAACCCACCGTTTTTTTTCATTTTTCATTTTTTTCAAATCCTCAAAAATGATGAAAAACTGCGTGCCATAGTATGCCGTACGATATGGGCTATAGCCCACGGTCCAAAATGATGAGAAACGAGGCTAACTTTTTTTTTCAAAATTTCAAAAAACATGGGCTATAACCCACCGTTTTTTTCATTTTTCATTTTTTTCAAATCCTCAAAAATGATGAAAAACGGCGTGCCATAGTATGCCGTACGATACGGGCTATAGCCCACGGTCCAAAATGATGAGAAACGAGGCTAACTTTTTTTTTCAAAATTTCAAAAAACATGGGCTATAACCCACCGTTTTTTTTATTTTTCATTTTTTTCAAATCCTCAAAAATGATGAAAACGGCGTGCCATAGTATGCCGTACGATACGGGCTATAGCCCACGGTCCAAAATGATGAGAAACGAGGCTAACTTTTTTTTTCAAAATTTCAAAAAACATGGGCTATAACCCACCGTTTTTTTCATTTTTCATTTTTTTCAAATCCTCAAAAATGATGAAAAACTGCGTGCCATAGTATGCCGTACGATATGGGCTATAGCCCACGGTCCAAAATGATGAGAAACGAGGCTAACTTTTTTTTTCAAAATTTCAAAAAACATGGGCTATAACCCACCGTTTTTTTCATTTTTCATTTTTTTCAAATCCTCAAAAATGATGAAAAACGGCGTGCCATAGTATGCCGTACGATATGGGCTATAGCCCACGGTCCAAAATGATGAGAAACGAGGCTAACTTTTTTTTTCAAAATTTCAAAAAACATGGGCTATAACCCACCGTTTTTTTCATTTTTCATTTTTTTCAAATCCTCAAAAATGATGAAAAACGGCGTGCCATAGTATGCCGTACGATATGGGCTATAGCCCACGGTCCAAAATGATGAGAAACGAGGCTAACTTTTTTTTTCAAAATTTCAAAAAACATGGGCTATGACCCACCGTTTTTTTCATTTTTCATTTTTTTCAAATCCTCAAAAATGATGAAAAACGGCGTGCCATAGTATGCCGTACGATACGGGCTATAGCCCACGGTCCAAAATGATGAGAAACGAGGCTAACTTTTTTTTTCAAAATTTCAAAAAACATGGGCTATAACCCACCGTTTTTTTCATTTTTTTCAAATCCTCAAAAATGATGAAAAACTGCGTGCCATAGTATGCCGTACGATATGGGCTATAGCCCACGGTCCAAAATGATGAGAAACGAGGCTAACTTTTCTTTTCAAAATTTCAAAAAACATGGGCTATAACCCACCGTTTTTTTCATTTTTCATTTTTTTCAAATCCTCAAAAATGATGAAAAACGGCGTGCCATAGTATGCCGTACGATATGGGCTATAGCCCACGGTCCAAAATGATGAGAAACGAGGCTAACTTTTTTTTTCAAAATTTCAAAAAACATGGGCTATAACCCACCGTTTTTTTCATTTTTCATTTTTTTCAAATCCTCAAAAATGATGAAAAACTGCGTGCCATAGTATGCCGTACGATATGGGCTATAGCCCACGGTCCAAAATGATGAGAAACGAGGCTAACTTTTTTTTTCAAAATTTCAAAAAACATGGGCTATAACCCACCGTTTTTTTCATTTTTCATTTTTTTCAAATCCTCAAAAATGATGAAAAACGGCGTGCCATAGTATGCCGTACGATATGGGCTATAGCCCACGGTCCAAAATGATGAGAAACGAGGCTAACTTTTTTTTTCAAAATTTCAAAAAACATGGGCTATGACCCACCGTTTTTTTCATTTTTCATTTTTTTCAAATCCTCAAAAATGATGAAAAACGGCGTGCCATAGTATGCCGTACGATACGGGCTATAGCCCACGGTCCAAAATGATGAGAAACGAGGCTAACTTTTTTTTTCAAAATTTCAAAAAACATGGGCTATAACCCACCGTTTTTTTCATTTTTTTCAAATCCTCAAAAATGATGAAAAACGGCGTTCCATAGTATGCCGTACGATATGGGCTATAGCCCACGGTCCAAAATGATGAGAAACGAGGCTAACTTTTTTTTTCAAAATGTCAAAAAACATGGGCTATAACCCACCGTTTTTTTCATTTTTCATTTTTTTCAAATCCTCAAAAATGATGAAAAACGGCGTGCCATAGTATGCCGTACGATACGGGCTATAGCCCACGGTCCAAAATGATGAGAAACGAGGCTAACTTTTTTTTTCAAAATTTCAAAAAACATGGGCTATAACCCACCGTTTTTTTCATTTTTCATTTTTTTCAAATCCTCAAAAATGATGAAAAACTGCGTGCCATAGTATGCCGTACGATATGGGCTATAGCCCACGGTCCAAAATGATGAGAAACGAGGCTAACTTTTCTTTTCAAAATTTCAAAAAACATGGGCTATAACCCACCGTTTTTTTCATTTTTCATTTTTTTCAAATCCTCAAAAATGATGAAAAACGGCGTGCCATAGTATGCCGTACGATATGGGCTATAGCCCACGGTCCATAATGATGAGAAACGATGCTAACTTTTTTTTTCAAAATTTCAAAAAACATGGGCTATAACCCACCGTTTTTTTCATTTTTTTCAAATCCTCAAAAATGATGAGAAACGAGGCTAACTTTTTTTTTCAAAATTTCAAAAAACATGGGCTATAACCCACCGTTTTTTTCATTTTTCATTTTTTTCAAATCCTCAAAAATGATGAAAAACGGCGTGCCATAGTATGCCGTACGATACGGGCTATAGCCCACGGTCCAAAATGATGAGAAACGAGGCTAACTTTTTTTTTCAAAATTTCAAAAAACATGGGCTATAACCCACCGTTTTTTTCATTTTTCATTTTTTTCAAATCCTCAAAAATGATGAAAAACTGCGTGCCATAGTATGCCGTACGATATGGGCTATAGCCCACGGTCCAAAATGATGAGAAACGAGGCTAACTTTTTTTTTCAAAATTTCAAAAAACATGGGCTATAACCCACCGTTTTTTTCATTTTTCATTTTTTTCAAATCCTCAAAAATGATGAAAAACGGCGTGCCATAGTATGCCGTACGATATGGGCTATAGCCCACGGTCCAAAATGATGAGAAACGAGGCTAACTTTTTTTTTCAAAATTTCAAAAAACATGGGCTATGACCCACCGTTTTTTTCATTTTTCATTTTTTTCAAATCCTCAAAAATGATGAAAAACGGCGTGCCATAGTATGCCGTACGATACGGGCTATAGCCCACGGTCCAAAATGATGAGAAACGAGGCTAACTTTTTTTTTCAAAATTTCAAAAAACATGGGCTATAACCCACCGTTTTTTTCATTTTTTTCAAATCCTCAAAAATGATGAAAAACTGCGTGCCATAGTATGCCGTACGATATGGGCTATAGCCCACGGTCCAAAATGATGAGAAACGAGGCTAACTTTTCTTTTCAAAATTTCAAAAAACATGGGCTATAACCCACCGTTTTTTTCATTTTTCATTTTTTTCAAATCCTCAAAAATGATGAAAAACGGCGTGCCATAGTATGCCGTACGATATGGGCTATAGCCCACGGTCCAAAATGATGAGAAACGAGGCTAACTTTTTTTTCAAAATTTCAAAAAACATGGGCTATAACCCACCGTTTTTTTCATTTTTCATTTTTTTCAAATCCTCAAAAATGATGAAAAACTGCGTGCCATAGTATGCCGTACGATATGGGCTATAGCCCACGGTCCAAAATGATGAGAAACGAGGCTAACTTTTTTTTTCAAAATTTCAAAAAACATGGGCTATAACCCACCGTTTTTTTCATTTTTCATTTTTTTCAAATCCTCAAAAATGATGAAAAACGGCGTGCCATAGTATGCCGTACGATATGGGCTATAGCCCACGGTCCAAAATGATGAGAAACGAGGCTAACTTTTTTTTTCAAAATTTCAAAAAACATGGGCTATGACCCACCGTTTTTTTCATTTTTCATTTTTTTCAAATCCTCAAAAATGATGAAAAACGGCGTGCCATAGTATGCCGTACGATACGGGCTATAGCCCACGGTCCAAAATGATGAGAAACGAGGCTAACTTTTTTTTTCAAAATTTCAAAAAACATGGGCTATAACCCACCGTTTTTTTCATTTTTTTCAAATCCTCAAAAATGATGAAAAACGGCGTTCCATAGTATGCCGTACGATATGGGCTATAGCCCACGGTCCAAAATGATGAGAAACGAGGCTAACTTTTTTTTTCAAAATTTCAAAAAACATGGGCTATAACCCACCGTTTTTTTCATTTTTCATTTTTTTCAAATCCTCAAAAATGATGAAAAACGGCGTGCCATAGTATGCCGTACGATACGGGCTATAGCCCACGGTCCAAAATGATGAGAAACGAGGCTAACTTTTTTTTTCAAAATTTCAAAAAACATGGGCTATAACCCACCGTTTTTTTCATTTTTCATTTTTTTCAAATCCTCAAAAATGATGAAAAACTGCGTGCCATAGTATGCCGTACGATATGGGCTATAGCCCACGGTCCAAAATGATGAGAAACGAGGCTAACTTTTCTTTTCAAAATTTCAAAAAACATGGGCTATAACCCACCGTTTTTTTCATTTTTCATTTTTTTCAAATCCTCAAAAATGATGAAAAACGGCGTGCCATAGTATGCCGTACGATATGGGCTATAGCCCACGGTCCAAAATGATGAGAAACGATGCTAACTTTTTTTTTCAAAATTTCAAAAAACATGGGCTATAACCCACCGTTTTTTTCATTTTTTTCAAATCCTCAAAAATGATGAAAAACGGCGTGCCATAGTATGCCGTACGATATGGGCTATAGCCCACGGTCCAAAATGATGAGAAACGAGGCTAACTTTTTTTTTCAAAATTTCAAAAAACATGGGCTATAACCCACCGTTTTTTTCATTTTTCATTTTTTTCAAATCCTCAAAAATGATGAAAAACGGCGAGCCATAGTATGCCGTACGATATGGGCTATAGCCCACGGTCCAAAATGATGAGAAACGAGGCTAACTTTTTTTTTCAAAATTTCAAAAAACATGGGCTATAACCCACCGTTTTTTTCATTTTTCATTTTTTTCAAATCCTCAAAAATGATGAAAAACGGCGTGCCATAGTATGCCGTACGATATGGGCTATAGCCCACGGTCCAAAATGATGAGAAACGAGGCTAACTTTTTTTTTCAAAATTTCAAAAAACATGGCTATAACCCACCGTTTTTTTCATTTTTCATTTTTTTCAAATCCTCAAAAATGATGAAAAACGGCGTGCCATAGTATGCCGTACGATACGGGCTATAGCCCACGGTCCAAAATGATGAGAAACGAGGCTAACTTTTTTTTTCAAAATTTCAAAAAACATGGGCTATAACCCACCGTTTTTTTCATTTTTCATTTTTTTCAAATCCTCAAAAATGATGAAAAACGGCGTGCCATAGTATGCCGTGCGATACGGGCTATAGCCCACGGTCCAAAATGATGAGAAACGAGGCTAACTTTTTTTTTCAAAATTTCAAAAAACATGGGCTATAACCCACCGTTTTTTTCATTTTTTTCAAATCCTCAAAAATGATGAAAAACGGCGTGCCATAGTATGCCGTACGATACGGGCTATAGCCCACGGTCCAAAATGATGAGAAACGAGGCTAACTTTTTTTTTCAAAATTTCAAAAAACATGGGCTATAACCCACCGTTTTTTTCATTTTTCATTTTTTTCAAATCCTCAAAAATGATGAAAAACGGCGTGCCATAGTATGCCGTGCGATACGGGCTATAGCCCACGGTCCAAAATGATGAGAAACGAGGCTAACTTTTTTTTTCAAAATTTCAAAAAACATGGGCTATAACCCACCGTTTTTTTCATTTTTCATTTTTTTCAAATCCTCAAAAATGATGAAAAACGGCGTGCCATAGTATGCCGTACGATACGGGCTATAGCCCACGGTCCAAAATGATGAGAAACGAGGCTAACTTTTTTTTTCAAAATTTCAAAAAACATGGGCGTTTTTTTTATTTTTCATTTTTTTCAAATCCTCAAAAATGATGAAAAACGGCGTTCCATAGTATGCCGTACGATATGGGCTATAGCCCACGGTCCAAAATGATGAGAAACGAGGCTAACTTTTTTTTTCAAAATTTCAAAAAACATGGGCTATAACCCACCGTTTTTTTCATTTTTCATTTTTTTCAAATCCTCAAAAATGATGAAAAACGGCGTGCCATAGTATGCCGTACGATATGGGCTATAGCCCAAGGTCCAAAATGATGAGAAACGAGGCTAACTTTTTTTTTCAAAATTTCAAAAAACATGGGCTATAACCCACCGTTTTTTTCATTTTTCATTTTTTTCAAATCCTCAAAAATGATGAAAAACGGCGTGCCATAGTATGCCGTACGATATGGGCTATAGCCCACGGTCCAAAATGATGAGAAACGAGGCTAACTTTTTTTTTCAAAATTTCAAAAAACATGGGCTATAACCCACCGTTTTTTTCATTTTTCATTTTTTTCAAATCCTCAAAAATGATGAAAAACGGCGTGCTATAGTATGCCGTACGATATGGGCTATAGCCCATGGTCCAAAATGATGAGAAACGAGGATAACTTTTTTTTTCTAAATTAAAAAAAACATGGGCTATAACCTATCGTTTTTCTCATTTTTTCATTTTTTTCAAATCCTCAAAAATGATGAAAAACGGCGTGCTATAGTATGCCGTACGATATGGGCTATAGCCCATGTTCCAAAATGAGAAACGAGGATAACTTCTTTTTTTCAAAATTTAAAAAAACATGGGCTATAACCCATCGTTTTTTTCAAATCCGCCCGGGGGCGTGTAAACACAACCCGTGTAGTGTAGGAATTATTATGTAGTCTCCAGGCCACCAGCAGCCAGATCTATAGATCCGCGCAATGCTGTCATACCGCGAAGTATAAACCGGGCTTAAAACGCCCACCAGAGCGCACAGTGCCAATGTGCCATGCGTCACAACAAACAAACTGACTGTGTTGGGACGTGGGAACCTCGTTAACAACTTGCCACACAAGTCAACATGTTGAAGTTGTATTATTATAACTATCATATTAATAAGTAACAAGTTAACAACCATTAATATTAAGGATGAGCTGCCAACGGAATAGCACGCTCTCCTACCTCTCCATCTCGCTGCTACTGCTCCTCTTGTGCGGTTTGGAGGTCCGAGTCGAGGCGGAGTACTCTTCTTCAAACTCCAAGACGGACCCGCAGGAGTACGAGTTCGGCGACTACCGGGGGAAGTGGTGCATCGACGACCACGGCTTCGTGTACGGCATCGGGGAGGTGTACTACCCGAGCCGCACGGGATGCCCCTGCACGTGCACCGTGGACGGCCCCGTGTGCGTCCGACCCAAGTGTCCGAGGATCCACCCGCGGTGCACCCGCATCAAGTACAAGGCGTGCTGCCCGGTGTGCGAGGCGGTGGCCAAGGTGTGCGTCTACGGCGGCAGAACGTACCGGCTCCTAGAGGAATTCAGGGTGAGAATATAGATATTAAAGTGAATTATTTCCCACACAGCAAAAAAAAACCCACTGTTAATTTAACTCTGGGTGTAGGCTAAACATTCCATTTGTACTTAGTTACAGTAGATGGATACTGACACTGTATAGGCTACATTAACGTTATATTAAAGAGAGAATGTTACTGTGGGGTTTGCAGTTAATCTTTCCACCAGGAGAGTTGTCATTATCCATTTCATTATGCAAAAGAGCTGAAAAAATATAGAAGACATGTAGACAGTAAGCAGTTCTGCGTTTTTGGACACACCGACTTATTAGTGTATCCCAAAGGTAAAATTACTAAATTAGCCTTCTGATTTTGGGGTAGCCTATAAACAATAAGAACAGATGTGCAATTAGTGTAATATATATCACTTAGGTCTTAATATATCTCATTTGGCTGACCACTTATAAACCCATTTTATGTATTACTATAATATTTTGTTCCCACTGCACTTTGGCTTTGTAGGGCAATAGACTGCTAGTATAGTGACTGATTGCCACAGTACTGCCAGTGCCAAAGCGTTTTTTTATTAGGCCATTAGAAATTAATTGAGTCATCATATCAACACAAGTCTTTTTATGTATGGGGCATTGGGGCACTCACAGCAGGTCCTATGATGTATAACAAAGTTTGGAGGAGGCGTTGTTTCCTTTATCCATGATTTATGTCTGCTGCCCTGTGTCCGACATGTCAGCTGTGCTGTATGTAACGATGCTTTGCCGTCCATGCACGTTGTAACTGGCTGCTCTCCCACTGTCAAACTGCGCTGGCAGTGTTTATGTCCTTTGTACAGTAACAAGGTATTCCTGTACTTTTCATTATGTGGACATAAATAAACATTTCAAATGTGTGTGTGTGTGTGTGTGTGTGTGTGTGTGTGTGTGTGTGTGTGTGTGTGTGTGTGTGTGTGTTCCAGTTATCACGGTGTGAGAGGTGTCGCTGTGAGGCGAACAGGGAGGTGTACTGTACTATCTCAGACTGCCCCGCACCCCACTGTGTCAACCCTACTTATGAACCCAACCACTGTTGCCCGGTCTGCAACACAGGTAGGACACACCTGTCTGTCCCGTTCTGACACACACACACACACACACACACACACACACACACACACACACACACACACACACACACACACACACACACACACACAGTTTACTTATATAGCCACAGGTTATTGATGTTCTTCAGTGTCCACTGTCCAATGACACACAACTAACAGATCACCACTGTGTCTGCAGGGAGCTGGTATGTCACATCATGCAACATCTTCTCACATCCTGCCTCGCTCTCTCAAGCACACGCACGCACGCACACACACACACACACACACACACACACACACACACACACACACACACACACACACACACACACACACACACACAAATGTAAGCATGTGCATATGCACAATAATGTGTATAACACTCGTGCAGACTGTGTCACGTTGGTTCTATAATTAGCAGGATCCCAGTGTGAGCGGTATTCACCCTGCAGCAGCCACAACCATTAGCTACTGTTATGTCATCTATAACACACCCTGCAGCTTCAAACACTCAACACTCTCCATGCCATAACACTTACAAATGCACTGGGCATTAATATAATCCTTTCATATACCAAACCAATCCAGCATTGTAAAGACGTGATGCTCATTCTTACATTACTCTCCCCCCTCCCATAATTATTTCAAATACAAATTACAAATTTAAGTCATTAAAGTAGCATGCATGGTTAGTATCTAGTGCTCTGCTAGTAGTAGTTTATTGCACACAATATTCCTTAACACACACACACTCACACACTGTGTGTTTCACAGAGTTAAAATGTATGTAAAAATAGCCATCATCCAATGAACAGATTGCACAAAAAGAAAACAGCAGCTAAAATAAAGGGACCTACATCCTCCACACGCAGCGTTCACTTTACATTCTGTCTACCAGTCTTGTGTCTCCTGTAATCCTCAATGTGCTCTGCTAGCTGTCATTATGATTTCTCTGACTGATAGACAGACAGACAGGGGATAAACAACAGACAGCTGGTTGGACTGTGCTGAGCCTATGTTCCCTCAGTTTTACTGTATTTCTGCCAAACTGAACCCTGTCAGCGCATAGGAACTGTACTTTCTTCTTTTTTATGATTAATATACTGCTAAAGAATGTAGCCAATGTAAAGAATATGCCAACTAAACTAAAGACAAAAACAGTCTTTCTTTCTCATTATCAGGGCAGTCTTAATGTTCCTGTTTGCCTGGTTGAGGCTGTGAGGGCCACTTAAGTGGTGTCTACAGGAAAACGTAATAAGCATAAGCCCATTCTGTGTGGCCAAACAAAAGTCTTGATAAACAAAAATGGACAATACGTTTTGCAGCTGCCCTTTATGTTAGTTGTTATTTAGCCTCAGAGACCACCAGGCGTTTTGTTTTCAGTCTCCCTTTACCTGCCTTTTCTAGGTCCTAACTGTTTTGTGGGGAACCGGGTGATCTCGGCTGGGGAGCATGTGGACATTGATGAGCAGACTGTGTGTTACTGTACATACCGTGATGGAAGCTGGCATACACACCCCCAGGCTACCTGCGAGCAGCGTACCACGCCCAGCCTGACGTCTGGCCCCAGCCCTGGCACCCAGCCCACCTACAGCGACGAGGAGATGTGGGGGAGGGAAGGGAGGGAGTTTAGTCCCAGAATGGATCTGATACCATGATGGAGTTTATAGAGGAGGGAAATAGATGTAAACAAAGTTAGGTAGATTGTGTACTAGATATAGGCTGAAGTGAACTCTGTCTCTGTTCACTGTTCTCACAGTAAAGCAAAATGCCGAAACAATAACATTACATAAACAAATCTGCTGCCAGCCCGCCACTAGAATCCCCCCTCAGTCCGAGTCACGGGGGGCAGACGAGTCAGGTTGGGAAAGGTGGGATGGCGATAAAAGGATAAATGAATGGAGGCTGAGATGGTGTGGATATGTTGGTCAGAAAGAGGAACGGGTGTTAAATGTCAGGGCAGATGGTGGCTATGATCTTTTCCGTTGCCCCGCTGGTCTCCATCTGTGAGGTGAAGCGAGGGCCAGTGAATCAGTGATGACGACGTACTTGACCACGTAAACACACTGAATCACTGTGTAAGCAAAAAAACATGACTCACACTTTACATAACTAGAGCAGTGAACTGTGTGTATGTGTTGTCACAGCATTGAACTGCATAATGCCAATTGTATTAATGTAATGTTAGCTGTGATGGGGAGAAGCAGTTATTAAGTAGCAGAACTAGCAGCTTACCGATTCCCAGTAGCATGTGGTAGTTTACCTGATGGGAATAGCTTCCCCAAGTGTTAGTGCTGCATCCTATGCAACAGACATACAATGTAATGTGTGAATTACCCACATTTTGAAAGGTTTAAACCGCTTATTTCTGATACACATACTCCCTTTCTTCCATGATGGCAATTTCCTGTTATAGTATTTGCCTTGCCCTCCTTCAGACAGGCAGCAAGCATTTTTGTGGATATGCACAAATACTGGAAAATACAATATTGACTCTGGGTAATATAGTTTACGTACCAAATGCTACTATTATAACTCATGTGATCAGATACAATCAAAAGTTAACATTTTGCTAGTGGGGGGGGGGGGTGTAAACTGTTGATGCTTCTACAGGCCAAGTTTTAATCGGCGCTAGACACCAATAGTGCAAAAGAAACTTCACCATCAAGACAAATGTATCTATATAGTATTTTATGTATTCCACTTCTCACCCGTTATATATATATATATATATATAAAACATCTCTCATGGAAGACCCGTTAATGTTTAACAAATAAATTCTACATGCATTGCATAATTTTGTTTTTTCTTGCCATCAAAGACCAAATGCACCCCCTAGTGGCACATCTGAGGAGATGCACACCAAACCACAAGAGAAAGCCTAGTAGTGGCCACTAACAAAAACAACATAAGACATATTTGGCTGGCTTTACAACAGTTTTTTATTGAAAACAAACAAATGCAGGTCCAGACTAGGCAATGCTGCCAGCATTGGAAGCAATCCTGGGCCAAAGGTCAGCGCACTCCTTGGCCACTGGGCCTGTGATGGCTGAACCTGAGATGGAGACAGAAGTGGGGGGGAAAAGACGATTAGTATAAAAAAAAAAAAAAACTCATGGCTGATTTGTTGTAAACATTCTTAAATAAATCAAACTATAGGACATTGCGAATGAATACGCTACAATCGTCTTTGCTTTCTCCACAAAAACAAATGTCACCCATTGTTTTACACCTGTAATACTCTTGATTCCATTTGTGAGTGGAAAAGAAAATGTTGTGGACAAAATGTGTACATGATATTAGAGAAACATGGTAACTAAATCATTACAAATGAGATGCCTATAAAGTAAAGATCAGACACTGATCAGCACTGGGAATATCATGTTCTGTATTATAGCCCTTGTTTTGGGGCAGAAGAACTGAATGACGCATTCGGAGACTACCATTTTAAATAAACAGACAGCAGCGCAAAATGTTTACAAGTTTATCGAGATGAAAGTTCCTACTCCCCACACAGTGACAGCACTCCATGTTTACGGCACGCACAGACAGACAGAATATTTTGTAGGCTATAATACTATTACACTGCACTGCAGTGTTTGTGTTTTCTTAAGCAATTGATTAATGTAGGCTACTCGTCCTCATTTCGATCAGGGCTTCAGTCTCCACTCTCCTCATTCGACCGCGTCTATCCACGGTAACGGGACATCTTTGCGCTGCGTAAAATATGCTTTCTCCGTCTCCAACTGTGTTCAGCTCCTCACCAACCACATTGTTTGCTTAATTTCCTTTATTTGCTGCGGATTGCATTCACACCTGCACCAAATCGTAGTCAAGCGCGATTGGAAGCGAAGCGAAACCCCCGTTTTTGCTCGGAGTAAAATGCGGTTCTTTGCTGCGCATTAGGATTCGAAAGAGCCTTCACACCTGTCAAACGAAGCACACTTTCTGAAAATGCGCAGCAGGATTCGTTTTAATCGCAGCAAAGCTCTCTGGTGAGAATGCGACCTTAGTGCAGACATGCCAATTATTATTTTTTCACTGATTAACACCCGCTACCATCTAAACTCCAGCTACTTTATTTCCACATTAGATTTGATCATTGTCACATCACTGATTGAGATTGGTCAGTCATGGCTACTCACTGCCATCTCACCCACAGTTATGTCTCACTCTTCCCTTCATCGACAACTCACCCAGTCACTGACCAGACAAAGCAAGTGCTTTTTTGAAGGGGATAATAATACATTTCTGTCACATCGCATTAACCCATTTTGGGCGGGAAACCCTTTGTGTTTTAAACATTATGTTATAATTTAACTATTGAAAAATAGCAGATCTACAAGCTCATAGCGCGCCACGAGCTTGTAGGTATTGTAGGCTATTTTAGAAGAAATATTTATTTCAGAAAACTGGAGGATTTAGATTTCTCTTTTAATTTTGAGGAGTCTTCCAGATATTCAGGATTGATTCTACACTGCTACCATCTCATCATCAAGTCAGGAAAGTTCTGCCGTTTCAGTTTCCCAGTGATCTCCGTTTCTCGTTAGCCTATGTCACTGGCACAATATCTCAGCTATACTGCCGTTTAAAAAAAAGACAGATCACCATTAACCAGGTCAGAGGCATTTGCTGACTCGCAGTTCAAAAATCACATGACAATTTTGATGAAAATCCGTTTGTTAACAGATCTTTGCGTGACAAAAAATGTCAACTGAGGAAAAGTGAGGAGACAAACTTTGCTTTCGTAGAAGACTCAACTTAAACTGTAGTTTTTCCAAACAAGAATATGTAGCTTAACAATTTTGACCTGGTGTAACCTATACGTTGTTTTACCTTAAATGCCGGCTGCGCCCTCTGTCTCACATACACCTCTGTCTCATATAGCAACATCATTTATTTTTTTAAATAAGAATTTGAAGGTTTTCAGAATACCTTAGGTCAGGTTTTAAGAGGAGTTTTTAGAATCGGCCTCTCAAGTCTAAATGGGTTAATGCAGGCCAATGTCTGAGAATACATGAGAAAGCAGAGAGCAAACTAACCCACCTTTCATTTCTCCTTTTACGTTTACTATGACGCCTGCATTGTCTTCAAAGTAGAGAAACATGCCATCCTTTCGCCTATACGACTTCCGCTGCCGTATCACCACCGCAGGATGCACTGCAAACACCAGAAAGAAAGCAAGTTAGTCAAGAATCAACGCTGATTGAATGCATGTTTTGTATTGACTTTCAGCTTACTCCTGGTCTGGCTCATAGAAACAGCATGATTTTAGGTACTACTCAGTCTTACCAGAGAGAAAAAGGTTCACTTTATCCTGCCATCTAAACTCCAGAAACTTTGCTTTCATATTAGATGTCATCATTGTTACATCACTGATTGAGATTGGTCAGTCATGGCTACTCACTGCCATCTCACCCACAGTTATGTCTCACTCTTCCCTTCATCGACAACTCACCCAGTCACTGACCAGACAAAGCAAGTGCTTTTTTGAAGGGGATAACAATTAATTTCTGTCACATCAAGTGTCTTCCAGATATTCAGGAGTAGTTCTATTCAAGATAAGGCTTCAAAATATAGTTAACCTGTTAAGAATCAAAGCTCATGGAATGCATGTTTTGTCTTTGTTTACTCCTTGTGTTCTGGCTCATACAAACAGTGATGTTTTTTTGTTCTACACACTCTTCCTATGAAAGGAATGAGCAAATGCTTGATAAACATCACATTCTTGGACTCACCCTTCTTCCTGAGTTCTGGCTTGCCTTTCTTGACTGTGGCCATGACCATGTCACCAACTCCTGCAGCAGGCAGACGGTTCAGACGACCCTTGATGCCCTTCACAGAGATGATGTACAGGTTTTTACCTCCTGGAGGGACAAATAACAGGTGGGATGGAGAGAAGAAATTGAAATGAAAATTGATTAAATTTCAGAGGCGGTAGTAAAAGTAAGATGTTGAATGACCATTTTCTGCAATTCCCCAATTCAAGTATGTGCATAACTGCAAAGTGCACACATGAAATATTTAGTGGCACACTGATGATCAATGCTGGACTGCCAAATAAAGTTTAGGTGAACCAAATGGCATTTTTCACTGATGAGCATAGCCCTGCCAACTCAATGCTAGCAACCAATTTTCCATGTAGCATTTTAACATTTGTCTCATCACTGATTGAGATTAGTCAGTCATGGCTACTCACTGCCATCTCACCCACAGTTATGTCTCACTCTTCCCTTCTACGACAACTCACCCAGTCACTGACCAGACCAAGCAAGTGCTTTTTTGAAGGGTAATGACAATTAATTATTATTTTTGAGTGTCTTCTAGATATATTGGAGTGTCTATATTCAAGAAGAGGCATCACTATCTACATGTCTGTAACATGAATTAAAAGCACAAACAAAATGTATAGAAAAGTTTACAATTACGTTCACATAACTAACTGCTAGAGGAATAGTTAAAAATTAACTTGTATAGCTTCAGTGTTTAAGGTATAATGTTGTGAATGTGTGCAAAACAAACCTGTGTTGTCGGCGCAGTTGATAACCGCTCCCACTGGGAGACCCAGTGAGATGCGGAACTTGGCTCCAGAAGACCCACCACGTCCTGCGGGACAGGAGGAGAGGGGAGAACGGGGAATAGATTATACTCAAAGAAATACAATTGATAATAGCTGTTCAGCAATAGTTAACCATGGTTAGATGACAAGTTAGAGCTTTTAACTTATCATGTACTGTATCTATTTGACACATTTATACACCTGGGTATAACTTTCAAAGGACTGTCAAACATGCAATAAACTGCATATGAGTATGAGTATACAGATGCCTTTGTTTTCCACTGATGAGCACCTCCTGCCATCTAAACTCCAGAAACTTTGCTTTCATATTAGATGTCATCATTGTTACATCACTGATTGAGATTGGTCAGACATGGCTACTCACTGCCATCTCACCCACAGTTATGTCTCACTCTTCCCTTCATCGACAACTCACCCAGTCACTGACCAGACAAAGCAAGTGCTTTTTTGAAGGAGATAATTAATTTCTGTCACATCGTGACAACGCCAAAGGATTTTATGAGTGTCACATCAGACTGAGATTAGTCAGTCAGGTGTCTGCCATCACTCCTCAAGCAATGTTTCACTATTGCCTTCTTCAACTCACCCAGCCTCTGAACACACGAAACAAGTGCATGTTGAAGGGGTCTACCGCGATTAATTTATAGATATCCTAAAGCACTTGATAATCAAACAAGCCGAAAAAGTGCAACTGAAAGGTAAGGTACTATGTTTACCCAGGGTAACTGGACTAAGCTCAAGAATTTGTTTACAGCCAGGACCTGCTCATAGAACATTTAATGGTAGAGGTTCAATGCCTTGTCCAAGGGCACTTCAGCGGTGGTAATTGGGATACGAACTAGCGACCTTCCGATATCAAGACCGCTCCGCAAACCGTTCGGCCACCGCTGCCACTACACACACACTTTGATCTATTGGACCGGCAACTTCACCTCCATACTAAACTGTCCAAAAACTACAGCATGAAAGCGTCCTGTGGTTATGCATAATAGAATACTGAAAATAATTCACGTCACTCCCTTTGCAATTAAATCAGACGCACACACACTTTACAATATGAAAGCTATAGTTTAACACTACACTTTTGTCAGACCAGTTCCAATATTTACGTTAACCTGCACGCGTTACTGTGCATGCGTAGGTCCATCTATCAGCAAACTAGTACAAAACACAAGGCCAAAACCAATCATAAACTACGCTTTCATACAAATAGCTGGAACATAGTCAGTTTTAATGTCAGCCCGTCACTACGGCTAACAACCACGATTCACAGAAACAAGCCCAAGCTAGCTAACCTAGCGGCGAAATCAAGTCTGTAGTCGTAAAAATAAGTTATATTTGGCCGCCACGTAATTCAATAGATGTAAGAACATTGCCGTTTTTACCATATTACAATGACTGTGGTTATTATGAACCAAATGTTAACATTACCGGTTATCAGCGGACTTGGCTTTCCAAACTAGCCAACATGGCTTCCGCAACTAGCGCCCAACATAATCATTTATAAACATGGTAA
Source organism: Protomyctophum bolini (assembly GCF_963924005.1). Taxonomy (NCBI): domain Eukaryota; kingdom Metazoa; phylum Chordata; class Actinopteri; order Myctophiformes; family Myctophidae; genus Protomyctophum; species Protomyctophum bolini. Next base: position 10,773,156 of record NC_137872.1, read on the forward strand.
CGTTTCAGCAAACTCAACCACATGCACACAGAAATGTTTTCTTAATATGTCTTGTCAATAATAGAAATAGTTTGAAACTCGGATGCCGAGGTTAATCAAGTAGATTAAGATGGATTTTTCGAGTATGTTTTTCATACCTCTCTTAGACATTGCTGCCGAGGGGAAAGAGGAAGACGGAAAAAGGAATTGTGGGATATAAAGATGTGAAGAAGATCATCCGGGTCACACTGTTGACGTTCTCTGTGTGCTCACACTGCCCCCTACGGGAAATCCGATAGCATAATTCTGCCGTATCGTCATTCTAGAAATATTTAAAGAGTATAATGACTTTATTAATTACTAATATGAATCAATCAAGCAAGCATTGTTTAGATATTTAATTAAACACTGCTGCGTTGTCTGAAGGAATCCAAACGTAATCAGTACAGGGTACAGTCAAACAAAAATGTATACAGGGTAGTCAAACACACGTAAATGGGATCACCGAAAAAGATGTCCTTGCTGTCTTGTTTCCATTCAGGTCCTGGGTATTCAATTCATAATCATGACATGAAAAATAACAACTTAAAATCAAATCATCATAAAAGGTTAAAAAAAATACCAAAAATATGTACAGGTTGGAAGCGGTAATAAGGAGGTAGTCACTAGTCTGCCTATTTCATTGGCCTGTTTGACTGTCAAGGGTTCAGCCTCCAGGAAGAAACCCTAAATACTAAATCAATACATTGAACATAAAAAAGACTCCAGGGCGTCTAATGAAGTACTGTCACCGTGACCTCATAGACATTAGACACATGAAAAACTGGAAAAATACAAAAACTCTGCCACTCCATCTTTAAATTAATGTCAGTCCAAATTTCAATTGCTTAACTCTGTTTTCTACCCAGAGCCACCCTAGGGCCTAGACTATGAAAATGGGTTGCAAAAAGATTGGTCATGGGCCCCAGACCGAGGAGTAGTCGAATTAGTGAAATAGAGATGTTTGAGAACCAAGAGGTGCAAGCGTATAGTCAAAGTAGGGCTGCATCTCCTGCTAGAGTCTTGAGAGCACTGTTTGTTGACAAACATCTATTAGCACAGTCATGCTGAATATGCCGTACAACGTACATCAACATTTTAGTGCTTAGTGAGTGATAAATAAACCCCTCTTGATTCTGTTGATGAAGAATAAAGAAAATAATATATATTTAGATAGGAACAAATATAAAGTATATAAAGTATTCAGATATTTCATGGGTTTAAGGAGAGGGGCCAGTAGTGTTAACTGTGTAACTTGTAGATTATATTATATATAGAAAACATCATAGTACATCATAGGTGAGTGACTACCCAGGATTACAATGTAGCAGCAAAAACACAAAAAGATGCAGCAGGAGCAAGGTGCAGCAGTATTAGTAGTATTGCACATATAGAAAATGTTTCTATGCATGTTTCGTGCAAATAAATCTCTAAATAAGTCTTACATGCAGGTGAGATGAAAATATCCCCCTTTTGAAAAACATAATAAGTGTTTCGATCTGAGATATTCTTTAATCTTTAGTCCAAATCATGTAATAGTGGGGGCGGCATGAAGTGTCTCAGAAGGTACCCAGGCTCCCACTGTGCTATAGCATAAAAGAGAAAGAGGAAGGCACTGAAACCAAACTGCAGTAATCATTATGGTTATCCATCCTTCTGGTGTAAAGCAACACCCCCATTGGGGAAGAACAGAGGTTGAGTTTGACCTCTGCAATATAGTGTACTGATCGAGTCATCCAGAGAGAGCAGCAAATTCTCAGAGGAGGAAATGCAATCTAGTCCAGGTGTTCCCAAGCTTTTTTGGACCAGGTACCCCTTTTGGGGTAGATATTTTTCCAGGTACCCCTGTATCACATATACAGACGTCTAAATGTAGACGTCTAAATGTAGACGTCTAAATGTATACGTCTGAATGTAGGCGTCTAAATGTAGACGTCTAAATGTAGGCGTCTAAATGTATACAGACGTCTAAATGTAGGCGTCTAAATGTATACAGACGTCTAAATGTAGACGTCTAAATGTAGACGTCTTTAAATGTAGACGTCTAAATGTGTACGTCTAAATGTAGACGTCTAAATGTAGACGTCTAAATGTGTACGTCTTCTCTTATGGGGGTCCCTGGCATATCTTTTCAAATGGGGGTCCACGGGCTAAGTAGTGTCAATTTGGGGGTCCTTGACATGAAAAAGTTTGGGAACCACTGCTTTAAACACTTTAGCACTTTATGAACATGAACAAAATAGATGGGTCCCCCCTGGAACTCCCTCAGGTACCCCTGGGGGTCCCCGGACCCCACTTTGGGAACCACTGCTCTAGTCTACATGTAGGTGAAGCACCTGTACAAATAATACATTAGTTTGATTATACGGTTATGCAGCGCTCTTCACCAAGAACTTCCCACAATATCTAACTTCAAATGTTAACATTCCCTCAGGCTCTAACATTCTTTGGATGTTTTATGCAAGTAGTTTGATATTACACAAACTACACTTCAGGGAGACAAGACATACATCGGAAATTTGGAACGCATCGGTGGCCTTAATTTCTGTTGGAGTACAGAACAGACAACAAAGCATATGCATCATTGCATAAGTGAGTAGAAAGCAGGATGTGGCTGGGAATTTGGGAAAGTTCCCGATTCAACCACTAGATATCAGTAAATAACCATCAAATGTGCTGGTACTGGCTGACATTTTAAAACAAAAATAAACTTAAGTCTGGTGTAAATCCTCGTAGAATATGGACTAATTTAGCATAAGGACGACACGACATAGACACTAGAAATCTGAATTGAAATCTGTGCGAGTAATAGGCCTATAAATAAATGTGTTTAGAAAAAATCGGCCTCATATGGTGGCACTGGCATGCAGATGCGAAAAATGCAGGGCAAAGGTTTTTCCTTGGCCTTTAGGGAGCGTGCATAGAAAGTTGTACAGTTGTACAGAATGTGCAATATTGTGCATAATTGCATGGAAAACGCACTCTGTGTTAAGATTCGAGGCATTTTGTTCAAAACGGACCAATCCTGCAAACTTTGGAAGGCAATCTTAAGGCAATGTCTTCCTGCTGCAGACCATTCTGTCTCTCACTCTGTGTTAAAAAATGTTGCCATTGATGAGTGCATTGTTGTTTTTACTTTGGAAGCGAGATTACAGCCAGGTTCTACCTTCTAAACTTAATCTCTCGATCTGGTTTCCAGGCAATCATGCTCCTCACTGTATGGAGTGTAGGAGGCGTTTCCTTCATCCATGATTTATGTCTGCTGCCCTGTGTCCGACATGTCAGCTGTACTGTATGTAACGATGCTTTGCCGTCCATGCACGTTGTAACATGGCTGCTGCTCTCCTATTGTCAAACTGCACTGGCAGTGTTTATGTCCTTTAATTGTACAAGGTATGTACTTCTCATTATGTGGACATAAATAAACATTTGAAGTGTGTGTGTGTGTGTGTGTGTGTGTGTGTGTGTGTGTGTAAAAATTCAGTTCTTCCTACTAACAGTTTACGTTTTGGATATCTACAATGACATTCCTCCTATTAACAACTGTCTTTTCAGATATCCATAACCTCATTCTTCCCATGAGGAATGATCGACGTCACTTTTCCCATTAATTTGTATGGGGCATTTAGTTTCAGATAAGCTGTAACTGCATTCTGGATATCTAGAATCAACATTCTGGATATCTACAATTTAATTCTTACTAGGAGAAATCTGCCATTTCAGATATCCAAAATTACATTTGTACTAGTCACAATGTATTATTGGATATACAAAATGTAATTATGGATGTCTGAAATGTTTTTTTGTATTTGGTTATCTGAAATGGTAGCGTCTCCTAGTAAGAATTGCATTGTAGATATGAAATGGTAGTTTCTCCTAGTAAGAATTGTATTGTAGATATACACATGCAAGCTTAGCCAATGGGGCTGGAATATGGGGAATATAGGCAAGGAAAGCCCACAAACATGGCACATCCTGCATGCCGCCTCAACAAGAGCAGTGCTTCTAAGGCCCAATCCCAATTACCTCCCTCAAGCCCTGAGCCCTGGACCCTCATTGACTTTAATGACAGCTGTAAGTGCTTGAGGGTGAGAGGCTGCAAGCAAGGGCTCCAAATTGTTATGAAAGAAATGGGACAGCACTATGAAGATGAATCCGCCATTCATGACACTTTTCATCACTTTATAAAAACTGTCCTTATTCACAGCCAGTGCCTACCTACATACACTTTCCTGTGTGATAGGGGTTGTAATATTCATATATAATATTCATTATAAATTGCATTTCTATATTCTTTTACTTTGCTCATTAGTCATTTCTCATCATGTTTCCCTTATTATTATTATTGTTATTAAATATATAGCCTATCTTTCCATTCCGTCTCCTTTTGAGAACAGTGAGAAAGCACTATTGTGTTTGTTGACATTCTAACCACGATACATAACTAATTTGCATACTTGCATACTTGATTGACGTTCGGAGGATCCCCCTGGTGACGCTATGAACTGTGGGTAATTTCTTTGCCAAAGTCAGCAAAGGGCACATAAAGGGCCGGGGCTGAGCCCTCACTGACTTACCGATTTCAAATGGGACATCCCTCAAGCCCTCGCAGACTTCACATGAACGCGCAGCTAAATCAGTGAGGGCTCATTGAGTCAGCAAGGGAGTGGATTGGGATTGGGCATATGTAGACTCAAATCCCACTATCCCTTCAATAAGGCAGCACAAGAGAAGAAGAGATACTCTGTTTTATCCCTGAGAACCTGTGTCAGAGTAGGTACCGCGGCCATGTTGCCATCAAGGTGCTAACTATGTGCAACTTCCCATAGACAGCCCATTAATCAAAAAAAAAAGTCCTATCTAATTGTATTAAACAACATTAAACTCACCAACATTGGAGCTGTACAGAAAGCTTGAAATATTCTCTTTCAATCTGTAAAGGTTTTGTTTCATAAAAATCCACCGTAGACATGTTATGAACTACTTATTCCGTGCAGGTTATTTTTTTCTTAAGTGTCAGAGTTTAAGAGTGCTCGTTGGATATCACTCAACAGTCCTGCGTACCACCTGTTTTGAATTTGCACATAATGCAGGAGGTTGCTTTACTATTAAACGAGTGCTTCCAAACTCCAATACTTACCTGCAAGGAATTTCTTTACAGAAATCTACGGTGGATTTTTATGAAACAAAAACTTTACAGATTGAAAGAGGATAATTCAAGCTTTTCGTACAGCTGCAATGTTGGTGAGTTTGACGTTGTTTGATACAATTAGATAGGACTTTTCTGATTGGATGAATGGGCTGTCTATGGTAAGTTGCATATAGTTAGCACCTTGCTGGAAAGATGGCCACGGTCCGAATATCGTCAATGGCAGGCACAGAGGCAGGTACAACGGGTTATATTCAATAAAGGCTGGGGTGGACAGGGGGTTTTGGGGGGGATGGACAGGGGTGGACGGGGCGGATCAGGTGGACACGTAGTTATAGGCGTATAGGGGTACCAAAATATGGGCTGAACAAATAATTAGAAAGAAGGAGAAAACGGCAGGTTACAACACTTCTTATGTTGTTTTTCTTCTTTGTAATTATTTTAAATATTTTATTGTTTGTTGTCATGATTTGTCACGACAAGAAGGTCTTTGAATAAATACGTTTTGAAATGTCTATGGGAAAAATGCATTGGAAACTATTTCCTGGGCCTGGCGACGTTTTGAAATGTCTATGGGAAAAATGCATTGGAAACTATTTCCTGGGCCTGGCGTCGTCATGAAAGGGAGCGGGACTGCGACGCTCTAGTCTATAGTGACCCATATGTGTGCAATGTAGTTTCCTCTGTGGTGTGACTATTGTGCATGGCAGACCCTGCCATTAGAATAGCCACATCAGGAGACACACGACGTGGGCAACTGATGTGGCCCCCGGGGACCACAAGTGCACCGTTGCTCCAATCCAGACACCACACACACACACTTTGTATTTGTCTGGGACCAAGCCCTAATATGGACCATGAAGAGAAGTTTGTACATGAATGTTTGTACAAAAAATATAACTGTAAGTATAGAGATAACAGGCAATTTGAACGTGTATAACTCATGCCTCGTCTATCTGTCTGTTTGGGGTATGAACAGCTGCAATACTGATGGGCACTAAAGTGGCACTGTTGGGCACTAAAGTGGCACTGTTGAGCAGCCTAAAAGGGCTTATTAAAATAAAATAAAACCAAATCACATTTATTTATAAAGCACATTTAAAAACAATGTTCATTGTACCAAAACTGTACAGAACATCTTTTCCATGTTGACCCCGCTCATCACCATGGCAGCTCGTGATGAACATTTTCACCAATATTACATTCTTGCCACGGACTTGCAAAATGGCAATTTTTAGCCCAAGGAGTGTTTTTGTGCAAAACTAATGCTTGCAATGGATTCAGAATCATGAATAACCCCTAGTTTGACACGCTAAATGCTATTAAAGCATAATTAAAATGAAACATTTTTGCTTTATATAGGATGTTAAAACTCATCCATCGCTATTAAGAAGTGCCAAAAAGTCCCTAAGCGCCAGTCTCTATACATTCTTTTTTTTTTTTTTTTCAATGTTATACACGTCTGAAAAAGACGATAAAGGCGTCGTTGGCGCTGCTGGAGTTGCTGAAAAATCAGTCAATTCAGTCCTTGGCAGACATTGAGTTAATGGTACCCAACTTTCATCAACCCCTGAATTTACCATGATCCAAAATGTATATAATTCACAATTCTTAATATGTTATTTGGATGACCCTAAGGATCATAACAAATCTTGAATTATTATTACTATTGCTATTTCTTTTCGGTCACGCCCAGGTGTCAAGCTTAATGTAACTCATCAACTATGGCTGCACCCAGGACACTCCTCAGTGGATTTGTATCGGTTACATCATTGACATTCTTGATGTTCCTTGGAAATAGAATGAGGAATTAAGTAGTTTCACTGGAACCAAGTGGTCACCTGGTACCATGTGACACCAACAAAGTTGTATAAATGCTCACTTCTTGGTGGACTTTCAAACACAAGCTGGTGGCAGGCCTATACTGAAGGTGTTTGCATTGACCGAGGGAGCTGATGTGTTTAGGTTTCTATCACTGCAGAATCTGTGAAGTTTGAACATTTGCATTTGAAATTTGCATGTTGTAATTGCTCTAATCTTGTTTTTCTTTAGTAATCTCCAGGATGTGGACCATGATGAGATTGATGACAGTGCTGTCTGCTGTTCTGCTCGTCCAGTTCGGGCAGACAGTAAACTGCCAGCCCAGGTAAACTATACATAACTCAGATATTGATGCTTAGCATTCGTATTAGATGGCCTTTTACAGTTGCTCAGCCACCTAGTATGGCTGACATAGACACAGCTTATTTGATTTAATTAATTAAAGACTGTCCTCTCTCTCAATTTGTATTTATTAATATATTCACCAGTAAGACGCGCAAACGCGGGAAGCGAACGCAGCTCGTACATATTTGGGTTTTGGACGTATAGCTGTTTTGGGGACTCCTTATATGGTTATGGCTGAGTCATGGTGACACAAATCACTCAGCTCTATATATGGGCACAAAAGCGGGACAGACAGACAGCTGCTTTGGGGACTCCTTATATGGTTATGGCTGAGTCATGGTGACACAAATCACTCAGCTCCATATATGGGCACAAAAGCGGGACAGACAGACAGCTGCTTTGGGGACTCCTTATATGGTTATGGCTGAGTCATGGTGACACAAATCACTCAGCTCCATATATGGGCACAAAAGCGGGACAGACAGACACACAGACAGACACACACACAGACATGATCTGCTAGGTCTCATAGTAAGTGCTCATTGCATTCGCAATCACTGCGTTCGCAATAATTGATGTCATGCTAATTTATTGTGTATTTTGTGATTCAGCATACATGGTGTACAGTTAAAGTTTTATTTCATATCTGTATTACGAGGACAGTCCTGCCATCTCCCTACATGATAGTTTATTTTAATTCATAGGTTTGGGGCTCTACCAGTGTGGCCGTATAGTGAGGATTAGAATGTCCATGTTTTGCATTGAAACAAGTGGTGTTTAACTCAACAGACCGACGGCACAAATTCCTGTTCTGGCAGAGTAGAGATCTACCATGCGGTGACAGTTGGGGGACGGTGTGTGATCACGAGCGTCTGAGACATGGAGGTATTTCAGTCACGAGCGTCTGAGACATGGAGGTATTTCAGTCAGGAACTGGAGGGATAGGATAGAGTCTAGAAACTATATGGCGTTTTATAACCACTAGGATCCTAGTTGTAAAATGGTTATGCTTCTGTAGAAACCTTAAGTATGTATGTATATGCTTGCCTAATTGCGTGAGCACTTACTATGAGACCTAGCAGATCATGTCTGTCTGTCTGTCTGTCTGTCTGTCCCGCTATCCAAATATGGAGTGTGTTGCATCAGCAATCACTCAGCTCCATATATGGGCACAAAAGGGGCCAGGTCCACTCAGCTCCATATATGGGCACAAAAGGGGCCAGTGATTTGTTTGTTGTGGACCTGGCCCCTTTTGTGCCCATATATGGAACTGAGTGCGTTCGCTTCCCGCGTTCGCGCGTCTTACTCGTGTATCACTCTAGTTCTTTTTTTTTTACTTTAACTTTTTTTAACTTGAGGCCTTATTATCGGATATCGTTGCCATAAAAAGGGACAAAGCGACAATGTGATTTTTGTATTGCTACATGTCTGTAGTTTATGAAATGATGTGATAGCAATGTCAAAATGGCAGCTGATTACTTGTTTTTGGCCCTTATATCAGATATATGATGAAAAAAATTGTATATAGTGAAAGGCATAACTCAACGACTAATTGGCCGATTTGGATGATTCTGACATCAAAGTATACATGTTCTGGGGGGCTGAGTTGATTTAAGAGGTGACTGAAGCAATTAAAGTTCAGGGTCATGTGTCAAAGGCATAGACTGTAAAAAATATGGACAAAGCGTTCTAGTCTGGTAATCAGTCAGTCAATCAGTCAGTCAAACAGCATTTTGTCTTTGTCTTACAATGACACCAGCGTCTCATTTACTATAGCAGCATATGTGGCATTTCTCTGAGTGCAACATCTAGTTTTCAACACTCTAAAAAAAAGTCTTACTGTGTATAAATGGAACCAAATGGACCAATAAGGTTCCATTTTGTATACTCTCAGGGTTACAAATGGATACATTAATAATGACATTTTTACAGTGTAAATGTTTTCTCTGAAACGTTACTAGGTCACGTTTAGCTTGGGAGACAGGGTTGATTTTCCACTGCCATTAGTGTCACTGCTCGCCACTCAGGATTAATCTAAATCAGACAGCTACAGCCGCAGTCACTTTCCCTTTGCATTTCACCCTCCTATTTGCGTAATCAATTTCAATGATGGGCCAAGCAATGCCAGACTAGCTGGGTTGATTTTTGGTTTGCAGTCAATTATTTTTTGCAAAGTACTTTCTCTTAGTCTTCAAGCAGTGCTCAATAAAACAATAAGTTGAATTCTGGATTTTCGAAAAGCAATTGTTACAGTACATCTACATGTTACATGCATTTTACACACACATGCATGTACAATACATCCAACATGAACGCAGAACTGGACTATGTGCCAGGGAGCCTTAATAAAGTGTTTATAAATGCATCTCCCTGGCATAGGTGGGGAGAAATATCCGTCGTTCCACAGGGAAAGAAGAGTGCCTACAGGTCAAGTCTGTGCTATATTCAATGGAAGCTAATGAGCAGCAGGGTTACATTTTAATGGCCTGCCTTTACAGACTCCCTTTGTGGCTGGCATTTATGTGTACAGTCAGCCAGGTAATTACAAAGCTGACACATGCCCATAGGGATGGCATACAGTGGTGCCAAGGGAATAGAACATCATAGCCAAAATTGTTGGTAATGACAGTGTGCCCTTTAATGGAATACAAATTACCAGGGCAGGTTTGAAGATGAACGGAGTAGGAACATTAAGCAAATAATTTATCTGCCCTTGTATGGTTAAATAAGTCAGATTCATAGCCATGGTAACGAAAACATAATTTCTAAAATGAATTGTGTTTAATTGATGGCGATGGCATTACTGTCACCATTATTAGATTGCAAGTGAAAGATTTCTATGTGCTTAATGATCAAGCTTGTATAGTGAATAGAGCAAACAATCTCCTCTCCAGACTAGATGCCTTTAAAAAAATCACACCCGTGTGAAGTGAGGGGCGCTAAACCGCTAATATATTAAAGTCTAACTTATGTTGATTAGGTGATGGTGGTAATGCTGATATAAAACAAACGGTGCCAACACAATCATTAAATGCCATTAACAATAAAGAGACAATATGACGTAATAAGGGACAATAGGACGTACATTTTCCCTTCATTGTCAATGGCGTTTTAAAACAAACCTGTATATAGAAGGGGCTAGCGTTCCTCAAAAATCACTCCTGGGTGAACTGAGGGGCACTCTTATCATCGTACATCACCATGACGTAAAATAGACACTGTGACGTAAAATTGTCCATTCATTGTCAATGGGAATGTAATGTTTGTGTAGGACAACGTTTGTGTGCATACACCAAAAGCGCCCCTCAAAAATATCTGTCTACCCCAACTGGGAAAAAGATATTACATTACCCTTATAGATCATATGCTTGGCCTTCAGGTTTGACCCAAGAAAAGATAAGCTCTTATTGCCTTTTTATAAAAGCGTAATGTTATGAAAGTAACTCATCACAGACCAACTAGTAAAACGTACCCAAGGACAAAGAAGGTCAATGGTAACTGGAGCTTTACTGAGCTCAGACAGAACGAGTTGTCACAAATTAAATTAAATCTTACCCAGGGAATAATGATTGGGTCTCTCGTTTGGGGGAAAATATGGCACAGTTCACCATTAGAATTAGAGTTTAATTACCATATAATGAGAGCTCAGGGCTCTTATTCTCTTTGCAAGCATGCAGATAAAAATACTCAAATGAAATCAGCATGCATACAGACTCATAGATACTGTATCATTTAACATGTTGGATGTACAAAATGCCTTGCATTAACATACTGTAGGAAGATTTCAAAAAATATAAGCATGACAGATGTAGGGTACTTTTCTATTTGTATTTATATAGCTATGAGGCTATCTTGAAAAATCCTCCCACTTGGCATGTACTATTATATGTATGACGACAGTTTCATAAAGATGAGATGGAGATACTTTTGTGAACGGCTTCCTCTTCAGCTGTATGAGGCACACATACTGAAACAACCAAAGGGAAATTGCAGGATAATAGCACTGCCACATCCTCTCCACAACGTTTCATCACCAAGTAATTATAAAGGAGAGGTGCCAAGACGAAACAGTTTATCACGAGAAGATCTTGGCTGGCTTATGTGGAGAAAGAACCATGCTGCCCTACAAAGCCAAAGGGCAGTAATTACGTTTTTGGACACACCGACTTATTTGTGTGTCCCAAAAGTCAAATTAGCCTTTCATGATTTGGGGGGATAAACAATTACCTCAAAAACATATTTCGAAGTGTAATATCACTTATTTGCCAATATCTCATTTGGCTTACCAGTTGAAACCTGTTAAAGTTACTGCAGTTTGGCTTTGTAGGGCAGCATGGGTGTCACGTTCTGGTGAGGTGAGGACCCAAAAGCAGGACAGCCAGGCAGGTGATGATCAAACCCATGGTTGGGTGTTTTAATAAAGACGAATTCAAACTAACATGATGAACTGGCACTAAACAATGACTTGACAAGGACTGACTGGGGATTGGGAACAAGACTAATATACACATGAGGGCTGATTACACATGAGAAACACCTGGGGAAGACAACATAGAATCAAAACAAGTAGAACATAACAGAAATACAACATCTAGATGGGCAAAGTGCGTGTTGCTTGCACAACCTCTGTCTGTGTTTGTCCATGGCGAATCCTGCCAGACGCCAGTAGTACAAGAAAGTACCTCTATGCATTTTGAAGAAACTCCATGCATTGTTTTATATTTTGATTATTTTCATAAAATATTTAACTTTTATAATAGAAGTCAAAGAGGGTCAAACAGCAGTGATTTATATAAAACATTGTCAGTACATTACCTTAGCTTGAGTAAATGAAAGGCCCTCACTAAACATATAACCTTACACTCTCGCAAATTGGGTCTCACTGTTGCACTGTGGTGGTCAAATACAATGAATAGAGGGTATGTGCATGACATCATCATTAATACGCGGAAGTAATGCGGGAACGCTTACTGAGTGGCAAAAAACTTGACAGCCCATACATGCAAACAGAAAAGTCTGATTGCATTAAATGACGTTAAACAACATTGAACTCACTCACTCGATTTGCCACTGACTTTATGCATGTGCATACCCTCTATAAATCAGAATTAATTGGGTCACATGATGTGCTGCACTTGTGACATTTTGCTGCTGTCACAAACACTGTCTTAATGGCACACAGAGAAGTGTCTCTCTGTGTGCCATTTTGACATTAACAACACGAAGACAAAGCTCCTTATCTAATCAATTTTAACCACCAGGATATAGTGAAATAAAATAGGTTCACAGCATACGTTATTGACCCAGAGATCCTGAGCGCTCAGTTTATCTCAGAGACAAAGGCAACACCATACCATGCAAGTGGCTAGCAGGTTTAGATTAATGAGGCTGCAAAGTAGAAGATAAGATGTGGTTCCAGAGAATGTGGAATATGCGACATCGGATAGCATCCAGACAGACTTTGTGGTGTGGTGCAGTGAATGAATATGCTATTAAAAGCCAGGCGTCTGACCATGCACTGCATGCAGCAGTCTGTTTGTTCAGACACTCTGTTGTCATGGTCATAATGAACGAACACGGCTTGAGTCGTGAGATGTACTAGTGGTTCAAATAACACAAAGTCTGTTCATATTTCAAAAGTCCCACTCCACTAGAACAGGCTGCACCTCAAAACAAAAAGTATGAAAATATCACCCCTATTTGTCTTTTATTTTTACCATGGAGAGCTATACGTCTGAGCCAAATATATCCTATATTAAAATTGGCTTAAGACATTTAGACCTGGGAACGATTCTACAAATGTCTTCTAAACAGTTTCCTGAAAAATGTCTATGTCAGTTGTTCTCAAACATTTTCATGTCAAGGACCCCCAAGATTATCTGTATTTGGCCGTGGACCCCCATCTGAAAATATGTTGTTCCAGGGACCTCCCCAGAAGCAAAGATTTGAGTTAAAAACTTTCGCTCACGATTTTTCAAAAATAGCAGACCTACAAGCTCGTAGCGTGGCACTCGGTGCCGTGCTATGAGCTTGTATAGATCTGCTATTTTTGAATAGCTATAGTATAACATAATGCTTGAAACACCAAAAGAAGTTCCTGCCCAAAATGGCTGCGAGCAGACCTGCGAGCAGACCTGACACCACGTTCATGCCACCACATGGTAACATAAACATATAAGGAGTTCCCTACGTCCAAATATGGAGTGTGTTGTTGTCTAACCTCAATGTGTGGTCATGGCATCAGCAAACAAATCAGTCAGCTCCATATATGGGCACAAAAGGGGGCATGCCCACATATAGTACTCTGATGACATCAGGGATCTTCATATATGGATATAAAAGGGACAAGGATCAACAGATACAGAGATCTCCATATATGGTCATGTCAGCCAGATTTGCAGTGTGACGTAGGTGTTAGGGGCTTAGGGCCGTGTAGCGCAAATAAAATGACTTAGTAAAGGCATATTATTTTATACAATTCTGAGGAATGGAATCATTTCCAATCGACCGTGACTCATTTTCAATCGTCCGTGCCTGTGCACCATAATTATATGGCTGCTAGAAGCTCAGTAAAGCAATAACTAATTAATCCTGCACATGGAGGAGGCCTTATGTGAAAGAGTTTAGTGAGAGGATGGGCTCCTTATACAGAGCTGAAAACCACATTTCCTGAGAGCACGCAGCTTCTTTCAAAGATGCCTTCTCTCTACCTGAAAGAAGAAACATATATGGGCATGAAAAAGTGTGAACTACTACCATAGCTGTGGCTATAGTGCCATAGATATAGCCTGGTAGTCCTCACTTCCCTGCACCCACCAGTTTCAGCACCCTGGAGAGCACCTCTGCAGCCACCAGTTTCAGCACCCTGGACTGGAGAGCACCTCTGCAGACAAGTGTTGACCATCAATGACACTTTACAGTCCTCTTTGGATGAACGAAACTAAAACTACTCATTTGCCACAGGAACTACATGTTTTGGTTGTATGTATGGTTGTATGTAAAATAATTAGATATTTTATTTTTAAATGGTACAAATCACAAAGTTGTTTTTTTATCTTCAAGGTTAAGGTAAAAACAAGTTATAGGCCTATATTTGTTAAATGATCACAGGCTAAGAACCTCTATCCAGAGAAAGACAAGTTGACTCACTGGCCTTGGAACGCCTCGGGATCCCCCAGGAGAAAGTTACTAATGTTGCTCTGGAGAGGGAATTCTGGAGCTCTCTGTTGGACCTGTTGCCCTCGCGACCCGACTACGGATAAGCGGTTGAAGATGGATGGATGGTGGTTGACGGCTCTATCCTGAAAGGCAGCAGTGGTGACACAGAAACAGTGAGGTAAGACGTTTGTCGCACTTCTGCTGCCCTGATCTCCTTGAAAACACTTCAGAGAAGAGAGAGCGACAGGATTTGGTGCTCATGAATTAACCATAGTGAGGGCCTATTGACTGATATCCTGTGGTGCAGAGGATAGGCTCAAGGACTTTGGATAGAGCTCTGATCCCATCAGAAATCCATACTAAAAGTTGGAATGCAGACAGGAAAGAGGAAGTTGAGCACTGAACAAAGAGGCAAAGGGAAAAAGGCAGTGGGGAAATAGCTGTCAAGAAAAGGAAGGGGAGGTTGTTGAATTGCATGCAATTAGATTACAAATACAGTCACAGAAGAAAATGAAATGGCCCAATTTCTTTTCAGCGAATACTGCGGGCAAGACCAAGAGATGAGTAGGAGTGTGATAAAGACAGAATGCTTTCTCACTTTTCCTCTTGAGCCACATGTTTAATTGTTTTTCATTTTCTGTTTGGCATAACCTCATTTCATACTCAGTATTCCCACATGTCGGTATTCAGTCATTATCCAACAGTTTGCTGTTTAACTATGCCGGCTAAGTTAGCAATCAGTTGATCTTGACTTCTACCGTTTTATATGCATATATTCATTTCATTTCATCATTTGGACAGAGACAATTGGTTGGTCAAACTTTTATTCCTTTCAAAGTCCAACAGTTTGACAACATAGTAATGATAACTCAAACAC
Organism: Protomyctophum bolini; assembly: GCF_963924005.1. Taxonomy (NCBI): domain Eukaryota; kingdom Metazoa; phylum Chordata; class Actinopteri; order Myctophiformes; family Myctophidae; genus Protomyctophum; species Protomyctophum bolini. The sequence goes on from NC_137872.1 coordinate 10,788,524, forward strand.
CCACTACTCACACCATCCTCATTTCCTGTTCAAAGTTTCACAAAAGAGTCACTACTGAATCCACTGCTCCTTTTATAGGTGGAGGATTCAATTGGGTTGCACCATGTTGCAGGGGTGCATGGGTGTGGTAATACATACTATTTAGTATGATTACAACGGGACGGGTTGTTTAAAACCTGGTTTGTTAATTATTTTAGGATTGGCAAGTATACTGTAAATGTTTGGAAATGTTTTCTAGGTTACATGTTCACTAGTTATGTAAGTGAATGTTTTGTGGAAACCTGTCTCTAGACAGATGGTATGGGCCACTAGTGAGAGGCCTGAGTTGGAGCTCATGTAGTCAGTCCATGGTGAGACATGAGGAGGAAGGGGGCACAATGCGGGAAGCTCTGCCCTAGGACAGTGTAGGGACTGGTAATGTCCACACTGCATGCTTGAATTTAAGCTGGTCATTTAATTTTGTTATTTGCATTTTATAAAGTTATATTTTATTTTTGTGCAAGAAATATTTTTCCTGAGGCATTTCTTTGAACCTTAATGGAAACCTTTGAAATAAACCTTTGGCAACGATGGAGATCTTTTGGTATGTCATTTTTCTGTGCACCTAGCCCTCATCAAACGGACTCATTTACAAGGAGTTTGGTTAAAATAATTCGACAAACGTTTGGCATTTATACGTTAATGCATTTAGGACGTCTCTAAAAATAATAAAGACTAAATCCATTGTTTATTTTCAAAGAATCAAAGATTATTTTGTATTTCTTTTGACAATGACAATGCAATAAATTGGTTGAAAAGGATATCATAACATAGCCTACAGTACATCACTATTCCCTGCGTATTCCTTGATCTACCTTGAAGAATGGAATAACATCAAGCATGTTTGATCCTTGAAGAAAGGCAGCTTTGAAAATATTGAATTCTTTCAAGCCTACAGGTCTATTTACTGCAACACTGTGAGGTCTAGCATGAGAACTGTGGCAGCTAATTATTTATTAACCACTGTCACAGGATATGAGAACAAAACCTCTTTCACTTCTGCCCAAAGGGGGCTCCACAAATTCGAACAGTTGCACCGTCTGTCGTACACACTATTTCGCCTGCAGCTTCCTTGTGCCGTGACGACTGCACCCCATGATTGACAAAACCCTGGGAAGCGAGTGCCGAATGGTCTTCACGTTTGAGTAAATGGTCACTGAACCTCCTAAGTAGATAGATTATCAGGTTGTACTGTGTAAATGTAGTACATTGTGTCTTTCAAGGACTGCAACATCCAATGTGAGAAGTGAGTTACTAACAGAAGATCATAAAATGCATTACACTACCGTAGTGTATAGACTTTTAACACATTTTAACAAGCATTACCAGGTGCCCTCACTTGTGATTTTTCATTATATGTATTGTGTTTTAGAGATCCTGCTCTCAATGGGCTTCCCTGAATAAACAAAGTCACACATAAGTCACTTGTCAGAGCAGCACCAATCAAAAATAGGTCAATTATTCCCTCCTAAGATAGGGCTTTAGTTCTTTCATTCAGTTCAGTATGCTGGGCAGTTAATAGATAGGTCTCTCCAGCACTGGTGAGAAACTTAATTTTGAAATGGAAAGATAATTAGAGAACTTTACTTTCCTTTGCTGTGTTCATAAGCCAATTACTATCATTCCTGTCCGATCTCTTTCCACTGATTGGTGCTCGGTAACACTGTCTGGTACTTTGGGATGAGTCTGCTGTGTGTTTGACAGCTTCCAATTCAAAGCTTGGATCCCTATACAGCGACATCACTGTCCTTTGCTATTATCACCCATGTGCTCTCCTCTAATCATCCGTCCCACATATTCATTGTGGGGGACTGTATAATGAAAATGGTTTTCATCAGGGCTTCTATCTGCACTCATAATGAAAATACAACCCTTGATCTCACCCGCTATAATAAAATGGAAACCACGCCCATTTCACATGACAAACAAACCAGTTCTTCCCTGAAGCCAATCAGCTGTGCTTCCAGTTCCAGAACGAAGATGAATGTCCTTTACCCATGTTCTATGACCTGTTCAGTTTGCTTGATGGGGATGCTGCTATTTGAACCAAACACCATAATCCCTGGCAACCATGAAGCTTGAAGCAGGAAGATCTTTGTTTCAACTAATGTTTCAACTGGGTATTACGCATGTTCCAATAATGTTCCAACAAAGTCTTACGAAAGTTCCAGACGTTCCAACAACTTCTGACATCAAGTTCATTGTCACATCACAAGTGTAAAACGTGAAAATATTTTTAGTACAAGCTCCCGATGTTTTGTAGTTTCACGAAAAGATGTAGACAAACGCTATAAAAAGGTGTCAATCATAGGGCTACTCTGAATAATAATAATAATAATCATTATGAGACCACTTCTAGTCTAGGTCATTGTACTATACTGAAGAAACATGGACTGCATTAACATGCCTTTTCAGGTCGAGACCCAAAAGAGGGATTAGAGTTTCTCAAGACCCAAACTAGTGAAAGCTCTTGCACAATGTAGGCTACACCCTATACCCTAAACCAGCAATGCCCAAAACTGTAGACTAGAGGCAGTGAGGATATTGCAAGTACTTTAGAACCTTGAAAATGCCTGTATTTGTCATCGTATTATCGATAATGAATAGGAACTTAAAGTACACAATGTTAGTAATTGAACCAAGCCGGAACAGAATCAACTGATCAAAATAAACATGCTCTGAAAATGCAAAGTGCTGAGTGTTAAAGGGTCAGATGGGTGGGCCGCGAACACTTTTGGGATTTCCAAGCGGGCCCTGGCCTGATCCAAACAAGGTTGGGGGGTTGAACCGGTTCGGTTCCTTTTTCCCACCTAATATTGAATAATTTCAGTTTTTCTACTGAAAATGACTTTGTTCAGAACCCTAAGATTTGGTTCGAAACTAGAACCAAAAACCCAGCAGCATATAGGCTTTGAGAGGACAGACTATATGGACCTATGGAATCAGAACAGATACAGAAAAATACAATAGAGCACGCACATCGACTAACTAAACACCAGGTGCCGGGCCGAGGAAAATAATAGAAAATAAAATAAGGTCTGCACAATGGAATAAACTCTCACGGCTGATGAAGTGCCGTGAGGCTCGAAACTTCATGTCCACTATGGTGTAAGGAACCGTAGATACATATTTAAGCTTTGGAGCTTGTTCCAGTGTGCGTGCGGACCTTATCAGAACAGATAAAACCTCTAAGCAGATCTTTGCAGTGTCAATGCTATAGGGATGTGTGCGGCTAGTTACCTAGTCTGTCTACTCTATACATTGTTGTTCAACGAATAGCGTAAAAACTATTTCCGGAGAAAAAAATTAATGAATGAATGATTCAACACCAGGGTCGATGTGGTTAAGCGGTTACACGGTTCTGCTCCTGGAAGACGGCATGGAAAATGAAGCATCACATTAGTTCATGCAGGAGTCAGTCATACACGCCTCAGCTGTAATCGGCTGTCAGTCTGCTGATTGTTTACAGTCAGACTAGCTTTCCTACTATCCAATCACAGCTCTGCTGGTCATTACCAAAGTAGTCACGCTTTTCCACATTGTAACTGTAGGTTTAACTGAATTCCATTTGTTGCAATGGTTAAATCTACTTTGACGTGAGTGTTCGTGACTGAATACTAATCGGTTAAATTATTGTGTTTTGTAGTAATTTTATTGCAAAATGCCAAGACAAATGTTTTTTGGGGTTCTCTTTCAATAGGACAGTGAATGGTGGCAGGTAGATGAAGACATAGGCTTAGTTGCTACGAGAGTGAGGTCTAGCAAACACCAACTCGGGATTCCTGGACCGCTGCCCTCCACAAATTCCTATCCAACATCAGGTTCTTGAGCTCTGCAGTGTTGTTAGCCAAGCTGTCGCGCCGCAGCACGTCTACATACTGTAGGAGGCTTCTTTCCCCTCCTGGCTTTTCCCTGGGTTGGCTCCCATAGAGTCAAACACATAAGACATAGGCTTACCTCAGGTTAGATTTGATCCAAGGTCAGCTTTAGCTTTTACCATGACCCGAAATGTTACTAGGAACTAAAAAAACCATTGCATGGATGCATCCTCAGTGATGTATTCCAAGGTCCTCTGGGTTTCGGGTCTCACAACATCATACCCCTCACTCGGGTGACCCAGCCGGGGTGGTCAAGTCCCAGTAGCTACCCTCAGTCCCATTAGGGAACAACCAGGGACACACAATCCGCTGCTCCAGAACTACTCTGCCGGTACTGGGCGGGCCATCCCGTACTGGGCGGGTACTGGGCAGGCCATCTGGCGCGTGTAGGGACTAGGCACTGTGGGTTGACTCCTGGCCGGGCACCTCCTACACCTCACCAGGTCCGCTCACCAGGTGCAGCCAGGATCTGTGCGTTGTAACAGATTCCCAGCACCAGACACTTCATTTTCTGCAGGCTCCACTGGCAGGGAAACGGTGGTGCCGCAGGCTCCACTTGCGGCTTGAATGGCCCTCCTAAAGGCCTCACGTGGGTTTTTTGGGCTTCCTCCTGACGGCGGACACAGGCTGGGGAGCTAACCTATACCCTGCTCACCCGGGTGTCGTCTACATTCCGGTTGTCAACCATCTCTCGGGTGTTCACCAGACTATTCTCGGTTGTCACATAGTCTATTCCTTGAGTCACTATAAATAGAACAACTAAGAACTAAAAAAACATTGCATAAGTAGATAAGATTGATAGGTAATCTATCACTGCCCTAATTTCCTAAAGTTTTCATGCCATTCTGTGCAGCCATGGTCCTGGAAACACAACCTGGATGGTGGAATCGCAGCTGCGCGTTTCAGCTACGCTAGAGTTTTTCTCCTTGAAATGAATCTACAATTGATCTGTCATATCAACCCACTTTTGTACCGGTACTTATATTCTGGCCCAAGCCAGGGTCTGTGTTGGCATGAGATGAATTTTCAGCTGGTCTCTCTTTATTAATGGCACCCAATTTAAGACTGTCCCCTGAGCCTTAGCTTGTTTCTTCAGACACCTAATAGACCTTGCAGGCCATATACCATGTTGTTTTCATCTCTTGTCACCTTCTCTCTTTTATTGTTTCACAGCAGCATGTGCACGCACGCACGCACTCCCGCCCGCACGCACGCACACAGTGTCCACAAGTGGAAAATAATGTGTCAAACTAAATTGAAGTGGAGCGCGAAGCAAGATGTATTTCCAAGCATGGGCAACCATATTGGTGAGAACACTACAGGCATAAGAGTTCACACTAAATAAAGATTTCAATCTTTCATCTCAAAATCTGGAACGCAATCACAGGCCTTTGTAAAGTAGGCTATAGTGTCATATGAGCCTGCTGTGCCGTCAACACTAAGCATTTGACCTACTGTACTGTATATTTAGGCGAGGAAAATAAATACAAAATAAATACTACAAAATTACTTTATGTTGCTCCAGGCATAGCTTAACCTATAATAATAACACTCATCATAATTGATCAGCTAATGTAATTTTGTCTGCAAAGTAGTAGTAACTAAATCTGACAAATGTCTATTTGCCTGATGTACTGGTGTAGAAACATAGTATAAAAAAAGAAAAATAATAAAAATGTAATTCTAAAGTCATTCATTCATTCATTCAAGAGAGACATTGAGGTTTCCCTCATTTGCAGTGTCGTCGAGATACAGTACAACATAATACATCATTTTAAAAGCAAAAAACAAAAACAAAAACAACAAAACAGAACAGCAACATTTCCTCATTTTGTGATCTAATACATGTTTAAAAACAGTTGCAGACACTTGGGGGTAAGTCTGCAATGTAATGGGAGAGATCTTTAATTTAAGATGCAAGTCATTCCATGTGGTTGGGGCACTAAAACAAAAGGCTGTTTTCCCGAGTTCTGTGTTTACATTTGGAACCTCAACGCATTACATTTGGAAGTCAACTAAAGTAACTCAAAACCATACTTAAGTACAGAGTATTGAGTAATAGTCCTTTGTTAATTTACACCATAGGGCAGTTTTTGATGACTGTCAAAAAGGCAGACTGCAACAGCCAACAGGTGCACTCTGCAATCAATGTGATAGCATGGGGGAAAGACAGGGACGGGCTAATTTGTGGTATCTGAATAGATGGAAGCAGCTGGAATGATGTTCCTGTTGCTGTTGTTAGCAGGTAATTGGGTACAGAGGTGACCCAGGCCACAATCAACCAGTGCTCTGTAAAATCCCAGGTGTTCATTTAATTTTAAAACATTGTACAAATGTAACCAAATCAACCTGTTAGGGGTCCATTTTGGTGGAACAATCAACACTGAGGATTTTACTGTGTGTAATTAATTTGAAGAACGCTCAGCAGGGCCAAGCTGAACGTAACACGAATCTATAGTGTCTGAAGCATAAATGATTCAGCGATGGTTGATTTCTGCAGGGCACATTTGGAAGGAAATAATCAAGGCAGTACGGGCTTTATTCCACTGGAGTCAGTGTGGTCTTGTGTGAAAGCGTGATCGTTTGTAATGGCTTTATGGCTGTGCTCTCCTGAGTTGTAGTCTGTCCGTTCCGTTGTTTTCTTTGGCAGGCCAGAAAGAAAGTGTAGTAATGGAGTGAGTCGGGACAAAACAAAAGCGTGGATCAACGTTTTTCCATTGTCTAACGACAGACAGGCTCTAATTTGTGCAATGTTTCTAAGATGAAAGAAGGCAGTCTTGGTAGACTGATTAATGTGTGTATTGAAGTTCAATTCAGAATCAATAATAACCCCCTGCAGGTTCTTTACTATAGAGTTAGTTCCTACAGTCAGAGTATTTCTTATTGATTCTTTCTGCTCACTCAGAACATTATGTAATAAATAATATGAATCAACTAAGCTAGATAATGATTTAAAGACATTGTAAATTTAAGTCACTCAGCCTCCACACTTGCATAGATGCGTTGATCTAATCTCCTCTGCAGTAACAAGCACAGAAAGCTAATCTCCTGTTCACCTAACAGTGGCCTTACTGGCAACAAAGCAACTGGGGTTCTACCGCCACCATCACATTAGCTTACCGATTTATCTGTTTTTCCCCGTAAGGCCCATTTATCTCTCTCTTTTCATAGAACATGCGAGACACACAGCATGCACTCTCAGTCCAGTCCAGCGGTAAATCATAGCTAATCTGCTAGTGATCTTGTTTCACATAGCCATATGGCATCAGGGTGTGGGGTGCACAGGGTGCACATTGTTAAGATCAAATCTTATCAATGTATTCAGTCAGCTCAGTGACACGCTGCCATGTGTCTCATTTACCGTGAATTAGATCTTTTCCATGACTTGGGGCCCACTCTCCATCAGAGCCGTTTCTGTTTCTGCTAGTGGTGGAAAAAGTATCGGCTACATTTCTTTACTTTCTTTACTTCTTTACTAGGTAAAAGTATCAATCCTGCAATGTAAGTTACAAGTGGAAGTCCCGTATTCAAAATGTCAAAGGGTAAAAGTGCAAAAGTACGGTGCAAAATACCAAAGGTAGAAGTACTTATTGTGCAGAATCACAAGTTCAAAATGTATACAAAATAATTACAAAACAGCTGGTCTACAAGCTCACAATGCATTTGCGACACATTGTCAGCTCGTTGACCGGCTATATTCAAAAAGTTCAAATAATTGTAGTGGAGTAAAAATATTTGCCTCTGAGATGTAGTAGAAGTAAAAGTATTGGACATTGGAAACACTCCAGTAAAGTAAAAGTACCTCAAAATTGTACTTAACCCATTCTGAACGGGAACCCATTTTGGTGTTAGCATCATGTTATGCTTTAGCTATTGAAAAATAGCAGATCTACAAGCTCATAGCGCGCCACCGAGTGGCGCGCTACGAGCTTGTAGGTCTGCTATTTTTGAAAAATCGAAGAGCGACTGACATTTTTAGAATCTGATCTCAGGTCAGAATGGGTCAATCAGACCAGTGTGTGTCCAGTGGAAACCTCGTATGAATCTGATCTCAGGTCAGAATGGGTTAAGTACGTACAGTACTTGAGTACATTTGTACTTAGTCACTTTACACCAGTGCTGTTCTTTTTTTTCCTAAAATGCAGACACATGTCCACTTGGTACATTATGTCCTGACTCCTGAGTCCTGAATGATCCTAGATTAGAATGTATCTGCTGCGCTGATGCCAGGTCCACTCTGACAAACAATTAAAGTAAATGTCACAATCCTTCTTCCATCCTTCTGTGTGTGTGTGTGTGTGTGTGTGTGTGTGTGTGTGTGTGTGTGTGTGTGTGTGTGTGTGTGTGTGCAGTCGTTGTACCTGCTCTCTCCTATGTGTTTCCCGCGGTCAGGTCAGGCTGTGCCCTGTTGATAGCCCTGTCAGGCCACTCTTTCCTCCATTTAAGGTTAAAAGGTTGCGGTAGTAATGTACAGGTTCCTCACGTCACCACAGTCCAGTGGTTCCTAAACTGTTCAGGTCAAGACCCAAAAGAGAGATTAGATGTTTGCCTGTGACCCACACACACTACTGAAAATAGCAGATCTACAATAATATGTGTGCCTGTATTACTGTGTTTTGCCATCCAATCCAGAGTAAAAGATTCTCCATTCATGAAAGAAATACAATATTTGAGGTGTTATTTTTTAATTATAGTTATAGAGGGCAAGTCATTTTTAAGTATGTCTTAACTCTTAAGGCATATTTGTCTTATTAGCCAGGGAAATCAGAGGCCATGCATTATATCTCCAGGCATCTTCAGTCTCATGGAGCATCTGCATCTGGGTTGCTAGTAGCCCCGCAAGCAGAACCCGAATGTAGTAAAGTTTCTGACACTTTTAAGACTTTACTGCATTGGGTCCTGCTTCACGTGGGGCTGTCGCCAGTTACGCACAAACAAATACAATTTATATCCGCGTTCCAACAATCGCATTGGAAAATCTTAGCATGACCAGGGACCCTACGGGTCAGCCCGGTTCGGTTCGGATTGGGCTGACCCAGGGGGTTCCGAGAGGGGCTAGGTTGCTAGCAATCTGGGTCACCATCATGTTCTCCATTATGGCATTGCATGTTTTTCATTTTCATACTGTCAGCAACAGTTTTCCCTGCCAGGTGATAGCTGGAGGCCAAGTTATTAAAGCTGTCTCCAATGTTATAGGGCTCATGGCCTGTGCTGTAGCCTATATTTTTTTTCCAATTATTTTCCCCAGATGGTATATGGGGCTATACCATAATTATTATTCCCTGTGCGACATGCACGTATAGGCCGCTATACTATAGAGTGTCGAAGTTTCCTTGAGCAAGATGCTGAAAGTAACCCTAATTGCTCCCGATGTGCAGGTTGGTGCCTTGCATGGTATGTGTTATAACTCGAGTGTGGTGTGACCCAAATGCACAGCAAGGAGGAGAGGCACCATGCGGAATTTATTCACAAACCTGGGGGGAAAGGATTCAAGTGCAGGGGTCCGTAGGCTGCTCCACAGAGCTCGGGTCCCGGAAACACTGGAGAGAAGAGAAGGTGAGTCAGTGGCAGGTCCACAGAGGGGAGAACAAAGCACACTAACGGCGTGCCGTGACGTTAAACTGTCTAACACTAAGCACTGAGGAGAGGACCTAAGTCTGGCTTTACCAACCGTAGACTGGAGACGAACTGGCGCCGAGCTGCACACAGGGCTGGCTCTTGTAGCCTCATCAGCTGATTGCAGACAACGCTCAGGTGGGGAGGTTGTAACTGAGAGACAGGTGCTGTGGAGTGCTCTGGGGAGCCCTCTGGTGGCGCTGAAGGGCAGAACACCCACAGCACACAGATGTGAAGTCGATGGGGGGCGAGATGGTTTCCTCCGCCATGATCGGTGTGTACGTGTGTGTGAATGGGTGTATGTAATGCACAATCTATTTAAAGCGCTTTGGATAATAGCGCTATATAAATGCACCATTTACCATTTACAATATGCTCGTGCGTGGTCAATGGATGGAATGGTTAGCAGGTGTAGGCCTATATCTTCTTTTTTATACTGCACACCACTGGCCTGTAGGATACAGGCCTATATAGTAGGCCTAGCCTATATCGGTCAACATGTAGCCTTACATGTAATTATTCAATAGGCAAGGATTGCAGACAGAGATGGAAGTCTCTGAGGGACCAGCTCTGCAAGCATTGAAACAAGACTTGAAACAATTGTCTCCCAGCTAGTGGCTCAGGTGCAACTAAACAACTATGCACGCACGCACACACGCGCACACACACACACACACACACACATTTTAATCATTTATTTATGTCCACATAAGAGATACAAATACAAGGACACAAATATTTACAAGGTGCCGTACAGAATGCAATCAGCAAATCCCGAACAAATACCCACACACCCTTCAGGGGTACAAGTAACAGCGTCTTCGCCATATTTGGCGGCTACCGATAGTGGAAGATATTGCACAGAATTTCGCAAGCCGTTTGGCTGCTTTTTTTGGCATCCCAAGTTGTTGGAAGCCTCTTACAACCAAACTGTGTACATGTCCTAGGCTGCCGAAGATAAACACATATAGATTGCACCTATAGCCTAGTTCAATGATGGTCTGGAGGAGCGGCTGGTACTTAATGACCTTAGTCATAAAGGCTTCCTCTAAGCTAGAATCAAAGGTGCAGGCTATTTCAAGAATGAAAACTGATTTGTTCTCTTCATTGACCACAACAACATCTGGTGTGTTAGCAGAGAGATGTGCAAAAAATGTCAGTATTTTCAGTACAGAGTTGAAACATGTTTGTACATTCTCACAGACAGTGCAAAATGTTTAGATATGTCCTTAGTTATGAGATCAACTATTCTGTCGTGGCGTGCTATGTAAAGCCCTTTATAGGCAAAAGCCGCAAAACAGCCATTCAGAATGTGTGACATGGTTTCTGTAACGAGCCCTGTGGTGTGATGCAAGCAATGAGGTGCATGGGTGGAGGGAAACCAGAGGGAAAGGTTGAGTTTGGTGGGAAGGATCTGTAGCCTGGCTTTTACTGTAAAGGTGATAATGTCCTCATTGAGAGCAGTGTTCCTTATAAATGAATGGGAAACAGAGTGGTCAGCATGGGGAAGACAAGCCAGTTTCCCCTGGAGTTTGAGTCCAGTCCAGTGTTGTTGTTGCCGATGTTGGAACATATCCAACAGGGTCCGCCGGGCACCCTTAGGTGTCAACAGGTGGGTGTGTCCGCTGTAGGCCACTGTTGCTCTAACAGAGGTGAGAAGGTCAGAACCAATAGGTCAGAACCAATTATAAGAAGAGATGTTGAAAATCGGTGAAGTGGTCCCTTAATGAAAACACAGCCTGGTCACGTGGTTCATGTACTCGCGCGAGCCCATAGACTCCAATGCATTCCGTAAACTTCTGGTTGTCCCTTTTTGAAGGGACAAACGGGGACAAACCAATAGATGTCTATACGTAGAAGAGACTGGCCCCATGAAGTGAACGGAGTTGTCGTTTGTCTTACTCTATGGCTCTGCCACACCCAAGCCGTGCTACTCAGGCCCGGCCCTTCCTACAGGCCGACGAAGAGGCCGCTTCGAGCGCCCAGGGCCTCCCTAGTGCCTCCACAGTGTCTCCCCAGTGCCCAGTGTCCCCCCAGTGCCTCCACAGTGCCCCAAGTGCCTCCCCAGTACCTTCCCAATGTCTGCCCAGGGCCTCCCTAGTGCCTCCCCAGTGCCCAGCATCCCCACAGTGCCTCCCCAGCCCAGTGTCCCCCTAGTGCCTCCACAGTTTTGGGACAGGGGGACGGGACGGGGGGTGCTACTCATGCGCATGAGTTGGCGGTGCCTGGGATCGATACGAACTTGTAGTCCAAGGTGAGAGCTCTACCAACTGAGCTACCCGGACAACGGTGAACATGTCAAAGTCATATTGCAGAACGTTTCATTGGTCTTCACAGGTTGAAACTGTCAACCAGGTTGCATTGCTGGCGTATCAGATGTGTCATCTTTTTTTTTTTTTTTTATTATTTTTATTAAAAGCAATAACTCACACCAGCCTATAGCATTTTGTCATTATATCACACATCAGGGGGCTGTCAAACCAGGCCCTTTAAGTGTGATATGACAATATAGCATGGCCTGTTGAGTTATTGCTTAAATACAGTGTAGCGGACCCAGCTGGCAACAAGGAGTTGAAGCTGATTGTTAGTTTTATTTATAATCGGTCAACGTGAAAACTGAAAGGAAAACATACAAATACATACATCAAAAGTCAATCAATAAGCATTACAAATGCAACAATAAACCTGACAATGCAGCTATAGACATTATACCAAATTAATCACATTTATGCATTGCACATTCCAATACATAGCCTAGATTTCTGATAATGAATACAATAATGCCTCCTGAACCATAAACCATCAGTCCACCATAATACACATTAGATCGAGAGACAATAAAACTATAATAACATTCAGTGAACATGCAACCAATAGCAGAAAAATCATCCAAACAAATACCTTTTTCCTCCTTCCAGCTAGGCGCTAAATCATTGAGGTCTGAACAGCTCTATTGCCTGCTGCGGAGTATGCCCTGTTAGAGAAAGTCTGCAACGAAGAAAAAAGTAATGGCCTGCAGACTTGCATGACTTCTCTTTTAGGAGTTTGGGATGGAGAAACCTAGTCACAGTTTTTTTTAAAGTGCCCCAAGATCAAACGACAAAACAAAATCTGTCGAATTGTTATTCGTGACCAGAATGTCGTTAATATAAGGTTGGTGCACACGGAATCTGCTTCTCTTCAGATTAAGTTATTATACTATTGGGGAAACATTTTCACAGGTACCGCTCGGCGCTGACTGGATACAATTACGCTGCTTCCTACACTGTAAGGACTTAATAGATGTAATGGAGTCAGATTTTTTCCCCTCTCCATATGGACTCATTTGACCAAATCCATCCTCACCATTTGCTTGAACGTGGAGCCCATAAATGTCCAAGAGCACAATTACTGTAACAGAGAGTAATGGCTGACAATTTGGGGAGTTGCAGGCAGCATTGTGGTGATGTGATGGAGCATAAAACTCCCCCTCAGCACATGCCTGCATGGTCGAGACCATAGACTGTAAGGTCGAGACCTTACATGGGCAACCGGCGGCACAGGGGCTTCACTTAATGCTGCCCGCAGGTTAATTCTGATATAGTATTCATTTCAGCTGTTACAATTCAAAACATGCAAACATGACCAGCGTCTATATTAGTAGCTTAATGACTAGTATTATAGCTAAATGCATTTTAAATTAAAAAAATATATACTTTTCAGGATTCCAATAAAAAAATATCCCCCCCAAAAATATTCAGTATTTAATTTTAAATATAGCAAAAATAGCAGATACAAGCTCAAAACGCGTTACGTTTTGATGAAAATAAAAATAAACACAAATAAAATAGCTTCTGCAATAAGTTGTTACCAGACTGGGAACGTGGCTACCATCATAGCATAATGTGATTCAAGCTAGGCCATTGTGACATGTACGACGTGGCAAGTGGGAGCCCCGGGTTCAATCCCCGCTTCCGCGTAATGCTACACTTACAAAGTTAATCTTACATGAATGGCTGCACTTTCCCCTGATGTTAAAAATAGTTTCTCTTAAGAATCATTATAGTTCACTCAGTTGATGTATGGCCGAGCAAACAATCACCATCACTAATAGCTGTATTGCCACTGCTGCACAATAGAACATATAGCATATGTGTGTAATTTGTTTTGTGTAATGTAATTAGAATTATTCATATTTCATTACCACCTCATTTCCATTAGACTACATGAGTTATGGAGCAGGTTCTCTTATTGTAAAAGAGCAATACACGACTCAATGGGGATGATGAAAACAACACCCTGGCTTTCTTCAAGTTTCATTAAATAAGGGAAGATTGATTTGAGCGCAACAGGTTTCTTGCCAAGCACTCTGTATTCGGGCCATTTGAAAGAGCCATACAATTAATCTCTCTGCTGTTCCGTGTGTGCGAGCGAGTGTGTAAGCGTGTGTGAGACACCGCATCTTTACAATTCTCCTCTCTCTCTTTCTATCCTTCTCTGTAGAGAAATATATTGAAAACCAAGTATGTGGCTCTGTGTCTATAATGCTTGCTGGGATGTCTGTCTTCCATCACTCCTCTCGCACCCTTTACTCAGTCTTGCCGTTTGTCCAGCATCTATCTAAGAGTCAGGCATAACAAAACATACATACAACATAAAAAATATGTGGCAACAGTGCGGTTAGATCATTGATGAACAGCATCGGTTCCATCTTTCCTATATGACACATGCAGTGTTTAATATCTAGCAATGCAATTATGTGTTGCTGTGTTGGAATAATGATTTGCCTTATATAAACCAACAGAAGTCCTCCCCCCCCCCTCTCACGCACGCACATGCTGCTTGTTTACTTGCATAAAGGATAGTGACTGGAGAATGTAATGTTGACAATCTGAATGCATGCATGGCCCTGAAAAACACAGCCGGTTAAACCACCCCGGCCTTTGTCCACTATGCACTATAGTTAATTCAACCATTATTCCTCCTTTGTCAGAGCCACAGTACAGCCACAGAGATACATGTGAATTGTTCATTCATTGATTTACCTGCAGGCTGCAGCTCTTTTAATGCTTGATGTTTTCTGTCATTACTTTGTCCTTTCTCTGGAGAAACTGTGTGTGTGTGTGTGTGTGTGTGTGTGTGTGTGTGTGTGCGCGTGGCATTTAAGCAGAATGACAGGATACTGTCTCCATAATCGCAGCAGGGCCGCGAGGTACACTTCATCGGCACGAATAAAGCATATTTGAGGGGTGACACCTCATGTAGGTCTGACTCTTACATTGGCTTTCAACACCACCATCGCTGACGCTGAAAGATTGGGCTCTTTTCACACTCTCAATATAAACACTTCAGTTGTCTGTGTGTGTACGTGTGCGTGTGTCTGTGTGTGTGTGTGTGTGTGTGTGTGTGTGTGTGTGTGTTCTCTGCAATGGTTCTGACCCACAGGCTTGCAGTGTGGGTCAATGTAGTCTTGGTGTCCTCACAGTTCCACCAGCAGTGATGTTCTGGCAAGATGGTGGACTGAAATGATGAACTATTGAGAGTGCATGACGCTAATTCGCTAAAGTTCCTCAAAATGAATGTCAAGGACACCAGCAAAAGTCATTTGACAGCATCTGCATGCTCACAACATCTGTACATTAGATGTTGATAATATTGATAATCTCACACATGAGAGGCTTCAGACTCAGCATGTCCACAGCTGTGGCATGTGTAGGGCTGAGCAATTGACCAATATATCAAAACTGAGAACCAATAACCGACTAAATCTTGCGCATGTAGGGTATTAATCGATTAATTAGAGAACCTGTTTTCCTTCCTATTCTTCTACTCCTTTATACCGGTATAGCAAATCAACACGAAACAATTCTAATAGACATTTTAAACAAAGTGCCATGGTCTCTTAATTCGTCTTATTTTTTTGCAAATATCACATTTATTGAGAAAATCCTAGAAAAGTCCAAATGGGAAAATGGTCGGCAGAAGGGTGTTGAAATGTGATCGTTCAACTATGAGGCAATGAATGGAATGATAAAACTAAAATGGTAAATAAATGATGGGATCTAGTTTAATATTCTGTGTGTGGTGTGATTGATTTTCTCTTAAGATGTTATTTCTGTATTAGTGAACTATACTGTACCTATTACGCTGTCAAAATTTCATTAGCAAATCCTTCAGAGTTATAAGTATATGCACACAGATATCCAATCAATCAATCAACAGATATTGAGATATATCTTGTTTAAAAGAAAATCTTTATGTTATTGTGATTGGGTGGAGACAGCTATTTGGTCCATGTTAGTTTACTTTTTCAGGAGGGAATCTTCTCAAATGCAATGAATTCATGGATAAACAAAACATAGTCCTGAATTCCTGATGTGCTATATCTCACAAAATGCTGGACCAGTCAGACCAGTGCAGAGGTATCATGTGCACAATGATAGTAAATTAGACCAACTTAGTACCTCCCCACATCCAACATGATTTATTTGTTTTCCTCATTTCTACTGCTTTGTGTTCTTACTATGAAAAGTTATAATAGCTCTATGATCTGTATACTGTAATACAAATGTACTATTAATGTAATGACAAGATTTTGATAACAAAATAACAAAAAAACTAAACTAGTTTTACGCTACGATTTACATTGACTCAGATCTTACAGTGTAGGCTACATTATTACGCCACAATATAGAGGCCCGTGTTGCTCCAGTGAGGCATTACAAAACCATTGGGAAATAAATGTCAGGTTTCTTGTAAACCCCAATGACATGTCACTTCAATAAAAAAGGTAAAATCATTATACAGTGCTGCCGAATCTCAATTGCATCATATGATTGTTTGGGAAATAAGCAGAGTAATCATTGGTTATATGATGCAGTAAATAACGACATTGCATGCACTTTGATGTTAAGTGACAATAATCACCCACCAGTGAAACATATTACACAGACAACTATACAGTATCAGTAGGAATATCCCATCCATCTTGTATCTTGCAACTATTAGAACGTGGAGTTGAAGGTGGCTTTGGAACACTGCCACGGCAAAAGACCAATTTCACCTAATAGACTTCCATTAGAGTCACAGGCAGGGAGACTAGCTGCCATTTTTTGTTGATTGAATCCATCTTGTGAACTTTTGATGTGCTCAAAGCCACAGGAGAGGAGATCACATACCACCTCACAACAGGGGGGAAATCATGGCTCTACAAATGATGGCTCATGACATGAGTTACAAAGTAATTTTCCCACAGGACCTCTAGGTTCAAGGTTCTTTATTATTTGTCTCCCGAGGAAGACATTTGTCTTAGACAAAGGGCCTGCATGCGACCGCCTTGTTCAGAAGCCAGAAAGAAACCGCTAAGAACAATGAACCATTCAACATGAACCACATCAACATGAACCATTCAACATAATGTAGTGCAGTGTTTTACAAAAACAATTATCTTCAAGGCAATCCTCGCACGTGGTTAACACCGGAGCCAGAGGCAAGAGTAGAGGCATCCCACTTCAGCTCGACAACACATAATAGAGCTGAGTGGAGCAGTTACGTAGGCTACAGGAAGGTCGTTTGTGGGGTCGCTACACCTGCACAAAAAGGTGATTATACAGTGGTTCTTTGGAGTGATTGAGGTACTATACAACATCACTGCCATACAAATAACCTGTTGAGCCCCTGTAATTTGTCTCTAACTGGTTCTTCAGCTTAGTTTAAGCTCTATGTAGATCTGTGTCAAAGTGTGCGTATTTCTTCCCATCAAGAGAGCCTGCCACACGTGTCACCGCGTGCCTCTGGTTGCTAAAGGAGCCACAAGATAGACTGACATCTGGGATGGAGATGACGTCATGAGAAGGATGATCCACCGTTTATCCCCACATGTGCATAAATCTCTGTACTCACTGTATGAACTTGAAATAAAATTGCACTCGTGTGAAGTGACGGGCACTCACCAGCATACAATCACATTCCGCTTACCCCTACCTGGGCCCTCATAAGAAACCCTGTACAATCGTCTCACGACACTGCCCCCTGCTGCCACCTTTAGATCTCCATATGTGGAGCTGACCTGTTCTGACATTCCATATGTTTATCTGACCTCATCAAACCCTGTACACTCCAAGACACGATCCATATGGCCAGTATAAGAATTCATTCCATATGTTGACCTGACCCCCCCCCCCCCCCCATGCCAAAGCATCAGCGCTCGCCCAGCAGTCTGCCGTCCTCCAGGCGGATGTGGACGCATGCCCTCGGGCGTCTTAAGAAGAAGTTTCATCTCTTTATTGGTTTAATTAAGTTATAGTTGACAGACATTGATCTGTATTTACTAGAGAATTTAAAGCACAGATATTGTTCAATTATCTATCTGCATATGCAAGCACAGTCTGTTTTATGAAACAAAAGTATACATTTATGTATACTTGAAACGTGCCAATTGTGCCATATGACTATGTGAATCATGGCACCTCAAATGAATAAATCCTATCATTGATAGAACCCGAATATGAATATATGAAATCCTCCTGGGAGTTAGGAGTCTGTGGAGATTTTAGTTTTCCCTTTTCTTCTCTGGGTGAGTTTAACCACTGTTGTGTTTCTACTACTTGAGCTATGCTTCAAAAGGTTTATTTATTGACGACGTTTCGAGCCAAGGCTCTTCATCACTTAGAGTTAATACATTTCAAACATCAACATTGATTGTGTTCTGTTTGTGTGCGTGCGTGCATGCGCGCGTGCGATTATACCTCTTAACTGCCTGTGTACTAGTAGTCGCACTGCACATAACTGCAAATGAAAAACGATTACATGTCATCACAAACATCACATCACGAAACCATCATCTGGGTCCCAAAGGCATTGCCTAATCCTTCTAAAAGCCATCATTGCAGCAGTGCCGGTGAAAGTTTGTCATCATGCGTTTTCATCCCTCTGCTTCATCGGCATGTAACTGGCATTTTGCCAAGATCAGAGATTGGTTCCTCAGCAGGAGACTCGGTCGGCCTGGTCAAATAAGAGAGTCAACACTGGAAGAATGACCGCAGGGCTGGGGAAATACTGAGCATGGGAAACCTAATAAGAAATACCCATCCAAAAACTGCAGCATGTTTGGTTAATGTAACTCCAGGAGATCAGAAGCAAACAGTGCTTAACCACATGAGCCCTTTGGTGTCCCTATTCTGGACATGTCTGAACATGGAGGCGCTCAGGCGCCTTGATAGCTGAGTGGTTGGGCCGCTTGGGCAAGCAGCTCAAATGACTGACAGCGAGTCCCTAGTTAGATTCTCGACCAGCCAGATAATTTAATGCATGGGTCACTCCCCAGTCTCCACTGTACCATCAAATAAAGGCTAACAGGCATGGGCAGCCTTAAGGATCGGGAGGCCCCGTTCATGAAGTCATCATTTGAATAATTAATAATTATTAAAAAAAAGACTTCAGCATACACAGCCAAGTAGAAAAATACACAAAAGCAGCTTGATTAAACATTTTTTTACTTTAAGGTATTTCTGGAAGGCAGCATAGGCTATACAATGAGGCAATCGCAACTCTCAGTGCTGCTAGTGCAGTGAGTGCACACACTGGGAAGTGGGAACAATTACAACCAAACAACACAGGTCAATGTGACATGACCGGTCGAGTACCTGCAGTGATTATTTGCTGCTGCCAACTAGGTACAGTAAGTGGACGTACAGGATGAGGCTGAATAATTGACAAGGCTGATTGGAAGGCTGCGATGCAATGCAATATTACTTCTACTATACCACCTTACTAATCGATATTGGCAGCCCTAGTTGCAGAAGAACAGGGAGGACCTTTGGACCAGTCTTCTCCATGTAACCCTCTTAATGAAAGTCCTGGTTAGTTTTGGCACCAACTAGACAAACACAGAAGGATTCAGTCCTTGAGTGATTTGTGTATGCACAATTGCTTTCATGCATATCGTTGCTGTCTGGCAGAAACCTGCCTGTTGTGTTTTTTCGTAAATGAATGCCCTACTTAATCATAGTCACATTAGTATCAAAGGTAACAGATCCACAAGCTTGAAACGTGGCTATTATCTTTCAAAATATCTTCTCTCTCTCAGTTTATCTCTCCTCTTACCCAAAATAAAAGCTGGATGAGTATAATGTTAGTTATTGAATTTTATAAAACGGGTTCGTAAAATCACGTAATCTGATTGGTTAATGGTGTGCTATGATATTGGCCATATATATAAAGTCTAATGACTTACATAGTTTTATATCACGTGGCTGCTAAGGAAAAATGCTTGCTAACAGGTGAACTCCACAATACAGTTTAACTATTAAGCCCAAATCCCCCACCGGCGGGGGCAGCGGCTGTCCACCTCATGATCAGCTTTCAGCGGGTAAATGGGGCTGGTCAAGGTCTCAGGTTCCAACTCCGATATTTTTGACTTAAATCTCTGTGGAGCGTTGTTTTGTTTTGAGGATGTTTCACTGTACATTTTCACATACAGTATAGCCATTATGTGAAATTTGTCCTCTGCATTTACGATCCTGACTATCAGGAGGAATGGTCATACCTGGTGCTGCCCATGGGTGAATGGTCATACCTGGTGCTGCCCATGGGTGAATGGTCATACCTGGTGCTGCCTATGGGTGAATGGTCATACCTGGTGCTGCCCATGGGTGAATGGTCATACCTGGTGCTGCCCATGGGTGAATGGTCATACCTGGTGCTGCCCATGGGTGAATGGTCATACCTGGTGCTGCCCATGGGTGAATGGTCATACCTGGTGCTGCCCATGGGTGAATGGGCAGCACCAGGGGAGCAGTTATAGAAGGGCTGAGTGTCTTACAAGTCGGGGACACTTCGACACATGCCTAGACTAGGCAGGGAAGAAAATTAAGTTAACACCATTATGTGCTATCAAAATGCTTTGGTAGTTTAAAAACAATTTACGAGGTTTCTAGGCCAATAACAGAAACAGCAAAGGATGACAGGGAGAGCTGCACAATGAGAATGGTGCATATAAACTGCCTTGTTTCTGCAGCCAAGACTACTTTCTTGTAGAAATTATTCTTGTAATGAAATTGTTATTAAAACTTGAATTGGGATTTGTCTATGGTTTTGTCATGTTGCCATATTATTTGGAAACCGTAACTCACTCCACGCCATTATAGTCATATAATGTAATTATTTCACAGCTGAGGGGATTGTCGGTTATTGAACAACATCCCTTAGCTGTGATAAAAGGACAATATAAAAGGACAATATAATATAATAGCAATAACTCCCTCCAGGCGATGGAAATATGTCATTATTATATCACACCCAAGTGGTTTTCTGGCTCTTAGGTGCCTGGAGTGAATTATTGCTTAAATATTAGGCAGTGGATATTTTAGTCATCAGGCAGAATTGGAAATAGGAAACACCATTATGTGAAAAACTAAACTATACAAGACTAACAGTGCTAAACCTCAACAAAAATTGAAGCACACTAAATTGTTACTTTCATTTTTTTACTAACAGTGCTTAAAGGGCAAAGTCTGCATTTTAGACCTGGGCCGTGGCCCGTGGGCACTGTTTTTTTTTTAATCACAAACGAAGGGTGCATGTGACAATTTTTGTTTTTCAATAAAGGATTTAATTTAAAAAAATCTGCTCTCATCAATCATATAAGTTCATATAAAGACACTAACGTACAGTACACAGACAGATGTGTTACAATGTTCTTTGTGTCGCTTGATGTTCTAAAATGTTGGACTTAATACTCAAATTTGAAAAAGAAAAATTATGGCATTCTTCCAATTCCAGTCAAACCGTGCAAGCGAAGTTCCAGAGAATGATTCTGTGGAGGTATTAAGCATACAAATATGCATATATCTATTCAAACATGTTTTTTTTTTAACCCATTATGGTGTTAGCATTATGTTATGCTTTAGCTATTGAAAAATAGCAGATCTACAAGCTTGTAGTAGAACGACTGACATAGAAACATAGCTTTTTCAGAAAATTGTTAGGATGTAGATGACATTTTTAGGTAAAAATGGGTTAATAGGCAGATGTATGATGCCGCAAACCTGACTCAGACAGGACTGTGAGGGTTGTAAGGGATGCCAAATAATACGTTAGTTTGTCATGATGACCCTCTGGATGCAATCTTTTCTTAAAAATTCAATTCAGCTCCAAGTATTCTCTGGTTAATATCACCATCTCCCCCATGGCTTATAAATTCTGTTGAATAACAGAAGCTGGGATTGCTTGCCTGCAGGAGAAGTACCTGGCATTAGATGATTTAGTGTCATTTCTAGTACTACATGAATCATTCTGGCGCTGTCTGTTACATCATTGCACCATGACTCAGTCACACAATCATGAGATAAGTGATATAGCTTGAATTACTACACAACTGTATGTACACAAACTACATGCATAGGAACCGCTTTGATTAATTAAAAATCAACACACCACTCACGCATGCATTTTCAGCACATCTAGAAGCGATCAGCATTAGACACAACTTAAACAACTCACCATAGATGGCCCATAGTCATTTCTTCAATCAACACCAAATGTGCTCTACACAAACATTATAGGGTCAGCCTTACATGGAGGAAGGGCGAGCTCCAAAAGTACAAGTCTTTAAAGTGGTATACCAGTATTACAAGTGGTATATACCACTTTTTGTAGAGTGGTATACCAGTTTTAAAAGTGGTATATACCACTTTTGTAGCGAGTGTATGGGTGGGGGGCAGAGGAGGGGGGGGCAAACTGTCTTTTTAAATGTTTTGTTTTTGTGGCTTTATATTTTTTATGTAGGGACAGAAAGTAGGCTGACAGAGATAAGACATGCAGTAAAAGCCGTCGGGATCGGGAGTTGAAACCGCGGCCTACTTTTACATTGCCAGAGAAGGTATGAAACTAAAATAATAATTGTATTTAAGTAACTACTCTGTTTATGTTCAGTTCTATGTACCATTAAGTGTCTTGCTCAAGGAGACAGTGGTGGAAAAAAGTACTCAACTGTTTTACTTTAAGTAAAAGTATCAATACTGCAATATAGAAGTACTCCGTTACAAGTCAAAGTCTGGAATTCAAAATGTACTTGAGTGAAAGTACATTTTGTCAAGTATTGGCATCAAAATGTACTTAAATTACCAAAAGTAAAAGTAGGCTACTAATCACGCAGAATGTCCCATTTAAAGTTTTTCAAATGTATAAAAATAATAAGCATATAATGCGTAAGTGCAATATTTAGTTGGGTCGTTTTTGGCAGTTCCGTGACCACGGAGAGCAAAGGTCCGTTTCTCATTGGCCGCCTGCCAATCGTAATGCATTTGACTCCAGGTTCGGACATTATACGAGTCAACTGAGGTCTCCTTGCAGTGGTGGAAAGTAAGTAAGTACATTTACGAAAGTAGCCCTACCTACCCTACTTTTACCTATACTCCACTATACATCTCAGAGGCACAATTAATTGTGGACATCTTTAAGTACAGTAGGCCTACTTACGTAAACTTACTTACTGTCCACCACTGCAAGGAGACCTCAGTCGCCCCAAATAAAGGATCGTTAAAGTTTCCCAGCAGCATTTAGTATTTTAAATGCATTCACTTCACAAATTGATAATAATAATAAACTTTATTTATAAAGCACTTTTTAAAACAATGTTACAAAGTGCTTTCCAATACAGGATAAAATGCAGTGATGTCACCATAGTATTTGCCAGTCTAGCATGATGACTAAGGTTCCTAAGGTACAGCATCCTAAGGTTAGCAAGGAATATCACCTCTAATACTAAGCATGTGTTGTATAGAGAATATAGGTTGCTACCTTCAGGAAGGAGATATGGTGTACCAGCATACAACAAGGTCAGACTAAAGAGGTCCTTTGTCTACCAGTCGACCTTGAGGCTCAATCAGGAGATGTAGTAGCCACAGGATAATCTAAGCGGTGGATATTGCTCATGTCTTTATGTATGTAAATTGTCTTGTTCTCTGTGTTTTGTATATGTTCTGCATACCTGGCTGCTTGTGTCGCAAGACAAATTTCAGTGTGAACTGACAATAAAGTAATATATCATATCATATCATATCATGACTGTTATCAACGTGTCATGTGGCAATAAAATACTTTTAGCTGCAGAACATCTTTTTATGATAATGAATGCAAGGCAGCAGAGACTTCTAGTTCTACCACAGTAGAACTTCTTTGGGCTAATTTAACTCAAAAAATGCACTGGATTTCCAAGGGTAGCGCAGTGTATTAGAGCCACTTTTACATGAATATATACTGTAGGAATCTTAATTTCAATTATATGTAAATGAATCACAAATTTAGCACTTGTTTTAAATAAATAAATAAACAATGGGCGGAATAAAGGTCATCAAATGTTACCGCATGACATTTTTGATGACCTTACTGAAAGCACAGTTCTATGTAGAACTTTTTATTTAATGTTTAAGGCCTGGCTCCAAACAGTGGTGGACAAAGTAAAATCAAATAATTTGTAAGAAGAAAAACAAAACAAGTGTTGTATACTGCCTTTTTTTTCTTCTTTCTAATTATTTGATCAGCCCAAAACATTGTTTATTGTCATGATTTGTCACAACTTGGGTTGGCTTTGTCCGCGGCGTAAACGTCTTTAAATAAATAATTTTTGAAAAGTCTATGAGGAAAATTAACGGAATTATTTTCCGGGTCTCTCGAGGGGACGGGACTGCGACGCTCTATATATAGACGAAAGGTCATTGACCTTATGCAGACCGCCGCCATCTTGCCAGCAAGTTACTTTTGTTTTGTTGTTTTGTTTTGTTTGTTTTGTTGTTTTGTTTGTTTAAGTATTGGAGTTTGGAAGCGCTTGTTTTTAGTAAAGCAACCTCCTGCTTTATGTGCAAATTCTCAAAACAGGTGGTATGCAGGGACGTTGAGTGATATCCAGCGAGCGCTTCCAAACTCCAACACTCATAACATATCTACGGTGGACACTTTTCAGATAGAAAGAGGATAATTCAAGAGTTTTGTACAGCTGCAATGTTGGTGAGTTTGACGTTGTTTAATACAATCAGACTTTTCTGTTGAATGAATGGGCTGTCAATGGGAAATTGCATCTAGTTAGCACCTTGCTGGCAAGATGGCCGAGATCTGCATAAGGTCAATGGGCTCACCATCATGCATCCTTGCTGAGCACAAAGTTTCATGTCAATCTACCCCCATTAGCTTTTTAGATGATTGTGAGTGTGTGTGCACGAGTGCGCGCATGGCTATTGCAGCTCATATTCCACTTACTCGCTGGTTTAGGGCCATAAATGCATGCTTTATAGGTTCACATACAAGGGGTTTTATGTT
Source organism: Protomyctophum bolini (assembly GCF_963924005.1). Classification (NCBI taxonomy): domain Eukaryota; kingdom Metazoa; phylum Chordata; class Actinopteri; order Myctophiformes; family Myctophidae; genus Protomyctophum; species Protomyctophum bolini. The sequence goes on from NC_137872.1 coordinate 10,813,351, forward strand.
CTCCCTGAATATGTCTAGTATTGCAGCCTTTCAGATTAATTCTCCCCCCTCCACCCAGGCACCCACACACATCTTGGGTTGTGAGGTTGCTGCCAGGCTCAAACATGGAGCCGTTTGTTGTCTGTGAATAGATACATATTCAAGGGGTGAATTTCCATTTTAATTACGTTGCACTGAAAAAAAACATGCCTATTTCATTACCATAACGTTTGCGTTGCTACGACAAAGTCTATTATACATTAGCCGACGACAGAAAGATATAGGTTATGTAGGACAAAGGAGAATTTCATGCTAGAAGGCTTCCTTACCTTTTGTTGTAGTTTGGTTTTGTTGTTAAGTCCGCACTGAAGTGCTCCAGGTGTTATTTTGTGCAAAAACGCATTTTTGGCTATATTTCCCCTACCCCACCATAAGCCCTCAATGAGGCTCTGGGTTTTAGTGCAAATTCGCTTATTTCTATCGCTCGAAAATCAAGCAGCATGACACTTTACTGCTGTGTTCCAGCCATAAACGTGAAGTCTCGTCTATCGCGAGACTTTGCGAGCTCCATCCACTTGCACGAAAAGTAAGGAAGCCTTCTAGCACGAAATTCTCCTTTAACAGGAAAATAAATTGCTGCCATTGATGAGGGCCAAAATTAAATGGCGGAAACACCAAGACTACTGTAGATGTTCTAGTCTTGTGATTCCAAAATCATAGACATAGAGACAAACATCATGTTGTGTCAGGTTCTCCAGTCTCTCCACGACTCCTATCAGGACCACAAGCCCTCAAGGCTTTTTGTCTTAACCTTTTAGCATTATTGTATAACTGTACCTCTGTACTTTTTGCAAACTGTATTTAATCAATCGGGCTGTTTTGTCATGCTGGGAATGCTTGATGTCTGGCACACTTGCATGGAGAGACCACTTCTGTTTCTCAGCAGTGTGTCCCTGTCATAACAGAAAGGCCACACGTGGAGCTCATAAAAATGCATAAAATCAACAACACTAAAATAACCATAAAGCTACAATGTCTGAGAGGAGCACAGCTCAGCAGAGTGTGTCGCCATCTTGATCTTGACAGACAATCTTGAGTATTGAGTAAAAAGAATATAGTACAGTATGGTTATCTATACTCCGGGACAAATTACCCATTGGGCCAGTGGGGCCGTGGCACAGGGGCCCTTGGCTCTCAGGGGCCCTTCGGGGAAATTGGACCGTGAGGTACTAGGTTTGACGCCCTGAAAAGGCCCTTCATTGGCTGTTCATTTTGTTAAACTTAGGTTAACACGAAAATGTCACACGCACGCACGGTATGGGGACCCTGCAAATATTACCGGCCCGCAGGGGCCCTCATAGGGGTTAATCCGTCCCTGTCTATACTGTGTACAATTTGCAACAGTGACGAGAAGCATGGCAACAGAACAATTTTGCAAACTTGACGACACTGCCTACTCTGAAAAAAAGTTTGCTCTTTAACTTTCACAAGTGAGTAATTTCACCTTTATCTCTTCTACATTGGTTTCTTGCCTTACATTATTTTTATGTTTCTTTGGTCTCAATCTTTAGAACTCTTTCCGCCGATAGCAGTACAATTAACTTCACTCTCAAATTCAATCACTTAACCTAATCATCCTGGTTGATTGCTGCTGCACATATATTTAGCTTAATGTGTAATTATAATTAATTAGGATTTAGCATACTGATTTGTGGAATGTCATGGTTAGGGTCTATTCTTGAGGAAAACTTGACTCGCTCACTGTATAACGAAATGAAGTAAAAACTTCTATAGACTGAGACTTAGGGAAACATTTTTCCTTTTATTTTATCATGCTCATAAAGTGCTCTGTGCTCAAAGTGCAATTAAAAAGCAAATGTTTTGGTCCTAAGACCTTCGTCAGTGCTATATGGGTCTATTCTTGGGAATGCATTAGCTGGTTAGTATTACATTTCTCTGTTCATCACATACTTCCAAAACCTCCATGTTATTTCGCAGTCACCCAGCCATACTGACTCAATGAAGAGGAATGGTATGGACCAAGGCATCTCCACGGCTGGTATACAGTATATCTGATTGCTTGATAGGAGCTGTTTCCGTCACTCCCGGTTCCTAACAGCTATACAAGGGACATGGCCTGATTATGTCACGCTGGTAGATAGGTAGGTGTTGCCTATTTCAATTCCTTTTCAGGTTGAATCTACTCCTTTGAGACTCCCCCTCTCCCCACCCCACTTCCAGCTGCTACCTGTTCCAGCCCCCTCTATCAGGAAGATGACAGCCCATTTAAAAGCATTTCCCCCACAACAATCAAAATATTAAACTCCCTGGGGAGTCCGCTCCCAGGGACTGTCCCTAATGAACTGTGTAGTCATCAAGTGCAGCACTGATTGATGGTGCAGGTCGTGTGTTCTACTGTAAGGGTGGGATATTGATGTGTCTGATATCGATGTGTCTGGTCTTTTTTGTTTTGTTACCGCTGCTATATGCTGGCAACAACCACAGACTCAGGTGTCATTCATTCTTTTAGACTTTGTCAAATAACAATTTCATAGGCCTGGGTGATTGGGGAGCGGCAAGCACCTGCTGGACAAATGTTTTTTACCAGACAGACAGAGAGAAAGACAGCACAGAGATCATGCCATAACAAGGAAGAGAAGATGTGACCGTTTGTAATGTATCATTCACTGCACTTTGGAAAGTAAATGACAATTGAACCTGTGGACAATACTGTATGTTGCTTATGTCTGCGTACATCCATAATCTCTGAGTGCATCAGTGGGTTTTTGGCTAAGGTAGAAATGTTCGGAACCAACAAAATGGCCACAACATAGTAAAAACCAGGTCCTATTGTATTTAGATGTTGGAATATTGGTTTTCAAAGTAACTAAGAGGACTCGAACCAGGAATTATGGGACAAGGAAAAAGGATTGAAACAACAAACTCAATGGAAGTGGACGCAACAGCAACTCATCAATTTTAGTAGCCTGGTATGTAGTGGACACCAAATTTAAAAGCTATATAGGAAAACAGCATTAACTATTGGAGTTATTTTATTTTTGTGTTTTTCCACTGCTTAACTTTTATTGGTGACTTGTTTGCTGGCCATTGCTGCACTGACGTACATTATGATTGTTTTCATCACTGCTGGACTTTTATTAGTGACACGCCTGTTTTGCACTGCCTTATTTATTTGATCTTTCGCTATTTTGCACTGCACTGGACACTGAACTGAAGTTTACTCTGCACTGCACTTTACGTGTGGAAAAGGGGAATTGAAATGTCAGACTCAGATGTCACGAGAGCAGTGGGCGATGGTGCGCTACAACCTGTAGAAGACTGGTGGGAAGACCCTCCAGAGCTCAGTCGAAAGGAAATTTAAATTATCGTGAAAAAGTGGATGGCACGAGAGATGGAGAATCTGAGGGAGCACAGAAGAAGCAGTTTGGCCACATATGACGTGGTGGGAGAAGATACAACCCCAGGAGAGGATGGCAGAGAGACGTGGCATGAAGGAGAGGAGGTGACCAGTGTCTCCGAGCCGAAGATCCCTCAGGCTCTGGAGGAGAACGTTCTAGAGCTGAAAGATTTCCAACAGGAACAGCTGACTGACCCTGCAGAAGAGGACGGAGAGATGGCTGTGGAGACGGGCGGCTCCTCAGCTCTCGACGTCACATCTGAAGCTGGATATGGCTATGGACGGATGTCTGAGGGAGAAGAAACCGGCAAGCAGGATGCCATGATCAGCAGTGCCAGTTTGGTTGAATCAGCTGTAACGAAGAGGCTGAACAGAGTGGTGAAAGAGCCACTCAGTGGTGAAAGAGCCACTCAGTGGAGAAAGGCATCCTTCCCCATCACAGAAAACCAGTGGTGGAAGAAAAAATGGCACTATAAAGAAAACTGAAAAATCTGACCATGAACAACAAGGTGGCAAGAAAGAGCCACTGAAGAAGAAAGGAAGATGGCATAGGAACCGAAAGAAAAGGAACAAAAGGCAGCCTGCCCAGGAGAATAGGGAACAGGAGGAGAAAGAGGAGGATGCTGTGCCAAAGGAAAGGGACAAACACCTGCTTTGCTTCCTGTGGTGGCTTGAGGGCTACATCAAGACTTCTCCAGACCACTGAGAGCTTTTCTTTTTTCCCATCTTTCCCTTTCTTTCTTTTTTGCAGTTTGACCAAAAGAAGATTCAGTCAAGCCTAAATACAACACGCATACCACATACCTTTGAATAATGTTTTTTGTGTTTGGCTTCTTTTAAATGTATTTTATAATTGTGCCCATACTGTGCACAATTATGGGGGAGTGTAGAAGCCATCCTCACTGTTTTGTATGTCTATTTATTATTATTATTATCACAATTGTTGTAGCCATTTGGCATTAGTGGGCATTGGGTTATTATAAGTTAATTATTGTTTGGACAACAGGGGCATGCCTCCCCAGGCCTAATTGCTTGACAGTCTGAAAACCCACCTTTTCAGACTCCATCATGATTCATGGCCCATAGAACTTATGGGCCCCACCCCCTTAGATAGCATTTCTGTAGACTTAGATAGCATTTGATACAGACTTATAGCATGTTATGTAGACAGCACTATAATTGCATTGTATGTAGTCATACAGTAGCACGTCATAGTACGTATAGCATAGTAGTATAGATGTATAGTTTATATGTATAGCTTCATTATATAGATATTCCACTGTTACTTTCTTAGCTTACGCATGTTTCTTGATAAATGTTTTTATGTGATGTATTCCCATGCTTTTTTTGTTCTTGCTTAATGTAAATCGCTCTGGATTAAAGGAGAATTCCATACTAAATGGTAAATGGTGCATTTATATAGCGCCTTTATCCAAGGCGCTTTACATAGATTGTGCATTACATTCACCCATTCATACACCGATGGCAGCGGAAACCATGCAAGGCACCAACTAGCACATCGGGAGCAATTAGGGGTTCAGTGTCTTGCTCAAGGACACTTCGACAGTAACTCTGGGGGAGCCCGGGTTCGAACTGGCAACCTTGCGGTTCCCATCCAGGCACTCTACCCCTGAGCCACCGCCGCCCCGCCGCCCCGATTGGGTCAATCTGGATACTAAAAGGCTTTCTTACCTTTCTTTGTAGTTGTTACGTACCCACCAAAGAGGTCCAGATGTTATTTTGTGCAAAAGCTCCTTATTGGCGATTTCCCTACCATAAGCCCTAAATGAATTGCATTGAATTGAATGGGAATTGAATGGGGCTATGGGGTGTTGTGCTAATTCGCTTATTTCCATCGCTCAAAATTATAATTTCTTTGTTTATATCCTCTCTTCATAATGTAAATAATATCCCAAGCGGCACACTTTACTACTTCTTTCGATGGAAATAAGCTAATTAGCATAACCCATAGCCCCATTCAATTCCCATTCAATGCAATGCAATTCATTGAGGGCTTATGGTAGGGAAAATAGCCAATAAGGAGTTTTTGCACAAATAACACTTTGGTGGGGACGTAACGACTACAAAGAAAGGTAAGAAAGACAAGAAAGCATTCTAGCATGGAATTCTCCTTTAAGAGCGTCTGCTAAATGCCTAAATTGTAAATTGACAGAGGGTATAGGCCTGGGTAATTGGGGAGCGGCAAGCACCTGGTGGACAAATGTTTTTTACCAGACAGACAGACAGACAGACAGACAGAGAGAAAGACAGCACAGAGATCATGCCATAACAAGGAAGAGAAGATGTGACTGTTTGTAATGTATCATTCACTGCACTTTGGAAAGTAAATGCAAACCAAAATGACATTGAACCTGTGGACAATCTGTTTCTTATGTCTGCGTACATCAATAATCCCTGAGTGCATCAGTGGGTTTGTTGGCTAAGGTAGAAATGTTTGGAACCAACAAAATGGCCACAACAGTAACCATTTATGACCCACTTATAGCAGCTTGACACAGACATTATGCAACACCTGCCTGACATCCAATTATCTAATGCCTGATTTATACTTGGTTGCATACCACCGAAAACAGCAGATCGGAAGATGCGTTGTGGGTTTGTAAATTGGCAATTTAATTGCACGAATTACATACAAAATACAAATCACGTAAATATGTCAGTGAGCAGCTCAACGAATGGCCTGGGGTTGAATCTGTGGAAGTCTTATTCTATTTGATGTTCATCCACTAAAAGCACACAGCCTGGGGCTAAATTAAATATAATACAATTCTAATTCCAGGTCTTATTCTGTATCCAAAATAAAACATTGGAATGAAAATGTTGCCTTGGGGCCAAAGTGGAGGATAGCTTTAATGCATGTCTTATGCCTCCCTAGATACAAAGTCAATTTGTTCATAATGTCATAAGAAAGTTTGAAGAAGATAATATCACTGAATCTTCCCCTTTGGCTCAGGATATTGAGGATTTGTTTGTCAATTGAATTAATCTAGGTTACATAATCAATCTGGACGCAGGAAGATAGAGATGCTTGATTATACCTTTGGTAATTAAAGTAGGGAAAAAAATGAAAGACTGAGCTCTAAGCTCTCTGACACTGCATTACAACACCTGCCTCTATCTGTTGGACAGAACCCAGTGAGACATTGTGATTACTAGCTGCAGGACAGCAACGATTGCAAGTGTCTATTGGTATACTTCTTTGCCGCAGGAGGAAAGTGATAAGCATTGATATTCTAGCACATTTAATCCCTTTTAATTTGTTCGTATTTTACAATTAAGCCTCTTTTAAACTTTATTATAGGCCTGTAATCTCAAGAGGTGTGTAAAAGCCAAACGGTATATGCCATTTCTAAATATAAACAGTTGATACATTATTTTGTCGTAGCTATGCAACTAACAGCAAATCAAATTATTGAGACATTCATTGGTCCTTGGGGGAATGAACGTTTAGTTATCCGTGAGCAGATTGACATGTTCAATACTTTGTTTACTTTAATTTCCTCTGTGACCTTTTCAATGGACATCACATCACACTCTACGAGAAGCTTCGATAATAAAGCAAGTGAAATTGACAATGAATGTGCTTTTTTTAGTCTTCATTATGTTAATTTTCCGAACTCTCAGTTTAGTCTGCTATTTAGACAATTAATTAAAGTAAGATTATTTAATGGACCAAAAGCTCCAAAACAAGATCTTGGGCGTCATGTGTGTGATTTTACTGTGAGTTGTCAACCCATTTTGGGCATCAGTAGATGTTTAATTTACTACCTTTTACTCCACTACACAAGCACAGCATTTGTCATTTGTCAAAATAAATCACACTCAAGTGAAGTGAGGGGTGCTCCCTCAAAAATGTTCTATGACAAATAATAAAAACGGCCAACCTGCAAGACTTGTACATCTGCTATTTCACTATTCTATTTTCACTGATAATGACATTCCCAAAAAAGGGATACAAGTTTGAAAGCTGCTTAGGTGCTCATCCTCTGGAGAGCATGAATGCGCTCAACACATTTCATTTTGAGAATTTTGTTGAGCAAGCTGGAATTATGGGATATCAGCTGGGTTTGTCCTCCAGGGAGCATGAAGGTGCACAGTGTACTTATTGGGATATCTTGTTTGGGTCTAAAGTGTTGGACAGACAGAAAACACAACAGACAACGCAATCCCCACTGCTAGCTAGCAGGGTTAAAAGCTCACTGTAGAGAAAGCATTCGCCGCATATCAGCAAACTCCTCCACTCTCCTTATCCTCACTGTGCAGGAGTTTGTACGGACAGTTGGTGGTCGGCAAAGTGCTCTGCCTTCTGGTGCCAGCAAATTGTTTAATTAGCCATTGCTAATAACACATAACCAAGGATAACCTGTGGCACATTTCCACCCAGACACCATCCGTCATCCTGGGCAGCTTAGCCAGGCCTTGGAGGAGGTCACACACGTTAACACTGTCTGCTGGGAAACTAATGCCTGCTGAAAATACTGCTTTCCCCAGGTATTGTGCACAAAGTAGAAGGACGTAAGAGAAATCACAGTCACCCAAGTGCACTTGGAGCCAATCCACGCTACATTGGCACAATAAGGACATAATTCAAGTGCTGGATAGAAGTGAGCTGCTGATTTTTCGCTCCCTTGCACTTAATCACTTCAAAGCAGAATCTTTAATTTGGGAAACAGAAACCTTGGTCAGACAATCACTTCAAAGCAGAATCTTTAATTTGGGAAACAGAAACCTTGGTCAGACAAACACCAAAACACGTTAACTTCCTTCTGGGAATGGGATCAACCAAATCCACATCAGACATCATGACAAACAACAGGTCTGTGAAAGCTCCTCTCCTGCAGGCTACTTTTAGTAGACAAAGCGTCAAGATAAATCCAACTATTTTAAGTATACACATATGAATGTTACTATACTTGCTACTTGATGATACTAGCCAATCGCAGAGCAATCTGAATCATCCTTCCAGGCTATTCTGAATCATCCTTCCAGGCTATGGTACAGTATTATCCTGATAACTGACCCTGTCTTATCATTATTTTGATACCAGGGCAGGTCTTTCAAATGAAAAGCCCTCCAGCCTTTCAGATAGTCCAATCCTATATAGGTTTTGACCTGGTCTTTGGGGACAGAGAAACAAAGAGGAAATCAATCAGAGATGTTGAAAAGTAAACAACTGCTGAGTGAACCTATGGCCACGTCATAACAACTCACAGCAGCACTCTCAGACAGTATTAATCACAGTAAAGCCCCTGCCAGGCACAGTCATCATCATCATCAGAATGTGACAGTAATACTAGTCAGAGTTGAAAGGCATTTCTGGTGCACACTATTAGAGAATAAAATAAAATGCTGTGCACACCGTTCCATAATAGGGACAGTTTTATTTCAGTCACGTACAGAGGCAGGCATCATGCTGACAGCTGTCAGTAGCCCTTTTTCCTAATCTAATAGAGGCCTGTAACTTTGCAATACCCACTTTGATGAGCAACAAGATTCATTACATCCATGAGTGTTTGGCCAAGATTAAACTATAGGCCTATTTGAAAGAATATTCAACTCTTTCATTGTAATTAGCTAGTCCTTACCCGTTCTAATATATGAACATTATATGTGTATTGATTGGGAGGGAATTGTTAACGGATGAGTTTGAGAAGGCCACAAAGTTAATTTAGGCAAGTGGTGACTCATTCCCGGGGGGGGGGGGTGTATTCCTTGGACTGACATAAATGTGTCTATGTGGCTGAGACATGCACGCACACACACACGGCACATGTCCCAGAGTTGGTTTTGACACAACACACAGCAGCGCCCTGCACAGTACAGACAGGCGGGGGATTGTGAAGGATGCGCGGATTGCGCGTGCGACCTATCGTGAGACAGATCATCAAGGCGATGTTTTTTTTACATTCGGTGCAGTAGGCTATTGTAACATATTGTCCTTGGCTTTTAACTACTTCAGACAGGACATGGCCATCTGCCTGTCTGCCACAGTGCCACGCACTCCCCAGCAGGATGCCTGTGCTGTTTCAGGCTTGGAAGTTGGTACAGACATATCAGACGAACATGCTCTGTGCTGTCCGTGTTTCATGGCCGCCTCAATGCTTTTCCAATGGAAGTCAGTGAAGTCACGTGGTATGACCAAACAGTTGTGTGTGATGGGGGGAGGGGAGGCAATCAAACACAAGTGTTTGGTGAAACCACGTGACATTCATTGAAAAAGCATTGGGGCAGCCATGAAACACAGGCAGAGCACAGCACAGTTGTTCTTTATGTGTGTACGAAGCCTCACCCACGTTTGGTTGAAGTGATATCGAGTGACGGTCGACCATTGCAAAGTTGTCACTATGATATGGGGAGGAAGCTAGAATGAATCCATGTTACTTATCAATAATATCAATATACACTGATATATATTGACAATATACTTATCAATATATGGCTAAAGGCAGCTAGGCTGGAAGCTTGGGGACTGAAGGTGTGTTCAAAGCTGAAGATATATAATAATTATGTTTCCAGTTGGTTCAGTCACATCAGTGTGGTCGCACACAGGTCAGCGTTTGTTAGCAGGCAACAGTGCAGCACTATCTCTCTCTGTTTCTGGCACAACAGCACCACTTCTGCCCCTACTGCTACTCATAGTCGCATACATAGTCACATAGGTTAACACGGACATTGCTTTTCCTGAGTGGTTGCACCACTCAAAAAAAGAAGGAAAAAAAAGTCCATTCGCACCAGTTCACTCGATCGTTTCCATGCAAGAGCCGTCTTCCCCCTCCCTCAAGTGAATAGGCAATTATCAACATATTAGGATACAACAGATATAGAATTATATAAAGTACACAGTAATAACCAAATGTCCCCACACGTGGTCGCAATTGTGGAATGTTACAATTCTGGCCACCGAGTGCAGCAGATGAAATAGGGGCATCACAGACAGGGCGGGGGGTGGAATGTTTAATGCACTAATAAATTAAGTATTCATTCATAATTTGTAAAATTGAAAAAAGGGCTTCGTTAAGACCTCCGTAATATTTTGGTCAATGCCTGTGTGAAAAGCCAGTGAGGAGCTACGGCAGTGTTTCAGACATTCATTCAGACATTGAGTGAATTATAGTTAGAGATACTGTATATCCCCATGAAAGACTAACAGGGGGTGGGTGGGGCCCGTGGGGGTGCGCAGCGTGTTCAAATACGGAGCATGTCAAACAGAGCCACTAAACATGGTGCGCACACAATGTCCTCTCTAATATGGCACAGAAAGAAACATAAAAGACATTATCTAGGCTACACACACTGTATGCATCTATGGCAAGGCGCTGATTATCAAAGCGCAGCGCAGCACAGCACAGCACAACGGCCCGCTCCAACCATATGAACACAATACCTTGTGTTGTGTTCACAATAAAAGATATAGGTCATACGTATAATTAACTTTATAGCAGCCAGCAGCAGTTTGGCACATCATCAGAATACAATTTGCTGTTACCTTCCACGTTCACGATGCAAAGGGAAATAATGACTTATTTTTATTTCTTAATTTTTATCCCACGATTTTGTAACCCATTTTTCACCCCTGTGTCAATGTGATCCTGGGCTCTACACACCCTCCGCCAACCTAGTCCCCAACTCCCCATATATGGAGACATGGGGAGAGCAACGGAATTGAACTCATGCTTCCTTCATGCCTGGTGTCCAAGTTGCTCCTTTACACCTGACAGGGGGTAGTTTCCCTGGTTGGACGTATAGCACATGAAGGAACACGTTATTCCAACCAGAATACCTTTCCCCTCAGGCGCCCCGGCTGGATTAAAGGGGAGGCAGTTTAGAGACCAGGATTACTGCATGTTTTTTGTGAGAGTACCTACCCTAGCCTAGGGGACATGGGGAGAACATGCAAACTAAAAAACGTCACATAGGTCACAGGTGAACAGGACATTGCTGTTCCTTGGAGTGGTTGCACCACTTAAAAAAAGTTTGAGATAGAACGCTAGCTCCACCTATGGTATGGTGGAGTGACAACCTCGTCGATACTTCCAGAGGAAAATGTGTGCGCAGCTCTGCTCGATCAGCGCGCGCTGCTCTCAAGCAGTCACTGTGCTGTGCGCGTCTCACCAAAAGCGCCTCTTCTCCATCACAGCCAGCACAGCAGTGCCAAAAGGCGATTTTATTTTTGTATTATTAGGATGTTTAATTTGTTAGGTCTATATGGAACACAGATTTGTTCCTCGTATCGACGATGTAGCTTCATAATGGGAAGGACTATTGGGAATATTCACACGGAAGGAAAACTCACACATACTGTTGCACTTCGCGCTCCGACTGGAGACAACTAGCTATAGCCTACTACTGCATCGGTTTGAGGCTAAATGCTTTTTTTCATTATCATAACTTATAAATAGCCATTCTTCTGAAACAGCTGAAGTTCTTCAGTAGATCGCTTCAAGACAAGTTGGAGGTAAGGAACGTCAGGCTACAGCCTGCCTATACACAATGATACTCCGATACTTCAGCCTGCATGAACAGATCGATTCTTCACATGGATCACATGCAAAAAGTTTGGTCAAATACATAATAACGAATCTATAGTGTGAATCTAAACGTTCTAGTTTACGATTCGTGTCCAATTGTTTTCCTCCTCAGATAAGTTATAGGGCCTAATTTATTATGCTATTAAATTCAGTTTATTTCACACACAATTTTAACGCAAATGGCTGTGCCACCTATAAATTGTTTGCGCACAGAATTGATGACACACCGTTCTGTGATTGTTTCCATGTCAGCAGAGGAAATCTTGAAAAACAAGAAAGTGGCCGCACACACCAATATAGCCAGAGTGCCAATATTGTATTTAGGACGTAGCATGTAAGACAAATGAAATTGTTTCCATGTCAAACATACTTGATCAGACAAGGCGGACGAAAACATTTTAATCTTTTCACCACCTATCACGGGCTTTTCGTTTAAAGCAATTGGGCGTAAAAGCTGAATTTACAATTTAAACCGAAATTCTAAGATAATTCAACAGGCTATTGATTAGCCCTAGAGAACACCGCATCATTGAATTTTAATGGCCATGAAATTCTGTGGGTTAGTCGAGAGGGAACCTGTTGAACAGCAAATCAATAGGCTACTATCCCTTGAATATGTAATATGGCTACCACACAAATATTTAATAACAGGAATACAATAATGTTAATACCAATATTTACTCACGCACTGTTGATTTGTGATTGAGTCCATTCCTATATCATTTAGGCTGTTGGGGTCCTGTTTTCCATAGTCGATGATAATCTGAAAGATACAAAAAAAGGAGGAAAAAAACAACTTATCAGCTTTGTTTCAACCAGCCTGGCTCATAATACCCAAAGCCTAAGGCATTATCTGGCTCTATCAAAACAAAACTGCAGGCGGTGCCCATCATGACCTTTATACCATGGAAAGTAGGCCTAATGACAAATGGACATAATAAAAATGTCTTAATGATATCAGCATTGTAGCAGCATATGGTTGTCAAAGAAGCATCCCTTGCCTCTTGTGTGTTGGCAAGGACAAGCACTTCAGCTGATCCGCTATACAATCAAGTCCCACTGATTTGAATTTCAACCCTGTCATTCAATTATACTTAGGCTATAGGTTTGAATTTACACTGCACTGTACCCAGCCCTCAATACATTGTGAACATTTAAGAATAATGATAGTTCCACGGTTACTTTACATGCAGCATTCAGATCTAGCCATATGCTAGAGGCAAAAAGGCATAAATTAACATTTTCAACTGAAAAATAAAACGTTTTGTCCCCCCATTTGAAAATGTTGTTTTATGTCGAGTAACAGCCACACTTAGTCGCTGAATTAGCTGCTGCATTGTCTGAAAGAAGGCAAACAAAAAATGTAGTTTTACTCTTATGTAGCCTACCTGTACACAAGATGTAACAATAAAGTACAACCTTGAACCTGAAGCATAAATCAGGCGTTATTGCCACTGTACAAAGAAACAGCCAACCCACAACTACATCAGGCTATACTTGGGTGTAACAGAGCCCACACAGCCCATATTAATCTCAGTTAATACGTAATGAGAACCATTTGGCGTTATATGGAACAGCTTGTGCTGCTGTGAAAGGATATGATGATAAACCTTTGTGTTGAGGCACTTATTATTGTACTGCATATCGCATTCAATCAATCAACTGTAGCCTACTTTTGTAAAATTACAAAAACACACGCGTTCGAGTCAGATCAATTAAGGTGACACGCAATAAACGCCGCTGCCTAAATGGGAGTAGTTATAACTCATTCAATATCAAACAATCATTACCACAAGTCTGTCAGGGTTGGACTACAATGCAGAGGATCGATGGTATCCAGGGTGGGGTTTTGTCCAGCGACATCCGTTATCCTGCTGACAGTGTAGTTCACACCAGGCACTATTAACGTCATTTAACAACCGTGCAGTATTGATATTATCCTTTCAATGTGTGTATAGGTGGGATGCCATAGTTCATATCACAGAGGCAGAGAGAGAGACTGAGGCGGCATCATGGATCCCTGGATCTTCCCCTCATCGCCCCCAAACCTGACAGAGCCCCTCATGTATGACAGCTTCGTGCCGGGCACGAACGACTCCGAACCGAACGGGAACTACACGGACGGCACATTCAACCGGACCAGCACGGCGGTCATCACCTGCCTGTACTTCCTGGTGTGCGCCGTGGGGCTCGGCGGCAACGCGCTGGTCATCTACGTGATCCTGCGCTACGCCAAGATGAAGACTGTCACCAACATCTACATCCTCAACCTGGCCGTGGCCGACGTGCTCTTCATGCTGGGCCTGCCCTTCATCGCCATCCAGCTGGCGCTGGTGCACTGGCCGTTCGGCGCCGCGCTGTGCCGCGTGGTGATGACCGTCGACTCCCTCAACCAGTTCACCTCCATCTTCTGCCTGACGGTGATGAGCGTGGACCGCTACCTGGCCGTGGTGCACCCCATACGCTCCACGCGGTGGCGCCGGCCGCGCACCGCCAAGACCGTCAACCTGGCGGTGTGGGGCTTGTCGCTCCTGGTCAACCTGCCCATTGTCGTCTACAGCGGCCTGATCACCAAGCACGACGGCTGCTTCTGCACCATCGTGTGGCCGGAGCCGGAGGAGGCCTACTACACCGCCTTCATGTTCTACACCTTCGTCCTGGGCTTCTTCCTGCCCCTCGTGGTCATCTGCCTGTGCTACCTGCTCATCGTCGTCAAGGTGAAGTCGTCGGGCCTCCGCGTGGGCTCCAGCAAGCGGAAGCGCTCGGAGCGGAAGGTGACGCGCATGGTGTCCATCGTGGTGGCGGTGTTCGTCTTCTGCTGGCTGCCCTTCTACGTGTTCAACGTCACCTCGGTGACGGGCAGCATCAGCACCACGCCCGTGCTGAGGAGCACGTTTGCCTTCGTGGTGGTGCTGGGCTACGCCAACAGCTGCGCCAACCCCATCCTCTACGCCTTCCTGTCGGAGAACTTCAAGAAAAGCTTCCAGAACGTGCTGTGTCTGAAGAAGGTGGGCGGGCTGGACGAGGTTGAGCGCACCGACAGCCGCCAGGATAAGTCTCGCATGATGAGCGACCCCACAGAGACTCAAAGTACTCAGATTAACGGGGACTTGCAGACCAGCATCTGAAACAGTCTTTTCAGAATTCATTCACACGCACACACGACGACTGGAAGCGGTGTTTGCCTGGAAGTGGTGTCCATCCCGACACGAAGTGCATGTTATGTATCCGTCTTCATTTTCAATTACACATTGTTGTGTTGCGCTGCTTGTGCACACATCTATTGTTAACATATTCATACAGATGTGTGTTGTGCTTGCCTAGAAAACTGTACAGGCTGTTCTCAGTGTATTGACAGACAGACAGTGAAAGGACACTACAGTTAACTGCACACTCTGGACTCGGAGATATGGACTTTTCAAGGACTATATACACAAACAGTGTGTATGGAGTGTGTACAAAGTTGACACAGGTCTGTATAGTCTCTCATGTGGAATTAAATGAGAACATTGTGTGTTAAAATATCATGCAACAATAACATTGTAGATACAACCCTGGTATTGTTGTATTAATGCAGCCCAAAAGGTTGATTTATACTTTGCTGTCTGATGTTGCGTGCCAACGCATTGTGCTGCAACCTGTTGTTGAGCTTGTAGATCTGCTACTTCAGGTGACGTGACACCATTAACATACTCTTCATCAAGTAGAGACACTCTTAAGTAGAAAGGAACATCTAACAACTAAGATGTTCAATTATCACCCTTGTGGCCCCTGAAAAAAAAAAGGGAAAAAAACTTTTTTTTAGGGCTAAGGAAAGTTACAGGTATGGTGTGTGTGATATGAATCAGTAATCATTAATCATATTCCATCATATTCAAGGGCTTTTGGAGAGAAATGAGAAAGACAGCTTAGTCACTTAGTTTAGACGTTAGACTATAGAGCACTGCAGTGGGCAGGTAGGTGTGTGTGTGTGTGTGTGTGTGTGTGGGGGTGTGTGTGTGCGCGCGTGTGTGTCTGTCCGTCCAGCTGGTGCTCGTTGACACCCGTTTATGTCAAGGCAATTATGTTTATGCACTGCAGGTCTACATCTATTCTAAGGTAGCAAATGTCTATAGACATATATTATCCTGCTCATTATTGTGCACAAATGTATTACCGGTATATATACATACATCTTTTTGAGCACAAAATGCATTTTGAGAAACCACAAACTTCCCAGGTGTGCGGCCCCCCACACAGTTGTGGCCCCCTGCCTAATCCAGTTGAATACCCCTGATGTAAAGACTGTTGAATGACTGGGTTTCTGTAATAGAGCTGCATTTCTGTGAATAAGCACTGCTTGGTTTCATGTAAGAGTTAAATGTGAATTAGATTTCCATTTGGATCACTTTTAGCCTTTCGTCAAACTTTCCAAGAGTTCAGTCAGAAATAAATACATTATATTACATTACAAAATACATTGCATTTCAAAAATACAGTACAAATTACACTGATGTTAAAAGACAACAGTGTGTCAAGTATTACAGCGTAACAAAAGTACCTATACCTCTAATCCTCAGTCTACTCATACATCCGCACACCCCCCCTGCCTTTAGACATACAGTACATACACCCATCTATAGTGGACTATGCATGGCAGGGTCGTCCTCTTCCCTGAGCCAGCTGAAAACCTGACCGCATACCAACACAGAAACTAAAACAAAAAAAACAAAGCTAAACATGGTAATGAATTAATAAAAGCAATCCCAGCTATGACGAGTTCCATAATTTAACTGCCCTAAAAATAAAAGATCGGCTTCCCATACTCGTTTTTATTTTTGGTAGAACATGATTGTCTTTGTGTCTTGATCTTGTGTTGATCTGATGTTTCTCGCGAACTTTAATGTTAATTTATTCTCTATGTTTAGGTTTATTAGATGTTTTTATTTCAGAAATCAATGCAAGAGACTGTTTTCTTATGCACTCAAGTGCTGTGGGCCATCCCATTCTGTTATGCAGTTCACCTGTGCCTATTTCATACCCACATCTTAAGACCATTCTATAGCTGCCTTGTTTAGAGTGATCTGCAGTCCTCTCATATCGGTCTGAGCTGCGTTGCCCCACACTGCACAGCAATAGTTTACGTGACTATAAATCAGACTACGGGATATTAGCCTCAATGTCTCTTCAGATAGAAGCCCTGAAATTCGCCCAACCATTCCTGCCATTTGCATTACCTAATTGGTGGTATGAGCTGTCCATGATAATATTTTTTGCATTTTAATTCCTAGTAGTTTGACTTCCGTGACCTCATTTATCTGTACCCCTCCATAAGATAAGTTCCATGGCCCTAACCTATTCCTTGTTCTGTAGGTGCATATGAGTCATGACCATATTCTCAGTGTTCAGTACTAATTTGTTATTCTCTACCCATTTAACAACGCATTTAAAATCATTCGCCAGTTTGTGATTCAGCTACTGCAGTGATTGTGTCGTCAGCAAACGTGTGAATAACATTCAACTTTTAAAAGATATTAATGTGTCAATACTGTACGTTAAAGCATAATATTTAGTCCCATGCTACATTTTATGTTCAGAGTTATGTTCTGAACTGTATTATTTTTGTATTAACCAAAAATGCTGCTAAAATGTAAATCTTGATGTAATTTATATTGGGTTGAGGTACATTTTCGTTTATAATGTTCAAGATAGATAAGGAAAGCTATATAATGTGAGATTACTGGATATCTGTTTTCTATTGTTGGTTTTATTGAACTGCTGCAGAACATGTGCTATTATAATGCTGTAATTTACATGTAAATGTGCTTGGCTGCAAAACACTCAATAATTCAACAGCAAAGTGCATGCAGAGTTGTGCTTTAGAATAATACTGTGTGTCACGAGATGACATAATTATAAATATACTGTATATCATATACTGTATAGTGTCTGTGGGGGGGAAAAACAGATAGTTTATGTTTTGACGAAATAATGGTGAGTGTGTTTCCGTTTCTTAACCACCCAGGTTTGAACCACTACGGTAACATGGTTCACATATACTCTTAAGATTTAACTAGACAATTGTGCGCCTATAAAGAGACCAAAGCTCATTATGCTATGAATGTTTTGTCTGCTCCGCTGTCTTAAAGGTGAATATTTGAGAAGGGCTAGAACACTGACCCCCAAATCCCTGAGGTACTCTAGTGTTCCTTATACTGATCAACACAGTCACCGTCTCCACACATAATCCTCAAATGGCACTTGGTTGATTAATGTATGCACTTTGTCACTTCCCACGTTCAACGATTACACCATGCTGGTGAGATACAGTATAGAACGTTTAATGTGTTCTAGTAATACGACACCCTTGTCCACACCTATATTATATTGTATAGTCATTTACTTGGGCTTTGTCCAGGTTGCCTGCACCAGACAGTTCTTAAGTTGCTCATGCAACATCAAGCATGGGCATCAAGCCCATACTTCAAACTCCATTTTACACATCCCTGGCCGATATTGGCCTAATCTAATGTGTGGACGTGCCATGATTTTGTTTGTTTTTTTCACTTTTTTAAAACTTGTTTTCTTAAAACAAAAGAAAGCTAAAAAAAATAATGTAAAATGAGAAAAATATTAAATGGAAATATTTGGTGCGCTCAGGTCACCACTCCAGTTCTATATGAGATCAAGTACATGTTCCTTTTTAGAGTGGTACACGACTACACGTGTCATCCCTGCATGCTCCTTTGGTTATGTAGCGTTAACCCTGCACAACATGAACACTTTAGTTCAGTCAGTTCATGTGATTCGCCTCCAGTCACCCTATATTTGCATAGCAACAATGACCCAGAGACTTGGTCCAAATGAAAGACTGGTTAGCAGCCACTGATTAATACAGTGCCCTCTCTGGATTATGAATTATGCTTCTGGTTGGTGAATACTAAAATCACCTCTCCACTGAGCTGTGAAATCAAGTACATCTTTTGCATTTTGTCGTTGCTTCACAAAGGGAAATTTAGGCTGCAGACAGTTTACAATAAATTCAAGCTTAAAGAGGTTTTTATCTCACTTTCAAAACATTGTTGGGTCATTTCATCATACTCAGGCTTTTGTTAACACCCCAGACAGTTTTGAAGTTGCTTGATTCAGTAATTTGATATTTATTTTGCTGCCTTTCTCCCTTCCTATACAAACCCATTGTAACAAATCAGCAGCTACTGCTGTTTGAATTCCAACCTTGCTTCAGAACATCCCACTCCACGGACACATGCACACTACATTCAACACTGTAAATCATTCAATTCTCCTGGACAAGCTGAAGGTGATCGGTTTTGATAGTGCATCATTAAACTGGATGAAATCCTACCTGGAGGGAAGAGGACAAGTGGTTGACAAAGGAACCAAGTCCTCTCCCAACCCAGTGCACAAAAGTGCAGGGGTGCAGAGGTTCTCAAACATCCCTATGACACTAAAGACCAAGCTACAAACCTCCCAAAACAAAACTAATTAGACTACTCCTTGGTCTGGGGCCCATGACCCATCTTTTTGCAACCCATTTTGATAGGGTCAGGGGATCTCCGGTATAGAAAACAGAGTTAAGCAATTGAAATTGGGACATTTAAAATTGTAAATGCAGCTTTGCCCTCTATGCCCTACCTGACAAACTACCTAAAAAAAGTGAGCGACTCCCACAGCCACAATACAAGAGGAAGCGAGAACAACGATCTGGTACCACCCACTTTCAAAACAAACATGGGCCAATTCTACCTTCTACAGCACTGCCACCCAAGTGTGGAGTGCCCCGACTCCCTCCCTCAAAAAATGCTAATCCTTGGCGTCCTTTAAAACAGGCCTGAAAATCCAACTTTCAGCATGCCAAAGAGAGAGGAAATCATTACCCCCCCCCCCCCCGTCTAGTGACTACCCCCACCTCCTTATAACCCCTTCTTTGTTCCTCAACCTGTACATATGTTTGGAATTTTGACCTTATATGAAGATATGATTTGTTGTTATTTTTCATGTCATGATTATGAATTGAATACCCAGGACCTGAATGGAAACAAGACAGCAAGGACTTTTTTCGGTGATCCCAGTGTGTTTGACTGTACCCTGTACTGATTACATTTCTGTTTGACTGTACCCTGTACCGAGTACATTTCTGCCAATAAAGTATTCAAATTTCAATCAATCAACTTCAAACTCCATTAGGAGATTATATAGCTTGATTGAATGAATAAACATTTAAAAACAAAATCCACATTTATAGAATTGTTCCAAAGAGTATATTTTTTTTAGTAACAGCATCTATTTAAACGTTTATTGGTGTGTCTTGTTTCAGTGTTCTATAGTAGGCTATTTGTTGTGTTTGACAATGAATATTCCATACAAGATATCAGACTTTATTTGTTCGCTTTACGTGGAAATACTTTTGCCGGTTTCATTAAAATGCATCGTGTTCTCTGTGTGTTATCCTCAATTTCCTCCGGGGATGTTTATGCAAAGACATGCAAGGAGCTAAACAATCCAGAACTGACAGAATAAATAATGAGTCACATTAATCTCTTTGTGCAGAAGCAGAAGAGTGGCCTTTTATGTGCAAAGTTTAAAACATTTCACTAAATGGAATTTGTGGGGATTGATGAAACATCTGGCTTTTTCTTGCACAGTCTAATTTAGAATTGCACACACACACACACACACACACACACACGCACACACACACACACACACACACACACACACACACACAGGTTGTGTTAAGTGGCTTGTATTCCTTCATTGTGCGTTCTAGTTTGACCCACATGGTGGCGCCACAGTGACATCCAAAAGCCATGACAGCTAAATGTCAGAAGAGAAGACGATGTATTGACAAGCAGGGTACTATAATAAAATGCTTGGGGTGTCATTTTTTATAATAAAAAAATCACACTCCGACTTAAATTAACATTGGGTTTTACAGTATATTTGCTATAATTCCAATAATGACCATTATGGACAAATTCAAGGTACGGTAATCGTTTCCCTTCCAAGCATGCATACAATAGCCTGCCCTAACACATGGAATTGAGGAGGCCAGTACACGATTTTAAAAACCATTTATAGATCCATACGGTGGAAGGGGCTCGGGGTAGTTCAAATATCGTATTGCTTGTACCGTCTCGATGTAACAGGATCGGAAGGTCCGCAGGGGGTTTGCCTGGAAAGCCACGTACGGGATGAGGAGATTGCGGAAATCTGAGATGGGACTGTGAGAGAGATGACCTCAAGAGTGTCTACAGTAAAATCAGTCCTGCTGTATAGAGATGTGACCACATAAAGTACAGCAGGAAAAAGGCCCTGGATGGCGTCTAAATAAGAACGCAACGAATGGTACTTGATGTCACATGGGCGGACTACATCAGAAACGAAGGGCCTCCTGTGAGTCAAGGACAAGGTCAGGGAGAGAAGGATGAGGCCGGCTGGGCAGTGGGCACTGTGTCAGGAGCCCACAGACAGTGGGAGCCAAGCCAAGGAACAGCTAAGAGGGGAAGGAGTCCTCAACTCTTGCATTCCAAGTGCTTATCAGGGTGTGTGTGTGTGTGTGTGTGTGTGTGGGGGGGGGGGGGGGGGGGGGGGGGGGGGGGTTCAAAATTAAATATGATTATTTTGGGGGTGCTGATTTATCAATCAGCATCAATGTCTTCATCTTTCGTGTATCATTCTCAAATGTTCAACTCAATCAATATATTGTTTTGAACAATTGCAACAATAGCTTGTAGAATGGCCATTTTTGCTGTGCAAGAGGTAAAAACTGAGAAAAGACAATCCAGTAGAAACGGACAATGATTCAGCTGCTTCCCTGAATGTCCACCACGGTACATCAAAGCCTCGGTGCGATCATTCCAAATGTGTGATTTATTTTCTTTTCATATATTCTATGGTTCCAACCCCACTATTATTGCCCTGTGGCTCAGGGTTCAAGAGGTTCAGCAGCAGACCGCCAGATGATATGTATGCATGTTTGTTTTCAATTTCGGAGCAACCGGGTTGTAATTAGCCTAATATCATTTTTACAAGCACAACCAGTGATATTCCAACATAAAACAGACCACAACACCCTGGTATGTATGTGTATTATCTAGAATCAAATTGTAGACAGCATACTGATTGAACAGAGGTTTACTGCACTGCAGAGGCGACAAACACCACGAGCCACACAGTTGCCATGGAGAAGTTAACACTGATGGATTCAGAGGCAAGCGGTGGCCACATACGTGCAAATTATTTTGCCCTCAAGTGTTTAATTTCAAGTGTTGTGCATTAATAACAAGGTGTCTAACCTTTGCTACAGTTTCAAATTGTGTTGCTACATTCGAGTAGCCCATCTGTGACTGTGCTAAATGTGAGTTGATATGGAAATGTGTGCGTGTGAAGCCATAATTGGGAGCAAATCTCAGATCTAACCCAACCCCAACTCTAACAGAGAGTGAACATGGAGTTGAGGGAAGATAAGGTGCTTGATTGATTGCATTGAGCAAACTTCTAAGAGCACATTCAGCAGAATTGTAATACACTAAGGAATATAATGTATTTGTGTGTGTGATAAGTTGATAACTGAAAGAATAGTTTATTTGCACCCATGAAGGTCAAGGTCAATGTAGCCTTCCTTACCGCCCAATTCAGAGTAGCACCCCAAAAAACTGCTCCCTCACTTGGAGTCGTGTTCCACGCTCACCGAAGGCCAGTTAGCCATGGTACTTCATTCAGAACACAGTTTATTGCTCAGTCACTATAAGTGGCACCAAAGCCAACTCCTAGCTAATCACTTCTGTTGGCACTTTTTACCTACCAAGCCTCCAGGGCCGACAGAAGTGCAGAGCTGAGTCACCGGACCTCCAGGTTAATCCTTAACCTCATCGTTGAGACCAATCTGGCATCTGGATTCTGGAAAGAGCACCAAGTATTCCGGAGGGAAGATTGCAGGAACAAGACTGACACCTCGACTTGTACACCACAGACGGCCCTCGCTTGTAGCCAGAGCAGATTTCTGTAAGACATCTGGGGGCGGCCAGAGGAGGAAGTTATTGCAAAATGTGAAGGTTGCAGCTTGTTCATGTTCAGCATTCCATATCCCAAATCATCCAGAATTGTTTAAAATTCATACATGAATACAATATAAGGTAATTCAATTATAACATCTGATAAAAGTTGTAATACGAGGTACCACCAAGTAGTAATTAAAGTAGATTCAACTAAAGTGTGTAACAGGTGTAGGGAAAAAAGCATCATTGGACAGACATTGATTGTAGCACGATTTGTCGGAAGCATCTGATCTTCCTCTTGATGGGTCCTGCTGGGATGGTGCTACTTGGCATAGTAGGGGCAGTGGGCCGGCCTGTCTGCAGATGGGGCTCTTCTGGCTGTACAGCGCATCCAGGGAGTTAGCTGTGTCAGTCCAGCACCTGGACTGTAATCTCACAGATGGTGAAGTCTTGCTCACTGGTAAGATACAGCATGTGATAGACTTGTCCTTTAACTTAACAATACCATAACAACTGAAGCCATTTCTTTTCAATACAAAAAATGAATGTTAACAGAACCCCTCACATGCTCCTTTGACGATGCCTGTGTGTGTGTGTGTGTGTGTGTGTAGCTCTCACTCTCAATGAATACACACTGCACTGTATAGCAGATCTATAAGCTCACAGTAAAAACAGGAACATGTTGCATAAACCTCGGTGGAATCACCACCACTCCACTGAACTGTGAGGTCAAGTAGACACTCCCCCCTCCCCAATGCCGTTTATCAAATGAAAGGTGTGCTGTCAGGTTTTGCACACTATCAATTTGAATAAACCACTAGTAGTGGTTGTTAGGACTATGAAATGGGTCTGAATGATTTACGGCTTAGGGCTATATGGAAAGTCATTTCTGCTAAAACAAAGTAAATACACAAAAATCCTGAAGGTTCATTCAACTCTGAAAACATACAAATGGACCATTTCTCCCACTCTCTCATTTCCTGCTTTGCCCCACTTGGTGGCGCCACAGTTAAATGCAGAATCCACAATCACTCAGAAGTTAAGTACAGTAGTGTGTACAATGACTGCTTTCACTCACGAGTAGGGATTCACCAATGTATCGGCCACATCGGTATTGGCTGATATTTGCCATTAACGGTCAATATCAGTATCTGCAAATAAAGGGACATTAACCGATATTCATCTGTTAGTAAGCATACATTTTGTGTTGTTTATGTTGGTTATCTGCATCCCTACTCAGGACAAGGAGCGGACAGATGTTAATTTAACTCCTGTTAACCAAATCCAATAACGATTACGGGTATATACAGTGAAATGAAACCGAGAACATATACTACCAAACTACCAAAAAAAAAAAAAAAAAGAGAAGACGCAGAAAACACATTCAGTTTTGTTCTGAGTTTAATCACTGAAACGGACAATGAAGCCGTCCTCTTTCTTTTAGTTTCAGCTGCATCCCTGAATGTCCACCACAGTACATCAAAGCCTCGGTGCAACCATTCCAAGTGTGTGATTTTTTTTTTTTCTTCTTTTAATATTCTATGGTTCCAACCCCACCATTATTTCCCTGTGGCTCAGGGTTCAAGAGGTTCAGCAGCAGACCCCACAGAGGATATGCATGTTTGTTTTCAATTACAGAGCAGCTAAACAACCGGGTGTTGCGGCATTACTTTGTGATGGGTAAAGGCCCTCTCATTTTATACATGAGTAGAATAGATTTAGTTTTTTCCATTAGTTCTTTTAATCCTTTTTTTTTGTATACATACACAACCAGTGATATTCAAACATAAAACAGACCACAACACCCTGGTATGCATGTGTATTATCTATAATCAAACTGTAGACAGCATACTGTCTTGAACAGAGGTTTACTGCACTGCAGAGAGAGGCGACAAACACCACGAGCCACACTGGTCTCTCCGCCAGCCACACAGTTGCCATGGAGAAGTTAACACTGATGGATTCAGAGGCAAGCGGTGGCCACACAGTGCCCACATACGTGCAAATTGTTTTGCCCTCTTCAATACCTCACCCCTTGACCTCCCCCAATGTTTGTTCCCTCAGAAGAGTAACGGGCCGTCTACAGTCAGTCCACACCAAGCACGATAACTATGAATATATCATTTTAAAACTCAAGCGGATGTTCACATAATTATCGTTATAGTGCTTGGTCTGGGCGGCCGTTTACGAATAGATAAACTAAGACTGAGGACTTTACTGTGGCTCAGTACCAAAAATCACGGTCAATGGGAAAAACCGTGAAGCCCAATTAATATTTCATCAAGCGACACGGTCATATATCGAAATATGAATTGGGCTTAAGACGGAAACCATGGCCTCTTCTGGAAGCCTGAAGGCATTACTGAGGGTGAGTAAGATTCATGGGGGTCTGTCACATGCTATGTTGTTATGGGGGGCTTCAATTTGCACAGAGCATTCAAGGTGTTTTTTTTATTTTTATTTATGAGAATGGTCTGCAGCGTTCTCACAGTACAGGACCTTTATCCTAAAGCCTGAGTAATACTCGAGTTGTGTGCCAGTGTCGTGCACCAACAACAGCAGATCTACAAGCTCAATGTGTTGCACTGTGACACACACGTGAGCTTTAAGATAGTCTATTTTCGATGCGGGCCGACACTCAAGTATAACTCAGCCTTAAAGGCCATGCATACAGTGTGTTTTGCCAGAATGCCCCTAGGAAGCCCGCAGCTCACAACAGTTCATCAACAGCTAAAGAGTGAGAGCCAATTTTTATAACCATATTATCTTTATACTGACAATTTCACAAGAATGCAAGAATAATACGCCGCGCCCCCCACCCCCCCTCCCCCCCAAGAAAACAAAAACAAAAATCCTTTTTCTGTACCAGGACAACACAAAGGGACATTATGAATGCACTGCAACAAAAAGAAAACAAAATATAGGACATGTGGACACCGAAAGTAACGGTAACCAAAATTCAAAATCTTGCTAAAAAAATAGAAATTCCCTGCCCTCTCGACTCAGACGTAAAAAACAAAAAAAACAAAAGACAATAATGGAACACGGGCACGCTCAGGTCCAAGTCCGTTTAGTTACCATGGCAGCGCTTCCCCGGCAACTGGCATAGATAGACGTATCCAAGCTCTCCCATGTGTCCTTGTCCTCTTAAAAAATAGATGTATACTAGATTCATACAGTATTTCATAACTAAATTCACAAATGATAAGAATCATAAATCATACCTGTTACAAAAAAAAATGTCCTTTCAAAGTTTATAACACCTTGATTTCGTCTTTTTCTTCTTTTTCTTTTTTTTTTCTTCTTTTGCATTCAGTTCCGTATGCATATGACGACCAACAGTCCCCCCCATCATGATAAGTTAAATGCTTGGTCATTTGAAACAAGAGCACCATGGGAGAGAAATGTGTGAGAGAGAGTGTTTATGCATGTCTGTGTTTATGCATGCGCGCGTGTGTGTGTGTGTGTGTGTGTGAGTGTGCGCGAGCCACGCGTGCGTGTAGGGAGAGGGGCAGAAACAAAGATCAGAATACTGTCAAAATCCAGATGTGCCCAATCCAGAGGACCGTCAGTCATACGCTTAGAACCCGCCCCCCTGCAGCAGACGGAGAGAGATATACAGGTAGAAAGAGAGAGAAAGAGAGAGAGTGAAAGGGAACCCCTCTCACACACACACCACACTGTACATGCCTGGAACTGAACACGTCCAACTCTTTCTCTTTCCCTCTTCCTCATGTTCAGTTTTGTCAAGTAGATGCCGAGAAGTAGCTCAGTGCTTCGTTGTCGTTTGTTTTGAAAGGTTGCATGATTTCACCAGTCTGTTTTATTCTCATCGACTCACCGTCCTGAGGTGGGTGGGTGGGTGGGTGGGCAGAGACTGACTGAGGGGTCAGACCGGTGTAAGTCAAAGAGAGTTTCAAGTAGGTTTGTGTGTTTTGTCGTCTCGTCCCGAGTCGCTTGGGATTCTTTCTCGCGATGAGCGTTGGGTTATCTGCGGTCACCGGTTGCTGGGTAAGGCTACTCGTATTCAAGAAACTGTTTGTGATAGAATAACAGATACCTACAAAGAACAGGAAGAAGAAGAAAAGCCACTTAGAATCGTTTTTTTTATGGTCAATCGTTAATATAATTTGTCTCTTCCCCCATGCAGTCCCCATGTGATGCCAACAGCTGCCCGCCCGCGTCTTTCCATCTGACAGAGAGGCGTTTCATCAAGAGGACATAACACAAGTGGAGGAACATGCTATCCTAACCAACTCTGCTCCCTGCCGAACAGGCAGCATGACCAATCCCAAACCGCCATCACCCGAATTTTTTTATTATTTGTATATTTTCAGGCGACGATCCCCCGCCCACTTTTCGCTATCGCTGGTAGTCGCCGGTCCATAGACAAATAATGCACTTCCAGAAAATTCATCTGGCTGTCGCCCGCTATTAAAACATGTAAAGGGTTCCATTTGTACACCGTCAGAGTTATGGGGGGTCCTTGAAATTAAAAAGTTTGAGAACCACTGTAATCTAAATGGAACAGAGCCTTAATTTGTATCATCAGTAACACCTGTGAAGGAAGTAGGGAAGCGAGGAGGGGATCTTCCGGGGATTCCGTCGTTCTTCCGGGTTCTTGGAAACGCCCCCAGCCACTGCGTTTAGTTTTTACTGAGGTTAGGTTTAGGTATAGTTTTACTGAGGTTAGGTTTAGGTGTAGGCTGTCAATCACAGCGACTGGCCAGTCACAGCGGACCCTCTACGTCACTCTGTACTCAACCAGAGGAAGGAACCATGCTCGCAGTAGGGAAGGGGCCCGGAAGTAAGAAGAGTTATTCTGTGTGCGTAGAGCTCATTGTGTTCATTTCCAGCCAGGCTGGATGCAGCGTGGAAGATTCAAACCACAGTCTCTACAGTGACAGAGGTAACTTTACCCTAGCACCACCCAGTTGCCTTTTATTATCCCTCAACATCAACTGTCAACTGTTTCATATCTCCGTGTCTGGTCATCTTACCCTTCGCTATCCAGGACGTCCTTGATACTGGCCTTGGTGATGATGGCGTCATCACATTTGAACCACTGGTCCTTGTGCTGGCGGATGAAGCTGGTGTAGTGGCCACTTTCCAGTGTGCCTTGATGGTTCACCACCGCAAACAAGGAATACCTGGCAATGCAACATCATGGAGGGTGATTGGGGTTTGGTTTACACGAGAAGAGCTCAAAAACAATTTAACCCATTCTGACCTGAGATCAGATTCTAACAATGTCTGTTTGAAAATGACAGTTTTCTGAAAAAGCTATGTTTGTCAGTCGTTCTTCGATTTTTCAAAAATAGCAGACCTAGAAGCTCGTAGCACGCCACTCGGTGGCGCGCTATGAGCTTATAGATCTGCTATTTTTCAATAGCTAAAGCATAACATAATGATAACACAAAATGGGGTTCCCGCCCAAAATGGGTTAAACACAATGTAATACAACAATAACAATCCTGGACTTATTTCAACCATTGCCACAATCCACAAGTGAGGTTCAAAAGTCCACACAGAGGAGAGGGGGAAGAATGCTATAGTAAAAAATCACATGATGCCAAGTAAAAGGCAAGTCTTGTCAAAATGACACAAATGGGCCAATGCCATGGGCAAAGAAATTACCAATGTTATTAGACTGCAAAGCCCTGGTAAATGTCCTGGAAAATGAAAGCTATTGTAAAAGTGCCCCGTTGGAGGAGAAACCAAGCAGCTTTTAATGCGCTTTAAATTGATTTCATTTGGGGAAAATCACAGCAGGATTGCTCCAGGTCATTAGTGGGTGCAAAAATGGAAACAATTATTAAAGAATCAATCAAGAAGAGTGTTATTACTGTGATGGCTTAATGGCTGACAATGATATTATCACCACATTATCATGATCACTAACGGATGTGTCTAAAAGGTACTTACTTATTGTCGTTGTTTAGAACATCTACCGTCTGTTGATACTGCCCATTCATTCTGCTCTCTTTACTGTGGGAGACAAGATTGGAAAAATAAAACCACACGACGTAAACCAACCCATTGCAATTGCTGAATGGCTATGCAGGCACATTACTGCACCACAAGGTGGCAGGAGTGTATCGTCTCTGACACCTGTACAGGCAGGCCCATGGAGGCCAATGGATGCTACATGCAGGGGTGGGTGGGGCAGCACTGCTGCTCGCTCAACCCACAGCAAATATTTGGTGTGCGTTTGGTTACTCCAGTGAAGAGCATCATCTCTCATGCTCATACTGTATTATGCACAAAACATGGGGAAATCATGCAGAGCCACATTTATACTGGCCAACCGAATACTAGGATTAGAAGTTAAATGGCGAAATATTCGTCATCAGATGGACTTTGAACGTAGCTTTATGTGATGTAGCCGCTGGATAGGAAGAAAAACCAACATTTAACATCCGTCATCGATAGCTCACCTGGAGGCCATGAAGGGGGTCATGTCCAACTCTAGAGGGAAGGAGACGTAGGTAGTGATCTTCCGCCGCAGTTTAGCAGAGTGCTCAAAACGCTGGAGACAGAGAGCATTACACACCTTTAGTTGTACATAATTTCTCACGTTTTCTCGTGCCAATAATTTGTGGCAGAACAACACTTATTCTTGTCATTTTACTCATGTAAAAAAATACTTCATGGGAGTCATCAATCGGATTTATCTTCTTACAGAATTAAAACAAACTAGGCTCATGTTGATTTCACCTCCTTAACGCTGCAATGTTGTGTGTACAGAGAGTGAAAGGGATAGTTAGGCAGGGTAGCTACCCTCAGGCCAGGCCACTGTCCAGCACTGTATTTTCGTCCGAGTGCAGTTTGATTATATGAGGGAGGCATGTTCAAGCTAAAAAGGGGGATATTAAATATGCACTTCACGATGTCCTTACTGTGTCGCCTTTCAAATAACAATAAAGGATGGAGAGAAAAAGCGGCGATGCACCTCGTTGACCCTCGTCGTCAACTCACACATTCAGACAGTGAAAGACAAGACGCTAACAGGCACGGATCAATCTAAAGACGATGCGCTCACAGCCTGTTCCCATGAATATCATTAATAGATTATAGGAAGGATCGCAATACCGAATGCTAAATAAAACATGGGGCAACGGAGGAGGACTGCGCAACGCGCTACCATCCCATCGCCGGGGCTCATGAGAGGCGTGGAGGAGAAGGGACTGTAGTAATCCTTGCACCAGCAAAGGGAATTATGCATGCATGTCGTGACTGATGGGCAAAACCTTGCACGTCCAAACCGGTTTATTTTGCAGGAAATGGAAAGAAATAATAACCTGTTGTTCCGATGGATCAAATTATTCAATCACAAGCTCTTGTTAATACTTTTGGTTCAATATTTATAAAGACACAGGCTGCGCCACTTTCACACAGAAAAACTAAAAACAAATTGCCATTCTACAAGCACACAAATGGCGACACGGTGTGAGCTTGTAGATCGGCTATGTTTGCTACTTTGGTGTGACACTGTTGTAGTATGACAAAATAGAGCATTTATTTACGAAAACGAAATATGGATATACAAGGTTTCTGCCCGAAAGCAGGTGTGTGTGTGTGTGTGTGTGTGTGCACATGCATACACATCTTCTTGGAGCATCAAAGTGTAGCTGTCTGCGGGGCCAATCATGTGAACCAGCAGCGTGGGTGTGACTCACTCACTTTTAGATGGAAACACGCTACGATGGGGAGCTTCTTCATAGTCAGCTGTTTGGTGGACTCCTGGTAACTATGGCAACCACCGCATTTGATTTTGGCACTGCTGCCTAGATGCTCAGGCCGTGTAAACCTGCAGCGCGAGGGGAGAGAGGAGGGAGGGAGAGAGAGAGAGCATTAGTGAGGGAGGTGGGACATAAGAGGGCAGAAGCACACCAAAAATAACCGATAGACAAGCTCACAGCGTGTCGTGGTGTGAAGCGCCGCAAGCTATAGATATTCTATTTTTGGCGTGCGACACAGTCATAGGGCGGATTATAAATGAAGCGTTCCTCGTATAGAGGGAAAGAGCCAAGTGTAAACATTAAATAAAGAGACAAAATGAATTCATGTTCATGTGTATAAGAGCAACACGCCAGTGTGACACGAGTAAGTGTTAGAATGTAATCAGAAGCAACAGTCTGAGCCTGCCTGACGAGTGCTTTCTGGTGCACTCACTCACTCACTCACACGGTCCGTTTGTCTCTCAGTGCGCCCAACCAACCCACAGACATGCTGGTGATACCAGTGCCTCTATCTCCACGGCAACAGCACCCATCAGTCCTGCCTGTGCCTTTAAGAGACGTGCGCTGCAGCAACTAAGGGGTGTGCGAGGGGGCTGCAGCAAAAAAGAAAAAAAGTATGGAGGAAAAGGGAGGTGGACTGGAAAGTGAGGGCACCGGGGTAGGGGTAGGGTGGGGTGCTGCCGGGACGTAGAGTGGGGATGGAGAGGGAATGAAATGAAATGAGAAGGACGAAAAGGAAAGAGATTGTGAACACGAAGAGGTGGAGGCAGAAAGCGGGAGAGGTCACACCTGCATCTTCCCACCCGAGGATGTTAGGAGAGGAGATCCAGGGATAACAGAAAAGAATGGAGGCATAGAATACATTCAACCAGAGAAGAGGCCGATCAAGGTTGGAGAGGTAGAGAGAGAGATACCAGATAGAGGGAATTGACAGAGCGTGGGGACCCCTTTGTCCCAACATACAACAGTGACGGCCAAGATGATTCCCATTCATACAGCCAGCACAATCCAATTACTAATGGTGGTTCTCAATGCATGGCTCAGGGGGATCCCCAGCTAAAGGACAGTCGTTAATCTTCACCAACATTACATGCACAACTAAAACGTCATCATATAAGATAAGGTACTTAGAGTTTTAATAATAGTTTTAATACCGTCCTAAAATACATACATAAGTAAAGGAATTCTCGACCACATGACTGACCATGTTGGACCTCGCTACACGGTGTACCATTCTGCCCCAAGATGGGTCACTGGTGACCGTTACGGTACCCATTATTGTACTCTATGGGAATGCAGGCTTATCTTCTGTCCGAGAGGCGTGAGAAGCACTGGTATTTATTAATTTTCAAAGCCATCTCAGGAATGGTCCCCCCCGTTACATTTGCTCTATGTTGGATCAGAATCCAAGACAGTACCTATCAAACCCGTTCTAGTGACTTCCTCTCCAGAAGTCCTTAAAAATCACATCAATGTTTTCCGATTTGTACATTTAAGAGTGCTGTTGTAAAATGCTGATTTGAATATTGCGAATTTGTGTTCTGTATTCGGCTACATTGAGAATGAGGGCCTGCCGCTCAATTGTACTCCAAATTGAAATAAAGGTTATGATGATGACCTAATCATGTCTAACTATAAAAATCACACCCGTGTGAAGTGATCATACATCATAATCTAACAAGTGATTTGCTCAGACACATATGACGAAGATCTACACTAATACTAATAGCTGAATATAGGAGGGGCTAGTGCCCCTCAAAAATGTTTGTAGATTTGGGTCCTAGAGATAAATATTTTATGAAATGGGGATCCGTATTCCGTGACCCAATGCATATCAAATTGGAGATCTGTGAATTGCTTGTCACATTGATTGATACTACATAAAACACATTGGGTTTTGGCAGAGGCAAAGAGACAGACCGAAACCAGGAGATATAAGTGGAGATCGAGACTTGAGGAGATACACAACATTTTAGATTACCGTAATGGCCTTTTTATTGTAATTTCCCAAAACGACTGTTGGAAAGCTCCAGCTCATCCAAAGTGCTGCAGCCAGAGTACTTACTGAGACAAGAACGGCTGAACAAATTAATCCCACACTTGGCTCCCTGTACCATACAGAATTTGTCATGCATTTATTAGCACTACTTACTATTTACAAGGCTTTACATGGTCTAACTAATCTGATCTAAATCTGCAGTAGCCGGGGTTTTTTTTCTCGTTTTTTTTTTACTGAATTCTGATGATAATGCATGATCCACTGTTAGTGGTGGGAAAAAAATAAATAATATACTGTGTGTGTATATATATATATATATATATATATGTATGTGTGTATATAGAGTGATCTACAACAGATTTAAACAAAAATCACTGAGGAACAAAACACAACATTCTTCAACAAGCTCTAAGAGATGGAGGGAATTTGGTTTCTTTATTAACCCATTTTGGGCGGGAACCCTTTTTCGTGTCTTAAACATTATGTTATAATTTAGCTATTGAAAAATAGCAGAGCTACGAGCTTGTAGGTCTGCTATTTTTGAAAAATCGTAAAAATGTGGCGCAAATCGATATATATATTCTTTCAAAGTGAATGTTCAGGTCTAAATGGGTTAAACCAAAACAAAAAGGAAAAAAAAGACAGCAATGCTTTCCCCGGCCTGAAGGGGTGGTTAGTTACCTGCGCAGGCAGTCTGAGCGTGGTTGGGGTGGTTAGTTACCTGCGCAGGCAGTCTTTGAGTGTGGTTGGGGTGGTTAGTTACCTGCGCAGGCAGTCCGAGTGTGGTTGGGGTGGTTAGTTACCTGCGCAGGCAGTCTGGGAGTGTGGTTGGGGTGGTTAGTTACCTGCGCAGGCAGTCTGTGAGTGTGGTGGACCCAGAGAGGTGGCTCTCTCCGTTGACCGTGCTGCCGTCCCCTCCGGGGCTGAGCGGCCAGAAGGGTGTGGACGAGCCCGGCAGGTCCAGGCTGATATCCCAAAACGGGTCTATCGTCGTGGAAACGCCACTAGAGAAAGGGGGGAGGGTAAAAAAAAGAAAACAAGGTTTTCAAAAGGCGCACAGCCACACACACACACACACACACACACACACACACGCACACACACGATCATCATGCTCCCATTGTTATTTATTATATTGTTTGACATTGGGTGACATTTCGAGCGCCTAGTCCTTCCCCAGACGCTGGCAAGAAGCATGGCTATGTGGTAGAAATAGACTAGCGTGCATGCTTGCTCGTGTGTCACGCATTAGCAATCATGAAGAAAGGATGATGACAGAGGTAGCAATACATAGGATTAAATGCATACTGGTCCCTCTGCATTCAGATGGTGTTTATGTTTGAGTCGGAACAGAAAGAGTGTGCGTTTGCACATAATACACACCGTTCTGCAATTTGCAATTCAATGAAGAGCTCTCATGCAACACTAGCTTGGATTAGATCAGTGGCTCTTAAACGTTTTCATGTCATGGACATGAACATTTTCATTGTATTTTCATGTATTTGGCCGCGGACCACCGGCAGGAAATATTTTTGCGCCAGGGACCCCCTATACAAGATTTGAGTTGTTAAAATGTTTCAAAAATATCAAACCATTTCTTCGTAAATGACTGTGTGAGCTTGTAGATCAGCCATTTATATAGGTTTAAAGTGGTTAAACTGATGCCATATGAAGTCATTTTACAGAGGACCACCGGAAACCATTTAAGGATGCCCGGACCCCACTTTGAGAACCACTGGATAGGAGGAGTCATGCTACTACAGTTCCTACAGCTACCAGCAAGTGGCCAATAAGGAACGGTACTGTAGATGTCGGGAGAGCCAGCCCTGCTGTATTGACCTTAAGAGTATATATATGAATAGAGATGGCACCCGGAGGAAACCCAGAGACGAAATGGACATAGTGGCCGAATTTGGTATTGCAATGCTGGCCCAAACACATGAACGTGCTGGTCCGTTGACCATCATTGCGCACGTTCATGATGACGCCGTTTCACATGTGAACGAACGTGAACGTGTGCAATGATAGTCAACGGCAGCGCGTTCATGTGTTTGGGCCCAATCCATCCCAGAATGCGAACGAGTGAAATCGCCTCACGCGCTTTAGAGCAACGTAATGCAAGTGGATGGGAGGAGAAATGCGGTGGCGTCTCTATTCATATATACTCTAAGGTATTGACCCAGTGTGAGCTGTTCTCAGGAAGGACCTGTGGGATGACTACTCCATCTTCCACCAGGCTTGACCCTTACATATCCTGCAGCCAACATCAATTATGTATAGTCTTGATTCACTATTCCACACTGGTACGATCCGTGTGCGGTAGACAGGCCCACAGGCTGAAATCCTCAGCGTTCATTTATCCGTTTGTAACTCATCCAAAGCAAAATGTGCCTTTAAGGTTGATGTAAGACCTTCTCCCAGAATCCTACAGTTAAATCCTCACTGCTCATTTATCCATTCGTAACTCTGAGAGGCCACACATGTAACCAAATGGACCCTTATGGTTACATTTGTGAATTCTAAAACGGAGGATTTGACTGTGAACTGCGAACAACCCTCCGCATTATAGCTCGCTGTCTGCATTAGGGTTGTGTGCCACATAGGAAAGAAGATGATAAGTGATTATTGGGTTTGCCAGGTAGCGCTAGTCAGGGCGAGATGCTTTTTCAGTTCAGTGCAGCGTGCTAGTGCTAATATGACAGGACAGCTCTACGGGGCAGGGCAGGCTGCCGTCTAGACAACCCCCCCTTCCAGCGGTTCCATGGGGACCAGCCCTTTAACCCATTTAGGACTGAGTCCAGATTCTACAAAATGTCTTCTAAATCATGACACTTTTCAGAAAAACCTATGTTTCTATGTCAGGGTTCTCAAAAGTGTGCAAAAGATTTGCACACCTTTTCACTATTTTTCAAAAATAGCACAGAGTGCCGCACTACGAGCTTGTAGACCTGCTATTTTTTCAAAGTTTAAAATAATGGTTAAAGTGGGTTCAACGCTAAAGCGACACAGATGCGTTCCCGTCCTAAATGGATTAAATAAGGGAGCGCTTGGAGAAGACGCGGGCAGTGGCTCCGGTCCACAGACTCTGGGAGGAGGGGTGGTGACCACACCGATCAACTCCACCGCAGCACAACGACCAGAGGACCAGGGGAGTGGTGGAGGAATGGTTAGAAGAGAGAGAGAGAGAGAGGGAACGCAAACTAGGGCACGGGGAAGTGCTTCTGTGCTGCTCACTCGGTCAAGCTTAATAGGCATCCAATATAAAATGAGCTGAATAGGCATCAAATATAAAATATGGCCCTTTATTTCAGCCACCCCAGGCATTTCTACTCGCTATAGGACACACACACACACACACACACACACACACACACACACACACACGTGACATCTGATTGCCACAAACACTTACTGGCAAACTTGACAAGTGACATCTGATTGCAGGCCCCCAGTGAAGA
This sequence comes from Protomyctophum bolini, assembly GCF_963924005.1. Classification (NCBI taxonomy): domain Eukaryota; kingdom Metazoa; phylum Chordata; class Actinopteri; order Myctophiformes; family Myctophidae; genus Protomyctophum; species Protomyctophum bolini. The sequence continues at coordinate 10,849,496 of NC_137872.1, forward strand.
TTTGGTCAATGATGCAGTTACAGTGGTTTGGATTGTTGGCCTTCTTCCCGTTGTCGTCTCCTGGCGAGCAGAGAGAAATACACACCAATAACACACTCAATTAAACAGACCTCGTTAGCGCCTCTGTTAAGACTCTCTCATCTCTTTCTCACTTTCCACAATTCCCTTTCACAATTTCCCCCGCAGTGGAGGAGTCTGTCTGGCACTTCTACACTGGCCCGGACCTTCTCATCCAATCAGTTCAAGTCTTACTGCAGGGGCTGAGGGTGAGTCAGCCTGCTCCCGCGCTGCTGCGGCAGGGCCAATGCCAATTGACATTCCCCACACTGCTTGCATTGCTGTCCCCTTGGTATATGCTTTTGTCAGTCTCCTTCAGTGTTGTCTCCAAGCTGATGTAATGGTGCTGTGCACTATGCGCAGGTGTGTGTGTGTGTGTGTGTGTGTGTGTGTGTGTGTGGAGGAGGGGGGGTACAAGCATACAAGTTCCATGTATCCAATCAAATCTGGCGTGTGTCACCATGATACATCTTCTAGGTTTCCCTTGCAATTCGTTAGTCATGTGGAGGACACACAATTCAATCAATGAAAATATAGATTACATTTATATACTTAGTGTGTATACTGTATACATACACATGGAATATATACACACAGACTCAGAGTGTACTATAGAGGGTATGGGCATGCATAAAGTGAGTGGCAAATACAGTGGCAAAGTGAGTTTAACGTTGTTTAATGCAATCAGATAGGACTTTTCTGTTTGGATGTATTGGCTGTCAAGGCCAGAAAGTAGTTTTGTCCTTCATAACTTCAGTGTATGATGCCGATGTCATGTGCATACCCCGCATGGAATTATTTATTTTTGTGTTTAGACACCAGCTAAGGCTCTTTTTAGCTTAGGGAAAAGACTTGCTCCTCCGACAGACAGTGACACACTCATATTAGGTTGTGGGACTTGTCACGGTGTCAACTTCCTGAAGATGACAGAGCCTCTGCCAACAGTTTTGTTGGACAAATATGAGAAGGTGCTCTGGACAAAAGTAAATTAATATTGCACATCCTCCATCAACCTCTCCCTAGTGCGATGTGGCTTGACTTCCTTCAATACTGGAGGACATTATCTTTTATAATTTTTATCCCACGATTTTTCACCCAGTGTCAATTATCGAATGTAATCCTGGGCGCTACACTTCCTCTGCCAACCTGGGGGGGGGGGGGAGGGGAGGAGCGGACTGCCCTCATGCTTCCTTCTATACATGAGGAGTCCAAGCTGCCTCTTTTCACCTGACAGGGGAGAGTTTCCCCGGCCGGACATAGCACGTGGAAGGAACACGTTATTCCGACCAGTTCCTTTCCCCTCCATCAGGCGCTGGCCAGATTATAAAGAATATTGCAAGAAAATCATATTAAATTATTATTTCATTAAATTAACTATAGCGTCCGTATTTGAGAGGTTTTGTGTAGAGGGAATAAAGGAGGAGACGTCTGGGGTACCCCAGTCAATGTGCATATAGGGTTTAAGTGGAACTTGCTGTGATTGTGGGAGCGGACGGTCCGCTGCTATGTGCTTCCAAGAGAAATTATGGCTTTAAGCTTGCGCCTACGATTGGTCAGCACTGCACAAGCACGCTATGGACTTTTCTGATGGGGTAAATGCGGGAGGAGGTTGAAGAGGTGAAGCTTACGGGTGGTGTCCCCTTTGCAGTGCCGATGCAGCACGTCCAGCGCTGCGATGAGGAACTCGTGGGCGTCCTGCTGCTCGTAGCCGGCTAGGTGGCGTGCGTGGGTCCACACCAGGTGCAGCAGCCGGAAGGGAATGTGGGGCGAACGGTGGCCCGAGTAGAACTGGAGGGAAACAAGCGAGGGAGAGAGAAAGAGAGAGAGAGAGAGAAAGGGGTGAATGGTAGAACAGGACGATGATGAGAGGAGGTGGGTTAGCCTATTTTCCCCCCCAGGTGTTACTGGTGGTAACGGTGGCTTTCTATATTGCCGTCAGAATCACAGATGGAGCTTTATTCGTCACTTTATCCGCTACAACACAACGCCTGAACCTTAACCGCTGACGTTTATTACACAACTCCTTTTCTACTATGCCCAGAGTGTGTTCCTTCCACCCAAAGAAAGCTGATCCATGAGCTCAACTCTTGCTTGCAGGCTATTTTGGGCACAGGACACTATCGTATAAACCAAGTATAAATCAGGCTATAAACCCGCTAAAGGCTCGTTTATACTTCAAGTCACTTGCCCAAAAACCTGCGATTTTCGTAGGAGAATGCAAAGTGAAATGCGAAGGGAATGGAGCGAGAGCATCCATCTGTGGCGCCTGAAGAGTATTGGGGTTGCCATGGAGATGAGAATGAGTGACAATTCAGGTCAGGGTCGGGAGATGTGCAGAGGAGACAAGCAGAGTGCAGGAGCTGGGCGGGTGCTGATGCTCCTGCGCAGCCGCCAGCCAGCCACGGGCCATTAGCGGGAGAGCACGTTCAATTCTGTCACCCTTGAGCGCAGGAATGTGCAATCGCATGTTGCGCGCACACACACACACCACACACCTTTAATCACCGCCATTCTCTGCCAAGTTTGATAGTTAGGAAAACCCACATTGACTGTCAATCCTGGAGCTTACAGACTCTTTGGTCTTGTGCAAGGATGACATACCAAAGACACTGCAAGACGGGGATAGGAGGGGAGAGCGTCGCTGATCAAAGTGGGACACACCTCATCCGCCATGAAAGAGGGGTGTGTGCGGGCGTTTGTGTGCGTGTGTGCCCGCGCACTTGTATTGCTATACTTGTGAGGGCCAAATGTCCCCACAAGTATAGCAGAATCTGAGAAATAGACAGGGTGGGATTAGGGTTAGTCATTTAGAAGTTAGGTTTAGGGGTTTGGTTGTAGTTATGCTTGATTCATACTTAGTTGTGCACGCACACACTGTGTCTCTGTGGACACAGACGCGTGGAGCAGGGCACCATAAACAGTTTAAGAAGACGTAATGTATGGGATCACAAACAAGCCATGCCATTAGAACGGGTACTCTAACAGAGTGTGTTGGCAAACACGGCATAGCGCTGTGTGGACGGGCTCTGCAATTAAAACAAAGGTTGTGTCTCGTTTGAGGAGGCAGATTTGCCAACGTATTTTCTGCAAAGACTTTTTGATCGTTGTCCTAGGAATGACCCCAACATTGTCCACCCCAGTCAAGAGCTGAACACTCAATAAAATGACTGCCTGCTTGGATGATGAAGGGTAAATTACTGCGGCTCAGCCAGTTGAGACAGGAGTGGAGCCCCGTGAGGTGACTGATCAGTGTGAGCTCAGGCTATCATTGATGTTTCAACACATTACTGCACAACACGTCTATCTATCTCTCTATAGATATATATTATATATAGGGGTGCAGTCAGGCAGAAATCTTATATCGCCATGTTTTGTTTTTGTCGTTTGGAAATGAATGCCCATCTTCATCATACAAGAGTGTCACACAAAAGGTACTGGAAATAGCCAATCTACAATCGAAACATATTGTGAGCTTATAGATCAGCTATTTTCACTATTTTATTGAATGATTTATTTTTATAACAATAAAAAGGCAACTGTAACAGATTTCCTGTACTCACAGGGAGCTGTCAGTGGGCTGTATAAGAGGCTCCGTTTGAGGAGGTCTTATAGTATCTTGCCTTATAGGCGTTGGGGGGGGGAGGGAGTTGGGAATAGTTAGTAACTTGAGCCCAGTGTTTTAGCTAGGTACCTCCTTCTTATTATTCCAAATACTTACTCACAATATAGGATACTTACTGTATGATATATTTACCTGTAGTATTATTATATTCTTAACCCATTCTGACCGGGAACCCATTTTGGTGATATCATCATGTCATGCTTTAGCTATTGAAAAATAGCAGATCTACAAGCTCATAGCGCGCCACCGAGTGGCGCACTACGAGCTTGTAGGTCTGCTATTTTTGAAAAATCGAAGAACTACTGTGACATTTTTTTAATCTGATCTCAGGTCAGAATGGGTTAATCAGACCAGTGTGTGTCCAGTGGAAACCTCGTATGAATCTGATCTCAGGTCAGAATGGGTTAATCATCTGTGTGCCATACTTTATAGGGTGACGTGACGACGTGACTTAACGTCACGCCGTCGACCGTTTCCGTGACAACAGAACGGTTTCCGCCCAGACAACGACAATATTTAGGTATTGTGTGTGTGTGTGTGTGTGTGTGTGTGTGTGTGTGTGTGTGTACACGGAAACGAGAAGGTAAGAGAGGAAAGAAAGCGAGGCAGTGTGGGAGTAGTAAAAAGGCACCAAGGCAGCCATTACATAATATTCAGGACCAAGAAGGAGTTTGTTGCATTTAAAATGTCTTTACCGAGGAGAGTGTGGAGAAAGCGATTGAGAAGAGGAAAGTGGTCAAATAGAATCAATTACACTCCCACATACATGAACTGGCATAGGACATGAGGTCAAGAGGCCCTTAGATTCCAATACCAACCGAAATGCCTGATTGTTGCATTATGCTCTAAATTGACCTGATTCTAGTTCAACAAAGAATATAAAATCTTGTCATTTATCCATTCTTTCCTTCCAGGTATATTTTTATATTTTTTCTTATTCTCGCTCCCTGCCCTAGACTCGACAAAAGAGCGCAATAGTGACTCAGCCTTCTGCAGTGGGTTACATTCTATATTTTATTGAGGGGAAATCTGACAAATGTTGGCAGAACATGCATTGGGTTATAACCGGAGCCACATGCTTCCCCTTTGTGTGTGGATGTATGGGGTCCATTTGTGTATATTTGTACACGCTCAGAGTTAAATTAACAGTCGTGATTTTACTGTGTATATCCGCAAACACAGACACCCAGATGGTTTCAAATTGTTTTACAACCCATATGAACATTCCAATCATATGATCTGTCTCCTGTCCTGGTTATAACATTTTAAGTAATGTTAGGTTAGCTAGCGAGCTAGCTATCTATGTATAGAAGATAGAACATATACTGTACATGTATCATGCTGACAAAAACAGAACCAGGAAAATGCATGTTTATGGCCTCCGTCTCCCCGACCCAATACATTGTATAGCTATTATGTTAAACTGGTTGATGATAGCAAACACAGTTAGCCTGATGCCAATCTGAGAACCCATCATCACAAAATAAAGGAAAAACAGCACCCTCTTTTCCTTTGAATATTGACAGAATCAAACAGTCTGTCTCGAGAGACTAGCTTGAGTGTTTTTGGGTGTTTTGGGTCGTCTTGTAGCAACATCAGACCGTTTGGAATGAAAGCACCTAAACAGCAGCCTATGGAGTACGCAGGCCGTGCATCTTACCTCCTGAAATAACTGCGACATCTCACACACCAGACAGGAGTTTGATTGCATTTCGCACTTGTGTCTGTCAGAGAGGAAGAAGTCTCGCAGCAGCGGCGTGTGTGTGAGGGCCTGGACGATGCAGTTCATGAAACACGTGTTGCCCAGGTTTATCAACCCCCGTAAACCTGCCAGAAGGACAAGAGAATATACAGCAGAGAGAGAGAGAGAGAGAGAGAAGGACCACATGTCAAATGGTATAAATCAAGACATTGGTCCTGATTTGCACAACTGATGCTGATTGAATGGAAAGGAGGAAATCGTCCACTGAAGATATTGGCTAATCTCACTCGTTTCCCAGACCAGTAGGGGCTTTAGCTGTAGCTATTAGCCAACCTGCTTATTAGCAACTGAAAGAGTGACATATATCGTTCACTTAAAATTGATTCAAAAATAGAAAGTGTCACACTATGGCATGACACTATAGTATGACGAAGTAGGGCATTAATGTACGGAAAAACATAAAACGTTGAAATATGGAGATTCAAGGTTTCTTGCCCGACAGCAACAATGTGAATTTAAAGGAAGCGTAGTGCAGACCAACGTGGTTTGTTTGACAGTTGCGTCTTCCAATCAGTCAGAGTGTCTGCGACCTAGAGCAAAAAAACGAAGCTGTGAATTGATTTGGGGGTGTCAGATGGAAAAGGACAGGATTTCTGTGGCTATTTCGGTGATTATGAGGACCAGTGAACCGTACGAGGAGTCGTCAACATGATCCTGGGTCACTTCCAATGGGAACAGGTTCCGTTCCATGGTGGAAGGAAGAGAGGCGTCAGCTGGGGCTTAAACGCTCCCTACTGTAAAAACAGCACAACAGCTGCCATCAACCGGTCTGCTGCTAAACAGTCAAGGCTACGGACCAAGACAGAAGGGGATTGGTTGGGATTGAATGACAAATCGTTGGACTGGGGGACAGACGAAGACGAAAAAGTGAAAAGCTTATATATACACACAGAGACACGATCAGACACAGAGGGCATTGGAAACAAAAATGACAGACCACGGAAAGTCAAGTGAAGGAAAGAATAAGATGTGCAGAGAGAAAGAGACAGACGCGCTGTGGTGCTGATCTCCCCCCTCTGCGTATGCTTGGTCTGTGGGGGGGCGGCCCGCTGCTGTTGACCTCTGCTACTCTACTTCACCGCATGAGTGACCCCGGCCAGACACACACACACACACACACACACACACACACACACACACACACACGAACGATAGGATGTGATCACCAACCTATGGTACAGTTTGTAGTGATTTTCCTCCGCTTTGGATTGTGCCGTAGTAATTCTAGCTCCTTCTTGGTTGGCTCCCATGTTGTGAATTTCTCTCCTATGCCTGTGGACGCACACAAGACACACATCACAAACCTTTAACCCATTCTGACCTGAGATCAGATTCATACGAGGTTTCCACTGGACACACACTGGTCTGATGAACCCATTCTGACCTGAGATCAGATTCTAAAAATGTCAGTCGTTCTTCGAATTTTTCAAAAATAGCAGACCTACAAGCTCGTATCGCGCCACTCGGTGGCGCGATATGAGCTTGTAGATCTGCTATTTTTCAATAGCTAAAGCATAACATGATGCAAACACCAAAATGGGTGCCCGGTCAGAATGGGTTAAGGAGGCCCTGAAATACGAGGCAGCCGTACAGTGGAATGTGACGTATTGAAACGAAACAAAGGCGAACGTATTGTACCTTGCAGTTTCCAGGCTTTCCTCTGTTCTTCTTTGGCAATCTGCTCCATGTCTTTGTCGTATATGTAGTCTTGACAAACAAAACAATATATTCCACCGTATAATAAGTCTATCGCTGCAGAGAGAGAAAGAGGAGGGGAGGGGGGGGGGAGAGAGAAAACGCGAACGCACAATAATTACAAATGGATTTTTCAACTGCGATGCAATACACCTAGGGTTTTACTTCACTGTGCCACGTCATTGGTGCCTCCCGCCCGCCCTGGCCGGCCTCCAGACGGCCTTCTCTGCCCTGCATTTTCCACTCACAGATCTATCGATCGGGGACCTTTTATTATGTTTTTTGTGTTTCCATCTCGACACCTCATATTGTTCAAAATCACAAGAAGCCACAAGGCAAGCAGCAGGAACCGGCTGATGCGTGTCCTCCTTCACCTCCACCCACTCCGCTCTATCAACTGGGATTTATACTTGGTTGTGCATCGCGTTGCGCACCACAAATGGCTCATCTACAAGCTCACACCGTGTAGCGGCACAGTGCGTTGTGAGCTTCTAGATCGGCTATTTTCGGCATGAGACACTGGCACGCAACCATGTATAAATCAGGCTTCATTCTCTGAGGTCCACACGGCGGCAACAATACCTGGCTTCTGTTGCCATAACAACCTGTTTTTAGTGGTACCGGTCATTCATTAGTCGTTTTTTTTTGTTTTCTGGCAATTGTCAGATTGTTTTTGCCGTTGCCCGTGCTCAGAATGATGAAATCACACTAGGGAGTATGGATGGATGTGGATGAGAGTGTTTGCCGTACATGGGTCTTTAAATTCACCGGTATTATTATTATGCGTGTGTGCCTGGACTAACATGTTGGCAGAGCAGAAATAGTGTATGGGAGAATAAATTTGCTTCATACAGGAGTGTGATAATGTCTCATGGTCATTTCATGTCATCTTTATCTGCAACAACCATGGCCACCATTCATTAACAGCCAGATAGCAGGCAGCATGCAGAGAGAAGGCGACACAGACCGAGTATGTGGTCCGCTGGTTCTCAACATGGGGTCTACCATGGGTTAGTCTCTCGTAGCCAGACAACTATTCCACAATCTTCGAATGCTATATAGAGCGTCGCAGTCCCGCCCCCTACCAGGGCCCAGGAAATTATTCTCTTATTTATTTAAAGACGTTTACACCACGGACAAAGCCAACTCTTGTCGTGACAAATCATGACAACAAACAAAAAAAATTGGGCCGAACAAATAATTAGAAAGAAGAAATGAACGGCAGGTTACAACACTTTTTTGTTGTCGTTTTTCTTCTTTGGTCCAAAATATTATGTTTGTTGTCCTGATTTGTCACGACTCGAGTTGGCTTTGTCCGCGGCGTAACAGTCTTTAAATAAATACCTTTTAAAATGTCTATGGGAAAAATGCATTGGGAATCATTTCCTGGGCCTGGCGTCGTCATGAAAGGGGGTGGGACTGCGACGCTCTATAGTCTATATAGTCTGGAACTACACCTCCCGAAATCCGAGTAAGGAAGCTGCCATTTCCGTTCATGAAAATATATTTTAAAATATCTTTAATTTAAAAATGTTATTTCCTTTTCTGCTAAACAACAATCTAAATACGCTTAGATGATTTCTGTTTATATTAGGATACATTTGCACGACTGTAAAGACGAAACGGAAGTCGGGAGGAGGCCCCACTTACGCTTTATACTTTACTCATGATAGAACTTCCGTTGCTCCAGAATGTATGACGGAAGCATTTGGAAACTGCGAGAGGCAACAGTCTGGCAACGCGAGACTAACCATGGGCCCCAGGTAAAGTAATAGTTAACCCATTCTGACCTGAGATCAGATTCATACGAGGTTTCCACTGGACACACACTGGTCTGATGAACCCATTCTGACCTGAGAACAGATTCTAAAAAATGTCAGTCGTTCTTCGATTTTTCAAAAATAGCAGACCTACAAGCTCGTATCGCGCCACTCGGTGGCGTGATATGAGCTTGTAGATCTGCTATTTTTCAATAGCTAAAGCATAACATGATGCCAACACCAAAATGGGTGCCCGGTCAGAATGGGTTAAGAACCAAATGGACCCTTAATAGCCTGTAACTCTGAGTGTACAACTACAAATGTAACCACATTTGGCAACATCTGTTGTACACTCTCAGTCTGTGGTCGCATTCATTTAACAGTGTAAAATGGGGTCGAAGGGATAAGAATTGTATCAAACAGGTGTCCGCCCATAACCTATTGCATATCAAACTGGGGGTCCTTGAAATTAACTGGAAAACCATGTGGATCTCAGGGTCCACATATAGAAACAGCGTGGCTCCGATGTGGATCTGGGAATTCATGTGACCAGCATGACATCTAGGACGACGTCTCTATGACATATGACACTCCAAATGGTTGCAAGGTTTCAGTTTGATCAGTCGCGTATTTACTTCCCATTTCAAATGTTAACATTTGTGGTGGCACTGCTGTGGCCTACTGGCAGCATGGCAAGTTTAGTGCTGATCGGTCCAGCTGTTTGCGAGATTAGCTCCGGTGAGATACAGACGGACAGATGCGATGTCACTGGCTTGTTGAGCCGAGTGGGGATTAATTTGATTACAGGTGGAGAGGAACAAGAGCTCGAATGCCAACAAGGCTCTGGTGGAAAAGCTCCGGGCTAATTAAACACCATGAAGTCCTGCATACCCACTTGAGAAAGAAACAAGAACGCCTCACACATGAACATGTGCACAGGCAGAGGGTAACATGAGAATTACCTGTGTGATGTGATGCTTCTGAGAGCCCATCAACCCCCCACCCCTCCTTACATAAGATGATTAGCATTAGCCAACATCTTTATTGTCTCTCTTTTTTCCTCTAGTCCCTTTATCCTTCATGGGATAATATCACAATCACATATTAGTTCCTTTGTGAAATGTTTGGGGGCTGTAATTAGGGTTATGTGGGTTGGGCTTTTTCTCCATAGCAGCTGTGGATTTAGGAGGCATCAAAACTACCGCTGTTTGAAGGGACTCCCCTTCAAACAGCAGTAGTTTTGATGCGGCTTAAACCACGACATTTCGGCTGGCTACGGTGCTCCCAGTAAAATGGTAATGCACGGTGAGGTTGAGTCACTATAAAAGCTAAGAGAGGTAGAGGGGGCGAGCGCTACAAAAGTAATGCTGTAATCCCTTCCTGATGATGGCTCATGGCTGATACGGCAGAAGCCAGTGAACTGTCCCAAGTCAACATGAAGCCGTTGTAATAGTAATATTGGATCCCCAGTTTGATATACCATTACACATTACGTCACATGCCATGTAGAGTGTTAGAGAAACAGTGATGTGCAATTGTGCATACACCAATGTTGACAATTCGGTCTCCAACTTAAACAGGGGACTACTTTGTGGGTTCTTAAGGTTCTTAAGCATAGCTGGAGTGACGCAAACTCTTTCTAGGCTGCTGTACAGGCTCAGTCACGGCTCACCCGTTCATAGGAGGTTTTGGTGCTAGGCGAGGATGGCAGAACTTACCTAGGTTGTGTCGCTTGTTTTTGGCGTGCTCGTGGATGTGCTTCTTGGTGAAACATCCAAAGAAGACGCAGTAAAGACAGGAGTGGAGTCGGTTCAGGTGGGCGCCGCACATGTGACAAATACACGACTTGGCCTAGAGAGGTGGACAGAGCCAGAGAGGAGAAGGGAGATTGAGGGAGACAGGGAGGGTGCGGGGAGAGAGGAACGCAATCAGTATGTAATATATATATATATATATATAGGCTACTGCAGCAGGACCAAGCAGAGCATTTAGAGGGACATAGCTAGCTATAGTAGGGCAGAGCGATTTCTCTGCCTGCATGCTGGGACTCATCATCCAGTCAGTCACAGAGTCACAGCAGTTTGAGGGCGTGGTGTTCTATTAGGACTGATGGAACGGCAGACAAGTAGATCAACCCCATGGGGTCCAACAGAAACAGCATGTCACCCTTTTCTCTCACTTACATACATGTGTGCGTGCGTGTGCACACACACAGACAGTCACACACACACAGTCACACACTCAGATAGGATTTCATGCATGGGAGGGTAACTGAGGAAGGCAGGGTGAGTCACACACACACGAATGTTAATGTAATGTATGTGAATTTGTTCGAATGCAGCAGTCAGAGCGACTGGAGGATTTGCAAATTAGAAAGCCTCTCGTGTGTTGCAAACTAAGCTACTAAAAATGAGCTCTGAACAGGCATTCACAGAAGAGAGTGATGCAGGTGGTGCGTAACAGTGAAATGGAAAAGCAGAAAGTGTGTGTATATTCTTCATGTCTCATCTTTAAAGCTTATATGTCCGTGTATGTATTGTACATATGAGCGGTAGAAGGAGATGGAAGAGGAAAGGGATCTTTTGTAGATGGGGGAAAGCTCATTATATTATACTAAGGTCAATGTGAAAATTCACTCCACACAATATCACGATAGGTGGCTTGGAGAGGAGTAGCCCATTTGACACGATCATGTGAAGAGAAGAAGGTAGGCAGATGAACGGCGACATCTCTCATAGGACGAACAAGGTTAACAGCAAACAAGCTTACATTCCTGGAGAGGAATGCAATATGGCTGTTGTGTGTGTGTGTGTGTGTGTGTGTGTGTGTGTGTGTGTGTGTGTGTGTGTATGTGTGTATGTGTGTGTGTCTCTCTCTCACATGTGCAAGAATGGCCTGTGTTTGCTTATGTCATACATGGAGGCTCCAAGAACAAGAGATATGAATAGACCATAGGACCTCTGGTCCCACTATAAAACCGACCCACGTGCTGCACCTACTCTCTCTCTCTCTCTCTCGCTCTCTACAACACAAATCCAATTCCCCCTGCATCTAGCAGGTTGTCACTGCAAAAGCATCCAGCAGGCACTCGGGTTAATGAATGCAGCAGCACGTGGCGGATGGGCGAGCTGGCAGGCAGGCTAGCAGGGGCCGTCTGCTAAAGACCACTCGAGGTACTGGACAGCCGGCTGCTGCTGAACTCGGAGCCTTTAATTACCACAGAGGCTTTGGGAGGCCGTCCTTCAGAGCATCGACTGATGAGTTGTCGGGGTGGTGGTGAACACTGACTGTGGGGTTCCACAGCTCTAACGGTTAAGAAAAAAGAAATTGTGACTGGGAAGCATGTGGATGGTTATGTCTATGTAACCATAGATATATATAATGAATATATCTAGAGGGCAGATAACCCTACGAGACCTACAGACATACATGCGGATGTCACCAACAGGAAGTGGAAGCCTATTGCTGGCAGCCAACAAACATTGCCTGCTGTAACTACATCTGCTTCTACTTGTGGTATTATCTTCTGCTCTGCCTCCAACCTACACATTATACTATAGACACCATTTATTATACTGTAGATACTGTATGCCAAATATCTTTTTTTTTTCATCTCACACACACACTAGTGCTGCCAGAATTGGCCAAAAATCACCATGTGGGTTTGGATTGATTAGAACGGCTCGAATGTCGAATTTATACATTTTTTATATAAAATATTGCAGCCCAATATGCAGTAAAACATTCTCTTTTCTATCTCTATATGCATTTGTTTTTTGTTTAAATCAAATTAAGGTAGGCTACAAGATAATTGTGTCACAGTCACAGAGGGAGCTTCACCGCAAGAGGCAAGAATCCCTGCATTGTTTTTACATGGCGTTGTCATCGAGTCTCACTGTAAAGTGTCTGCTTTGAGTGCTTCACGACGAGATTTCAGCTCGACCCTGTTTAACAGGTGGTGACGATCAGAAATCAGCAGAGAGTGAGCGACGTTTGCGCCACTATGTATGCCGAATTGAAGTCCCTTTTTTCCCTCCCTGGAAATTATAAAACGTCTGGGTTTAAGAGGTTAATATTTTATAACCAACACACAGAAGTAAAGGCAAAGGGTGTTCAATAGCACTGTTTTATGCAATAAACAACACAAATCTAAAACCTCAAATTTAGTTAAGTGGTTTCCTCCCAACAGAAACGATATACATAGATCGTATTACTACTAATGCAATATAAACATACATTTAGTTTATTTTTTCTTATTACTATGCAAGATACACTTAGTGTTGTCAGTGTAGTGAGTGAGCAAACGTTATGTTATTGACACAGGTTGCTGTTGTCTTTCCAGCATGTGTGTGTCAATTCCTGGATGAATGTGCACACAGGCTTTCATGTAAAGTTGCAGCATGCAGCATCATGACCTGAACAACAAAATCACATCAAAAGGATGTAAATCACATCAAAAGGATTTCTCTCCTTCTGACATCATGCACATTTTACACTATTGTTTGGTCCAGAGGCAACAGCAACAACGTGGTTACAGGGGTTATTTATATTTGAATGTATATCATTATTATTTCAGTAGTCATCCTCTGGAAAGACATGTTTTGTGCACATTATAGCAGTAACTGATTCACTTTTTCAGCTCTACCCCCACTGGGTGGGGGGGCTTTAACTGCCAGGACAAGTTGCTTTAAATGCTTTTCTCTGTGCAAGCACTTTGATGTTGTCCGTTTAAAGCCACAGTAGTTTCCCACATTTTGAATGTAGTAATGTTCAGCAACTACAGGCTGACAATAACCATTAAATCGTGATCTCAATTCTTGTGGAGGGAAATCGAGATTCACATTTGAGCAAGAATCGTGCAGCACTACCCCGGGCCCCGGCAGTGAGACGTTTGACAGGGAGGACTTAAATTCTTCCAAGTTGAGCTCTCCAACAGGTGTCCATACTAGGGCTGGGTGCAATAACCGCCAATTGTGTTTATTGGGATGCCCGACCAAGCGACAGGAGGATTGGAAGCTCTAATCTCTGCGGTGGTGGGCAGAAACTTCCCTGTGCCACCCCGAGTGCCTTATTCTTCATGAGAACTTATGTGGAACATTGTGAACACGACATCTGATCTCATCCGATCATTTTAATTAGTGCTCACTGTTCATAATTAAATACTTCATGGGAGTCGTCAACCGGATTGATTTCATTCAGAATGAAAAGAAAATAGGCTCATGTTGTCACTGCTTTCAATGTGTGTGCATAGTGAGTTCAAGGCAGGTTAAGCTGAACTTTAAGCATCCCTTAGCTTAACTGGCCTGTTGGTTCCGAGGCAGTGGGCACCGTTGAACATACAAACATGCGAGAGCTGTCCCTCTACAGCAGGGGTGCCCAAAAGGTAGATCGGGTGCCCAAAAGGTAGATCATGATCTACCAGTAGATCACAAAGGCTGTGCAAGTAATCACATGATGCCCCTAAAAATATACAATTTAAATTTAAAACAGGCATCTGCCACTTGAAATAAGGCGACTTGACTTTTGACATAAAAAAGGGCCTCTCAGCTCAAGCCTACAATGCAAGATCTATGTGTTTTTTTAAGTGTTGCGCACAAACCTCAGTAGCATACAAAGTTATATAGGCCTACTATAAAAAAAACCAATTCCATTTTCACCCTTCTATATGCGACATCAACGCCATGCCACTATTCCAAAAGGTAATTTTTTTTTAAACTATTTTCAGCAAGATAGCATTTTTTGGGTGGGTAGATCTAATTTAGCTGGGCATTTTGAAGGTAGCTCTCAAGTCAAAAAAGTATGGGCGCCCCTGCTCTACAGTCTACACACAGTAAACTCCTCAGTGTTAAGAGTGGTCTGGTCTAATCCAAGCCCACTGGGTGTGCAGGCCTGTCATGATGACTCACCCAGTGGGCAGGAAGAGTGAGAGGCGCAGGGGAGGTGGTGTGAAGCAGTGTGAAAGAGACTTGAAGTGGGAAAACTATAGCCAGCTTTGCCAAATGTATCCATTTTCAATCCCCATTATACTGGGTGAAAACTGAGTCAGTGCACACCATAAGGAAGACGTCGAGAGACACAGACACACACAGTTATGAACCCAGCAACCCTGTACAAGTACCGTGTCTACCTATAGACATCTGGTGCCTAGGAACCTAGGGATACAATGCCAGAAGAATATAACACCACTGGGACAACAATGCTGAAGCCTTTTGTGCGACTAACAGAAGAATTTTAGCCGCTCAGTTTCACATTTGGTGTAGAGGGAGAAGGCAGGGGACCTAGACGCGCCCTGGGGGACTTTGGTCAATTGTGCAGTTACAAAAAAAATAAAAAACAGGAGATACCAGATACAGTCCTGCGTAACCACCAGATACAGTCCTACGTAACTCCTTCACGATACTACTGATACGCACAGAGACAACGTATAGGGCTAAAACTAGTGATAGATATTCATGTATGATCGATATTCAATTCATGCATCGGATTCGGTATCGGTGCTAAAAACTAATAATCGGAAAGAAACGACCGATTATTATATTTCTCATAAATGCGCAAACATGGTGAAACAACCACTTTCATTGAAAATCCGGTTTTGATCAACTAGAACGGTGCCAGTAGGGCCTCTACAGCCCATTGGGCACTGACCTACTTGGTACGATGCAAGTTGTAAATGAATGCCCCACCCAGATATTATGTCTGTCTCGCTTTTATGCCCATATATGGAGTTCTTTCACTTCTTTGTAAGGCATGTCCAAATAGGGAGTATATGCAGCCAGCTTGTGGAGTTCTGTCAGGTCCAAATATGGAGTGCTGTGAGGTCAGAACAGGCCAGCTCCATATATGGACGCTGGGCATGGGCCCGGTCCAGAGCCCGGGCAGAGGCCTTTATGGCACGGTTCTGGACAATTACACACACACACACACACACACACACACTTGGTGCATTCATGTTTGCACTGTAGCAAAAAAAGGTGCAATTGATGGAGGGGGGGGAAGTGTTACTGAAACGATGTTGGTGCTTCTTGCACCAACAAAAAATAATTTAACTTGAATTAATCGGCTCATAATATCGGCTATCTGCTTTTTGATTGTCCACTAATCGGTGATCGGATATATCGGCCATAAACCATATCGGTCGATCACTAGCTAAAACTGGAACTTGGAAAAAAAACGTAGGGTGATTGGTTTCCAAAGCAATATGGGTTAGGTAGGTTTGTTAGAAGCCGCTCTTGTCGCAGTTCTAGTCCACACTGAAAGCATTGTAGATTCTGACATATCAGTAGGTGGAGATCCCTGAACTTCTGGCTATGTGAGATTGGATTTATGTAGCAATTGTCTGCAGTGTCTGCACTGTCTCTGCACATATCAAAACGAATAGTTCCACTTGGAAAGAAGAATGCATCATTCTAGCAGCGATAAAGGTATCTATACTATACAAGTCAAGACCACACGGAGCAGCAGACACATGCTACTGTAAAACACACACACAGCCAGTCCCACACACAGACTGTTTTGGCTGGGCTTTTGTTGGCCATGGGTGGATTGTGATGACAGTGCAGTATAGAGGACATTCATAGCTGCAGACACTAAGCTTTGTTTTCATTTAAACTGACCTGTTGGCAAGCCAACCGTGTGTGTGTGTGTGTGTGTGTGTGCAGACTGTCTCAAGCCCTTTTTTGGGGTTCCATTTTTAGGCCCTCTCAAGTGTAAAATTCAGTATACTACGTTGCACTGCGTTGTCGCTCTTTGAAAATATCAGATTTTCAAGATGACACAAGCTCAGAAGTTGTCTTTAAAATCTGTTATTTCAGATGGTTACATTTAATGATGAAGCATAAATCCATTAATTCACCCCAAAGGAGAGATTGTGTTGTTTCTCCTGCAATGCACCAGGACGCCTGAATCAAAAACAAGAGGGCATGCCAATACCACGCCTTGCTCGAGCCTCCACCCCTTCTCCAGGGTAGGAAATCCATCTCTCCCCCAATATCCCTCTGGTTCCCATGCTCTCTATTCTTCCTCAATGTCAGCAGTCCTTCGTCTCCCCGCCCGGGGCTTTTAATGTACCATTAGATCACCTATTGATCAGCCCACTGGCTCAGATGACTGGAACAAGTGTCAGATAGGTAAGCGCTAGCCAGCTATGGTGCTGGTCTGGGCTGCCCCGTGTCCATCTGGGATGGACTTGCTGCCAGGCGGGCAAGGTCAGGCTTCCCTTTCTCTGCCCGGGACAGTGACCCCCAGATGATGGTGGTAGAGGTCCTGACGAGTGATGACACATTAGCGCACTCGGTGTGTCCCCTATATGCAATATTGTGTGGCGGGTCGCCACAGTAATAAATTCGTTGCCAACAAATAATATCATCGCTTTTATCGGCAACTAATCGCGGGTGTTTGAGGGGCGCTAGGCCCTCCTATGCCCAGCTTTTTGTGTTTGATTGGCTGAGCAAAGTACCGGTACATATTGAGGATAAAAAGTGAGGACAGAAAAGTGAAGACGGAAATTGCGATGGGCCGGAATGAGATGATGTATGATGATAAGAGTGTTTTTTTTGTGACCCATCACAGCTGTTTTTCCACTTGTTTTACAGCCCTAGCAGTGGCTAAACTAGCTTAGTGTGTGTGAACCCTTTTGTTTCCCTTACAATCTGCAGTTGTGTGTTCATGTGAGGTAAACAAAGATGGCAGCGCCCTGTTAGGCTGTGGCAAGATCAGTACTCACGGCTGTCACTTGCAATGCCAATGCAGTTAAGAAATGATTATCTGCAATATCTGTACAATGGACTTCACTAGGCTTTGGTTAAGTTCCACAGTGTAATGCGGAAGCATTTGAAGAGCAGGGATGCAGTTGCATTATCCAGCGGACCTCGTTATGGTTATGGCCTTGTTAGCTTTTAGCTCGCTAGGAGTGAAATAAAATAAAAATCACACCTGTGTGAACCGAGTGGTGCAACTCATGTATACCTCCTCTGCTCATCATTCAGACATGCATTCATATTATTCAGACAGAGCTGAATTAGCAGATTTGAATGCCATCAATGCATTGAAAAGGGACAAAAATCACGTTTAATCAGAGCATTGAATGCTGCAGTAGACAGACGCGTCTACTAACCTACCGCAACACAAAACGTTATATTGTTGAAGTTTTGGGTCAATTTAGTAGGCTGCATTCTGTGCGTTGGTTGATCATGGCTACAGTTGACAGAGAACACGCGTGTTGTCCGACATTACTAACCCCAACACTAAATCTAACCTGAACTCTAATCCTATCCTCAGTCTTAACAGGGCCACGCAAGTCCCCTAACCTCAAATCAGTTTTAACCAGACACGCAAGTCAACCCCAACCTCATATCAGTTTTAACCGGCCCTAACCGCATATCAGTCTTAACTGGCCACGTAGTCAGTTGACTACGAGCAATATCGCAGTCAAAACAGTAGCCGTGATCAACCACACAGCCTATCGAGATCTTGGTAGGTCAGCACTCAGCAGACGGCTACAGAGAGTCCGAGACCATTCGATGCTCCGATTAAAAGTGATTGATGGCATTGGAAACAGGCGGCTGATTGGTGATGTGTCTGGGCATGACTGAGTAGAGTCTGTGGTGGTGGTGGTGATGGTGATGTGGACAGAGGACTACCTTCACCGTGTGCACTGTGCAGTCCAGCTGCTGCAAAGGACCGACCGTAAACTGAAAGCAGAGTTAATGCGGAGACTCCATTTCTTTACTCAAGTAAAAATATCAATACTGCAATGTAGTCACAGCTGGGTGAGATCCGAGCCTCACATGTAGTGTATGCTGTGCACACACACGCACTTTGTCGACACTGGCATCATCTAGTATGGATGGGGCGGTTAACAAAAAATAAACCAATAAATATCAATTTAAATATTATGCAGAATTCTAACTCGCACAGTACTGCGCTGCTTTGGCAGTGCCACACGCTCACTCACTCAGTCTCTTTTTCAAAGTGACTGCCAGCAGATCTCAGAACCAAGCACATCTAGGTGCTGTCAACCGCAAGTGTGTACACATTTTCAAATAAATGCCCAAATGCCATCTCTAGCAGTCAGACATGCATGAACAGACAAGCCCCACAATCCTCATTCTTCATTTATGACCAGCATACTTGCCTGTACAATCACATGTAGGACTGGGCGATAAGACTTCAAAACAATAGCACAATTATTTCAAACTTTTGCTTAGATTACGATTAAATACAAGATTTATATATTCATTTATATACACACTCGTCTCATCTCCTCTACATTCCTCCCTTGCTCCCTGATGCTTGCCCGATCATCATCATCCATAGTCTCACTGTCTGAGCAAGCGCTGACAAGACACCCTAAATACGATACGGTTTTCTTTCTGGGCTCTTCAGATCTCCTTCCTCCATCAACACCATCGATACAGATCTCATACAGCAGACAAACGCATGACATGTAGTGTACAGTGTACATATACGGTCTTCATATTCCGACCTTGTCCCAGTGATGTGTGGGGAAAGGAGGGGGTGCGGGGGTGTGGAGCGCGTATAAACGTGACCCCATACTGTCACGGCAGAGTGCTACGATGACCCCATGGGCTGCACTGGAGCGTGTGCCTCAGCCGGTGGGATCTAGCGACACACACTCCCCACGGCGCCCACACACACACTCCAGGAATGGAGATAAAAGAGAATAGAATGTGCATAGGGTGGATATACATAGATGCTCAGAGAGGTCGCTTTGATGCTGTGATCAAATGGGGTGCGTGATGCTCCTTAGGAGAGAGGAAAATCTGAGGAAAAAACAGTCATTAGAGAGACGTTGGGCTACAGATCAGAGGACCATGGCAGTAGAGTAGTAGAGCGCAAAAGAAGAGCAAAAGGGCTTCAATTTGATTACTGAATATGGAGAATTAAGACAAAATTCTTAATTCACCATAAATACCTTGTGGCCAATTTGCTCATACTCGGTGAGAGCAAAATGACCAAAACGAATAGTGCAAAGCAAAGAAAAAGCACACAGCTGCAGTATATTCCAGCTACCTCCAGCATCACAAGTGTGGCTGATGGAGTTTCTTTCCTTTCTCTTTATTTTAATTTGATTTATTTACTGATTGATCGACTTTTCACTTTCACATGTAAATGAGCCAGAATTAAGGCTAATTTCCATCTGTAGTCCCTGAGCAGGCTGTTAAAAGTGGTAATATAACTATGAACTCAAAAACAGACATATCAAGACAAGACATCGAGACAAGTAAGCATAGTACATGTCAGAGTCAGGAGATACCAGTGACAAATAGCTGATAATTGCTTAAGGTTGAATTTGAAAGTCATAATTGGTGGTCTCTTTCATTTCCACACATACACCATGGTGACTTGACTTCATTTTAAATAAAACACAGCAGGTTTTCTACTATTGTATTCAATATGACCGCAACTCATGCAAAGCTTTGCCAAAGGACTTGCTACCTGCTACAACAAGCATGCACAGTATTACACAATACCGCCATAATTAACAATATATGGCCAAAGCTGTGATCAAAGTAAACAATGTTTGCTGCCACTGCTATTATGACAATGGTGCGGTTTTGCATTCAGAAGACGCATGAATCTGAAGCAGACTTGCTAAGCACACTTATGACATCACTGTTGAATCCTTGGTATCATTGTTCTAGCAGGCACGCATGTCACTCAACACCACCAAACCTACATTTATCCAATTCACCAGTGGGCGGAATTAAAGAGCAGCACGCCACATTCACAAGGACTGGGAGGAGGAAAATGCAGCAAAACAAAAACAAGCATAAACCCCGACAACAAACAAGTAGGGAGAGGGGGCTGATCAGGCAGAGCGGGCAGCATATCATTTATTGTGTGTGTACTGTGTACACGCAGATGGTTAACAGTCCCACTTCAGCACAACAAAAGGCTGCATGATCACTTTTCAAGTCTCACAGCTACCAGATGCCCTCAACCACAGCCTCTCCGGTGAATGAAAACACACACAGATGCACGCACACACAGAAGACCAGGACTACCGACAGGACTATAGGCCCCATCCCATCCCCCTGGGCCCAAATCTCCTGGCCTATCAGATCACACGCAGGCCACTTGTTTTATATCCCCATGACACTCAGAGTCCACAGACAGAGCCCAAAACCAAAGCAAATTAGCCACAGGAAAATCTATAAGCGCCAACTATTGGTAGATTCTAGATGGGCCATTAGTGCAGCAAGGGGCCTGTAGCACTAGAGCTAGGCCTAATTAATTCTCCCAACCTGGGTGAAAAAAGCAATGATCTTCACCTTTTTCACAGGGGTAGAGAAAAAGCTAGCAAGATTGCCGCTTAAGCCTTGGATTTGAACAATGGGGAGTAATTGAGTGTCCACACTATAAGTGATTGATTGCCGCTTGGTTTTGGGCCCTGTTCGCCCCTGGAGAGTGATTGACATCTCATTAGCCAGATGGTAGAACTAAAGGAGGGCTGGACTGGGGAACAGTCCGATTGGCTGGCTGCAGCTGTGACTAGCATGCCATGCAGCGGTGACGTCTGCCCAGGGCCTTAAGGACAGGCACATTTAAAGTACTCACATTTGAACAGGCAATACTGGAGAGATGGCTTGAGAGATTGTGGTTGGGGAGGGGCCGGGGGGGGGGGGGGGGGGTGATTCGATGCAAGTCAGGGCGTGAATTTGACCACTGACCAGTTAGGATAAGCTTATCCTAAACTAAATATAAACATCTGAACGAACATTATCTGGACCATCTTCCCACAATCCCTTCTTCATACAAAACAAGAAAGGGAAAGCCATGCCAAGCTAATTTTACCAGGGTGGACTTCCTTGATGGGTGACATCACTATACTGAATGTGAATACGGTCAGGGCTGATTTAGATTTTCCAACATTCAGAAAACAGATTTTTATAGATAAATACGGTTTTCTACATTTATGTGAATTTCCAGAATTTTAAATCATCTGTTGCCCGGCCTCGTTGACCCCAGAGCTTTCTCCTTCTCCTTCAACACCAAATCTCTTCGCCAAAATTTGCCAATCTACAAGCTCAACACCTAGACAAAAAGGGGGGGGGGAAATCACACCCTTGTGAAGTGAGTGGTGCAATTCCATGTGGGGGTTCCCGGGGGGGAGGTCCAGACCCACAGGAACGGACCCAGGGTGCCGGCCCGGTTCCGGCGAGCCGCCCCGCGTCCGGAACGGTAGAGAAATGACAGTTACCATGTGGGGGTTCAATTTGTGCCAATTTCTTATCTCCTTGACTAGTGCCGGTCCACAGTAATAGAAGACCTCTACACAGCATGGCTGTTGGACAAAGCCCTGGGCCTGTGCCAAACAGCACTTTTCCTTAAAAATGCCTAGTCTCCTTTTGTCTTCGCCGACCTGAAAAGGACAGGACACCATGGCGGATCGCATCCTCTACGCCGGCCAGCAGCTAAATCAGAGGGAATGTCAAGTGCATTTCACCACCATTCTGTGTCATTAAAGTTAGGAGAGATATGAGGCCTGGGAATTCCAAACAAGCACACGCACAAACAATGCTACAGAGTTGACTATGGAACGGAGATGTTTGGTTTATGAGAGGCTGAGGTCACTATCATTGTGAGAGGGAGCTCACAGGGTGACAATGACATGGCAGGCCTGACATTACAATGGGACAAGGAGATTGCACACAAAAAATCCTCAGTGTAACTGACAAATGGACCCTTGGTTAAATTTAACCAAATGGACCCTAATGGGTCCAAATGGACCATTTGGGTGCAGTTCTGTCGAGTTAATTAACACTGAGGATTTTCCTGTGGACCCGTTCCCATTTCTTTAGCCTGAATCACTGGGGGCTGAGTCACGCTGACAGATAGCCTGAGAGCCACATCAGACAGCGCCGGAGAATGAGTGAGAACGAGCACGGCAGGAGTGGGTGGGGGAAGGAGGGCTGGCTGCGGGCCAGAAGCCAACGCCTGACATCACCCAGCCCACTGAGTGGTGTGCACGGAGGCAGTGCCGGGATGAGGGAAGGGAGGAGGGGGCCAGGGGTGGTAGTGGGAAGATGGGAGAATGGGAGGATTAGACATGT
Organism: Protomyctophum bolini; assembly: GCF_963924005.1. Classification (NCBI taxonomy): domain Eukaryota; kingdom Metazoa; phylum Chordata; class Actinopteri; order Myctophiformes; family Myctophidae; genus Protomyctophum; species Protomyctophum bolini. Next base: position 10,872,467 of record NC_137872.1, read on the forward strand.
GCCTGTGTATCACATGGGAGCTTACAATGCTATTTGAATGACTATAAAACTGCTATGATATTATAATAGAGTGTGAATCACACTCTGCCTTCTGTGCATAAATTGGAAAGAGGGTCACATTTGTTTTTTCATAAGTAATGGGTTATGCATTTCATTTATATTCAAGACAAGGCATGCAAGAGATCACTGCTAAATTGTGGATGTCATAACTTAATTTACATACATTTACATTTCTTTGTATAGTTATATTTTATCTGCCTTTTGCAATCTTTGATTACAAGGGCAAACAAATGTAATTTTTTTATGTTCCTGGTATGTTCAATGTCAAAAAACACAATTAGAATTGTTAACCGCAATGATTTGTGTGACAATCAAGTCGTGGCAGCCCTAGAGGAGGAGTGTGGCCTGTGTGAGGAGGCTGGATAGATGGAGGAATCTTCAAACGTATGCTGATGAGTCGGGGGAGCAGGCCTGTGGAGTGATGTGATGGAGAAGGATCTGACAGAGAGATCTGCTCACTGCACAGAGATCAGGTGCTCTCCCTCTCCGGGATGAGGTGTGTCTGGGCGCGTGCATGTGTGTCGACTCGATGATGGGGCCAGTGGTTGTAGGAGAACAGGAGGGAGAGGCATATGAATATTAAGCCATGTGATGGGAGGGAAGCAAACAACCGTTATGCTTGACGGTAAATGCATATTATATCCACCTCCTCCCACATACTTAAGTTAACAGCAGTCTACGAAGACATTGTCTCTCTTGCTCTTATTGCCCATCTTCCTGTTCTCCTTAAACTAGAAACAAAAAAAGAGTCCATTCAGTCGCCTCTCTTCAATCACAACCCATTCATCTTTAATCAAAGTGACAGTGACTTCTTCAAAGAAGCCTTGGTTGTAAAACATCGCGCCACCACACGCCCATCCCTTCTCATCTCATCCAATTTCCACTCATTGTAGTATAATGGCTATGGGTTAACTGCCAGGCACACTCCTTGAAGGTGTCAGTGTTTTGGTAGCAGTTGGCACACTGGCAGCTCCTCAGGAGGATACTAAAAAAGGCACAAGGAGAGTTCTTAAAAGACAAAAATGGAAGGGGAGACCGGAGAACACAAAGTAAATAACCAGGAGCACTGTGACTATTCACTCCATCTCTGCGCCTCCTTAACCATTCATAAGCTATAAATTATGAATGGAACTGGGGTTGGATGAAGAGCGTAGAGGAATGAACTGAACCGCGGAAAACCGGGGCAGCCTTCCAACCATCCACGCAACTCTGCACTGGCAAGGTCTGCTGTGCACTCTGCTTAAGTGGCACTGACCAATCTCATGCAACATGAACCTCAATTAAGAAAGAAAACATCAGGAAACAGTTCAGACAAGAAGGCACACTCCAACTCATATATGTGTCAGTCAAGAGGACACACACGCGTGCACACACACACACACACACACACAAGTGAGAGTTGTACCATGGGTGACGTTAGAAGAGGGAAGTAGTTCAGAACTTTGCTTCCTCCTCTTGTGATTAATTTTACACAAGAGTATCTGCAAATTTGCAATAAGAGTACAGTCACATCCATCTCGAACCCCCTCTGTCTACGAGCGAGAGGTATGGCCAATCAACATCCCTCCGTTAACTGCCAGCCCTTCACACCAGGCACACCTCACTGAGACATAATGAGACGGAGAGGCAGGAAAAGAAGCAGGCGGCATCGTATTAGAGTCATTAGCCTACCATTTCACACTCATTAGCACAGCCAAGGACAGAACAGTATCCTCTATTTGTTTTTCCTCACCATCTCACTTAATAGGCCATCTTTTATGCACTGCTCAATTTGCTTTAATTGTTCTGTCCAGTGTCCACAGGGCATTCTGGGACCGTACCTCCAACAAATAGCAACTGGGATAGCAACGAAGAACAGTAATGGCGCCAACTAGCAACATCAAGTATTTCTCAGAGACAAATCGATACAAGCTCATGCAGAGAATATTATGAAATCTCAAATCAGACCAGCAAGCCAGTCTCAAGAAAACTAAAGAAAAAAAGAAAAATCACCATTCAGCTACAGTGCCGCTAAATAACCTAGGGATAGGAGATATGCTAAGCCATACTGGCCTGTGTTGTCATGACTACAAACTCATACAAATCTGGTATTTATTCCACCATTTGTTTCCCCACCTGGGATTTTGGACAACGCATACAGAGCAGGTGACAGATTTATTATTTTTGATGCTCCTGCACATCGACTGGGAATTGATTTTTGCTGGAGGCAGCAAGGATGACACCTTGCAGGGAGGTTGTTGAGGATAGAGCGAAAGCAAACAGGAAATGGTGAAAGAGGGAAGAAAGTGAGGCAAAGAATGAAAGAGATAGCCTAACATGCCTAACATGCAGCCAGAAATAAGTATTTCTCTAAATGGCTCAAATTTTCTCAGTGTCTGCTAGCTAGTGTTCTCTATTTGATGCTGTTAAAACTACTACGATGTCAAAAATAGGCCTAAATGACAAACATTCAGTGATCTGCCTCTGCCATGATCAGCTTGACCTTTATGTCATAATGTCATGCAATCATAAATGCTGCCAACAATGGCAATGAACAGCCTTGTGCAGTATTTATTCAAGCAATATGTCCCTGTCATGGCGAATCTTCAGAAAGAAACATCAATATAATTTAAAGCTTTTGAGCTATAACATAATTTAACATCCTAGTTTATAGTGAGGGCACAGACACTCACTGTATAATATCATCTTAGTGCCAGTGGCATTAACAAAATGTCCACATCATGGAAAAACATTTCTCGAAGTGTCTCAAAGGCTGGGGCATGCCGTTAGGTGAGCGGAATCGACCACATAATTACACCCAGGTTCAATCCATTCTGGAGAACTGTGCTAGTACATAGTACATACATGGCCTTCTGCCGATATCCGACTTCAGTTCCCCGTTTCTCTACTCTATCCTATACAACCAAGGCAAAACCTGTCTAAAACTAATCACACAGTGACACACTATAGGGATAAAAAGAGCGGATTTGTCGCAGACCTGGTGACGAGGCCGTCACATTATGATGATGAAACCGGAAATCAAGCCATGCTCTGGGCTGCTAGGGCCTCTGGGAAAATGAGCTCAATGCAAGTGCAAGTTTGTTTGGACTACAACATGCTGTGGAGGCTGCTGCCGTTTTGCATTGTAATGGCGGCATGTTTTTCTCTTAAACAACAAATCGGATGAAAGCTGCAAATACTTTGGCGTATGCTCCAAAGGTAATAAGACAATCTAGGCAGCGTAGAATATTGGATTAAATAGCAGGGAACACAGGTTACACAGTAGAACTATAGAAGATTATTTAATCAATTAAATTATAGCGCCCAGTCAATTTATAGCAACGGAGCACTTTTACCGACGGACCGGATGTTGTTCCGGATGTGGCTGTAGCAGCTAGATGTAGCCAAACCACTCTAAAGGATGTGGCTGTAGCAGCTAGATGTAGCCAAACCACTCTAAAGGATGTGGCTGTAGCAGCTAGATGTAGCCAAACCACTCTCGATGCGATCGACAACAGGAGGTAAGAATAAATCTAACGCGACTAGTGACTGGACAGCAGAGGGCTGTCTAACACAGGATATTTTTTTTATAATTAGACGGGATGATTTAGATTAACGTTAAGATTTTAGTTGTCGTGTACAAATTGAATGGCAACTTCCTGTGTGTTGAACTTATGTGCATCGGGTCAGCTCTTAATGCAAATATGTTTTCTAAGTATGAATAACCCAATTCAAGTCATTCATATCATACTGTTTCTCTCCATCAGTGAGTTGCACACTGACACTGTAGGCACCCAGAGTAGAACAGCCAGCCACAAACCTCAACAGGTGCAGGACAGCTGTTCAGGATAAAAATAAAAATGGGTACAACAAACAAATGCACCTTTTGAATGTGGCTCATTAGTCACTTCTAACCATCTTCGTTCAAACTTTTGCTGTATTGTGCGTTGTCAGCTAATCACAGTTCTATTTTTGTGGAGTGACAGTCAGTGCAGGAAACAATTACATTTTACACTGATTTAAATCTATGTCAGTGTGCCAGCCCTTGCAATATGATCCATCATAATTATGAACGAAAACAGACAAAGTATTTTAAATAATGTCATACTTGGTAATTAAAATAACTAGGTCGGGCCACTATTAAATACATGCTATTACACTAGAGCAATACAATGGCAGCAAGGATAGCTGGGCCCAAAACGCAAAAGATTTTCTCATGCATGGGTGCATTGAAATGCTGGGATGCTCTGCTCTCTTCTTAAAAGCAACAAGGCTTGGGGATTATGTTAGTTAGGAAGCCTGGGGGCTTGGTGTTCATGCAGCATGCCATAAGGTTAGGTGAGGCATGGACAGCACTGCAGGAGGCAGCAGAGAAACGTCACTGAACTAATGAAACCGACTGTTAATTTCTCTCAGTCTTAAAGGAAAACTTAATGAAATTATGTTGTCAAACACATTAAACATTATCGGACATATGGAATGTACCCTTATAACATGAGAACGTGTTTGACATAATTTCACATCAAAGACATACTACCGGTATTTAAGACGTAGGCTATTTTTGCCACATAATATTGATCTCACATCCGAACAATGGAATTTACAAGTTTAATTCACACTATTGTTTAACTGGGTACCATATCACTGCCATGTTCCTTTCATTGACACATTTGATGCTAAGGACAGACCGTCCAATTAATTAAAAACACAAGGTGCTCTAGACAAGTATATTCGTCTCAAGGCGTTTAATAGCGTTTAATGCCTCGCTATTTTCCATTTTTGGAAGTGCTCCAGTTGCTAGGGGCTCACCCTAGCAACATCTGACATATTGAGCCTACAACAAAGTATGGCAGCCCCCTATATTACCCCCTTCACATTCAGTAGATCCTGTGATATTTTGTGGCCAGATGTCATTTTGTGAGTAGGACTATAGTAAATAGAAAAATGAATGGCTATAAAATGTTGTAAAAAAATACAGACTTAGCCCCATGTTCGAATGCCCCCACCCACCTGGAGAAAATTGCTAAAATCACTAAAACGAAAGAAAGAAGCAAATGAAAAACAATTAACAAGGCGCCATCTCAAGCGAACTTGAGCCACGAGATACACCACAGAGAAGCACTAAAGTGCGCAAATTGCCCCCCAAGGCAATGCCAACACCAAGCAATATTTCCCACCACAGAGCAAAGCTGCCAATTTTGTGTGATATCAGGTAATTTTGTGTGATATCAGGTAGGAAAGGTCTGGGCTGGGATGGGACAGAGTCCCCAGGATGGGACTGAAAACCATCCATATGTTAAAGGGAGTTTCCCCGACACCACTGCAGAAAATAAAATAACTAAAAGTTGTGGGGACAGGGATAGGATAATAGGACCAGGTGGATGATTTGACCTTGAGCCAAGACAACGATCACCCTTATTCAGTTACAATGAAAGAGACCTTCAAACCTTTGTCACATGCTGATGAATTTGCCTACCTCTATTGCTTTGTCCTGTTTGCATAACAGATGGCTACAAAGTTCCACGAATCAAGACGACAAACAAGACAGCAGTGTTTGGTTGGGGCAGAAACAGTGCTGAAACAGTGAGTCTTTCAAACAGACCACAGTCCAGAAGAGACTAGGGACAATGAACCCGAATTCCTCTCACTAGCCACACAGTACTACAAAGACAGAAAGGAAGTATGTCCCTGATTCAACTGGCCAAGCTCAGCAGTGAGAGACAAAATACCTTAGCATGTTGCCATGTTGAAATTAAAATAGCTAACAGGCCCTCAATAGTGAAAACTACATATGATATGGTGGTGCAACATAATCTATTACAGGAATTTTAATGCATAAAAGCTGGGGTTGCATATTTGGTCCATTTCAGTTTTCTGTCTTCAATCTACCTGGCTAGAATAAACAGAGGGCTTTTATATGGGAAGGGGTGGGCAAAGTGATCCTTTGCATGTGGTATTGGTGGATTTTCTGAGCCATTCTCTGCATGCTCCTGGGTTTGCCGAGCTGCTGTAGGCTTGCCCAGTTGGTTACCTCTGGGAGAGATGTTCCCATTGTGCACACAGCAGGCTTCAAAGGATGAGCGCATTAATTACTTTAGAAAGAGGACTCAGACAATGGGGCAAAAAGCAATGTTAATCGTTATTGTACAGAGGAAGAGGGCACACATTCGGTTAAATGTGAAGCCTTGTCACCAAAATACAGTACAAAATAAATAATGTCATTGACCATCCTGCCCGAGTTATTTTCTTTCATGAACCCATTTAGTGGTCAAGTACACACTACAGTTCTAGACTGTTCACAATAGCTCCTCAGTCGCATCCATTTTGCCGGCTGTAACAGTCAAACACATCAGAGACGAGAACAGGACCCGTTAGTTCCACTAAAAATGAAATATCTAGTACTCAAAACTAATTAAGGCAATGGAGCTGAGGAACACAAAGTGGAAGAGCAAGAGGGAGAGAAAGCAAGCGGCTATTTGGTATACTTATCCACTCTACAGTACTTATCAGTGCAAGGATGGAAAGTTATCAACTCACCAGTAGCGTCCGTGCTGCGTCATTCTGATGCACCTATCCCATCAAAATAAAAATGTATGACACACATGTAAGATGTGCTGGCTGGGATTGCCAATCAAAGCTCAGTCAGCTGATAAAAAACCCCCTACAAAAATGCCTGTGCAAACAAAGCTCACATTGTGAATGTGATTTACAAATCTGTCAGATATTTCTGAATTAGCAATCTTTGTGACCTCCTCTGTGTTAAATTATTTTTAACCCTCGAGTTGAAACGATACAAATGTAAACATTTGGACATTAGAGTTAATACTCAAGATGTTATAGTTCAGAGAGTCAGGGTAGAAAATGTGACCAAGGGTGGATGAAGCTGATAAAACAAAGCACACAGACACTTAATTTGTCTTGGAATAAAGACTGCAGCATCACCCTAAGGGGGTGACAAGACAGCTCGGTGTAGATATCTGATAACATTACATAATGAGGCGGAGGAGGGAGAGTGTGGGATTAGATTAGAGCATCAAGAACTGGAAACCAAGGAAGGGTCAAGGCAGGGCTGACGCCCCAGCATCCCAACTTGGGAAGGAAGATGCCGGGGAAGCACCGACATTAACGTGGCCTCTAAACGATGTGTGTGCCCAGAGGCAGTGTGCTACTATAGGGCTGGGACACAATGGGTACAATTAGGGTAACGTTAGCTTGATGTGGTCAGAATTTACAAGCCCAGATTGGGCACCCAGCTAACAGTCATGACTCATGGGCATAGAAGCAGTAGACTGGCTTTTCCTTCCTACACGAATAACTGGTGCATTGAGCTCAGCCAAAGTTAGCAAGCAGAAGACAGCTCGTTGTCTTAGCTATTTTAGCAAATGACCAACTACTGATGAGGCTGACACACACACGTCAGCCAGGCTGACTAGCTATACCGGCAAATCTCTACCAGCAAGTCCTACAACACAGTTATCAGCCCAAACAGGGTGTGTGAGAGTTGGTTCAGTGGTTGTGTGTACGTCCTTCACGTGGGGTGTCGTCATGTTTGTGCAACAACAATCCGGTTTTGTGTAACATTATTCATAACAGTTCCTGTCTGTCTGTGTGTTTGTTTTTTGTTTGTTTTTCTTTACCTTTCGTCTCCTGGTCTCAGCAGTACCACTCCAAACAAAGCATTGGTAAATGACCCGTAGATTTTGTTTCCAATTATCCACTTTATAGCCGTTCACATGGGAACACCCGGCCGGACTCATGACAGACGCAACATTCAGTTTGGATGTGGACAATGAAAAGTCTCCCGGTAGAACTGTCTGTGTTAGCTAGTTGCTAGCCTAGCTAGCACCACCAACTCTCTGTCCAGAAATGGTTTCCGTTTGGAACTGGGACAGCCGAGACAATATCCAAGATACGCTTCGGGCATCTGACAAACACGCTTCTTTATTAATTAGGCAACTAGTTAATTGTTTAACGAGCTGGCTACGAGGAGCCTCGGCTAATTGCACGCTGTAGTTTTATCTCCGTTACTGTTTTGACAGTTGCCTTTTCCTTTAGCTCCACTTCCACTCTCTCACGGTTAGCTTTAGCTTTCTTTTTGTAGCTGCTAGCCTGCTAACAAGCAAACCACGGGCTCCACAAAGGCCCGCCTACCGGACACGTTGATTGGGCGAGACTAAAAAGACGACGTCAAGACATGGGTATCAGTGGGGTGCGCGTGTTATGGCACTCGGTACATCCTGCATCTTCTTCGTTAGTTTTGCATTTTGCTTATTTTTTTCGCTGTTATTTTGTAATATTGTAATAGATTTGTTTCTGTTAATATAAAAATGTAATAATTAAAAAATATGAATACAAATTATAATGTGTGGGGGAAAAATACACATATAAATACACAACACATAATAAACAACACCTCCCCCTGGGATTCAAAACCGATCAAGCTGAGCCCCTCCTCTCTGCAGCAAGAATGTGATTTTTAAATAAACCAACTTGGTTGTACGATTGGTGACAAAGAGCCGAATATACAAGCTCACAGCGTTTTGCGACGCGCTGTGAGCTTGTAGATCGGCTATTATCAGACGAGCCTTTTCTTGAATGGGCGTCGTCGCAGAGAAATACTGTGCATCGGCATTAATTGTCTCTATGAATCAAGAATCAGATGATGTGGTCTACTAGTGTTCAAAAGTTCTACCATACCGATACCATACCTGTGTGTGTGTGTGTGTGTGTGTGTGTGTGTGTGTGTGTGTGTGTGTGTGTGTGTGCGCGCGCGCGTGTGTGTGTTTTTACTGAAACGTAAATATAATTGTTAATGTTAAGGTGTAGAAACCTGTATTAAGCAAATGCAATATGTTATCAGCAGTCAAAGTCTGACATCTAGTGGATCTATTTTGCATGTGCACTACAGTTACTACATTACATTTGCAGCAGCCTGGGTTCCAGCCTGAATCCTGATTTGCTGCGTTCCCCGTATCTGAAATGTCAAGTGACATGTAGATGTCAAGTTACATTACAGCACCCAATTTCCACAAAATTAGAATATCATGGAAAAGTTGGTTTATTTACATACCGGTAATTCCATTCAAAAAGTTTAACTTTCATACATTATAGATTCAGTGCACACAACGTAAAGAATTTTAAGTATGTATTTGTTTACAAAATGTTGGCTTCCAGCTCATAAAACCCACTAAAACAAAATTTCAAAAAATTATAATACTGTGAAGAAATCACCATTTACTCCTCAGTTTTTGCAGAGCATGCATGTTTTAATCTGAATGCCACATTAAGAAATTAGGTTTCCTTGATGCTTGCTCTGAGCTCTTCTTTGTTTTTGGGTCTGGTGCCCCTCATTTTCATCTTGACAATACCCCATAGATAAGATTCCCAATGGGGTTTAGGGTTTAGCCCTCGTACAAGGATTATTTGACTATGCATGCACCTCCTGGTACCACAGCACCTCAAAGGCCCTTAAAACAAGGCTCCAGACTTCCCAAAACAAACTGGTCAGGCTCCCACTTGGCCTCACCCCCCAAACCCACCTCACCCCTGCCCACTTTGACAGGCAGGAATGGCTTAGGGTCGACAACACAGTACAGCATCTTGCAATGGGTCTGGTCCACAAGAATCGACACACCAGCAAGATGCCCATGTAGGCCTACCTGTCTAAATACTTCCTAATGTCAACACCCACAACACCAGAGGGAGTGCAACGAACCATTTGCAACCCAGATTCGGCACAAACAAGGGACTAAATTATTTTCGCTCCTGTGCCACCAAAATGTGGAACGCCCTACCAACAGTCATTAAGACATGCGAATCCCTTGACTCCTTCAAAACCGCTCTCAAAGGGCACCTACGGACGGCTGCAATTCAAAACTGGCCCCCGTAAAATCTGAATCCCCCCCACCACCCACCCCTTTTTCCCCTCACTGTATATGTTTCTTTTCCCTTTTTACCTCCTTTATGATTAATTCCTGTTCTGTTCTTTGGCTATATAGAAGTGTCTATTTGTAGGTCTCTAAATGTTTTGATGAATTGAACAAGGTGGACCCTCTTGTAAACAAGTGTAATGCTTTATTGGGTCGTCCACTCACAGTGAACAGTCTTTGTATTGAGTTTGGGCTTGAAATGTACTGTAATTCTGCAAACTGTTAATACATATTTCAATCAATCAATCAGAGTTGGCTGGCCAATCAAGAACTGTGATGGCATGGGCATCAAACCAGGTTGTGGTGCTTCTGGCGGTATGGGCAGGGGCCAGGTCCTATACTGGAAGATGAAATCTGCATAAATCTGCAATCTCCATACAGATCCTCAGCAGAAGGAATCATGGAGTCCTCTAAAACATTCTGGTAGACTGTTGCGGTGACCTTGGATTTAAGAAAGCAGAGTTTACCAACAGCTGCCCTGGACATTTCATGACTGACTGTGGATATGTCACACTGGACCTCAAGCAGCTTGGATTCTGAAACTACCACATTCAGACGTATCCGGGACATGGGCTACAAATGTCGGGTTCCTCGGGTCAAACCACTTCTGAGCCTGAGCCAAGGAGAAGAAGGACTAGACTGTTGGCCAGTGGAAGTGGTCCAAGGTACTTGTAACTGCTCCCAAACCATCTTTATCCGTGGCAGAAATATGACACCGTTCCAACTGATCTCACTTAAGGCTTTTTATTTCTCCAAAGTGATGACCGTGAAAAACTGTAACAAAAACATAATATACTTTTAAATACAATGAAATATGAATGTCTTTGTCAGTCCTGATGTCCACATTATTATAAAGAAGCACAATGATATGTACACAAACACAATGAAATGTAAACAACCAAACAATATAATGGCAATTAAACTTTTACAGAAACAAACAAAACAATAGGGAACGTACCGTATGCGCCTTCTGTACAGATTATTTAGGAGTTCAGTTAAGTTCTTTCATATTATTTTCTCTTCTCTTATATTCTCTTAGTCATGTCACTCTGACATGAGAGAGCTCCTCTCTGCAGCTCTGTTCTTTTTGTTCTGCTCTGCCAGCTCACACAGGTGCCATTTAATGCTGCCTCACTCTACTCACAGGGCTGGATGGAAATGAGGTGTTTAGCTGCATAGGTGAGCCTAATTCAGCCTGCCCCTGAACCAGACAAAAAGACCACAAATAGCACTATCTCACCATGCATTTACCATTAACATAAACACACATAATGTTCATATATACATTTCCGGAAGGTAAGCAATAAAATAGCAATATAAAATAGAAATAGAAAAATAGAAATAGAAAAATAGAAATAGGAAATACAAAATACCCATCGCTGGGACAGTTACAGTACTCTTTTCAGATGAAAGTAAAGTGTGCATTCCATTTGGGAAATTTGCCCAGTCCTTGAAAAACTGGCTAATGGGCAAGCTAAAATAGTGCTGTATTTAATATCTATTTATTATGTATTAGTTTTGTTTATTGATCTATGATGATGTCATTGTAATGTCCTTATTGTGATTTTAGTCAACGCATGTTCTTCCTATACCATATGCTGTATTTATTTATTTGGACCACAATGGAATTAAGTCTTTGACTTTTTGTGCAATCCTGACAATGCTGTACTGCTCTTTTGAACTGTATCTTGAATATATAAAATAAATCAAATCAAATCAAATCAAATCAAATCAAGGTCCAAGGGTTTGGAAGAAGACGGGTGAGGAACAGAGGAACAGTGTCCATGATAATGTAAAGTTGTATGTTCATGGCATATATTCACATATTATTAGACTGTATCTAATCTGTATACTGTGCAGGCTTTGCCACACTCCTAAATTGAGATACATCTATACTCACTCCAAGAAATTTGAGTCTTCATTGAATGTATTCATTTTAATTTAATTTGACTTTAAAGTGGTCTGACTAGTAAAAACCAAGACTAAAAAATCCCTTAGTTAATTTCAAGATGTGTCTGTTAATGGTCTGTTAGGACATTGTAGAAAAGTGTAGAAGATACATTTTCAGAAAATGTCACTTGGGGGCAGTGCAGTCCACTTATCCAATATATAGCTTTTTAAATTACAGTACAATATTCTAATAACATGTGCTTGTCATGGCTCTCGAAATCCTTTTGAGCTTTTCTAAATAATATTTAAAAATGTGTTAAATATATAGTAACTTCAAGAGAAGTATAATGTATAACAATGACATGGCTCAAACGATTATTTCCCAGAATACAGTGGACAAAAGTTGTGTCTCTATCCTATAATTCTCTATAGATCTCAAATCAACCCTGGTTAAGCCTGGACTGATTTATTTTATTTTATTCAGCTTCAGGCAGACTGCATTCCTATATGTATTCAATGAATGATAATCACAAACAGGAGAGATTAACACAGCACTATGTAACTTTTTTTTAATGAATACGAAATACAAATATGGTAGAGTTAAATGCAATATAACTAGGGATGCACCGAAAGGGAAATTCTTGGCCGAAACCGAATACCGGATATAGGAAACAGTTGGCCGAAAACCGAATACTGAATATGATTAATATTATATATTTTTTTCCCTACCATTGCGGTCATGGCCGTACCTTAAAGCGAACTGATTTATGGCAAAAGAAATGGTTATGGCAAAACTTAACTTAAATAATAATCACTATTATGGGTCCATAAAACATTTATTCAGCACCTTTGAATGCATTAATTTCATACACTATTCTGTGATATATTTTTTGCCTATTCGGGCCGAAACCAAATAGGCTGAAAATGAATTTTTAGCCATTTTCTGCCGAATATTTTCTGCAGACGAATATTCGGTGCATCACTAAATATAACTTATACAATTGGGATGGTTGTATTTTGTGTCCCTGCTCTTCTATTGAGACATTTAGCCTAGAATGTGTCAAAGGTCATGTCTCACCTTGACACACAGGATCTGATACGATCTGATATGACCAAGATTCAATTTATCCTGAGTGAGCATGCAGGTTCTATTAGCTCAATAGTAAAAATGTCAGCACTTGCACATCAAACCAGGTTCAAATCCGGGATAGAAAGAGGAAAGCTACATAGTGCAACTTTAAATGTATATTATTGCTGATAAAAAAGGTAAATTAGTCAAAACTAAATCAGTAACTATCATGTATGCTTTACAGACAGACAGACTTTAACAGTCAAAGAAATTATGTTTCCTATACATACATAGTAGATTGACAAGTGGTCTGTAACTGTAAATAAACAAGGAAGGTATGTCTCATTGTGGGAGTCAGTCTATTAATCACTGATTACTCACAAAATGCATGAAGAAACATGTTGCTGTCTCTTCTAGCCTTAAAGAATTGCCAGACTGTCACCTCAGCAGTATTGTCACGGGGGCTGCATTCTCTGACGCAGGTCAAGCCATTCACAAATGTAGTTGCGTATTTGCCCAAACAACAAACACGTCACCCAGGAAGAAAGAAAACTCTCTGAATAACAAAAATGAACAACTTCAAGCGGAAGATTAATAATTACTTATGAGGTCATGTTTACGCATTAACCTTTAACTCAATAAGAAAAAATCAGCACCTAAATAGCATGGATAATTTCAGCACTGCACAACAGGTGATAAGCCAAACACAGTATGCACTGCAGACTGTGCAGAGTAGACCTTCATTGTGAGTGGCCTCCCACCATGTTTATATTCACTATGCAGTATGCATGAAGAATAGTAAGTATATCGCACATTATAAGCTGACTCATCCTGTGACTCATAGGAATGTTTGAGTTGTTTATGACCATTTGTATGATGACTCTGATGAGTGTCAGTATCAGTTTTGTGACGTTTGACTAAGTTCTGTAAGGCACAGCTCAATAAATGCTCCAAATTGTGCCTAGTTTCTATATATAAATTATGGAGATACACTGTCCAATTAATTATTTTTGTTTATTTATGCATTACATTTATAAGTTAAATGAAAGTTAAATTTGTTCATTCAGAAAGACAGGCAGGCAGGCAGGCAGGTTTGAATGTGTGTATTCTTCTAGGCTGCACTGCAACTGTGTAACTCATCATGACATAAATAAACTAAAACCAAACAGAGGGAGGGGTGACATACAGCTTGAGGAATATGTGGGCTGGCGGAGTTGAATCACTTACCTTCTGAACACGATGCTCTGACGGTTAGGTCAAGCACACCTCTCCAGGTCAGGCAGACACTCTGCAGAAGCCCTGCAGAGTGTCCAGACCAAGGTTCGTGTGGTAAAGTGTGGTGTGGTAAAACTTACAAATGAATGAAAACTAGAATCGAGCAATATTTAATTAACTGAAAAGAAAAAAAAAACTTAGCTTTACAAAAAAACGATAACTGAAAATGTACTGTGTGGTTTACAAAATTAAAAAGTTAGCTAAATAAAATTCATCAGTTTTCCATATAAAGAAGATCGATGTACGATAATATCCTCCAATCTGTGCCAGTTTTAACTGTTTTCAAATTACACATTATCTTTTTTAACCTTTTTTCTATCTCGCACCTAACAATAACCCATAAAGTATTTTCTCAAAATACAAACTAAACTAAACTAGAAAACCCACTTTAAAAATGTATTAAAACTAAACGTACATTGGAAACAAAATAAAAATCACACCCGTGTGAACTGAGTGGTGCAACCCCCCCCCCCCCCCCCCCCCCACTCCTCTCTCTCTCTCTCTCATTAGCAGGCACTGTCTCTCTCTCTCTGTTTCTGACAACAGCGCCTCTACTGGTACTAATAGTCATACTCGTGCTCACAGTCACATAGGTGCATGCGTGGTGGGTGGGTTAACGTCACGGACATTGCTGTTCCTTGGACTCAAAAATAATGAAAAGACTGGACACCCTGCCCTGAGTCGTCTGCTTGACTTCTCCATGTCAAGCATAATGGCTTAGGGCAGGTGTAGGGTGTACCGTGTATGTAGGAGCTGACCAGGGTAGTAAACAGTATTGTGACCAATATAAACCTAATCCATTTTGCCCACGCGCGGGATTTCATTAGATGAAAACAATGGCACTTGTGACTCAGACACATTGTCAATTCAATTCGAGGTGGTAGCAAAACCATCAGCGACAGGCAGTAGCCCCCGGACAGTTGCTCCTTGGGATGCATTGACCACTTAAACCCTCTATTCCTAGTAAAAACAGACCAGAGTTGCAACTGTTTTCACTCCACACCACACCACACCATATTGACAAAAATAGAAGATCTAGAGCTTTGTAGATCTGCTATTTTTGCAGAATAGGGATGCTCTGGTTCGTACTGGAGCTGCAGTGACTCAGGGGTAGAGTGGCCGGTAAAGCAGCAGGATGTTCGATCCCGGGCTCCCCCAAAGTTAGTATCGAAATGTACTTGAGCAAGACTCTAAACCCCAGGTGGTGCCTTGCATGGTTTCCTGAAACAATCAAGCCAATTAGGGAAAATGTGCAAATCGATGAAATTACATTTACTAGTTTGATTGCACCGGCGCTACATGTGGTAAAATATTGTTCATGGCAGAAAAACATGTCTCTTCAAAGCACAAGATTTCTTGACTTGTCCAGTTGAAAAGGTGAAGATGTGTGGTAGTGCAGATTACATAATTCAACCCAAAGCCCTAACAGGCTGAGGCTCCCAGGGGCAGTGGGTGCTGGATCGAAGAGCATCAGCCTCGCTAAGGCCTTTTCCTATTAAATCGTGCGTGCGTGCGTGCGTGCGTGCGTGCGTGCGTGCGTGCGTGCGTGCGTGCGTGCGTGTGTGCGTGCGATGTGTGCGTGCGATGTGTGTGCGTGCGTGCATCTAAATTAAGAAGAACTGCTGTACTTTCAGATTTGAATCACATTTAAAACCATCTCAAAATTAACACAAATCTGATTAACAAATCTGATTAACAAAAAATTAACAAAAAATTAAATGTGTTTTAAGTTGCTCTTCAGACTTGATAAAAATAAAAATAAATCTGATTCCAATCTGGATATAGGCCATAGGCCAATAATCTCATTTGGGCTGCCAGTATGAACATAGCCTAAAGGTGAATCTGAAAAAAGCAGCAGTCAATTTAAACTCCAAGAATGTATAAGGGAACAAAATCCAAAAGGACTTTTATAGTTTCAGGTTCCATTTGTACACTCTCATAGTTAGGCTACATTTACACACAGGTGAGCCACTTCTACCATATATGCTCTGCCTGGTCTAGAGACAAACCATGCTGTTTGTATGGTTCAAGGAAATGTAAATGATTTTTACTTGTTCCCATTTGAACCACAAAAAAGGAAACGAAAAAACGTGTAACTCAGACGTCAAACAATGGGAGAAAGTTAAGAATTAAATGAGGATCGTGTCCAGGTGACAGGCTACAATAACTTCCGATGTTGGCTAACAATTGACAGGAAATATTAGAGGGCAGAGGCTACATAACAGTCTTGCATAACAGACAGAGATTGAAAAGGACAGAATTCCTAAGTTGTTCATATAGAGGTGATCTCTCTCTCACTCTCTCTTTCTCTCCATCTATCTCACTGAGGTATTCTGCTCAAACATTCAATTGAATTCACTTGTACGTGTTGTGTTAATTCAAGGCCTTCATTGCTTCACATCCAGATAATAATATTTTGAAATGTCACTAGGGGCATAAATGGGTCATTGAGTTAACTTCCTGTACGTACTGCATGAAAGAGCTCTGGTGAAAACAGCTGAAAAAAGCCAACTTCCAACTGCAGGGTTTTCTATCTATTAACTAAGGTCTGTGTTCTCATTTACACATGATCAGCAACCAAAGCTTGGCAATAATTAATGGTTAAGACTTAAACAGGAAGCTGATGTTAACTTATGAGTTTGGGAGCTATAGGGTCCGGATGAAAATATCATGTGTAGTTATGAGGTGCTACGACCAATGAAAACAAGCAATACTTTATAAAACTTTATAATGCTTTATAAAACCAAGCTACTGAGTTTGTAACGAAAGGTTGGATGAACAGTGAACACACAAACATGTGAACAAAACATTATGTCTAGTGAAGAACATAATCCAGATATGGTATACAAAGATTAACTTCCTTAGGAGAATGATAATAATGTATAACCCAGTTGTAAATAAAAAGATAAAAAAGCTAAAACTAAATTACTACAGTATAGACAAGTTTAAGAGGGTTTGCCATTACACTACACCTTTCCTGTACAACAACAATGATTCCGTCTGCAATTTATAGAGCACTTATCGAAACAAATTTCTTTGCATGAAACAGAATTAGGGCAGTAATATTTGTGTAAAAGAACAATAAACGTACAAACAAGTACACTTTAGGAAATTAAAAAGAAGACACCGATTATGGCTGTGCTCCTCAGGCAGGTCAGAGTCCAGAAGCCCTGACAGAAAACGTACACTTGTCTTCAGCCTTTGACTCAGGAACAACTGGCAAAGTCGAGTTCTGTACAACTTGAAGCTTACTGTGTGCTTCTTGCCTAAGGCTTGTTAACACACCATAGCAGTAGTCAAAATGTAACTGATTCTTATTATATTCCTGAGATGATAAACTTACTTGAGCCCATCTCTGGTGGTACACAGAGGAGTCGCCCAAAAAAGGGGGGGGGGGAAGACAAAAGTGGAGTGAAATATTTATATTACTACAGGTAGTTCTTCTGACCAAGCAGTGGTTGAAATAGGCTCTCCTTACACGTTGAAATGGGCATGACAGGCAGCATACCTAGCCATTAATGGACGATTTGAGAACGGAATAATCACATTCGAAGATATCCTCAGTTGTGCTGATTAGTGATTACTGATTAGACTGAGTTTTGTCAGAGCAGCAGCATTATTGGCTTAGGAATGGAACAAAAAGGGCAGTTATATATGCTCCTGTATTTTAACTAAATAAATAATAAATGTTATTTATTATGGTGGTACATGGAGAGCCAAATATTTTCTTAGGTGGTTCCTCAGTATAAAAACGCAATGGTTTACACAATAAAGCATAGTTATTCTCACAAACATGAGAATCAATTTCCAGTCTTAATGTGCCCATTCTCAACCGGGATCTTTTGTAATCTACTGGCACTTAAAGTGGTCATGGTCAGGTTACAGAAAAATTCCCAATGGATTTTTCTTTTGCATGCAACAATGTATCCAAGTCGAGTATAGATGTGACCCACTTTTCACAAAACTTGTGAATGAGATGTCAGAACTTTACCAGTGATATAAAATGCTATAAGGCACATTCTGCCCCGCACACACAGATTTGGGTCATAACCTAATTCTATGGCTTTCAGTTCTGTACACTAAAATTGGAATCGTGCCTTTTCTGTAGCTGAATGAACTTCCCCTCTCTGTAAAACTGTCCCCCTCTATCCCTATCTTTAAATCCCGTCTAAAAACACTTTTTTATTCCCAAGCTTTTACCCCAGAGTGAGTTATTTATTGTTTTACTGTTTTTTCTCCACCCTATTGTATATTTGTATCTCTATAATATGTTTTTTATCTTTGACGATTTTGTGCACTTTTATTTGTGTTTTGTTGTGTTATGTTATGTAAAGCACTTTGGTCAACTCTGTTGTTTTTTTAAATGTGCTCTATAAATAAAGTTTGATGGATTGGAACTGAACACATAATAAGATTAGCAAGACCACCGCCTGGCATCATCGTCAAAGCTACTGCTCAGCTGGAAGTGTGACTGAGGAAATTGTTCAATTAATCCACATCTAAACAATCACTGTATAAAATCTCACTCTAGCTGCATGGCATTTGTTCTTCGCTGAATGAGTCACAGTGGTGGTCTCTTTCCAGCGGCGGCTAATGAGAAATCTTCCCTACAGTGCCCACCAGGTGTGTTGTGTTTGTTTGGGGGCAGGGGGGAATGGGATCAGCTGCTGCCTCAATCCATTAATTAGAACATGTAGTGCAGAAAATATGGGTCAGGAAGGATTAGGAGACCAAAAGAAAATGTCAGGCACCCTATAGAACAAACTACGGGGATATTAGACAGCTGCAGCTAGAGATGATCATACACTTGTTATGCACTCACGTTGTTGTGTGTCATTTGTAAAGACAATGCTCTCTTCTGACACTTTGCAAATGGATTCATACTTTTATTCAGTGGTGGACAAAGTATATGCTCATCATGTAAATACTCAATTGTTCAAAAGTAATTCCGAAGTACATTTTCAGAAATGTCCAGAGATTCTTTTTAAAGGAAAAAAACATTATTTTGTTTGTAGATATATATCACTATATTTGAAATAGTGCTTAAGTGATTAGTTAATTCATGATATATTTTTTGTAAGTTTCTGTTCCAAGAGTCCCTTCCTAGAAATGAAGTGGACTCAAATGTACAATATTTCTATTTGAAATGTAGCTGCAGTCTTACTGCAGTCCACCTCTGTACAGTTGGACAAACTGTAAAAGCCATTTTCCATTTTGCCTTTGGAAAAAGATGAATACATTTCACAGGCCATGACACTGGTTCATTGTGTTACATAACCCAACTATTGCAGACAAATGATAAGACATACCTCATTGTGAT
The DNA here is from genome assembly GCF_963924005.1 of Protomyctophum bolini. Taxonomy (NCBI): domain Eukaryota; kingdom Metazoa; phylum Chordata; class Actinopteri; order Myctophiformes; family Myctophidae; genus Protomyctophum; species Protomyctophum bolini. The sequence goes on from NC_137872.1 coordinate 10,891,989, forward strand.
AATAAACGTTTGGTAGGCTTTGTTCAAGTTACCGGGCTTATGACTTTTGAAATGGGGTCAAAGAGGATACAGACATGTGGGTCACTGGGGCCCGATGTTACAGAGATATAGGTCATATGTGGAGGTAACTTAAGGTGGACTGGGGACTGCCCACCCGACATCCCATTAGTAGCCATTATACTCAGACTACCTGGCAACGTATGTATTGGGCCCTGAAGGCGTTGATGATCTACCTACATTTACCATCTTGTTAAAAAGGATAATGATGAAATATGTGTGCACAACCGCACATTATCATTTGCTTAATCCAGGATTGGAATGAACGTGAGGAACTAAGCAAGCAGGAAGCGTGGGTTCATGTTCAAGTTCATGTTTAAACTTCATGCCTGATGCATTTTCCAGGTTTTCAGGTTTTCCCTTTTACCTTATTATTAATCTATACCCTATTTGACATGAAGCAGCCAGGTGGAAGGGCAAGGCAGAGCAATACTTCACAAGCTGCAGATTCACGCATAGCGTGTTTGCAACTTCACTTGCATGACCTGAACATAACACGGATACTAATCTTAATGTCAACATTGGTGACTTACTGCAGTGCATTAGCCTATATATTCACAGTCAGCCTGCACATTTCAACCACGCCATGTTTGCACAGGCTGCCCAGGTTCCAATCCACACGACTCGACACGAGAGCCATGGCACATGTTCTGTCGCACTTGCAGACATGTGGGCTGGAGGTTAGTATTTAGCTACTGAGGGGCTGCTAGGTATCCAGATGATAAACGTGTATATTACACATTTCTCATATCAGGGACAATTTTGTGGCATAGACTCTATAATGCCACACTCTATTTATTTTTTTGGAGTGGTGCAACCACTCCAAGGAACAGCATTAATGTCCGTGTTCACCTATGTGTCCGGTTCACCTATGTGACAACATATGTGTTGGTTAATGAGCACCAGTATAATGAGTAGGCTACCAGTAGGGGCGCTGTTGAGAGAGAGAGAGTGCTGCACTGTTGCCTGCTAATGAGAGAGAGAGAGTGGGGGGGGGGGGGAGGGAGTTGCACCACTCAGTTCACACGGGTGTGATTTCTTTTAGATAAAGTGGTTTATATCTTAGTTTTCATTTAATCCTTTATATATCCTTCCTTTTTGTGTAATACTTTAGTTGCAGTTTTATCCAACTTGTGTAATTTACACTCCCCATCTGGAATATTGTTGCCTATGTTAGCCTATATCATATTCATTGAATGATTAAGTCTTTGTTTTGATAAAAAAAAACAATAGGTGGCGGTCCAAGTAGGCTAATATTAAGTGGTCCAATAGAAGACCACTTTCAAAAACTGATTAGCAAGAGCCCTATTTGAAAAGATGCACAATTCAACGCACGTAAAGCTCATTTACAATGATGCTATGTGACGGTGTGACCTTGTAGATCAGCTATTTTCCTAATAAAACAGGGCTGAAGTGTTTAAAGTGTTCCTCATTTTGCTGGGGACCCCCTATGAATCCCCTTGAAGTTTGAACCATTCAGGCCCAGGGACCACAGAACCCACTTTGAGAACCAGTCAACTGCTCCTTCATCATGGCCAGAGCCTGATCATGACCATAGACTGTATGACCCATATTACATGCGACATAGCAGCTGGAGTACATGATCATTGATGACGCTGTTTACATGCGCCATTACATCAGTACTGTACTGTGGAGAGAGGGAGAATAGAATGATGGCTGTGGCCCAAACAAAGCAAGAAAAGGAGACCCTTGATTACTCATTGCTGCCGTTGGTTCATGATATTATTAAATGGTAAGTAAACGCACATACACGCGTGCTGAATCTTTATTGCCCGTCATGTTGGAAAGGTTGAATTCTATTCTAAACATGGCTGTGTGTTTCTCCCATCGAAGCTGGCGATGCTAACTCGCTAACTTGTTAGCTCACAGGGATTCAAGCCAAAACAAATCTCAGCTCACGACTTTTTTTCCCCCTGTGGTTTGTGAAACGGTATGAAGTCCAACACATACTAGCGCCGTGTTGGGGTATCCTAAACAATTTGCACAATATGTATAAATAGAATTATGATTTGAGGTATTATCATTCAACCATTCTATGATTTCTATCATACTCACCAGTTGAAGAAATCGCATGGTTCTGAATGATTCGGAACATCCGTTTACAATTAAGCAATGAATGGAACAGAACAGATTGATGAACACATCCATCTCTATGTTTAATAAATAATAATACTAAAATGTCTAAAATCAGTCGTGGCGAATCATAACTTAAACACATGAGCTCATTGTAGCGGATATGCAAGAATCACAACAAGATAGATTCTTGTAAATGCCTGAAAGTGTACAAATGGAACCAAATGAACCTCTATGTGTAACTAGAGTGTACTAATGTATGTTCTACACAATGAAATGTTTATTTTTAGTATTTAGAATGCTAATGGCACAAAAGCATAATAAACAAAATGGCACTGAAGCATAATTAATAAAATGAAAAACAGCGCAAGTAAAATATGTATATTCAAAAAGGAATGAGAACAAGTATAACTTATTTACTCAAACCTCTAAATAAGTAAATAACAAACAAGCTTCCTTCCGTCTCTAACACCTACCTATACATTTTAGAAATAGAGGAATGGAAGCGCTGCAGGGATCTGTTAGTGGCTCTTAGATGGGTGCTCTTTGGTGATACAGGTAAAACCATATAGACAAAAGGTATCCTTCCTCCAAGTAGTACTGCTTGTAAAAATGTGAGTTGCAGACTTGAAAAGAAAATAATGCAAGGCACTCCGTCTTTGGTGAAACATTAAATAGTTTATTTGATGATGAGCAAGGCAAATAAATAACAGGACCTACGCGTTTCGACCAAAAGGTCTTCGTCTTCGTCTATCTCACCAAAGACGGAGTGCCTTGGATTATTTTCTTTTCAAGTCTGCAACTCACATTTTGACAAGCAGTACTACTTGGAGGAAGGATACCTTTTTGTCTACCTACCTATACATGTTAAGCACTAGGGGTTTCCACCACGCCTCAAGCCTATGATCGGCTGGTCCGGTACATGACCTAACAAAGATCTTATAGTTACATGGAAACGTTGTCCTTTTTACTTGCACTCGGCTGCATAAAGGCTTAAGTTTGCTCCAGTGCCTTCCTTCTACCTATTAGTAAATAATGTAACTAATGAATGACAACATATAATCAAATCACAAGTATGTATGTACACACGTACCACAGAAAATATACTTAGCCTATGGACAAAATTGTCTGTGCATGCCTCTAATCTCTTATTTCTCCATTTATCTTAAGCATGGACAAGGACAGCCAGTATGTCCATGAAGAGCTGGCCAAGTTGAAAACCAAGCTCCAGGAGTCCCGGGAGCAGATCAACAACATGCCGGGGATTGACACCAGTCCAGCGGAGCAGCAACAGCAGTTGGCCACCCTGAGGGAGCAGGTCCGCACCAAGAACCAGCTGCTACAGAAATACAAGAGCTTATGTATGTTCGACGTCCCAAAGGCGTCATGAACCAGACACTGCACTGCAGCAATATTATGTACGCTTGACGTCGGAAAAAGCATCACGGACCAGTTAATCCCAACTTCATCCTTCGTCGCACAGGGGTGTGGCAACGCGTAGGAAAAAAAGAACACCTACAAGCTCACAACAACATATCACGGACGATGCGAGTGAGCTTGTAGATCTGCTATTTTCAGCGCACGACACTGTCCTGCATGTGGCAGAGCGTAATTAAGGCTTTGCTGCTTCCTATATGAGCCCTTATACATAAGGGCTTATGTATCTTGGTTGTCCCAAAAGAATCATGAACGAGATAGATACTGCAGAAATATAAAAGTTTGTGTTTGACGTCCCAAGAGCATAAACGCTCCAACTGCAAGAGACACTTGGATATATTCAACTTGTAACTAAAAAGGGATAATGTGATTTTGACACTGGACTAACTGAATATGTTATTGAATGAGTACTGAAGATCCTCGATGCACAATTAAGCACATTGAGATTCAGTTAATAGCTTTTCGGTGTTCTGTTATGAAAGTTAAATGTATGTTACAATTGTTTCTATGAATAGTTCAGTGATTTCCCATTTTGTATATATTTTGTAATAAATGAAGTATTGCTAAAGAGATGACTGGCATACCCTTTATGAACTAGAAAAGGTCACGATAGCTATTTTTCTTTTGTCAAATATTTGGCATCAGCTGAATTGTGTTATAGCATTACTATCCATTATTCTGCCCTTTTGGTGTGAACCTAACATGAATCTCATTATTTTTATTCCAGTTGATTTAAAAGAATGCAATTCATTGTCCCTAGAAGGCAATAGTAACTTAGTTACTGAGTTAAAGATGAGACCTGTTGTGTAATTTAATACTTGATGAAGCAAAGGGTCTGCTTTAGATGTTTCTTTATGAGTTGAATTATTGGACTATCCTATTGCATAGCAAAAATGTATCCAATATAATATTATATAGCATATCCCTTTTGATGTTTGGGTAATGGGGACAAGTACTTTTGAACATTAGGGTTTCCTGTTGGATGAAAGTGGGGAGCAATGACATGAAATGTGTCATCTATAGTTCAACATTCTTTTACTTGGAAAGAGGACAGCAAAAACATGACATGTTTAAGTTAAGTGTTTATTTTCTCCATAGATTTTTTAATGCAAAAGTAGACATTGACATGAATAAATATACATTCGGAATACATTTTGTTCATAATGCAACACACAATGAAGTTCTATTGTTTTTACAAAAATACCAAAATGTAAACAATTTCTGGCAAGTGGCACGCACTTGTTAAGCTCAGTAGGCTAATACATTCTCAGTAGAGGCAGTTTTTTTTCTTTTACAGCTGCTATTCAGAACATTATATTCTGAACCTGAAGCCACATATACACAGGGATAGCACTCTCAATCTCTCATCAGTCTCATGTCTGTCCAATGTGTCCATGGACATGGTCCTCTCCTCAGTGCCATTGGAGCACGCAGCAGTCATTACTGCATGAGGCATTCATCCCCACATTGGGTTGATTTCCCCTGTTTTAGGCTGCTATTGATAAGTACGGCGGAACGCCGGTTTAGCAGTAAGTAAAGACATCATTTCAAAGGCAACAACCAAAAAGTAATCAGCAAATGACGCACCCCTTCTCTTTAGCTTGGCTGCCCCCAATAGCTTTCTCTTTTATGTACATCAAGTCACTGTGCACGCTTGGTCTCCGAGCGAAGGGCGCCACAATCCCAAATGCGTCGCCGTCTTTGAGCTTCTTGCTCCTGAAGGACTTTCTTTGCAGAACGTCACAAAACTGCACGGACACTTTGCGGTGGCGATCAGGGCTCATTTCGTTGGGAAGTTTGGCCATAGTGAAAAGCGCCTGAAACATCTGGTTTACGTTAGTGTTCCTCTTTGCCGAGATCTCAAAGTATGCGCATTGCTCGTCTCCTGCGACTAGTTGCTCGATCTCTTCCTCCTGGACCTCGCGGTAAAAGTCCCGGTCACACTTGTTGCCGCAAATCACGAGCGGGACATCCACGTTTTCCTTGGTTTTGTTTTTCAGACACGACTTGGTCTCGTATATCTGACGTTTGAGGCGCTGCACCTCTTGGAAGGAGTCTCGGTTATCCAGACTGAACACCAAGATGAACACATCACCTGGGAAACAGAAGACAAGACAAATTCAGCTGACTTGCACGCGTGGTTTTGTGCATTAAAAAATAATTGCATCCGTTGATTTGACTTGGAGTTATCAATTGTGCATACTTAAAACATTGTGATGATTGCAAGTTAAGAAGATCAACTCACCAGTAAGAATGGATAGTCTCCTCATAGCCGGGAATGGATGATTTCCCGAGGTGTCCAAAATGTCCAGCTGGTACACATCGCCTCTGATGCTGTAGAATTTTCGGTGAAAGTCCTCAATAGTCGGCGTGTATTGGTCATCAAACCCCTCGTTCAGGAACCGAGAGATGATGGCTGTCTTGCCAACTTTAGTAGAGCCCAAAATCACCATCCTGTGGCAATTTTTGGCCGGGATATCGAACTCATTATCCGACGGTGACATTTTCTTTATCATGTTTGCAGGAATTGCACCCAGGGTCTGAGCAATAATCTGGAGGGTAGGCTAAACCCCTTTAGAACGCTGGATGCTAGAATGGTGGCTGCTCAGTGCTCGTCTTTAGCGGCGCTGCTGATCTTTGGAAGCGTGGAGGAGAAGATTGGCTATTTATGTGCAAACTGTGCAACGCTGGCCGCGCCTCTCCGACGCGTCATGCATTACGCGCACTGCCAGTGGTTTGGGGAGCAGGACCAGACCCGCGCGCGTCAGCGCGGAACATTCTGCCACAGGCAGCAACGGGTATTGCTGCTGCAGACAGTCTTGACAGAACAAGAAGAGCTATATGTTGTGTCGACTGTCGAGATATGAAATGGAATGATTTATTAATAATAATACAAATAATAATAATAAGAATAATAAGAATTTGTTAGTTGTTTAATTATTATTAAACAACAGACTGATCATCTGATGAACGTTTTGTTCCCCTGCTTGGCTGCTTGTATACTAATACTTCTGTAATTAATTTAGAAACAGATCTAATATCAATCATGGCACAGCTGTAGTACAACTTTGTGTCATAGTCTAATAGCCTATATTTCACTGATCACAACAGCAGCATATCATAAAAACAGATGAATGCACACAGGAGTGAGTCATTGAGTTTTGGATCATGAGCTGAGGGGGGCGCAGTCGCACTCTTGTATGCATGATGCCAAGTCTATTTTTCCCACTGCCCGGAGACAGATGTTTTCCCTCTATTCCTCTCTTGCGCACAGGTAGGCTAATCTCATGGATACAGACCGTATGTATGCACAAATTAATCCTGCGCACACTTTTGCTTGTGAGGTGAGGAGCGAGCATGGCCATGGTCTAGTCGAGTTTTATTAGTCTAGACCAGTGGTTCTCAACCTTTTCAGGCCATGACCCCAAAATAATCATATTTGAACTTCTGCACCCCCCCCCCCCCCCCCCCCCCCCCCCCACACACACACACACACACACACACACACACCCTGACAAGCATGTGGAATTGTAGTTGAGGCAGCAATTTAGTTTGTTTGACTCAGTTCCACAATTAAAAATAGTGTGGAAAAAAGCAGATCTACAAGATCACAATTAATGCCTTTTCACAATTTTTGCTGAGTCTTTCTTATAATTATTTTACAATTTGGCCAGTGATTGGCCAGTCTTATAGTTTGTTGATTACTTGATGCAGTAATGGTCTTTTACTTTTCTTTTTAGGCCTATTAAAAAGGTCTTAAAAAAGTCCATAAATTCCTTAAAACCACTGGTCTAGACTCTAGTCTATGGATAAGAGTCTTCAGGTTAATTTACAGCCCACTTAACTGTTAAACTATAAATTTAATAGGCCCAGAACCAATCGAAAGGAGACGGAAAACAAGCCCCATGAACAGGAAACCTCCCAATGCCATGGTAACTATAAAAGGAGGTGTTGGAATCATGGCACAATCCAACAATGTGAATATGGAGATTCGTTGGACTCATTCATTTTCCGACCATGGAAACCCCACCGTCACTGCCAAACACACCAAATGCCCCCTACCAGGTGGTCACAGAGACACCGACCAGACAGAGACATAAAAGGTCACAGTGAACCAGGTGAAGCACCACTCCCTGATAAAGCCATTGGATCCAACTTGTATCGAATGTGGCGTGAATCAAAATCTAAAGATAGATGTGTGTGGTACCAACCATTACTTGGAAGTATAACAAACCTGGGATATTGCTGTAGATTTGCCATACTGATATTCGGAAGACTGGGTCATGTGAATAAACTGACCATGAGTGGCCTAAGAATAGCTGGCAATTGGCATGACAAGGAGCAAAGCCAAACAATTAACTTACCAAATACTGTTTTGTTTCGGCTGTTATAGGCAGTTTGTCTGTGTGGAGGAGGAGGTGCCATGTGTATCCTTAAGTGCATGTGAACTGTCAATTCCCTTATATTTGTTTCCTTGTAAAATTAATTGTAATTTGTGGAATCAAATAAAGAACTTGAACGCTGCTCATCCATTTACCACCTTTAACCGCTTGTACTACTGTCCTCTCTGATTTGATAAAGATAATTTGCCTTCAAATCTAATAAATAAATAAATAAAACAAAATATAATATTTATTAAAATCTAATTCCTGCCAGACAATTTTATTTTATTTTATTTTGTCATGGTTGTAAAATAACAGGGGGGGATGTATACCTGTAGTCCTAAAAGCTAAACACATGCAGTAAAACTTGAGTGTTTATGAGAATGGGTGCTTATATAACTATAAATATAGTCTCATATTTGACATTTGTGGTGTGTGTCAATTACCTTATTTGAAATTGGTGAAATTTGACTTGCTTTTTTTCATTTGATGGCAACTTGACAACACTGCTGACCTTTCTGAGTTCTCTCTGGGCCATGCATGATGAAATCAGATAGGTGTACTTAAGCCTGAATGTTGTGGTCATGAGTGTAGAAGCACTGCGCGTTTGACCATTGGTCAGTAATTAGACCACTGTGTTCCCAAGCGACGCTCGGGACACAAACGTGACGGGTGGCTTTTCAGCAAGACATTGCAATAGCACTAATAATGGAGGGACGACCAAAGGTACTTTACACCTTCCTCCAAATGGCATCGCTCATTTGAGCTGTGGCGGTGTGCGGGTCTCTCCTTCTTCCTTATAACGTTAGCTGTACACAGTGGAATCCTTTGTACTACTCTCTGAGTAGTACAAATGGGACCCAAAGGGTGAATTTGAACTGTCCTTCTATTTGCTTTGGCGCTCCAATCGTCACCAAACATGGCACAAATTCTGTTCAGGGGTCACAATAGTCACACACAAAAAGCTAAATTGTACACAGGTGGGGCACTACACAGCAGTGTTACATAACATCAGTGTCTAACATTTCAAATTGCCATAACTTGTAGTGAACATTGATCTGATCAGTGCAATATAGTACCGGATTTTCATAGTAGCCGCCTGCAAATCTAGTTAGTTAAATTAGCACTGAGGATTTCGTTGGAGCTACATGTATATGCACGTGTGCTGTTTGTTGTTTTGTCCCCATTAGTCCTCCTCACTGCAGTGAAAGCTACTCTTTCTGTAAGCTTTAAGCACTTCACAATCAAATAGAAATTTGCTATTCACCTCTATGTTGGAAAAATAATGGCCAAAAATTATTAATTAACACTCTGTGACTCAGAGTTGCAACGTGACAGAATGACTCAGTATGAACTGTAACGTTTGCAATATGTGATACAAAGAAGCGTTGGCAAGAGTTTAGCTTGGATAATATTATTCATTTGAATGGTTAAAGAGGACCAAACATTAACATTCACTGTGAATGTTTCTGAGGAACTTCAGTGCACAGAACTCATGAAACATTATGGATAGTCTTCACGCACGCACGCACGTGCACACACACACACACACACACACACACACACACACACACACACACACACACACACACACACACACACACACACACACACACACACACACACACACACGCGCGCGCGCACACACACACACACCCGCCACAACCTGGCTGAACCCCCTTTTCTCCTGTTTCCTTTCCCCTTATCACTCTCCTCATCTCCCCTCTCTAGCTCTCTCCTCTTGTCACACCTTCCACATCCTTTTCAATAAACAACCTACTTATAGTCTTGACAGCTAGTGTTCTGGTCTGCCCGGTGAACAACATCAGACTATTTTATTTAGGCTACCTTGTCTTACAGAGCATTAAGCCAGGGGTTCCCAAAGAATGAGTGAAATACAATGTGAAAATTATTACAAATACATTTTAACCATGATTGTTACAAAACCTATACAGCCCTTGGATTAATATTAATTATGTGCGGGCAAATGTACACCAAACGTGCACGTTTATGTGCATAAAATAACCTCCGAGTCAATGGCAGCATTATTTTGGGGTCACAGGCTGAAAAGTTTGGGAACCCATGCATTAAAGGAGCATTCAGTGATTTGGGTGATTTGTAAAACCCCCCGGTCCGCCCCGGTAACAAGATGTGCACATGCAAGCACTACAGTGGGGGGGACACGCAACAGGGCAACAGCACGCACATCAAGGCCTGCCCCTGCTTGATCATGATTGGTGGAAGGCTGGGCCAGCTATAGCCAAAAACTAAACCTATGGTTTTTTGACCCCAGGGGTTAACTGGGGACAGGGAGGAACTCCTTATATGGTCAGCACACTATATAGTAGGGAGGATTATCATTTATTTCTACCCTTCTATGTGCTGTTTTACTTTGTTCATTCATGTGGAATGATTCACACATGCACACACTTAAGCCCTCATAAACGCAAACACATAAACACCTACTGTATCTCCCTGCTATGCCTTTCCCATGATGAAGAGTACTTCCAGCGAGAAAATACTCAGAAAAGATTCCTGACAACCCCTTTTGACACCTTTCCTCAGGGTTGCTGCATGCCGACACGTTCACCTCAACACATACGTATGTAACACATACATGTACGTACGACGTACGTACCCCAACACACTGGCTTCTGAGGACCCAGAAAAAGAAAATGGGAAGTTTGAGTGTGCGACTGTTTTATGTTTAAGCTTGCATTAAATGGTAATTGAACTGCATTTACGTATATAATAATTAAATTAACTTTTAATATGGCCCCTGTAGCGCATATATGGAGTAGATTGGCAGCAGAAGGTCGTCCTAGGTCTCTTGTCTTTCATAATGTGTGTATCTGCAGGGTCATTCCACTTTACAGATCCATTAGGGAAATGACAGACCACCTGGCCATTATTTAACAGTGCTGAAGTGGTTAAACTGTTCCGCATTTTGTTGGGGACCCGGCTGCAAGCCTCTAATGGAGCCATGGTGGTCTCCGGACCGCACTTTTAGAACCACCGATTTAGTAAGTGAGTGAACACATTTCCATGTGTCAGTGAAGATGAACTGCAACAGTCCTTTAGGCTGCTGTGATTCTCTCTCTCTGATTCTAAGGAGCTTGGCCGAAACGTGAGTGGTAATGTTATTTTATCATGGTCCAGAACCTTGGAAGGCTCAGACAAGGTCAAGAAATATATGGTGCCATAGATAGATACCTTTATTATCCCTATTCGCTAAGATATGTCTGAGACAGCCACGCACAAATTCACAAAGTCCAGTCAAGCCGAACAACACATTTTGATTGCTTTAGTTTACAATGTAGAAATGTCAAATCAGTAAGAAAACAAGAAAAAACCACACACTCAGAGAGGATCTAAGAGTGTGGTACTTTACAGTGTAGTACTTTAAAAACAAATAATACAACAATAAACTCATATCTGTATTCAACAGGTAGCCAACACAGTTGAAAGCATATTTTAACTCCGACAGTGAAAAAACATTGAGTCAACCCAGCGATCTGAATTCACTGTTGTTGTTGTCAATTAACTGAAAAAGAGCATCAGGGACAAAAAAAGGGTCTCTGGCCTGTATGTTGTTTCTGCTGCCATTTCTCATAATAATAAATGCTGCAAACCAGCAAAATAATACTTCCACAAACACAATGTGGTGAAACATTGATCTTACATGGAAGTGATGGCTAATTCTGGAGCAACAACAACAAAATCATAGTTTAATAAACTATTTAATTTATATGATTGACTGTATAGTTTGTTTTCATTCAGTGGCACGCACACACACACGCAAACCGTTTCTGTGGGAGGTGTTCATCTAGTTGCGGGTTAGCGCTGGCGTCAGTGGCGTGAGACCTGATGGGGTCGCGTGTGAGATTAGGCAACATTTCAGTCAAACTGTTGAGTGAAGTACAAGGCTTTAGCTCCTGATACAACACTCTCATGTTTCGTGGCCAATCACAGCCCTATAGCTTCCACGCAGGTTTAGTGTACCATGCAGCTGCATGTTTTGATTAACCAAATAAAGTGTCAACATCTATTATTGTCTGGAGCACGCTACCTGATAGAGACAAGTGCACTTGATGTAAACTACTTTAAGCACTATTTGTCATACGATGAATAATGAAAATATAGCTTCATAACGTGTCATGACGCGACCATAGTATTCTTGATATTTTATGAAAATGTTGAATTTTTGAAATGTTTAGATTTTTACGGGGTACTTTTATCACCTATTGCTATAGTAACAATATGGATGCCATGTTGAAACTGGTTAATATGTGAAGTGGATTTCTTTAGCAAACAGTAACGGGAACTATTTTCATCTACCTGGTAATTACAATGTTTCATCTCCTACTTTTACTGGTAATTTCAGCTGTTAGGGAGATGGTGCGCCAGAACTCTTCTAGGAAGGTTTCACAGGGGAATTGCCAGAATTATCCAACCATCTTCTTTTCCAATGTCCTGCAGTTGTACTGAATACCAGTGAAACTGTGGGCCAGTGAGTTCTCGTCATCATCCTGACCTGCCTGTAAATAATGGCCAGGTGGTCTGTCAATTCCCTAATGGATCTGTGAAGTGGAATGACCCAGCAGATACACACATTATGGAAGACAAGAGACCTAGGACGACCCTCTGCTGCCAATCTACTCCATATATGTGCTACAGGGGCCATATTACTTAGATGAGGTTAGAGGATGTTTGATTATAAATGAGCATGCATGTACAGATAAAGAACACACCGTTACTGGGGAATCCACTCAAAAACACAATCTCATGACCTTAACCATGCACTTAAACCCTGTATAGGCCTACTGCAGTTGGCCACAGACAGTATACTTGGCCCCCAGTATGCGAAGACCTGCTTAGCACACTGCGCACCCCCTGCACCTCTGCCTCCCAGTTCTTCTGCCCCTTTTTCCATACGGTTGTCACGTTTTCCTTTTACTTTATACGTGATGTAAAGAAGCTTCCACCCCTCAACACCAACAAGCTCACAATGCATCACGTCACGATGCATTGTTACTGCATATTATGCAGCTCTGATTTCCAGGTCGTAGGCGTTAATTAAGTGATAGCGCCACCATCATGCGCAATCCATATTATCCAAGTTGTGCTGAACGCAAACACGTAACATGTAAGGCTTAAGACTCGCCAGCATATTGTACGCATTGGGGGAGTGTTCATATGTTAATTAAGACTTAAAAATATTGTTTTTCTCTTTTGGTCTCACCACTTACAGTACCTTAACGCATGGAAAATAGCACAGCCTGCCCTCTTGCGTTGAACTTTAAAGGGAATGGCAGCCGATACTCTGATTGGTTTGATTATAGTAACGGCCAAACACACCCATGACTAATTCAGGTTTTTGTACACAATGTACACAGAAAAAGAGGAGTTCAATTATTATGGCCTGAATTACATTCTGTCGGGCATCAAAGGCCTCGTTCAGAACAACAGGTCTGTTACATCTAACAGCTGGTGAATGTTACTGCCACAGAGTGATCTTATAAATGCTCAACATCAAACACCAGCAAGCCACAACCCTTTACAATACCGTTTACACAACTAGCCTATAACATAATAATTAGGTTGCACAGAGACAGAGAACAGACAGAGAGAGAGAGAGAGGGAGAGAGAGAGAGAGAGAGACAGAGACAGAGACAGAGACAGAGACAGAGACAGAGACAGAGACAGAGACAGAGACAGAGACAGAGACAGAGACAGGTAGAAACTGAGCTACACTTCTTTCCTATAACTGCCCACTGTACCAAGACATCAGAGACATACACTTCCCACGGATTACAATAACCCAAGGAGAGTTTGAAAACATGACTAATGACAAAAAACTCTCATATCTGTTGGGTGTACAACAATGTGCAAACAGAGCAGCAAGATGTGTGAGCTGCTGCATGTGACAGGAGAAGGATGTCAAATGGAATACAACCACCTTAAGGAATACAAATCATTGGGTGTACTGTACACTGTTTATACTACTACCGTTTACTGATTCAATTCAGGGCGTGTCATAATCCATAAACAAAATAGAGAGAGAGAGAGAGAGAGAGAGAGAGAGAGCTAGAGAGTGCCGTATCTGAGTGCCGGTGCCGGAGAATGCACTCACTCCTTCTGACAAAATAGCCAAACACTCAGTGAAATGAGCAGATCTACAAGCTCAGAATGCCTTGGTGAGCTTGCAGAACAACTAGAGGATATTTGGTTTAGAAAATATTTGGCTCTCTATGTACCACCATAATAAATAACATGTATTATTTATTTATTCAGTTACGATACATGAGCGTATACCTGCAATTTTTGCAGAGGGAGCCAAGTATGTCGACAAAGTTATGAAAGTGCACGCAGATGTGTGATGTCCTATACTATAAACGTATAAAGTATGTCCTAAAGAATAATGCGGCTTTAGAGATATCTGATTCAGTGACTACAAACATCCTAAACATCTTGAGAAATTTTAATATATTTATTTGAATTTCCCTCTGTTTAAATTTAAGCCAAACATTCAATTTAAATTCCCAAATGACCTGCCCCCATGCATGCATGGTGAACAACGCTAACATGGAGTACATCAGGCACCTTTCTTTGGAGATCTTCTGGGCATTTTTTAACCTTTAGCGACAGTGGAGAGAGACAGCTAGTGAGAGTGAGAGCTAGATCTGCTCAGTGTTTGGCTATTTTGTCAGAAGGAGCGAGTGCATTCTCCGGCACCGGCACTCAGATACGGCACTCTCTCTCTCTCTCTCTCTCTCTCTCTCTCTCTCTATTTTGTTTATGGATTATGTATCCCAGAATTGGGATGCTATGTTCCAGGTTAAAGATAACAATCTGTCCTGTAGCTCCCCGAAAGGAAATGTATTTGAAATGCCAGCTCCACTGGCTACCTGTTAAATTCAGAAATTCAGAATCAGAAGATTTTAAGATTTTATTATTTGTTTTTAAAGCCCTAAATGGTTTGGCCCCCCCTGTATTTATCGGTCCTCATGGACCCATACTCCCCAGCCAGGGCCCTGAGGTCAGCTGACCAGCGGCTCCTGACCGTGCCAAATTCTAATTACAGGTCCAGAGGCGACCGTGCTTTTTCAGTGGCCGGCCAAACTCTGGAACTGTTTGCCCCTACATATTAAGTCTGCCCACTCCTTAAAGCCTTTTAAGTATTAGCCTTTTATATCTTTTCTCCCTGGCATTCAATGTTGTTTGACCTAATTCACCTGGCTAAATACTTGTGTTGCTTCAATGTTGTTTTACTATACTGTTTGAGTTGATTGTATGCTTGTTATATGATCTTGTACAGCACTTTGGTTGACCTTCTGGTCTTTGTAAATGTGCTCTATAAATAAAGTTTGATTTGATTTGATTTGATTTGATTTAGTAATGCAATGAGATACAGCAAGGTCGATGTGGAATTGAACTTGGGACACGCTGATCAGAGCATCGTGCCTATTATGGTATGCACCCAAACCATTGGGCTCTCAGGTCGGTCGCCCCGTTTCTCATAACACAAGATGATCTCCTCTCTGAGCTGCTGAAACATCGGATTTCACAGAGGATTAGGATTTCATAACACAGCATACGAGCCTGCCTTGGAAAATGATATGCAAACACACGGGCCGGCACTTCTCATTTACTCTGTATTGTTGTTTACGTCTGCCCTGTCTGGCCAGATTGCACTCCTCTCTGTGGGATGCCTCTACGGCTGGCTGCTGAGACTGTTACCGCTCAGCAGCCAGCACGGACACTCCTACTGTTCCACTAACCAGGCTGATTAGTGCACATCCTATTGCACTAATCGCATGGAAGCCATGCACAGGCATGTCCACTACAATGGCCTTCAATTTGAGACCTCCATTCAATGTGCTCGTGCGTGCGTGCGTGCGTACACAGGTACACATGTGTTTGTTGATCTCACAATGTTTTTGTCCTTTGTGAAACAGTTTCTCAGACATGTAAACAGGAAGTTAACTTCACGCACGCACGCACACACACACACATGCACGCGCGCATCATCAAATAGTTTGATGTGTAATATTCGCCAGCACATACGTGTATGTGGTATATACGCAGGGAGGCGAGGTCGTGGGAGAAGGTCTAGCCGGTGCTCCTGGTTCTTGGAATATGAATCATTCCTCTTATTCTAGCTGTAGATGGAATCAAACATGAGTTACATGACCATATCAGATTCATTGTTCACATCTGTTTGATGTGATGCAACACCACACTGTACTGTAAGCCCAAACCAATGTCAAGGGCGGTGGAGCTAATTAGAGAATTCACTTTTACATTATATAAGATGTCTAGGTTCATGTTCGTAAAGGTCTCGGGGCTAAAGCTATATTTGACTGCAGGCAGCTATTCATTGTGTTTGGTGAAAGCGTCGCCGCTCAACGTGTCTCTCAGATGAAAAAGAACATACTTTCCTACCTACTAAATGAAAAAGAACATATGTTCCTACCTCCACTTTCTTTCATTGGCTTATTCTCAATGCCAAGTACACAAAGAACACATAATTGAGAAATAGCGACGACGGTACCTCCTTTTCATATAAATTGTTAATGTTCCCAGTGCACTGTATAGCTGCTGCTGCAGATAGACACACTCAACACTGATCTTGAATCAATCAGACTGTAGCTTAGAGAGGCAGTCCACTCAGAGCGTGGGTAGATGGTCTGGAATCACGGCTATAGGCAAAAGTCTATGTTTGTTTTTACAGTTGGTGTGTGTGTGTGTGTGTGTGTGTGTGTGTGTGAGACGTGTGTGTGTGTGTGTGTGTGTGTGTGTGTGTGTAATGAATTGCATTTTTATAGTGCTTTTCCAAGTGCTCAAATCGCTTTACAATGGTTCATTCATTCATACATTGGGAGGTGAAGCGGCGAACAGTCGACGCCAGCGTCCTCACTTCCCACCCCCAATCCAACCCTTGATGCTGAGTGTCAAGCAGGGAGGCACTGGGTCCCATTATTTAGAGTCTTTGGTATGACCCGGCCGGGGATCGAACCCCGACCTCCCAGTCTCAGGGCGGACACTCTAACCACAAGCCCACTGAGCTGGTACAGAAACAGACATGAGTGGAGATCCTTTGTTGCTGCCCTAAATGCCAGCCAGCATGAAGGTAAGCACCTCTCAGAGTCCCGTCCATTAACCCCAGCATCCCTATTCTGGGGGGGTTGTGGACATTCGGCACAAATTGTAGTTCTTTGTTGCGCCGAATTGCGAGCAGCTTGTAGATCTGCTATTTTTGGCGGAGCTAGGGAAAAACACCGTCCCAGGTAGTAAAAACCAAAAACGAGCGCCATTTAAATACAATTTGCCAGGTGAACGGCTCAAGAAGACTTGAAAAGATAAAGATGAAGATGAAGAATAACCTGCACTCTTTCTTGTACTTTTTAATAATACATCGACAGTATATCGACAGAAGGTATAGCTGTAACTTTATAGTTAGTAATATATCAAATTATGTTTTAGCTAAAATGACACAAATGCTTTCGTGGTTAATCAGATCTGCAGCCAGTGAAACACAGAGTGTGCAACATTAATGCACTGATCCACCATTTAGAATGTGACACACGAGAGACGCACGCACGCAGGCAGGCACGCAGGCACGCACACACGCAGTAAAATGGTAAAAAGGTTAAAAAAAAAAAAACCTCCCCCTGGCCAGCCGGGGCGCCTGATGGAGGGGAAAGGAACTGGTTGGAATAATGTGTTCCTTCCACACGCTACGTCCAACCAGGGAAACTCCCCCCTGTCAGGTGTAAAGGAGCAACTTGGACACTCAGGCCTGAAGGAAGCATGAGTTCAAGTCCGTTGCTCTCCCCTTGTCCCCCATATATGGGGACTAGGTTGGTGGAGGGTGTGTAGAGCCCAGGATCACATTTGATGATTGACACAGGGGTGAAAAATGGGTTACAAAATCGTGGGATAAAAAAAGTAAAAAAAACAGAAACACGTTAAAAGAGAGACATTTGTCTTTGTCTGATTCAATGCAGTGGATTGTGTGAGTGTGTCTATCCATATATCAGCTGTAACAGTGCATTGAGAAGGTTCAGCTGACCTGGAACACACACTGAGCTTTCTTCCTGCAGTCAAAGATATAGCTTTGAGTTTTGACTAAGTTTTATTTAGCTAATTATATAACCGCCTTTGACATTGGGTCCACAATCTCTCTTCAGGGAGTATAGTGTGGTGTTGCATCACAGGGGGATTTCAAACAGACGTGAATAATGATATAGTCATGTTCGATTATGTGTCCATCTACAGCTGTAAGAGGAATTTAATTAGAGGTCGTGAGAGGTCAATAATGCACAAAGCAACGTCGGAGACTAACGAAAACGGGCACTGCACGAGCTTGTTGCGCCTGGCAGTTATGTCATTTTCTTCTTTGTATAATCTTGGATCTGTAGGTTTGCATGTGGATTACAATTATTTATTCATTATTTATTATTCTTATATCTAAAGATATAAAGAGCATGCTCTCATGCTTTCTGGTTTATTTAGATTCACATACTGTATACATACATTTACTGTACACATTTTGTGTATCTATGTAAATTGTTTACATAACATATTGTATACCATACCATATAACTGCTACTTGCCTTCATGCTTATGCTATCTTACTTATATATGGGAAATCTCACATGCAAGTGGTACTCTATTACACATGTAATAGAGTAATGTACTCTATTACACATGAATATCGCTATTGGGCAGACACCTTGTTTCAACTTTTCACGTTTTTTTTTCCTCTTTTCTTGTTTTGTAAAGGGCGAGGTCGCGTGCACGCACCCGCCTGGGTGACAGCAGACTGCTGGGCGAGCACTGGCACTTTGGAATGGGGGGTCAGATCAACATATTCGCCATGGGTGACAGCAGACTGCTGGGCGAGCACTGGCACTTTGGAATGGGGGGTCAGATCAACATATTCGCCTGGGTGACAGCAGACTGCTGGGCGAGCGCTGGTGCTTTCTAGAAATCAGAGTGCTGCATTTAATCTGCTAAGCCTTGAATCCTGAATAAATAAATAAATTCATTAATTAATTAAATCACACCTGTGTGAAGTGAGGGGCGCTCTTATCATCATACATCATCATACATCATCTCATTCTGGCCAATCACAACTTGCGTTACTTTTGTCTTCAATGATTGTGTTTACACACTTTTGTCCTCACAATGTTTACTTGTTCCTGTGTAGCAATCTCTTCAATTAATCACAGGGGACAGGGCGTAGTATTCATCAGCCTAACATCGACTACAGACCTGCTCCCTATGCTATAAATATTCTTCCCTGCAGTTTCTGAGAGCCTTTTTCCCCCCCATTAGCTTAATTGCTTAGCTAAATGCCACTATAGAAAGTCGCTTGTGGGTTTGGCCTTCCTGAATGTGTAAATATACAAAATAAGCGATAGCTTTCACACACGGCCTTAATTGACCTCAGCTGTACATGTATCAAGACCTTTGTGTTCGGCACAACAGCAGATGCAGGGTTGCCAAATGTCCCTTGAAATATGGAATCGTCCCTTTATTTGTAAACTAAAACACGTGTTCCTTATTGAACTGATAAGGTAAGGTACACACATTGTTCCTGGCTTGTAGATATTTGGGCTAATTTTCCCCCAGAATATGGATGATGCTGGGATTCAAGTGCTTAATATGATATACAAAGAAACTGTACATACAGTATACAGTGAGAAGATAAGATATCTTTTTTCTGTCTTATTTGAATTTCAGGTAGTTGGCAAGACTATTTACAGCCTTAAGAATCCATTTTCACGCAGGTTTACAGGTGCAAAGAACTGGGTGAAATTTGTATTTGGAATAGAAAAGAAAGATACAAAAGGAAAGATATGCGTCACTCTCGGGACAAAGAAACCTCTTTCTTATTTTCCCATAAATGAATGCCCTATTTTATACTTATATACATATAGCTGTGTCACGTGACAGGGCTGATCTACAACCTCACAACCCATCACAATGCAACGTGTTGTGAGCTTGTAGATTTTATTATTAATTTTTTTAAATATTGTTTTGCTGCGAAAACATTTTCACGCATAATGGCAAAAAGCAACAAAAAAAATCCAGGTTGAAAGTGGTTAAAATACTGGGTCAAATTTGGCACATACCAGTTAATGGCCAAATATAGGCGATGTAGAAAAAGAAGGCTGTCAATGCCTAGTGGGTCAGTTTTGGCACATACAAACAAGGTTTCTTTCAAATTTGGCACATACCTACATTTATATCTATTGTATTGAGTATCTCAACTTAATATAGCATCTGATTGATGGCAGAAAAACAAAGATTAGAAATTAATTCAGTCCAAAAGGGGTTAAGTCTGTCTGGGTTTTTTTTTTAAATAAATAATTAACCAATGAAAAATATTAACAAGGGCTTGTGTAACTAAATAATAAGTACATACTGTACATAAGACCCATTGGAACACAGGTCCCCCCCCCATTTCCAGTTATGGACATACAAGTGTAGAAGTCTGTTGGCACAGGACATTGTGATGTTCTCTGAACCCCAAGAGAACATTTGATTGCACACACTTGAGTACATGCCGTCATCACTGGTAGCATCAATATTGAGGTGAAGTAATCTAGCCAACAGGTGAAAGACACTTTACTGATAACCAATGCCCTCACACAAGACAGATATGCAAAATCATACAGTGTGAATCAACCCTTGCAATCACTTTTTTTAAGTCAAGGGCCGAGAAACAGTGGAGATGTGATTACAGTCGTCATTGCATGCAGGTAGCATCAAAGATCGAGGCCATGGAATCTAGCCAACAGGTAAACAATGCCCTCTCACAAAACAAATCATTACTGGTGTGAATCAACGCTTGCAATCACTTTTTAGAAGGCATGACAAGGACCAAGAAGAACAAAACTTGGACAGGTATGTTGAAATACACTGCACAGACAGCAATCAGTATACAGACAATTTTGCCTGCACTCTCACTTGAACCCTAGCGGAGGCCAGGGGTTGCTCGACTCACAATGACTCATTCTACATTATTCACCAGACTATCCTTCATATCCTCGTTTGACCACATGTTTATGGATAGTGGCTTATAGTGATCAACATGCCATGCCCGAGCCGGCAGGAGAGCAACTCGGTGCACTCATTGTTTCTCTAACCTCAGGGAACCTGGCTATTAGATTACTGCCGAAGCCCTACCAGGAACAGGCTGTCAGCGCTGATGCATATTACAATATATCAATACACCTGGAAACTTGTGAAAAGAAGAAGTGTAGTGCTTTGCTGGAGGACTAATATTTATCAGAAAACTACAGTAGGTGCGCTTTAACCACCGATTTGTTGACTGAGGTCATCTAAGTCTAGATAAAAATGTCCTCACAGACAGATCGGCAAAGTCTATTGAAAAGAAAAAAACAAACAACTCAAATGGTTAAGAACCAAAGCAGACTAGGCTTCCATGCACAAAGCAAAGCACCCTGACAGCTCAACCCAACATGAGAAGACGTATTCCAGCCTATGTCGACTCCCCATGAAGCCTCCCTCAGGGAATGGATCCTACCCACCCGTACGACTGTACAATTAGGTTTTCTACAACTTGCCCATAACTATAAAGGCCTATATGTGTAATCTAAACACTCACAGAAATGTTTTATGATTAAACTCAAATACATCTTGGGTGATGTAATAACTCAATGACAATTTAAAACATATTTTTGGTGAACGTTTGCTCCACATAGGGACGCTATAGGTTTCATGTTGTTAAGAAGGAAGGAGGGTTCAGCTCATCACATGGAAGGAGACAATTATAATAAAAAAAAATCACACCCGTGTGAACCGAGTGGTGCAACTCCCCTCTCTCTCATTAGCAGGCAACAGCGCCCCTACTGGTACTCATTATATGATGCTCATACATACATACAGTACATACATAGGTGAACGTATGGGTGAACGTCACATACATACTGTAGGTGAACACGGACAAAGCTGTTCTTTGGAGTGGTTGCACCACTCAAAAAGACTTTAGCAGAAATAACACAGTAAAATCCGGAGTGCTGATTTAACATTGAATTTGTTCTCCGAATCTCCGTACTGTCACATATTCTCAGGTGAGCGGAAGATTCATTAACTTTACAGTCGAGGTTTCTGTCACAGTACTCAACATTTAGTTGAGTGAACAGCATGTAACGTGTCTGATGAAACGCCATATGTGTTAATGAGAAGAGAAAATGGATCACTAATGTCTGCACTTCTAGCATGATGTTATGTTGTTATGAAGAATGTCTTTCTTCACGATGAATATC
The DNA here is from genome assembly GCF_963924005.1 of Protomyctophum bolini. Classification (NCBI taxonomy): domain Eukaryota; kingdom Metazoa; phylum Chordata; class Actinopteri; order Myctophiformes; family Myctophidae; genus Protomyctophum; species Protomyctophum bolini. The sequence goes on from NC_137872.1 coordinate 10,914,262, forward strand.
AAAAACTGCGCTATGTACTGTATGTATCCTTCTGTATTATTTGTGAGAGAGACATAACTAACAGAAACAAAAACACTGATGTGAGCTGACACTTTACTAGACTTTAGCCTTCATTGATGAGATTAAACAGTTTTCCTTCGCTACAGGTTTACAATTTGCAATGGCATTTTATTTGTGTTTGTGTGTGTGTGTGTGTGTGTGTGTGTGTGTGTGTGCGTGCGTGCGTGCGTGCGTGTGTGTGTGTGTATACAGGTATATGTGTGGTTGAGGGTTGTGCTGTGTATAGACCATCTTGACCTGTATTTCATTAGCCTACTACTTTGACACCACTAGCCACCTTGTTGACATCAACATGTGTTCATGGTCAGGTGGCTGGGTTTGTGGTTAGACCATGCCCTCAGGGATCCCTGGTTCTTATGGTTGTGGAGCCTGATGGAAACTGACAGAAAGGACTGTCGCAGTCACTCTGTGATGTGCTGAAGACAGATGAGTCTAACTCCTCATCCCAGAGTAGGGTGACCAGATCCAAACTGTTCATTTGAGGGACAGAAGTATCGCTTGTGTGGGACAAGTGGGAAGTTGGGTCCCCCCATCCCACTTGTCCCACACAAGCGACCATAGGCCTATTGGCCATCATTCTCCTTTGGTGTTTCACATTTGTATTTGTATGCTATTTTAACAGGCTTAAAACACATCTTGCAGGAAGAGACAATGAGAGAGCTTTACAACAGAAGGCCAACTATTAGGGGACTAAACTATTCTGGCATTTGAACACTGATGCAATTGCCTGCCAGTCACAATGTGGGACAGGGTCTCAATATGTGGGACAGTGACACCTGAAAAGTCTTGGAAATGAGGGACTGTCCCACACAAAGAGGGACATCTGGTCACCCTATCCCAGAGACCATCATCATAGAGGGGATGGTTTCACCAGCATAAGTCCAACTACAGAGCTAGCCTTTCTAACCTGCTTGTTCAGTTTGTTGGCATCGCACCTGTCCTACAGTATGTAATGTTGATGTTACCCAACTTAACCTCGTCACCCCAGCATGCCACTTTTACTGCTATTTATATTGTTATTTTAAGAACTCCGTAATTATTGTCTCCACCAGACCGAAGGCATGGGGAGAGAGTATGTTTTGCACTCTGTATGTCCGTCCCTTTGTGTGTGTCCGTCTGTCCGTCCGTCCGTCCGTCTGTGGACAGCTAATCTCCGGCACCATTGGCTTGATCGCAGCCATACTCTGCCACAGCTGAACCTCTGCCCCACACACACACGTTTATATTACTCCTAATTTTTTTTTCCAAACATCACATACACTCCTATCCTCCTGGTGGAGACCTGTGCCCAGAAGGGCACTTTTTCTAGTTGATTCTCTTTAATGTTGAACGTAGATTTCTTTTGTTTACAGCGTGAATGCATGCATGTTGGGAGGCAGCAATGCTAAACAGATTGTTGACACCAACATGTGTTCAGGTGGCCGCGTGTGTGGTTTAGAAGCAACCTCTGGGACCCCTAATAGTGACCTACATTCACCTGGTGCCGTATGTACAGTACACGAGCCAATCATTGCATTAACACGCACAAAATAGAAGAATATAGATGACTGTAAGCAACAGATTAAGATAATAGTAGTCGATTACATGGATTATTTACCAGGTCGACAGGCCAGGAGGTGAAGACTATATGTTTTTTGCCATTACAGTGAAATAAATTCTGCCTCTCCTCACAGCATGTACATTCACTGTATGTGTGTCGTTCTGTATTGTTTGTGAGAGAATCGTATAAGCAACAACAATAAACAACAATACATTTACTAAGTGAGGTGGGCTTGGTCAAGATAAACAAAAATTGGTCATGCTACTACTTGGCCTTACTCCGAGAACCCACCTCACCCCTGCCCATTTCTATAGGCTGGAATAGCTTAGGGTTGACAACAGAGTACAGCAACTTACAAGATTCGCTACACCACCAATATATAGTCCAGTGCAGTACATGTTTTTCAATGTTTTACTTTCTCTAACTGTATAACTTCCTGTTTTTCATAGAAGTGTATATTTGTACGTCTTAAATGTTCCCATGAATTGAAAATGGAGGACCCTGATGTAAACAAGTCTTAGTGCTTTTCCTGGATATACTCTCGCAGTATATAGCAGTCTTTGTATTGCCTGTACTTTTTGAACTGTACCCATTCTACAAACTGTGAATAACATTTGCTATCAATCAATCAGCCTCAATCAGCTCAGCTGGGATCTGGCTTGCTTTGCTGAACACGCATCATACAATTAAGTCAACATTTGGATCAGGATGTTGTTGCCTATGTCATGTCGTGCCCCAGCAGCAGATATTTTCAAGAAGACTATAGGCCTATATCTATCTGAAAAAGTAATTTTAGCCTTCATTAATGAGATTCTGTTTTCCATTGCGATTTAATTTAAATTAAACCTTGGCAACATTTAACATGTACCCCTTCTTATCACATTGTGAATGTATGTTGGGGGGCAGCTGGGCAATGCTAAGCAGATACATTTTGCACAACACCTCCTCTTGAACAGTTTTTCATTACCTTGAGAGTAGCCTAGTTGACACATAATGTCCATGGCCTGGTAATTGGGTTCGTGGTTTATAGAAAACATCTTCAATCCTTGTCGGGATTGGGTCGTCTTTGTGGTTGTGAAGCCCGTTGGCTACTTTTCTTATAAAGAAATATTCACCCACTATTTGTACCCTGTCTCTGTCAGGAACACCTCAGTATTTGCACCCATATGCAGAATAACCCAGGCAACAACGACTTGCACTAAACACTTTTATTTAAACTCAGAAAACCCTCCCAGGGTAATATAACATAAACTTCCACTCTTGGGAAACACAGTGTTATAATAGAGCAACCTAACCAATAACACAGAGTCCCTAATATACCTCCATGCTCATTAACCAAAGTCTCTTCAGCTTAGAAGCGCAGGTGGACACAGTCTCACAATCAGCCAGGGGAAGGGAGGCAACAGATGGGCAAAGGTAGGGACGGCGGTCCAGGCGTAGTACGTCCTAGGACAGGACGTGACAGTCTCAGTCTCACTGAACTGTTTCTGCTGCTACCATCTGGCAAGCGATACTGCAACCTCAAAGCCTAACAGGCTCCAGAGGGCAGCTTTTTTTCCACCAAGCAACCAGACTTACCAACAGTGGTCTATATTGCCTGTCTGCTTGTTACACACAAACACTCACATGCAGCTGTGCATAATGCAGTCAGACACAAACAGGTAAACAACTACTATACATGCATAAGGCACGCAGGACCAACACACAGAACACCTTACACACAATACACATTTTTATTGTATAGGCTAAAACACATCCCACCAGTGCCGGTTCTAGGCCTTTTGAGGCCCTAGGCAACATATTATACAGAGCCCCCCCCCTCCTGCTTTGCCACGCCGGATAAAAATTGTAAATTTGCCATGAAAATGCTTCAATCTGGTGCACTTTGAGATCAAAATTAAGAAGCTAGGTGGGGGCCACATATGTTTATAAACAAATCCCAAATGTTTATAAACAAATCCCAAATGTTTATAAACAAATCCCAAATGTTTATAAACAAATACCAAAATGTTTATAAACAAATCCCAAATCCCATGAGACTTGGTCCTACCCCCCCCGACCATGAGACGTACTACAGGTCAACTGGTAGTGGTCCTACCCCCCCCCCATGAGACTTACAAATCCCAAATGTTTATAAACAAATCCCAAATGTTTGTAAACAAATCCCAAATGTTTATAAACAAATCCAAAAATGTTTATAAACAAATCACAAATGTTTATAAACAAATCACAAATGTTTATAAACAAATCACAAATGTTTATAAACAAATCCCAAATCCCTTGGTCCTACCCCCCCGACCATGAGACTTACTACAGGTCAACTGGTAGTGGTCCTACCCCCCCCCCATGAGACTTACAAATCCCAAATGTTTATAAACAAATCCCAAATGTTTGTAAACAAATCCCAAATGTTTATAAACAAATCCCAAAATGTTTATAAACAAATCACAAATGTTTATAAACAAATCACAAATGTTTATAAACAAATACCAAAATGTTTATAAACAAATCCCAAATCCCTTGGTCCTACCCCCCCGAGTGCCGGTTCTAGGCCTTTTGAGGCCCTAGGCAACATATTATACAGAGCCCCCCCCTCCTGCTTTGCCACGCCGGATAAAAATTGTAAATTTGCCATGAAAATGCTTCAATCTGGTGCACTTTGAGATCAAAATTAAGAAGCTATGTGGGGGCCACATGTGGCCAGTAGCCCATGTAAGGGATACATGAAAAAAAAAAGATCTTCTCCCTGTGACGAGGCCCCCTCAGTGGTTGAGGCCCTAGGCGACCGCCTAGTTCACCTATGCCTATAGAACCGGCCCTACACACAGGCATGAAGAAAATAAAACTAAATATAGTTGCAAGCAGCGATAAGACGGGGCCAAGCAATAAGAAAAATCACACCTGTGTGAACTGAGTTATATGTGCTCAGTGTGAATGGCCCTTTTAGGCTGCTTAACAATGCCACTTTAGGTCACCCAGCGGTATTGCAGCTGTTCGTACCCAAAACAGACCCCAAATACACCCGCTTAATGTGCATATTGAATATAGTATTTTTCTTATTGCTGCATTACTTGTATTGGGCCCTCTTATCGCTGCATGCAGCTAAATATCTATTTACAAATTTCTTCATGTTCAAAGTGACAGATGGGTTCCGCTTGAGTCATGTATAAACAAGTTTTAGCCAAATGAGGCATGAGTTATGCCTGTTCAAAGTGCTAGTTATTGCTGATTGCAGCTATATTTATTTTACAATTTTTCACATGCAAACTTCTCTTCAACTGGGATTTCAGATAATGGTATATAGATTGTATGTAGAACGTTTCACGCAAATTGCAAAAAAGAAATCCAGGCAGAAAATCATGTTTAAGCGTTTTTGAAACTGCTAAAAATGGTGGATAATCTGAGGGTGGAGCTTACTGGTCAAAATAAGTGACAGATGCGTTCCCCATGAGTCAAGGCACATGTGATTCAGACATTCCATATGTTGATCTCACCTCATCAAACCCTGTACACTCAAGACATGCTTCATATATGGCCAGTACAGAATTCATTCCATATGTTGATCTGACCCCCCATGCCAAAGCCCCAGCACTCGCCCAGCAGTCTGCTGTCAGCCTGTCACCCAGGCGGATGCGTACACGCGACCTCGCCCTAAATTGTCGCCTTCAGGCGTCTTACTTAGTAATACGTCTTCGGTCTTAGTAATACGCTTAAAAATTGATAATATTCAGATAGTGTACCTGAAAAAAATTCTTAAATACAATTGTACTTCATTACTGTTCACTAAGTGTCATTCCAGGGGATGCACATGTTTGTAAAATGTATAAAGTAGTGGACAGTTCACTACTTGAACCCCAGTATCCATATTCTGTGGGGAACATTTTCCAAAAATAGTGGAGAATATAGCTTTCTCTGTGAGCCTTTAGGTTTTCGATACAATCGGCATGGTGAAGAAATTTGGTGAAGAGGGAAAAAAGTACAGTTGCAACTCAGGAGGTCAGTTTTACTAATAATTATAAGGTTTAAGTGGTTAAAGTAAAGCATGAAAACTGTTAAGCTGTTGTTGTTTTTGTCATTTCTTCCCCCACACATAATGCTAGACCTGGTGCTGTTTGCAGACATAATCCAAAACGGTAGCTGTGTTAATCAGGTTATGCTTATGATGATTATGACAATTAAATAGATTTAAGTGTTCATATGACAATTTCCATGTCCAGAGTAATGTCATAATATTGTCATAATCGAGTTATTACCGTGCATGTAATGTCTAATGTGAAAACCATGGCCCTTAGGCCCATAAAAAGATTTTTTTTAATCACTTAAAGGACCATTTCACTTTCAACCTTAATTTTAATTCATTATGATTGGTCTTTCATTATACTTGTGCTCATTATAAGATGACACCATTTCTGTCTACTCGCGCTGACAATGAAAATCCAGGCAGGTTTGGTACATTCAAACTAAACTTATTTTCTTATTACCGTTATTATTTCCAGCATGCTAGCATTCCTGGAAGAACTTGAAATCCCCATCAATGATGTCATTGGAAGGCAAGTTTATGAGCTCTGCCCAGCTCTGACACAGTACAGGTTTCTGCTGCCCAGAGATACATGTTTTCACAAGCGTCTTATAGCAACACGAGGTGTTTTTAGAATGTTAAATTCATAAATGTATAGCAGCCTGCTTCACTACATGTTCGTGGGTTGGAGAAGCACTGTCTCAGTGTCTCTGTCGGTGTACCGTGTTTGACATAATATGGTTTTTCAGCCTATATCATACGAGGCGTGACAGAACACGACTCAATATACGAGAAGGGCCATTCAAGGCTCTCTTGTCTCTAGTCTAGTTGGTAGATTGAATTGCATATAGCCCGTGTAGAATGGTCAACGAGAAACAGATGCTACGCAGGGTAGCATGAATATGTGATGTGGAGGGCTGGGTTCGCTGACCAGTCCTATACATATATATAACCCTTGATAAACTTGTTAGCTCACATTGGATAGCAAACATTCATGATTTGTAAAAAGCTCCCCAGGCCTGAGTAAACGTTCAAGTATTATTTCTGCTATTCCCTTTATTAGGCTACACATCAAAATAGAACAGTGTGTGTGTGTGTGTGTGTGTGTGTGTGTGTGTGTGTGTGTGTGTGTGTGCGTGCTTGAGAGAGAGAGAGAGTGTGCGTGTGTGCGTGTTTGAGAGAGAGAGAGAGAGAGAGTGGCCTATTTACTGATAAGATTACTGTGCCTTTCATATAAAACAGGTGTAACGGGTAATCAAATGTAGCTGTGTGACGCCTCATCCATGCTCTTTCATTTCGCATAGATTTTCTTTGGCTGCTTTGAAGATGAAACACAAGGGCAGCGTACATGTAGCTTTGTGGAGCTGCTTATTACTGACATGGCTGGATGATTGGCCATATTACATAACCATAGAAACAGACCCCCATGTATGTGACATCATGATTACAAGGCACTGCCACAGATAAAGTAAAAAAAAGATCAGCACCAAGAAAATCACACGCACGCACGAACGCACACACACACATTTTATCTTTTTAATCTGTTCTGAGGAAGGCGTAAGCATTCTCGATAAAATATGAGAAATTGCATCTGAGTCAGTATACTTGCATCATTAATTTTGGAGTGAAGCCTTTTTCCACATTGGTGGTTTATAATGAGTTAAGTTGTCATCGTCTGATGAATGGCCGAGATGCTCCAAATGTCATGTGCACTATGGTGTAAGGTTTAAGGATCCTTAATACTTGTGCAGACCTTTCCTGTTCTTAACAGCTGAGCGCCCACTGCCTTAACCAAGGGCAGTATCCAGAGGCTTTTCTTTCTTTAGGGTCTAAGTATTAAGTATGACTCATAAAGTGTATCCAGCATGGAGGCCACCCACAGTTCTAACCCTGCTTTCCTTCACTCTGCTGCTCCGACAGGTTCCAAAGAAATGTCACAGTATACGTGTCACAGTCTGACATAATTGATTGACTCACAGATGACACAGAATTTCACTGATTGAACCCCAGGATCCATATTCTCAGGGAGGTGGGGGGGGGGCATTACCCAACATATAGCAATCTACAAACAAATGTACCGACACAAATGCACCGCCGTACGTAGATCGGTTACAGGGAAGAGATTTGGTGTAGATTTGTAGTACATGTAAAAAGCAGTCCATGTACAGCTAGCAAACTCAAGTGGTTATAGGTCAACAATTCACCTTTGAAGCTGCATTAAGCCAGAATGCTTTTCTCCATCAATCGCTTTTGTCCTTGTCTTCTGTTATATTTTACTTCTTTATACTTTATATTTTAGTGTCCGATGGCCTATAAACTTTCCTAATATTGCAGAAAGATGTACAGTGTTCACGTTCAATCACACAACTTTCCAATAAACATTGTAGATGTGAAGTGACTGTAGTGTTTATTGATTGATTGATTGATTAATGTGTGAATTGCTTAAGCTGCCTGTCTGAACAAACAGAATGTCCATTTTTATGTGTATCTTCTTCAATATTAATGACTCAAGTCATCAAGGAATACCAGCCACAGATAAGTAGATGAATATTTATAGTATCTGAGAGGATAATTGCTGCGTTTGCCACGTTGATTTCTCAATGAGAAATAAATCAGCTTATCTGACATACAAAGGCAAACTAAATACATTATGTACTGTATATGCATTATGCATAATTATACAATTGGCATGATTGTATTTTGTCTCTCTGTTCTTCTATTGAGACATTTAGATCCAGTGTCTAAGTGAGACATGACTGACACCATCCTGTTTCTGGTTTGACACAAAAAGATTAATTTCATCCCCTGAGCTGAGCAAGCAAACAGGCTCTATTAGCTCAACGGTACATTTTTCAGCACAGAAGAGCTATGTTGGGCTACATATGGTGCAGCTTTAAAACTCTATTTGTTAAACGTACTGGCCGCTGCCTTTCTATTGTAAGAAGACAACAGAGAAGTCCTTTGTTCTTATAGAGAAATGCAGAACAAAATGAATTCTCGACCAACCATCGGACACTGGAACCATGTTGTTTCCACAGGCTTACACCAATCTACTGAAGGACATCTGTGATTGCTCCATATTCTAGAGTGACCCATCTGTCTGCCTTGCAGTTTCCTCTCTATTGCCTTAAAACTGCCTTATAACCTAATAACCTGCCTAATAAAGGGGCATGGTGGCACAGTTGGCACTTGGCAGTGCTGTCGCCTCACAGCTAGAAGGTCCTGGGTTTGATTCCCGCTGGGGACGCTGTGGGCACTGGCGGCGTGTTCCCTCCTCCGCGTCATCAGTGCCCATACCCGAGGCGGGGGTTGGCGAAAGGGCCTTTCTGTGTGGAGTTTGCATGTTCTCCCCGTGTCCCCTAGGGTAGATACCCTCACAAAAACATGCAGTAATCCTGGTCTCTAAAACTACCTCCACCTGGCCAGCCGGGGCGCCTGATGGAGGGGAAAGGAACTGGTCGGAATAACGTGTCCCTTCCACGCGCTACGTCTGGCCGGGGAAATTCCCCTCCGTCAGGTGAAAAGAAGCAGCTTGGCCTGGACTCCTCATGCATAGAAGGAAGCATGAGGTCAGTCCGCTGCCCCCCCCCCCAGGTTGGCAGAGGAAGTGTAGCGCCCAGGATTACATTAGATAATTGGCACTGGGTGAAAAGAAAACTGGGTTATAAAATCGTGGGATATAAATTTAGCCTTATAACTGCTCCTAAATGTCCTGTTCACTATATTCCAGAATGCACAACAACTCAAAAAGTGTTTATCAAGTCTTGAAAACACACACACACACACACGCACATGCACTCGCACACACCTCCTCTGTGTTGTAGGCCTATAGCCTATTTTGGGATTGTCGCTGATCAGTCAATGCTTTCTCATTGAGACGCAGAACAGAACAAAACAGTATAGTTTGTATAACAATCCTTCTCTCGCCCATGTTATGACTATAAATAAAAGCCTTCCATCCACTCACAGCCTTATAACATGTATGTTTACTCAATTAAATCAAAGTATGTTCCTTTATGAAGGAACGATTTGTACAAGGCTTTGCAACAGGCTACATAATTGTACATAATGACGCATAATTGGAAAACATTGCATACATTGATCATGATTTAATCATCCTATAATGAACTGTACATCCACCTGTCAGTCACAGGCTCAGAGTTTGCACATCTGTGGGTCATGTGAGCGTTCTTCACGGAATCATAAATACGCTGTAATGGAGTGAGATATCACTTCTGTAAATTGAAAGGGGACACCATGTAAACCACTTGTTGCCATGTATGTGGTAGGTTAATGGTAACAGTTAATTGTGTCCACCAGGCGGAAGGCGTGGCCGAGAATATGTTTTTCCCTGTCTGTCCGTCGGCTCCATCCGTTCGCCCCTCTGTGAACAGCTATTCTCTGGCAACGTTGGCCCAATTGACGTCAAATTGTGCACATCATACTTACAGTAAGTACTGTACCTACTGTAAGTTTTGAGGTATTACTACTTTACTTGCGTATTTCCAATTGCCAGTAGGCTACTTTTATTTCTACTCCACTACATCTCAGAGGCAAATATTGTACTTTTACACCACTACATTTATTTTAAATGTTTTGTTACTAGTTACTTTGATTATTACAGTATATTAGCCTATATACATTAAACACCGATCTACAAGCCCACAATGCGTTGCGATGCGACACATTGTGAGCTTGTAGATCTGCTATTTTCAAAAGATTTGTATATACATTTAAAACTTTGACATGGGACAGTGGACATTCTACATTTAGATGCCAATACTTTTGTATACTCAAGTACATTTTGAATTCCGGACTTTTACCTGTAACGGAGCAGTTCTAGATTCCAGTATTGATAATTTTCCTTAACCCATTCTGTACGGGAACCCGTTTTGGTGTTGGCATTATGTTATGCTTTAGCTATTTAAAAATAGCAGATCTACAAGCTCATAGCGCGCCACCGAGTGGCGCGCTACGAGCTTGTAGTTCTGCTATTTTTGAAAAATCGAAGAACGACTGACATTTTTTAGAATCTGATCTCAGGTCAGAATGGGTTAATCAGACCCAGTGTGTGTCCAGTGGAAACCACGTATGAATCTGATCTCAGGTCAGAATGGGTTAAGTAAAACAATGTAATACTTTTTCCACCACTGCACATCACATGGATTGGATGGATGCACATCTGTATGCCTAGAGCAGAACCTCTGCCTGGCTCAAATCATTCTGATCGGCCTGTTATAGTGTCACAAGACACTTGCAAAACATCATACTCAAAACAATTATTCCTACAGAATTTGTCCAAACATCATGCAAATAGTATATATTGTCATGAGATCAATACGGATCTGTCCGATTTAACATTATATTCCATTCTGATTGGCTAACACTGCGGCTTCCAAAGTTTGCTGGAGTGGTCCGTTCTTTAAATCATGAAGCATGAGTGATTGCCGCGAAACTTTGCATGGACATTCCCACTATAGGCCGAGGAAGAAATGCCACCCTTTTCACATTGGCTTATTGTTGCGCCACCAGCTGACCGATTTTTGCAAAACACATACTTTTATATTATTCCTGTGGTTTGTTTTGAACAAAATGTCTTAAATCATGAATTGCAAGATTTGCATGAATTGAATTTCAGCGATTCCACTCCTCTGAATTCCGAACATTGCATCGATGAGCACTTTTTCTAGTTACTACTATCTGTAAAGTAAAATCCTTAGTAAAAAAATAAGAAACAAGAAGGATACATTACTTCAATATTAAAGGAACACAACTGTAAAGTAAAACAATAACTAACTATATGAAACAATGAACACAAGAAAACACTACACGAGACAGAACGAGGCACGGATCGTGACTAGTTTTCCTCAATCTACATCAGGGATGTTTTTGTCAGGTATCCACATGGTCAACACTCCACACCATCTTGACTTGTTCTGATCATGTGAGATTGTACACAGCTGTTACACATTCCATGTGATCATGTTGATTACCAGTGGGTTGTATAACGATGAGGAAAAGGAACGTCACTGGCCCTTTATGGTGCAATAAAGGCATCTAACTATAGCATCGGAGCCCTCAGTGTGTGAGCGTGCTTATTTTTTATTCAGTTATATCCACATGGTGCCATTAACCCATTCTGACCTGAGATCAGATTCATACGAGGTTTCCACTGGACACACACTGGTCTCATGAACCCATTCTGACCTGAGATCAGATTCTTAAAAAATGTCAGTCGTTCTTCGATTTTTCAAAAATAGCAGACCTACAAGCTCGTAGCGCGCCACTCGGTGGCGCGCTATGAGCTTGTAGATCTGCTATTTTTCAATAGCTAAAGCATGACATGATGCTAACACCAAAATGGGTTCCCGTTCAGAATGGGTTAACTCATAAGAATTATCACTGTTCAGACTATTAATATGCATGCATGGGGACATGTTAATTGGTGCCTCAGGACAATTATAAATTCTACTCACTGCAGCTGTGAGCGTGTGTGTATTCACTCTGTACACAGACATAAACACACATACAGTGTGTCCCCAGTGGGGACAACAAGAGACAGACAGACAGACAGACAGACTCCTCGCCTCCGACAGAGCCACAGCGTAATAACTCACTGTTCTTTTCAGTGGGTGAACAAAGGCCTGGAGAGAGATGTAGTGTGGATATGGGCTGTGTTGCCTTTCATAAGCTCAGTGGCCATATCACTGCACCTTCATGCTGCTATATAAAGCATAATTAAAGCGCTGCACATTATCCCTGCAGGCAGGGCTCAGTAAGAGGAGAAAGGCATTGGAAAAGGTTAGGGTTGAACAAGAAAGGGAACGCTGAGGACTGGCCAGCTAACCCTCACAAGAACACACTCGGCGCGCACGCACGCACGCACGCACAAGCATGCACGCAAGCACTCACACACAGACACACTCCGACACACATGCACACGCGTATGCACACACACACACACACACACACACACACACACACACACACACACGCATGGACAGGCTGTTCTCCCCACGATACAAAGCAGAACAATCTGACCTGTGTGTGTGTGTGTGTGTGTGTGTGTGTGTGTGTGTGTGTGTGTGTGTGTGTGTGTGTGCGTGTATGTGTGTGTGTGCGTGCGTGCGTGCAGTTGAGCATGTATTTGTACCTTGATTCATTTTTCCAATAGTGTTCTTCTGCATCCTAACAGAACAGCTGAGCTGCACACACACACACACACACACACACACACACAGTTTCCGTGCTCTCGTTCTGTACATACATAGACACAATGCCCTTTTTCCATTACTTTTGGACATGACAAGAAGAACTGTGATCTCCTTGCTTTGGACACTCCCTCCTTCAGAAAGCACAACACATAACTCCCAGCGAACATTTATATGCAAGGACAGATGAGATAACACCATGCACAATGCTCCGTCTGTGGTTCCCTTTGGACAGATGAGATAACACCGTGCACAATGCTCCGTCTGTGGTTCCCTTTGGACAGATGAGATAACACCGTGCACAATGCTCCGTCTGTGGTTCCCTTTGGACAGATGAGATAACACCGTGCACAATGCTCCGTCTGTGGTTCCCTTTGGACAGATGAGATAACACCGTGCACAATGCTCCGTCTGTGGTTCCCTTTGGACAGATGAGATAACACCGTGCACAATGCTCCGTCTGTGGTTCCCTTTGGACAGATGAGATAACACCGTGCACAATGCTCCGTCTGTGGTTCCCTTTGGACAGATGAGATAACACCGTGCACAATGCTCCGTCTGTGGTTCCCTTTGGGGACAGATGAGATAACACCGTGCACAATGCTCCGTCTGTGGTTCCCTTTGGGACAGATGAGATAACACCGTGCACAATGCTCCGTCTGTGGTTCCCTTTGGGGACAGATGAGATAACACCGTGCACAATGCTCCGTCTGTGGTTCCCTTTGGACAGATGAGATAACACCGTGCACAATGCTCCGTCTGTGGTTCCCTTTGGACAGATGAGATAACACCGTGCACAATGCTCCGTCTGTGGTTCCCTTTGGACAGATGAGATAACACCGTGCACAATGCTCCGTCTGTGGTTCCCTTTGGACAGATGAGATAACACCGTGCACAATGCTCCGTCTGGTGCCATGCCATTATTCCGACCTCCCAATATCCCGACCTCCCATAATTCCGAAAAAAGCAAATAATTAAGAACTCCCATAGGTCCGACATCCCGTTTTCCCGACCCTATTAAACCCATAATCCCGAAATCCCATTGTTTCGACCGCCCATATTAAACCCATAACCGAAATCCCATTGTTTCGACCGTGCCCAACTATGAGCCTCGCGCACGAGGCAACCGTGGGCAAACGCTCACGCACCACGCTCAATGCCTTTTGGATAAGTGTTTGATTTTATTCTGCTGCTGTTTAACATGTATGTCCAATAAAAAAATGCTATTCCTATGACTAAGTGTTTGACTTTATTATGCTGCATGTTTTTACATTTCTGTCCAGCAAATACATATCATGCGTTGGTGCCATAGACTGAGAGCGATGAGACGCACGGGGGCTGCTGCAGAGCAGAAATGCGCACGGAGCGCACGCTGCGCACAGAATGCTATCCCTTAAAATAAATGTTTCACTGTATTCTAGGCTGTTTTTACAGGTTTTTACTAGGCTACAGGTTGCCTAGTGGAGTGCGATCATGCACCAACGCACGAATGAATAGTTTGTCGCAGAAATGTAAAAACAGCCTAGAATACAGTGAAACATTTATTTTAAGGGATAGCATTCTGTGCGCAGCGTGCGCTCCGTGCGCATTTCTGCTCTGCAGCAGCCCCCGTGCGTCTCATCGCTCTCAGTCTATGGCACCAACGCATGATATGTATTTGCTGGACAGAAATGTAAAAACATGCAGCATAATAAAGTCAAACACTTAGTCATAGGAATAGCATTTATTTATTGGACATACATGTTAAACAGCAGCAGAATAAAATCAAACACTTATCCAAAAGGCATTGAGCGTGGTGCGTGAGCGTTTGCCCACGGTTGTGGCCTTGTGCGCGAGGCTCATAGTTGGGCACGGTCGAAACAATGGGATTTCGGTTATGGGTTTAATATGGGCGGTCGAAACAATGGGATTTCGGGATTATGGGTTTAATAGGGTCGGGAAAACGGGATGTCAGACCTATGGGAGTTCTTAATTATTTGCTTTTTTCGGAATTATGGGAGGTCGGAATATTGGGTGGACACCGCTCCGTCTGTGGTTCCCTTTGGGACAGATGAGATAACACCGTGCACAATGCTCCGTCTGTGGTTCCCTTTGGGGAGAGGAAGAGAGCGTCTGTGCGAGAACAGATTACAGCATCGCACATTTAGTCATGAGAACATGCTATTCCAGCGCTGCATTGGCTTCTGCTCTCAACAGGGATGCTGCTGGTTAATCCTATTAAAGTGTATAGATGGGTTATAGACAGTCATGGGTGGCAATGGAAAAGGATAACAGCTCATTTCAGATACAGACACACACAGTGACGGTACCCATTGGGCACCGAGGCACATTATATTTTTCCCTTATTCATTGTGCATGACGCAGTGCACAAAGCAGATCGTTAAGTTAGTGTTTATTCATACACTTGTCCACCCGGCTATCACTGACTTCAAATGCATTCCAATTTCATCACATCGCTGCAGTTTGCTTCCCAGTGTCTACAACGTAACAAGACTTGTTACAGTCCATGCACTATCAGAACAAAACCAGTGGCATTGTTGACTGTTCGATTGTCTAGCAGTAACCTCCATAGTGCATTCTGATGCCTCTGTTCCTTGAAATTAAATAGTAACTGTTAGCAAGTTTAGAACAGCACTATTTTGTTTAAGTCTGCCATTGCACAAAATATGTAAAAGAAAAGGAGATAACGGCACAAGGAGAAGACATCACAAGCCAAAAAACGTCCTTCAAAACAGAGTTTTGAAATACCTTCACCCTGGAAGGACATTTTCAGGGGCCAAAAACACATTTGCGGGTCGATGAAAGGCCCAAAGGCCCCGTCTGTCCGTGCAGCTGCCTGTTCACCATGCACCACGGTCTGAAATAACATATCTTTAAAACTACCAGCTGGATTTGACATGGAAGTTTCTGTCCAGCTTTATGAACTCTAGTGCAGGGGTTCCAAAAATGTTCAGCTCAAGACCCAAAAGATTAGTTTTATCGGTAACACCTGTGAAGCTCTAAGTGAGAACAGGCTGAATAGTTATTTCCAAAATGGCGTACAGTACGTATGTATAGAGCCTATATGGTGAAGAACAATATGCCACAGTGCTGGTAGCGTATGTGACACTGTCAACCCTCACTGTTGAGATGAACAGTTTTAAACACGTGTGTGCTCGCATGTTTGTGTTTATGCATGGTGTAGGACCTCATAATGAGTGTCCCTACATGTCAAATTGGTCATTATGGCAGGAAGAGTGGTCCTATGTCTGGCGTGTTTCAATCATCCCACACAGAACTGAGCACATACATGAAGCCATATCTGACGTCTGATGTAGTTACCCGGATGATTCACACTTGGATACATGCACGTGCCCCGGCACACATTGTTGTAACCCATGGCACTGCGATACACTTACATACAGCCACACACACGTACGCACACGCACCACATTTCTTTTAAAACACAAGTTGCAGCGTCATAGTGTACATTTTAAGAGAATCGGTCCATGGCGACACCTTTTATTTTCAGACTGTGGAGTGAGTGGAACTGCACTCCTGCATGCATGGTCTTGCTTTGTGCTTTCCAAGAAGCACGTGTATAGCAGCTTTTGATAAACAATGAGATCAAACCAGCCATAGTCACATTCCCTGAAGAGTAAAGGCAATTATCTACTACTACTGTCATTCAACAATGTGGATATCAAAATGTCTTTGTTGAAGCTCTTAGTAGAGCATGCCATGTGACCATGTGTGGCAGCAAAATGTTGTTGTGACCTGAAAGTCTGTGCAACAACAGCTAAACAATATACATACTGTAGTAATAATAATAACTAGAAAAAGTGTTCCTCGGAGCACAGGTCTCCGCTAGGTCAGGTAGGTTATTGTGGGCCAACAATGTTCGGAATTTGTCAATCGGTCTGGAATACGAGAAAATTAAATGGTGCATTTATATAGCGCCTTTATCCAAGGCGCTTTACATATAGATTGTGCATTACATTCACCCATTCACACACACATTAATACACTGATGGCGGCGGAAACCATGCAAGGCACAAACCATCACATCAGGAGCAATTAGGGGTTCAGTGTCTTGCAAGGACACTTCGACACTAACTCTGGGGATGCCCAGGTTCGAACTAGCAACCTTGAAGTTACAGTACCACTCTACCCCTGAGCCACCGCCACCAAAAATTGGTCTGTCTTGTAACTGTCGGTGTTGTCGAACTAAGGCCCGTCGGACTGTTAGGCCTCAGTCACCTGTGTGTCTGCTGTGTCCCACAGCTCGCAAAAAACCAACGTATGCCCCGCCATCTAACCGACTGTATACACAATACCAGAAGAATAAAGAATTTAAATTTGAATGCAGTCATTAAAATAATAAAAAAGTCTCGTAGTAAAGAACGGATCTGTCTAGATCTGCATGCGACTGCTCCTTGGCATACATGGATGTACAGTACACTTCAGAACCCGTAACAGATTATGGTCTCCAGGGTAACAGGCTAGATGTAAAGGACTCTGTTTAACAAAAAGGACGAGGGAAAAAAGACGCACGCACACGCACACGCACACGCACACACACACACACACACACACACACAAGCTGTGAGCTCAGATTTTGGGGCATTGGTAAGTATATCATGTTGGTCCACAAAGTAAACAATATCAAGAGAGTACTAAATAGAGTTTATCTTTCTGTATCACCTCAAATGTCAAATGAACTATATGTTAGTGTATCAGGCTATGTATTTAGTGTATTTAGTGTAATCAGGCTTTAGAACATTCTACTCCACTGACATATGCCTCCTCTATTTGATCGACCACATCAAACATGAGGTGGATACTGGCAAATACTGCGGCATGGTCAAGCTGGACCTCCCAAAAGGCTTTCGACACTGTAAACCACTCCATACGGATTAATAAGCTAAAAGCAATTGGTTTTGATAGCACATCAGTGACAACAATAACTTTCTTTACACCTGGGAAAAACTGAATCCATTCTCTTTGGATCAAATAGTAAACTCAGCAAGGCAGACGGCTTGGGTGACAATTATATTATCACACGAAAAGATGAAATTACCTATTTAGGTTCCATCCTGGAGGCAAATCTTTCCGGTGATAAAATAAAATGGCCAACAACGTATTCAAAAAAGTCAACCAAAGAACAAGATTCCTGTACACTGTACAGGATCTCCTCATTGGTCAACAAAAACACCTTGAAGACCCTAACAGTAGCCCTTGTACAAGGTTTCCACCCCTGCAATGGGTCTGGTCTACAAGATACACTACACCACCATATACCCATGTACCAGCTGTCTTTAATGTCAACGCTCACAACACCAGAGGGATTTCAACAAACCATGTGCAACCCCGATTCGGCCATTCCTATGCCACTAAAATGTGAAACGCCCTACCAACAGCCATTAAGACATGTGAATCCCATGAGCACCTACGGAGGGCAGCAATTTTAAACTTGCCCCTGTAAGTTTAGTCTGAGCTGCCCCCCCCCACCACCACCCCTTGCTCCCCATACTGCACATGTTTTTACTTTCTTTATATGATGATATTCCTGTTTTCTTTTAATAGAAGTGTAATTTGTATGTCTCTATGTTCTGATGAATTGAAAATGGTGGACCCTGTTGTAAACAAGTTTAATGCTTAATCATGGATCGTCCACAAAGTAACAGTTTTAGTATTTTGTTGTAAGCTACCCATTCTGCATAATGTAAAATACAAATTTCAATCAATCAATCAATCAATACTGTTTAGCTTGTAAAAACAGATTGACGTTTACCGTTCCCCAACATAATAGCACCGCCCTCTAGTGTCCATAACGAATCATAGGTCTGTGTGAAAGATTGATTGATAGCTGGATGTTATTATTGATGATATTATTGGTTAATGTTTTTGTTTGACTGGAAGTAATTAAGATTGGAGTTCTGATAGAGATACTGGTACACGAACATTGCATCTTTTAATCTTCTGTTAATTATGACTGCAGATATGCTCTAAAAGGGTGAAATTTCAGCTCTGATAATAGTTGAAGAGGCAAGGCAACCAGTCACATTTTGCTGTGCATATCCCACAGTGTTCATTCAAAAGTGGGCAAATGTTCAGTGCACAGAAAAGGATGTTTGTCTCATCTGCCTATAGAGTGCACGGTGTGTTTAGACAGCGTCAAAGAGTGTGGGCAGACAAAATAAGCTGAAAGGCAGTTTTTATATGATAAACTATTTATATAGCACTTTTCCAAAACACGTTTACAAAGTGCTTCACAACACAAACCAAACAATGGCAAACCTTAACCACCTGTTCTTTTTAAATGACAAAATATGATTGCAAGCAGTGGGGCGTCTGTTACTGAGTTGGAATGTATTAATAAGTGTTTGAAAATGGTTGCATTTGAGGTGCCTGGTTATAAAAAAGGTGTCCTGCTCCCACATTGCATTCAGTATTAGTTAAAACAAACAAGTGTCGTTTTAGTTATAGCCTGGCTAACTCACATCTCCTATTCTATTGCATTTCTATATATACAAATTGGGTCTTGGATTAATTATAATAATCACCAACAGTCAGTGTCTTCAGTTAGAGACTCCCCCCTCCTCACTTTCAGTGTCTGGCAAAATGCCTCTCAGCTGGTCAACTGGCTTAGAGACGTTTTTGACATCATGTATCATTTGATTTGACAGACCTGAAGCCCGGTTGGAATGAAGAAAAGCCATACAATCAACCATCAATGACAGTGAGTCAGTGACTTTACTTTCAACTGATTTCACAGATCTCCACATCCATGAAGCAGGCCGTTATACCATACTACTGAGTGGGCAGGTCACAGGTAACAATATTCTTGACACCTTTTCAAATACATACAAACTAATAAGTGCAATCTTACTTCAATCTTATGTTAAACAAAACATCATGTGTGATCTAAGTACATAACCAATTTTAACCAATAATAATGACATGCTGACCTAGCTGTCTTGACAATCATTCTTCTAATCTACACAGAGCTATGATCATGGAGGTCCAAAAGATGGAGTTGGTATCCAAGCATGGCCTGTTCTTTGATTTCAATGAAACTTGCTCACTCAGCCGATTCATTATGCTAGTGTTGTTCTCCTACGTTGCTGCCGCACATTACAAAACAATCTATCTTTAAACTTGATTCAACACCTTACTGTTTTGTATGATGTTTTTGTTTTACTTTATGGACCGATGTGACATCCTGGCGGGTCACGGCGGTCTCCAATGCCCAAGATCAGTCCTGATAGCCGGTTAACAGACATGCAGAGCAGAGCAGAAATCACATTTGGCAGATACCCACAGGTGTTGCACCACAGTGCACAGTGTACTTAAAGCCAAACGATACCCCCACGCGACACGCCCACAGTGAACAGTACGGCACATACAGTTCATAATGTGGTAGACATCTTGCTCACAAACAACAGGTGATTGTAATGAAAGGTGGTTTTCATTGTGCAGCTGGATTCTGTTCTGGAACGTGTGCCTCTTTTGTAGAACAAACAGTTCACGAGAGGCAACAAACGTACCATACATTTGTTGATGAATTGCAATACATCGAACCAAATAGAAAGTCCTCAGGATTATTTTGTGTACTACTACTGCACGTCCATGTTGTTTAAACGTTTTTGACTAATAAAGAATCCAATCAATCAAAACATATATAGAGATGTCTATGTCTGGAATGTATAGATAGATTTAGTGTAGAGAGACAGGAAACCAAGGGCAAAGAGAGATGACAGAAATGCAAGACAAGACGTATTTGTCAGATTCAAACCAGAGAGACCACAAGGAGTACTTACTGGCTCACCAGACAGTAGACACCCCAAATGTTCCATTAATTCAAACACCATCAGCCTGTCATGTTCAATTCCTGCTGGGCTGAGTACAAAGAGAGGGCTAGCAGCAGCCCAATGGCTATAGGGGTGGGCTAATTGGTGGTCATTAGCAGCAGACACTAGAAATCACACAGGGAAACTCAGGGAGACTCAAACCTGCTGGCATGGAGTAGAATAGTAGATGACGCTCTTCTCTCACCAGCTTCACATCTGGATCTCTGCTGAATCTAAATATAGCCTCTTGTACTTTCTGGATCTCTGCTGGATCTAAATTTAGATCCAGCAGAGATACAGAAAGTACAAACGGCTATATTAATATAGCCTCTTGTACTTTGTACATAGCTGCCATATACTGTACTGTACAATAGGAGTGAGGATGTTGGAAATTGCACTACTGATTTTGTATGACTAAAGGATCTGAGGTTGCTCAGTCCGTCGGCCGGTTGTTGGTCTGTTGGTCTGTCCAACACTTTACGCACAAACAAGATATCTCCAGAACTGGCTGGATCTCCATGGAAATGCCGGTGTATCTTCTATCTTGATGTTCCACAGAACATGCACTACTGATTTGGGGGGGGGGGGGGGGCGCAAAGATCAAAATCTAATGGGCGGATTGCCATGAAACTTGCCGAGCACATTCATGCTCCCCACAAACCTAACCATTGAGTGACCCCAATCACCCCATGCTGACCTTGCCTCTTGGACCACCCTCAGGCCATGAGGTCAAGGTATCTCACAAGCTAATAGGCATATTTGATATTGGTCACTCTATGGCCTTTCCTCTATCCCATGTGATTATCCCCTAGCTGTGACATTTATTTTTCTTTCATGCAAATCAGATTATCAGGCTTTTATTTTATTTTAAATAGTGTAAAATCTTAACTTTTTTATATAATGACATACCCAAAATAGGTGTAACATAAGAACATGGTTAAGCTTTTCTACTTAACCAATGATGGACAGCTATGTACTTTTTCCACCACTGACCATTTTAACAAGCTGGCTCAAATCCTTCCTTATATAAGTGGGTCACTAGTCACTAGCACAGACAGTCACTAAACAATGGGCACAGCTTTCACATGAGGAGTCGAGACAGGTTATACTGTGTACGTAGTCACACGTGATGTGTGTGTGTGTGTGTGTGTGTGTGTGTGTGTGTGTGTGTGTGTGTGTGTGTGTGTGTGTGTGTGTGTGTGTGTGTGTGTGTGTGTGTGTGTGTGTGTGTGTGTGTGTGTGTGTGTGTGTGCGCGCGCGTGAGTGCATGTTTACATTTGTCGCCTAGCATCCACAAGGGAATCACCAAGCTGTACGTGACCCACTGGTAGCTTGTTGAATGAATGAAAATGAAAGTCACCGGCCAAGACAGTTTGAAGGTGATCACATTTCACTTTTTGTAGAATATCAGGGGTCGGAGATGGCATTGTTTTCTCAAGATGAAACTAATCCCCAGTGTCAAATGGAGGGCAGAAGATGGAGAACGAAGTCATTTGCAAGGAAGTCAAAAATACAGTGGAAGTCCTAGAGTTGCACGTGCGAGAGGTTAGGTGTTGATACTGTACCATCACATGCCAAATACAGAAAGAACACAGAGGAGGTAGTTACTGTACTCAAGGTGAAAGTAGCAGTCAACCATTTTAACCCCAGTAGGCCTATTCCGGAGGGAACACGGATCTACAAGTTCACAACGGCGAAGAGAATTGGTGTAGAAGGGGAAAAACAACAGTATAGGCCTACAAGTACACATGTAACTCTTGTCGGTTTGATGAAAAATGTAGGGTTAAAGTGGTTATGCCTGATTTATAATTTGTCGCGTGCTGGTGTTCCACGTCTGTGTCCTGTGCTGGTAACGTGGCAGTGTCCTGCGGGGGTGGAAAGTAACTAAGTACATTTACTCCAAACTATTGTATAAGCACAATCTTGAGGTGTTTTTTTCCAACAATTTGACTTCTATACTCCACTACACCTCAGAGGCAAATATTGTCCTTTTACATTTGAAAACTTGTATTAGTTACTAGTTACTTTGTAGATTTTGATTATTATTACAAAACATACAGTAACCACTTCAGCCCTATATACATTTCAGCCATTTGAAAATAGATAGCCGATCTACAGTCTCACAATGCTCACACTGTCAAAAATAATTGCATTCATTAAATTTCATACATTGTGAAAACTTGTTAACCCATTTTGGGCGGGAACCCCTTTTGTTGTTAGCATTATATGTTATGCTTTAGCTATTGAAAAATAGCAGATCTACGAGCTTGTAGGTCTGCTATTTTAGAAAAATCAACGACACAGAAACATAGCTTTTTCAGAAAACTGTCAGGATGTAGAAGACATTTTTAGATCTGATGTCAGGTCAGAATGGGTAACAGGATATTCTGCATAATGACTTATGAGTAGCCTATACTTTCTACTTTTGTTACTTGTGTGTATGTGCTGGTAACAATACAGCAGTGTCCTACCATGCAGTGTCATGTGCTGCAGCAAGACATACTGTACTCAACTGTACGTGGCCCATGCTTTCAGTGTGGGCCACTATCGTCAGTGATTGTATGTGAACTTATGGCTAGAAACAAAAGCAGCAACACTATGAGAGGTTGACAACTTGACATGCAGACAGGTGAGCGAGTTAGAAAGAAAGAAGCGCAGAAGTCAACGGGCATACTGACATCCAGACCTTTATAGCAGAATTACTCATCCTCTAATAAACCCTATTCTCCTCTTGTTCTTCTATACAAGGCAACGCAACAATCTATTCTAATGCTACCAATCACAGCCTATCCACGGCCTGTTCTCATGTCTCCTTTGTCTCCTTCCCATCATTCAGACACACACAAATGTCGAGCAGCAGGTCACTAAAAAAAAAGACATTTAATAAAATCTATTTGGAGAAGAAAATTATATTTAGATTTGATTGCTAATGTTCTCTCAAAATTGCACAATTACACAATCACACACAATAATGTATAAACTAGGTCGTAACTAAGTGGTTAATCGATTAATTGATATATAAACGTAATTTTAGAAGAAAGAAAACACGCTTCTGGATTATTTCATCGAAAAAGGTATTAAGGAATTATCGCTAAAGAAAATAATTGACAGTTGCAGCAAAGAATACGTTTGTTTGAGTAGTTCCAAAGCAACCCTCTGGATTCATTATGGTAATCTGAACTGTTACGCGGTGACTCACTTTATGTGATAAAGAGGCGGAAACTTCGGTCCAGGATGAACTCAACCACCCTATAGTATATTGTAACTGTTTCATGGAAAAACTGTCAGAGTGAACAGAGGGTTCAATCAGAGCTCATTTGAGAAACATTTCCGTTCTTTTTTCCACCCCATTCCTGATACACAGATACATATAGAATACATTTATCATTTCCCTCTTCTCACACGCGTTCCGACTCTATAATGAACAAAGCAAAATGTCCATTAAGAACATTCTTGTAACAGCTAATTGTCCCAGTGGATTCCATGGATTTACAAGTGGCACATGTGCTAACAAGAGAGGAAGGAAATCATACGTGAGGATGGATTGGAGTGGAGAGGTGGAAGAATTAAAGTATAACAGTGAAATCTACATCCGAGAGCAATTATTGGAGGAATGAACGCACGCACACATGCATACACGCAACATAGATTATATTTTCTGTGAATGGCTTTTTTTTTTAGAACAGATTATACTGTTCAGTGACACCGCATACTATAGAATAAAATAGTAAGATGAAAAATGGAAAACATCTGAAAAGACAATGGCATACAGTCAACCATATCAGTGGTATCCTGTCTATTAATTGTTTCTACTCAAGTAATGGACAAGGGGAAGCCAAACCTTATCAAATTGTCTCTCCCTGTTTCTCAGGAAATACCTTATTCTCTCAAGATGAAGTGTACTAGTCATTTCATTTAGTCAATGCTTAAATGCAGGAGCCTCCTCCTTTTTCCAGTGCGTCAAAATTCTTTTTTTTGCTATAATCAGACCATATGAGAAGAGTTGTTTCTGTGCTCTCGTCAACATAGGCATGGAGTCTGACAAACCCAGAATAATTAGTACAGGATCGGGGTCAATATAAATACTCAAAATCAGAGAGCGTCTCAAATATCTTAATCCAATATCTTTGTATCCGAGGGCAAAGGGCGAAGCTGTGAAGAAGATTTGCATCAATTGCATTACATTTGTCACAGTGCGAAGAAAATTCTGGGAATACTGTATGTTATGTAATTTTAATTTAGAATAATGGAGTCTATGTATGACTCGAAACTGGATAAGGCAATGTCTGGAGTTGATAGAGCACGCATTAATTTCTTCAAGGCTCATTTTCCCATGCCAACATAATAGCTGATGTAGTAGTGAATGGCTTTTTGAGAAAATATCAACTGAAATATGGTAGCAAAGTTGGTTGCAAAGAAAATTCAGGGGGAAGACTAGACACATTTACTACTTCTCTTCAAATTCCACTTTTTTTCCCCTCCAATCTGTCCTCTGGGGCAGCTGCTCTCCAAAAGTACTATGACCTATCCCATTAAATTTTCCTCGCGGGAACATTATAAGCTCTCCTGTTATGGATGCATTTGTATGTTTATAAGGCTGGAGTGGACAATAGCCCATTGAGTAGTTGGGACTTGGACATGGATTCATCTGGCATCATGGAGAATTGGCTACCACAGTAAGCCACATTGTTTGTCCTTCCTTCCATTACGCACTGAAAGGCTTAAGTGCTTTTCCCCCTGCCCTATTAGAGTATGCACACCTACATGTATCACTGGCACCATTTGTCTAGTGCAGAGTTCAGACACTTGCAACACCTTGACATATTTATGGAAACAAAAGAGATCCAATGCAATGATCTGGTTGATGATCAGAGGTCTGTTTTGTTGTCGCGTGTATATCCCACTTTCTTCTGTGCACAACAGGTGCCACAACAATGGACTAGTCGCCTATAGAATCCCACACAATGACTCAGAGCGATGTTGTTAGGTATAAGTAGCCTAAGGCACTGGAGCATCTCAGACAGTTTGAGCCTTTTATTCCACAGGGTGCAAGCAATAAAATGTTTCGACGTATCCGTCACATCTTCGTCAGGCCATAGCCCGAGGGGGCAACACAGTGAGGCCTAAGTACAAACATGGTACAGGGGCAGGCCCTTAAATTAACCAATGTCACACAGCCAGCAATAATTGGCTCATACATATTTTTCACGTGGAGTTCTCCAAATGTGAATTAAGCCCTGCATTTTAGGCTATACAGAGCGATGTTGAGTTTCAGACTGATTGAATATATAACTTTAATTTGTTCATCTGAATATTGTTTATGAAATTTCATCCAATCCCAATAGCATCATATTTAAAAAAAAATTATACTGATTATTCCCATCAACTTTCATAAAAATCACTTGGAGTTTTGGAGTTATTTTGTGCAGCAGGAGTGATTACAATACTAGACGACTACAATACTACTATATTAGATTGTGACTTAAGGCCTTGAAACATGCAGGATGTTATCAATATCAACGTGCAATGTCAATCTTTTTGGATAAAACATTTGATTTGGAGCCGTCTGTCATCATGTTGGTCGTTAATGTCAGTTGATGTTTTGTTTTATGAAAAAGTTGTCTAATAATTAGACATAATTATTGAAAATACAGAGAAATGAAGGTAAATTGAGAGAGAAAGAGGGAAAGCAGCAGAGGGAGAGTGATACTAAATGTTCCAACTGATGAATTAATGGTGACTCTGCTACATGTTGTGCATGCCATCCCCCATCGAGCAAGGGAAGTCAATTAATCAGGTGAACGTGTGAAATGCCAAGCAGGCAATATCAACTGCCTCTGGTTTCGCCTGGGAGGCCATTAGATTTAACTTCAAGATGCTGTCAGTCGCCGCATGTGGACGGTGGATGAACCATGACCCAGATAAAATCCAGCCAAAGCACGACTCCTACAACTACAATGTCAAAGTTGAAGGGGACTCAGCTGTCTTAAATGCCCTTTCCCCTTTATTTATTATTTGCAGGGAAGCTGCAGTGTAAAAATAAAAACATCACAGATTAAAATATTGAGCACTCATATGACTCAGAGGCTATTGGTGATGTGGTATACCTTAGGGAGGCTTACAGTTGGGTGCCACCCTGTTAGTGAAATGATTGACTTGTGTCCATGAATAATCTGCAGTCAGTGCAGGACAGTAACACTTTTACTTGTCTGTAGCCTATACTTTACACATTTATTTAAAGGTTAAAGCGCCATATCCACTATAGCAAGGGTCTCCCTGGCTCTTCAGCCCTTTAGTAAACAGAAAATAAAAATGTCAGCCAATCAGGAAAAATTACCCATTTATCAGCCTCAATATTATACTTTGCCAGTTTTTTCTCGAAAAAGACACAAATATTTACAGGGGACAAAAAAGGAAAAATGGAAAAACAGGGAGATAGTGTACAGTATCCTCTCATATCATATCATACATCTCATATCTTGTAATTTTCTGACATATATTTTGTCAGTCAATTTTTGACATCGTCAATGGCAATGTGGCATTCCACATTTTGGTGGCGGAGCAATAAACTGACTTGCCCATTGTGCTAAATTTGGGGGGTACCATTTGATGCTCCCTCTGGTGTTGGAACTGTTGTTGTCACTCACTCTGGAGAGTTCGACAGATATATGGGCACTGTATCTTAAATACCAGTCTATACCTCTACGCTAAACCTCAGCCTGAATATCTTTTTGTTGTAACCAACCAATTGTAACCATAGAATAACAATGTCTTGTGAGGTTGATTTGTCCTCACAAATCTATTTCTCAAATTCTACTATACTGGCCCTCAGAAATAGGACAAAGACAAAGACAGAAATGCACACACACACACACACACACACACACACACACACACACACACACACACACACACACACACACACACACAACAGAGAAAATGGGTCTGTGAGTCACCATGACTGGTGGCAATAATTGCACAGAGAATGATATTTCAGACAGCTAAACTCACAGGACCCGACATGTGCTGCTGTGTGCCACGTCTTGCTCTCTGCCTATATCATGCGTGGGCAACTTTGAAGAGGGACCACTATTATTTCCATATACTGTCGGGCAGAAACATGTTATGTCTGTATTTTTGTCATTCTATTCTATGCTATTTATTTTATTGGAATCCTGAAAAGGAACATTATATAAAAATGCAAATGCATTTTTATTCATGATAACTTTATGAACTTAAATAAAAATATATTGGACATAAAAAAAAAGGCAATACAATTTTAATACTATAGGCATTAAGCTACGAAATAAATAATATCTAAGCTGAAATGAAATCAATATATAGCAGTATTCTGATATTAACCTGCATTAAGTGAAGGTGAGGGCCGGATGTGGCCCCTGGGCCGCCAGTTGCCCACCCATGGCCTATATGATCAGTTTCACTCTCTGTAGTGAAATAGAGGGTTGTAATTGATGGGCCAAATCCGGCCCATCAATCAAGGGGGGCTAGTGTATTATGGTGTGTGATATGAAATGTGAGCTTACCAAAATCACAGTAATCCGGACGGGGCTAAATTGGGTTACTGACAATGCTGCCCCCTTATATATTTAGTTGAATAGCCCTGCACTAGAGCATTATCCGTTATCTCATCCCCCGAGTATGACATAAAAGCATAAATGGCCCAAAATTGCACAGTCATTACTGGGCAATCCATTCTTTTTGGTTCCAAAATGTACCTCAGTACGGTCACAATCTTTACGGTCACAGTGTGTGATAATGTTATATGATAAATTACATAACTGGGTTGTATTTTAGAGAAATGGCAACAAAAGTCTTCAAGAAAGTCAACCAAAGAGCAAGATTTTGGGGCAAGATTTCCTCGGTCAGTACTAGGAACACACTGAGGAGGAAACTAGCTGGAGCGATCCAATGTCATTTTGAGTATGCATGCAACTCATGGTACTGTAGCACCTCAAAGGCATTAAAATAAAAAACTTCAGACCTCTCAAAACACGGATAAGGTTACTAAACCTCACACCTACAGTAACAACTGCTGCACATTAGGGTGGGATGGCTCAGGGTACAGGACAGAGTACAGCGGACCACGCCGGACCAGTGCCCATGTAGACAAATCCATGCATTGCCCTGTAGGCCAGGTGTAGCTATTGCAGTGTAAAGTAGCGCTATGGCGCTATTGTCGCGCCCAGGGCAGCCCTCCGTGGATTCATCTAAAGCCTATAGCCTACGCCGCCGACCTGTCAAACTACCTCAATAAAGTGAGAGACACACACACACACACACACACACAGGCACATGATCACCAGAGGGAGCTCCACTCATCTCGTTCAACCCAAATCCAGCACAAACATGGGGTTAAATTTGTTCTACTGTTACTGTTATCGAAAAGTGTTACGAAGTATTCAATCAACCAAACAGGTCAATGAGGTCATTATATTCCTCTGGATACAGTACTGTACAGTATGTCACTCACTTTCCAGGAACCCAATCTCCTTCCCTGTCACGTGCCTGTTCAGGGACATTGCCTCCGGAATGTCCTGGAGTTAAGCCTAATTTATACTTTGTTGTACGGCAGTGTCACATGCCTGCAAAAGGACCCCTTTGTCCTCAAACAATGGCACCATTCCAGAACAACAAACCTGCTGCCCAAATTCACTCAGCGAGTGCCAATTATCCTTTGGACAAGTTTACCTGTCTCGTCTGTTGGAGTTATTTTGTTCTATTCATTGCCATTATGTAATGTTCTGCAAATGGAGAAGTGTTAAGGTCTGTTAATGGCTGTCTGTCTGAACTCTGAACACCATGTAAACAAGTAGCCTAGCAAAAAAAACGCAAAAGTTATCAGCTCATAGTCAAGTCATTAAAGTTTTGTGTAAAAAGAAGACAGCTATGTTTTTGAGTAAGAATGAAAGAATGAAAGAATGAAAGAATGAAAGAAAGAAAGAAAGAAAGAAAGAAGTGTTTCAGAGGAAGTGTCACAGGACTTTTAATATGTTGTTCCGGTGACTTAATAGAGTAATAACAATATGGTTTGCCTGGACTAGTTGAGCGCTGCAGTACAAGTTTACCATTCACAAATCAAGCTATACACAACACAGCTGCCTGCATTTCATCCTAGCTCTGGTCCATATCCTGCTACCCTAATAGAAAGGGGTGCATGAGCACCTGGCCGTTCATTCGTGCTCTATCTCCGACCAAGCCACACTTCCACCACACATCTCTCTATGCAAAATAAAACCTGCACACTCCCACAAAAGACATAGACTACATTGCATTCGCCAAAAATGTCTTATTTACTGTTTAAATATTACTTTTCTGAAACACGCTATTCTTGCTCAACCTCAACAGCCTACGTCAGAATCGTCATGTTGGCGTCTACTACGCCAACTACGTTCACTTAATGGGGCCAGTCCTTCACAGTGACACACGCGTTACATCAACCACGCGACCGGGATGGTTTCTACCTCTCAATGTCGTGCCTACTCTACACTGCCATCCCAAGTCCCCTCCCCCTTTCACTGCTCCTGTGTGTGACCTGTGAACTACTCTCTGACTGCACTGTGGCTTGATTTATATGTGCGAGGTGGAAATGTAATGCACATAAATTAATTATAGGTCCAGCAAGCAAATCATGATTGTCTGTTTGTGCTCAATAGGTCACCATCACATTCCGATTTTAGGTGTTGTGTTTTTTATGACATTTATTTTGGCCAGTAGTTTCATATCTATCCTTTTCCCTTTCACCAACACAGACCATGCTAACGGTGTTAGCGCGTTAGCATCACACAGCTTACAGCGTCAGTGTTGCATGAATACTTTCAACCATGACAATGCCGACTACTTTTGCTACACACACTTCCCAAGGATTATGGAGATGTCTTTATTTATTTTTTAAGGTTGAGAAATGAAATAATTATGGTCGTTTCTAATCTCAGCATTTCACAAGAGAAAGACGTGGATGCCTTTCGCTGCTGTTGCCATGTCTCATAGAAACAAGTAAATAGGTCTATAAAAATAATCCCAAAACAAGCGCATATAACAGGGGTCTGTAACCTATTTTAAATGAAGTGCCATGTTTTCATTTTCTAGATAGTCAGTCAGCCACAAGCTCACATCACAACAATAATCCATGTAATAATCACAATAACAATACTAATAATAATAATCATAATAATAATAATAATAACAATAAACTTCTTTGTAAACTCACTCATTTACAAACAAGCTCACATCAGAACAATAATGCATGTAATAATAATAACAATAATAATAATAATCATTATAAGAAAAACAACACTAACAACAGTACAGTACAGTACAGTAAAGACGTACAGTAAAGTACAGTACAGAGGACAACATTACAGTACAGTGCAATACTAAGGAGTGCAGTACAGTATTATAATAATTTATAACCCATCCGTTACTACATGTGCAGGGCACACTACTGAGTTTAGACTTTTTATGCAGGGCCTGGGAAATAAGGCAGAATCTTTTGTTTGTGTGTAAAAAAAGGGAATATCAACAAAACATATCTGTTTATTGTACACAATGCAATATTGAATGCAATGATATGGTGTGTCCTGTAAGCCCATGTGGGCTGGGCGCCTTTGGTGCATGACACAAAAATAAAGAAATCTATCTATCTATCTATTCAGGCCCATCCTGCTACCCTAATAGACAGGGGTACATAAGCACATGGCCGTTTATCCAACAGCTTTCTCCGACCAAACCACACTTTTACCAGACATCTCTATATGCTAAATAAATTCGCCACACTCCCAGAAAACATATAGACTACATTGCATTCGCCAAAAATGTCTTATTTACTGTTTAAATATTACTTTTCTCAAACACGCTATTCTTGCTCAACCTCTACAGCCTACGTCAGAATCGTCATGTTGGCGTCTACTACGCCAACTACGTTCACTTAATGGGGCCAGTCCTTCACAGTGACACACGCGTTAGATCAACCACGCGACCGGGATGGTTTCTACCCCTCAATGTCGTATTTGCTGCGCCCTTCTAATGCTGCGCCACGCCTACTCTATACTGCTCCATAGACAGCGACTCGAAGTCGAACAGCAGCAGCAGCTCGCCTCCGTCACAATTTAAAGCCCACAGCACTGCACAGCCCCACACCCAAATGAATCGAATTAATGAATAAGGCGCTTATATCGCTTTTGCTCAGTGGATGGGACATTTACATTAAAAGCTATCGGATAGACGCGTGGACAACGGCATGGTTGTGTGCACTCGGAGGGAAAGGTTCCATATAGCTTCCATGCTAGCTGCTTCAGACACAGGGGAGGGGAGTGAGATGGCCCGCCTCACGGGACTCCAGTGCGAAATAGCGCTTATGCAACAATTACCCTAAAAACAACACCACAACTCAATGTCATTGTGAATAAGAATTTCGAGCAAAAAAAATATTTTTGGAAGGACACTTTCAACCAGTATGAAGCTAAATGTGGAAGCCGTGTGTGTCACACCAAAACGGGTGACCTATATAATCCTGTCACGCCGTGCATTCTGTGCTTGCGTGCGCATTTCCCAAATCTCAGTCATTTATCCACACATCGCTCTCTGTGTGTGTGTGTGTGTGTGTGTGTGTGTGTGTGTGTGTGTGTGTGTGTCGCGTCGCCCTCCAGCTGCAATTGCGAGTGTGCGCTTTGGCAGACTTTTTATGCAGGGCGTGGGAAATAAGGCAGAATGTTTTGTTTGTGTAAAAACAAAAAAGGGAATATCAACAAAACATATCTGTTTATTGTACACAATGCAATATTCAATGCAATGATATGGTGTGTCCTGTAAGCCCAATTAGCCCATGTGGGCTGGGCGCCTTTGGTGCATGACACAAAAATAAAGAAATCTATCTATCTATCTATTCAGGCCCATTCAATTAATCTATCACTACATTAGTTGCCTGTTCAAAACTAAACTACACTTTATGAAATCATTGTTGCAGCCTACAATTTACAATTTACAATTTAGGCATTTAGCAGACGCTCTTAATCCAGAGCGACTTACATTAAGCAAGAACAAAAAAGCATGGGTATACATCACATAAAAACATTTATCATGAAACATGCGTAAGCTAAGAAAGTAACAGTGGAATATCTATAATGAAACTATACATATAAGCTATACATCTATACTACTATGCTATACATATGTACTATGACGTGCTATGACAATAGCACATACAATGCACTTATGCTGTCTACATAACATGCTATAAGACTGTATCAAATGCTATCTAAGTCTACAGAATTGCTATCTAAGGGGGTGGGGTAAGTGCTATGGGCCATGATGGAGTCTGAAAAGGTGGGTTTTCAGACTACGGCGGAAGATTGGGAGTGATGCTGCAGTTCTGACTGCAATGGGAAGTGCATTCCACAGTTTTGGAGCCAGAAGGGAGAAGAGTTTGGGACGTGTGGAGTGTTGTCCCGGCGTTTTTAGTGAGGGTACTTCCAGCTTCCCTGCGTTGGCTGATCTGAGTGAGCGGGAGGGTTTGTAGGGTTCGATCATACTTGCAAGATATGGGGGAGCCATACCTTTGGTTGCTTTGAATGCCAGCATCAGAGTTTTGTATTCTGTGCGGGCAGCGACCGGGAGCCAGTGGAGGGAACGGAGCAGGGGGGAGACATGTGAGAATTTTGGCTGGTTGAAGACCAAGCGAGCTGCGGCATTTTGGATCAGCTGGAGAGGTTTAAGTGCACAAAAGGACACTACACACATATATTCAGGCCCATTCAGAACACATTTCCCAAATCTCTGATTTATCCACACATCGCTCTGTGTGTGTGTGTGTGTGTGTGTGTGTGTGTGTGTGTGTGTGTGTGTGTGTGGGGCGTGTGTGTGTGTCGCGTCGCCCTCCAGCTGCAATTGCGAGTGTGCGCTGTGTGCAGGGCACACTACTGAGTTTAAAAACACAGCTGAAACATGAAGTGGAGTCTGTCAACTCCTGCAATTTCCTTCTTCCCATATTGCGCTGCAACGACACTGGGATGAGCCCGCCGAAGGCGGGCGAAATTCTAGTAGCTCTAATTCTAATACCTTTGCATTAGAGCTATGCTACTCTCGACTTCCTGTGCCCGCATGAAATGCAGACCAGCCTCTCGACTGTGGGGAAAATAAAAAGAAAGTTTTCGCTACTCACCAATACAAATACTTTGTGTGATTACAAAGCCTACTTTCCGCAGTGGACGCACTCTGAGCCCCCACCACATGTATAACATGCACTTTTTTGGCCATAAAGGGATTTGTTTTCACCGGAAGGAAAAATCTTGTCTATGGGGTTTTCTTTTGGTGAGGGCACAGTGGAGTAACTAAAAGTATTTTCCTTCTAGCTAGAATGCTATTCTAGCTATTAAATGTTATTAAATGTTTAGAGGGCTTGGGCCATACCCTACTGTCTTTCTTAGAAAGAAAAAGCAGTGATATTACGATGTGGCCACTGTGCTATAAAGGTCAGTGGCTGACAGCATTGTACAGGTAAGCCTATTACTCTTAATTATTCAGGCAGAGAGATCACTTTGTGCCTCATTGTAAATCCTCATAGCTATAGTTACCGGCGCAAAGGACATGTAAAGTATCGTATACTGTACGTCTGCCTCTCTCTCTCTCAACTTTTTCAGTGTGTGTGTGTGTGTGTGTGTGTGTAAGAGAGAGAGAATTGGTGTGGAAAATGTAACACTTTGTTTGTTAAAGTTATTTTAATACCGGGCTGGGTCGGGTCGGGTCGAGTCGGGTCGGGCTGGGTCGGGTTTTGTTGTTTGGTTAATGATTGGACCATCAATGATTGGGGGGAAAAAAATAAAAACGATGGTTGAGCAGTTTTTTCAGTTACGTCCAGAAATCGGACAATTCATGAAGGATGAAGGGAGATTAAGTGAAATTAAGAGTGTGGGAGGAGAAGCAATACTGTCAAAAAACATCCTGTATAATTTCCCCACTTTGCTGTCTGTAAATGTCGACAATGGAAATAATGACAAGTTGTCAACATGCACAGATACATGGGGGAAAAAAACCTCACAGCATGGCAAGTGAGTTTCAGAATCGTTTTAATATTATATAGAATTGAATAGGCTATAAAATTCCTCAGTAACATATCTCTGTGAGCAGGCTTTCTCTGTAATTCTTTATATAATGCTTTTCCTTCCTTTTATTTTTTGCTTTCATTTATCTTCTTATCGTCTTCTTTTGCCTCGATGTATGTTTTTATGCTCTGTGATGTGAAGCACTTTGGTTCGACCTCGGTCGTTGGAAATGTGCTGATTTGATTTGATTTAATGAATATCAATAGATCCAAACTGTGCTCATATTTGACACACGGACATCTCAAGGTCATCTAAATGAGTATGACATTATGAAAGTTTCAACTGCTCAGAAACTGGTCCCTGAAGTTGATTAAAGCAATAGATGCCAAGGGTCTGGAAACAACAAAAGCATGAAGTAAAAACAGTATTTCTGAGATGTTTTGAGCTGAGCTTTTACTGTTGGGTTATTTTTTCCCCTTTAAAAAAATCGATTATGCATACATGAAGCATTGAGTGTCATTATTTTTTATTGACATTTGAACTGCTGATATTTTTGCAAATTTGCAGATGTAAATCTCTGCTTAGACAGGTTTATGTCTTCACTTCAAATTAAATTATTCTCCTTTCAAATGTTTTATTGGGGCTCCTTATTACATTGTTTGTTAATAATTTAAGTAGCTAGTCTTCTTCGGCCCTACAATTTACAATTTACAATTTAGGCATTTAGCAGACGCTCTTAATCCAGAGCGACTTACATTAAGCAAGAACAAAAAGCATGGGAATACATCACATAAAGACATTTATCATGAAACATGCGTAGCTAAGAAAGTAACAGTGGAATATCTATAGTGAAACTATACATATAAGCTATACATCTATACTACTGTGCTACACATATGTACTATGACGTGCTATGACTACATACAATGCACTTATGCTGTCTACATAACATGCTATAAGTCTGTATCAAATGCTATCTAAGTCTACAGAATTGCTATCTAAGTCTGTATCAAATGTCTGTATCAAATGCTATCTAAGTCTACAGAATTGCTATCTAAGTCTGTATCAAATGTCTGTATCAAATGCTATCTAAGTCTACAGAATTGCTATCTAAGGGGGTGGGGTAAGTGCTATGGGCTATGGGCCCTCACCCCAAAACGAGCTCGACACACTACGTATAGTTTCACCCCGGGGTACATTAATCTATTGCTTCTGCTCAATTGCCCCACAATCTCCCCGATATTGATAACGCGGGTGAAGATACATTTTGTTGTCTTATAATAGCGTTCATAATAAAGGAAGACTGAACACATAAAATCCTTCCTCCTGGCCATCCTAAATTTTATATCCTGCTACCCTAATAGACAGGGGTACATAAGCACATGGCCGTTTATCCAACAGCTTTCTCCGACCCAACCACACTTTCACCACACATCTCTATATGCAAAATAAATTCGGCACACTCCCAGAATACATATAGGCTACATTTCATTGAAAGAAATGTCTTAATTACTGAATAAATATTACTTTTGTCAACCACGCCATTGTTGCTCAACATCAACAGCCTACGTCAGAATCGTCATGTTGGCGTCTACTACGCCAACTACGTTCACTTAATGGGGCCAGTCCTTCACAGTGACACACGCGTTAGATGAACCACGCGACCGGGATGGTTTCTACCCCTCAATGTCGTGCATTTGCTGCGCCCTTCTAATGCTGCGCCACGCCTACTCTATACTGCTCCATGCGACTCGAACAGCGTCAGCAGCAGCAGCTCCGAGCCTCCGTCAGAAAGGCTGCCCACAGCACTGCACAGCCCCACACCCAAATGAATCGAATGAATGAATAAGGCGCTTATATCGCTTTTGCTCAGTGGATGGGACATTTACATTAAAAGCAATCGGATGGACGCGTGGATAACGGCATGGTTGTGTCTGTGCAATCGGAGGGAAAGCTTCCATAATCCATATAGCTTCCATGCTAGCTGCTTCAGACACAGGGGAGGGGAGGGAGAAATAGTGCGAAATAGCGCTTATGCAACAATTACCCTAAAACACAAACACCTCAACTCGATGTCATTGTGAATAAGAATTTCGAGCGAAATAATATTTTTTGGAAGGACACTTTCACCCAGTATCAAGCTAAATGTGGAAGCCGTGTGTGTCACACCAAAACGGGTGACCTATAGAAACCTGTAACCAGCCTCTCGCACTGCCTGCGAGTTGGCTCCGTCTAAGGCTCCGTCTTATGAGCAAATTTAGAACTTCCGGTCTGAGAGCTAGCAGATTTAAGACATCCGGTTGCTTTCAGAATAAAATAAGGTTATTTAATTCGTTAATTAAATAATTTTTACATTACATTATTACTATTATTATTACATTACAGTTATTGTAAAGACACACATTATGTTTCTGTGTAAAAATAAGTAATTAAATAACATAAAAAAGTTATCTAAATGGATAAATGCTATTCACTGGAGTGCATGGACTTTATAAAGTGGACACTGGACAAAAGACGGCTCCGCCAGGCAACTATCTGGACATACCCACGCGTTTGGGAAGATGTCCTCTACCACCCCACAGTCTCCGCTAAGCGGGAGAGGTGTAAAATTCACAGCAGCAGAGCTTCTACTGGGGTCAATGCAAAAAAAATTACCGTTTCCGGACCCAGAATGGACACTGGACAAAGAGGCCTCCGCGAGGCAACTATCTGGACATACCCACGCGTCCGGGGAGATGTCCTCTACCACCCCACAGTCTCCGCTAAGCGGGAGAGGTGTAAAATTCAGAGCAGCAGACCTTCTATTGGGGTCAACACTCAAAAAAGTGCCGTTTCCACACCCAGAATGGACACTGGACAAAGAGGCCTCCGCGAGGCAACTATCTGGACATACCCACGCGTCCGGGGAGATGTCCTCTACCACCCCACAGTCTCCGCTAAGCGAGAGAGGTGTAACATTCAGAGCAGCAGAGCTTCTACTGGGGTCAATGCAAAAGAAATTACCGTTTCCGGACCCAGACTGGACACTGGACAAAAGACGGCTCCGCGAGGCAACTATCTGGACATACCCACGCGTCCGGGGAGATGTCCTCTACCACCCCACAGTCTCTGCTAAGCGGGAGAGGTGTAAAATTCAGAGCAGCAGACCTTCTATTGGGGTCAACACTCAAAAAAGTGCCGTTTCCAGACCCAGAATGGACACTGGACAAAGAGGCCTCCGCGAGGCAACTATCTGGACATACCCACGCGTCCGGGGAGATGTCCTCTACCACCCCACAGTCTCCGCTAAGCGAGTAAATGGGTGCTTATATTTCTATGTGAAATGTGGTGATGCTGGCATCACAATAGATGCCAGCATCACGCTGCCTCCGTCTAATAAGCACATTTACAACTTCCTGTTTGGAAACCGAAACAGATGCTTCTGACATTTGCCTGTGCGTGCTTAATCGTTGTACTTCTGAACACATTTCCCAAATCTCAGTGATTTATCCACACATCGCTCTGTGTGTGTGTGTGTGTGTGTGTGTGTGTGTGTGTGTCGCGTCGCCCTCCAGCTGCAATTGCGAGTGTGCGCTGTGTGCAGGGCACACTACTGAGTTTAAAACCACAGCTGAAACATGACGTGGAGTCTGTCAATTCCCGCAATTTCCTTCTTCCCATATTGCGCTGCAACGACACTAGGATTGAGCCCCCCGAAGGGGGGCGAAATTCTAGTTTATCTAATACAAGAGCTATATGAAATTGGCCCTATACTCCATTTGACATGATTAATGTTGGCTAACTACTAGATCATATACACAATAACCTGCAGTTTCTACCTCTACATTGTTATGTTCAAATAAAACATTTGCTGCAAACGCAGACACGTGTCAGATTGCTTGGCTGCAAGTCTACAAATCCACCCCCAAACGGTATGCAAATCATTACTGTTCAGTTAGTGCCAGAGCACATAACTGAAAACAGGGTTATCTATTGCAAACAGCTGACTTGATGGCTCTCAGTGTATAGCTCAACTCATTGCACAATCCAGAATACGAATATGGTTGTCACGTCTTCTGCTTCATCATGCCTATATGGCTGTGTCGGTTCCTCACAGCAGTGTCAGCAACTCACAGTATAACACGCCCTCTCGTATGTTATTGCTTAAGTGCTGATAAATGCAAAGCGCTGTGGCTTGTGCCTGTATCCATGACAACAGTGAATTGGATGGTGGCTGTTGCTAAGCACTGGTTGTGATGGAGAATCGTAGATTCGTATACTACTAACGAAGCACTTTCTGTGCCCCCAGTTAACTTCTTTTCTAGTCAACCTGCATATCCTCTCGACAGAAAGTCATGGTGACATGATGCCACGCACGGGGGCAACCAGGGCAGGCATTAGTGTAAAGTAACCATAGTACATTTACTCAAGCACTGTACGCAAGTACAATTTTGAGGTACTTTTCCTTTCATATAAAGTAAAAGTATTTCCAATTTTCAATACTTTTACAATTGCTACATCTCAGAGGCAAATTTTGTACTTTTACTCCACTATACAATTATTTGGAAACTTAAGTTACTAGTTAACTCATAAACCACCCAGTGTCCCACTGGGACACGGGACCAGGGGCTAGAAAAAGGACTGGGCACAGGACTAAACACTGACTGGCAGGGACTGGGCAGGGCAAAAACACAGAAAAGACTACACAGGGAATTCACACAGGAAAGCAGGCGGGCAAACACACAGACTGAGGAGGACGGCCAACATCATATCCCCACCTGGTTTTTGCCACCAGTCTGGCAAATTCAGGGTCCGTCTTCCAATAGATAGCAAGGGAATTCAGAAATTCTGGGTCCTCATAAAAGTCTTCCCTTGTAACACCAAAATCGTCCCATGAAAATGGCAGGCAGGGCTGGTGACTATCTGCCATGGCAGATGGCTTCCTCAACTTACTCAAAATAGGCATTTTACTCCAAATGCAAAAACAAAAAGCAAACCTCTGTCCGCTGGGTCCAGACTGGCTAGTTCGTTCTGTCACAGTGCAAAGGCAGGAGTTTTAGGACCCAATAGCAGACAGATAGGCACAGGCAGATGAGCTTCAATGCAAGGTTTTTATTCCAAAAAAAACCTTACTACAAGGAATACAAGGAACTTGAAGTACTTACAGTACACTAGGAGACGGATCGAGTTACATCATGGATACACGAGGAGAACACTACTGACATAAAGTGACGAACTAGCAAGGGAACTGAACAAACAGGGGAGTATAAATAGACACAGCCTAACTAGGCACAGGTGAAACAAAACTCAAAATCAAGACAGGGATTGGCTGGGGGACTAAGAGGACACAACACACAGGTGGAAAACAAAGACTAATCAGACAAGGCAGGTACAGAACTACATATCTCCATATTTTAAAATATCAACTTACCCTTTTCCCCTTTTTTTGAAAAATAATTTGGTCCCTGGATCCTAGTTTTAGAGAGTAAACTTCTCATTGATACACTTGATTTTGTGCAGAATTTATGACTGCACTTCCGACATGTGGCAGCCTTTGTAATCAATGATTTTTTTCCTTCTTCATATATAGACAGCTTCTTTCCACAGCAGTAGATTCAGCTTGGGGGCATCAATTAGCTTGTTTGAAATGGCACCACTATAATATATGATTTGTAATAAGCACCAAATGAAGGGAAACTCTGATTTCCCACGGGGGCAATGAGAGTACCTATTTAAGAATTTATATTGGCCTTATTTCTATTTTTGGCATGCATCAATATTTGTGCATGGTATATAATTATCTGTCAAATATTTGAGTAATAGCGGCCTGGGCCATGGCTCAGTGGTCCAGGCACCTTAGTTGGCTGGTAATCCAGTCTGGCAGTGTGCCGTGGGTTTGACTCCCGATCCCGACGGCCTTTACTGCATGTCTTCCTCCCCATCTCTCTCCCATTTCCATAAATAAATATAAAATAAAGGCGAAAGCTACAAAAAAACCCACATTTAAAATATATGAGTAATGGCATAATTAAAAAGTCAGTTAGAGTGTGAGAGAGGTCTTTAATAGATTATAATGAATTCATAAAATTCACATTACACGTGGATTGTATTGTGTGTTAGTGAGAGGGACGTACATTTTTACTCTGGCTAGTCTCTATGGAGACAGACAAGCCTGAAATGCCATTGTTAATTCACACGTGCAGATCTTCATTAAAAACAATGTGGACCTCAGACTTGACTCCAGGGTGGATCTCAGACAGATGTGGCCAGCCTGTGAAATGAGTCATGCATTTTCAGCCAAATCAGTTATAATGATTCCATTAACATTTTAAAGTTGAACATTTGAAAAAGGGTCAAACAGGTACGGTCGCCTCTAAACCATCTTGCCCCTCGATTTTTTTCCACCAACCTCGCGCCGACCGATCGGTCTGACGGTTCTTGTATTCTTTATTTAGTTTTACTGAGAATAAGGTTCTAAGAAATAAGGTTAGGTTTAACTGTTAAAGCATAATTTTCTTAGGTTACTTTAGGAATACCAGGCTGCGCAGTTCCGATGGCTGTACGCCCGGGGTGAGTTGGTAAAAGGGCGACTTGTTTGCTATTAAAACAAATTGTGGAGGCCACAGAAATACTGCCACTCATTTTCTTTCCACTGGCAGTATGCACAAGACAATTAAAGACATTTGGCACTGATCGGTCCAGCAGTTACCTGCTGGTAACATACCTCTGCCCACTTTAGTGGAGTGGAGGAGAGAGCTCTCATTGTGTCTGGTCTTCAAGATCCTAGATGACTCTGTTCCTAAGTACCTGCTACTGTATGCTACCTGCCCAGAGTGAGGGGAAAGGAAAGGTACTATGTTTACCCAGGGTAACTACTAAGCTCAATAACTTGTTTACAGCCAGGCCCTGCTCATAGAACATTTCATGGTAGGGGTTCAATGCCTTGTCCAAGGGCACTTCAGCAGTGGTAATTTTAACCTGCCGGTCCGGGGATACGAACTAGCGACCTTCCGATATCAAGACCGCTCCGCAAACCGTTCGGCCACCGCTGCCGCGCTGGGATGCTCACAGGTACTCAACCAGAGGAAGTTAATGTGATCTTGTTCCCCCCAGTTTCAGGACACTCAAGTGAAAAAATGCTTTTTACTACATAGCCACTACTCTGTGGAATGCACTCCCTCCAGCCCTGAAATCCTTAAATTCTCTTGCAAGATTTAGGAAACCTTAAATCATGGCTCCATCTTCACACTAACTGGTCAGTTAGCTTACGACCCTGGGTACCCCATCTCCCATGCTCTGGACTCTTCTCTCAGGGTACCTTTTGTCCTATATGTATAGCTATAAGGATTATTTTTCGTGGTTGTTTTGTTTGTACAGTATGTTTGTGTATAGTTTCATGTTACAAGGTGTCTAAGTCCATTTGGCGTTTTTTTTAAATGCCGTCATTTTCTGTTATTTTCTTAAACTGCCAATAAAGTATTCTCTCTATCTATCTACAGGCAGCATGTAGTCACAGTCAGAGTGCCAAAATAAACCAAAATAAATGCATCCTTCAAAAAAGGGCATCACTCAGAGTCACAACACATTGCGATGAGTAACGTTGTGAGCTTGTAGATCTGCTGTTTTCACAACGTGATAACAATAACGCACAATGAGTATATATAAATTCAATTTGGCTATAGGATATTTTTGAGAATTAAAATTCATGCATTTATAACCAATATAGGGGACGGCAGGTTTTATATGGTTAAACTGAAGCACAAACATACATGTAGTCACAGAAACATGCCGTGCGCTTATATGGACAACAAAGTAGCAGTGGGAACCAGTTTATGTCTTTGTTTTTCACAAACAGGGCATACAAGTAGAGTGCCCCTGACTATTTTTAGGGACATGCCGGCATGAGACCTTTGGAGGGACTAAATTGATCACAATAATGACCTGGAGCATCAATTCACTACTTTGACTCAATTATCCGTCCACCACCAGCCTACAGCTCTACTATTACTGCATTAACCCACATAAGGAGGACTGTTGTGACTGTTTCCTTGAAATAACCTCGGATATGGTATCCTGGGTATTGAGGACAGAGACAAAAATAGTTGCTTGTTTGTTTATGTGTTATGCCGAGTTTGAAGTCGGTCGGTCCCATATACATGACTTTGGGCATAGCGGTCGGATTTTCAAAGGAAAATTAAAACGAAGTAAGGTAATGTAATGTATGAATGTAACGAAGTGGCCTACAATCACTTCAATACTTTAATAATAATAAGTGAACCTAAAGCCTCAGTTAAAGAGGCACCAGCTAATATCTTTAGCTGCTGTCTTTCTGAAGGTGAGAATTGCATGACTTGCAGTTTTCTACAAAGCATATCTCAACACTGCTTTTCCATCCATCCTTCCATCCGGGGACAGAAATCAGACCTGTCCCAGATGAAATCAGAACCCAGGAAGCACGGTCAGGACCTGGAGAACGTCATCATGACGTAATCCGGCTTGCTGGGTAAATCTGTGTCGTTCATGATGTAGCCCAAGATCAGAAATGTATTTGGGCCATAAAACATTCAATATTTTGTAAACCAAGACAGGGAGCCAGAGTAAAGCTGCTAGAACTGGAATGATGTGCAACTGAAATACAAATGAAGTGGACCACATGATATGCTCCACTTTCTTGGTATCAGCTGTGTTCAGAAATACTGCATCTGTCTGCTTGTTATTGTTAGGGAGACTCACTCACTCACTCACTCACTCACTCACTCTAATAGTTGACTGTTTCCTTGAAATATAACCCCGGAGAAACACTGTACATCTAGAAACACTGAGACCACTGTACATCTATTTGCTGTAACTTTATGCATGGATTAAACTTTAAGTCTGCTATTTATTCTGTATTCATCCACGGCTGAAACTGCAATCACAGATTAAAAGAGGAAAAGAAAAAAATCATTTCATAAATCTTTATGCCAGTATCCATAAAAACAAGTAACCACTGGAATTGATCCAGCTTGCAATTTTGTGGATTTGTGTCATTCTGTAAAAGTGACGCAAAAGCGCCACTTGTTGGTGAAAAACAGAACTGTCCAAACAGTACCTCTGTATCACCAAATATATTTAAATAAAGTAATGACTTAGTTCAAATGTTATTATTTAATTTTAATACAGTACAGTTGATTACAGTCCCCTTCACAGGCTACACGCTACAGTATGACTCTACCATAATATAATATAACATAACAAACTTGCCTTACCAACTCTGTATACACTCATATAAGTGGATCTGACAAACAGTAAATGTAACATGATTCAATCTGTTATGATTAACAAGCCACATTTAAGTATGTTCGTTTACAAGAAAATGTCAAGTATTTCGATTATCATCTCTTGTTAAAAATACAAGAACGTGTGCATTTATTTATGCAATGGATTTATTCACTCAATTCTAACCAATATTGTTCTGTACCCACACACAATGGTCAAAATGCATTAAAATGTACGGGCAAATGGTTATTCGGAACAGTAAATGTAACATGATTAAATCTGTTATGATTAACAAGACACATTTACGTTTTTTGTGTACAAGAATATGTCACTTTTTTCGAGAATCATCTCTTGTTAATAATACAAGAACGTGTGCATGTATTTCTCAAATGGACTCATTTACTTAATACCAACCAATGTTGTTCTGTACCCACACAAAATGGTCAGAATCCAGTAAAATATACAGAATTAAGCCTTGGAAACCTGGACACGCCCCTTCAATAACTTTTCCCCCTTCAAGTAGTCCTCCTGCGTCCTCACATCAGACGCCATTTTCACAGCACCTGCACAAACTTTCAACTTGTCTTCACTTCACCATTTTTTCACGTTTAAGGTAAAAATGAATAATATTAGCCGAGCATTTGATTGAGGTTCAATTTAGCAAGTGTTTACATTATGTTTTGTTTAGTAGCAGCTGTAAAAAAAAACGTACTGTTTGCTGCTTTACAACACACATCAA
Organism: Protomyctophum bolini; assembly: GCF_963924005.1. Lineage (NCBI taxonomy): Eukaryota > Metazoa > Chordata > Actinopteri > Myctophiformes > Myctophidae > Protomyctophum > Protomyctophum bolini. The sequence goes on from NC_137872.1 coordinate 10,958,956, forward strand.
AGCAGACGCACGTGTGACGCCAGTGACGGTTTTATTTCCACATAAATGCACCGAGTGTGTGTGTGTGTGTGTGTGTGTGTGTGTGTGTGTGTGTGTGTGTGTGTGTGTGTGTGTGTGTGTGTGTGTGTGTGTGTGTGTGTGTGTGTGTGTGCGTGCGTGCGTGCGCGCGTCTGTAATCCACACACCTCAACAACCAGTTTGCCCCACCGACTTCAAATTTTGACACCCCACCACCAGAACTGCCCCAAAAAGGCCTCTGCCTGCATGGGCTCAGGACAGGCAAAGGGAAGTTACTATATTTACCCAGGGTAACTGGACTAAGCTCAAGAACTTGTTTACAGCCAGGCCCTGCTCATAGAACATTTCATGGTAGGGGTTCAATGCCTTGTCCAAGGGCACTTCAGCGGTGGTAATTTTAACGCGCCGGTCCGGGGATACGAACTAGCGACCTTCCGATATCAACATCGCTCCGCAAACCGTTCGGCCACCACTGCCTCTTGGCAGAGAAACAAGAGTAGCAAATACAACTATTTACATGATGTCTTACGTTGCCATTTAGTGCCCTAAACAAACATTAAAGTCCATGGACTAGAAAGAAAGAAAGAAAGAAAGAAAGAAAGGACCTACATAGGGACATTCTTTGCCACCATGCCAGTCATGAACCAATACAGCCACCCTGTCACAACGACTCACAACGAACCTCAGTGACCACGCAACAACGTACATCAACTAATGTCAATCAGTCTTCTATTGAAAATTAACCATTGGAATTGATGGCTGTTATGTCAAAGCCCAAAAGCTCCATCTCCAACCAAATGGAAATAGCAAATTCACTCATGGGATTATTGAAGTGATCAAGAGCCACATACACACACACATACTGTTCCCTGGTACAACAACTGAACTCACTGTACAGCAGATACAACACAACAGACCAACTCTAGATTCACATGATGACTATAGCATTCAACCCCAGAGCCAGAACCAGTTCCATTGCCATTTGCCACCCGGTCAATGGGTCCCAAAATGACAGCAATAGCACACCAGCTTGAATCACACGCATTAAAAACACAAGCAGTAGCCAAGAAGCAAAAGACAAAGTTCATACCTTGAGCTGTCGACTCTTCCACTTTCATAAGATAGTTGTAGTGATGCCAGGCGAAAACTGTGGCTCTCTCTCTCCAGTTCATGATGAGACCTCCAGCAGCTCCTCCAGACTCCAGTCATCTCATCTCCATCCTCCATACATCTGGCTGGCTAGCTGGCCATGCAGTACTTCTCCTCCCAGTATCAATGGCCCCCAACCAGCCTCATTATCCTGGCTGCCTGATCTTCTCACTCAGCCTTGGTCTGGATGTTTCGCACTACACAGCACATAGCAAGCATTCTGCTGTAGTGCCTTGGTCAGGGGTTTAGGGCATAGGCTCCATCATTCACAGCATGTCGTGGTCAGGGGTTTAGGGCATAGGCTCCATAGGGTCCAGCATTCACAGCATGTCGTGGTCAGGGGTTTAGGGCATAGGCTCTATAGGGTCCAGCATTCAGGGGTTTAGGGCATAGGCTCTATAGAGCGCAGCAGCATTTTTCCATCGGCACTTCGAATATAATTTATTTAAAGACGGTTACGCCGCGGACAAAGCCAATTCAGATCATGACAAATCATGACAATGAACACAATGTTTTGGGACGATCAAATAATTTATAAGACGAAAAACAAAACAAATAGTGTTGTCTCCTGCCTTTATTTTCTTCTTTCTAATGATTTGATCGTCTTTAAATAAATTATATTCGAAGTGCCGATGGAAAAATGCATTGGGGTTTTATTTCCTGGGCCACTCGCTTTTCTGAAAGGGGGCGGGACTGCTGCGCTCTATAGGGTCCAGCATTCACAGCATGTCGTGGTCAGGGATTTAGGGCATATGCTCCATAGGGTCCAGCATTCACAGCATGTCGTGGTCAGGGGTTTAGGGCATAGGCTCTAGGGTCCAGCATTCAGGGGTTTAGGGCATAGGGTCCAGCATTCACAGCATGTTGTGGTCAGGGATTTAGGGCATAGGCTCTATAGGGTCCAGCATTCACAGCATTTCAGGGCTCTATAGGGTCCAGCATTCACAGCATGTCAGGGCTCTATAGGGTCCAGCATTCACAGCATGTCAGGGCTCTATAGGGTCCAGCATTCACAGCATGTCAGGGCTAAGAAGAAGCTGATCTTGGGGATCTGGGGTCGTCACCCTGGCCCGTGTACCTGTGGAGCAGGTTGAGAGAGAGACCATATAAGCTTTGAGTATAAGTATTGGCTATTTCCCCATATATAAGCCCACAATGCTAATTTGCTTATTTCCATCGAAATAAGTAGTAAAGTGTGCCGCTTGGGATACTATTTACATTATGATTTGAGCAATGGAAATAAGCTAATTAGCACAACACCCCAATGCCCTATTCAATTCAATTCAATTCAATTCAATTCAATTCAATTCAATTCATTGGGGGTTTATGGTAGGGGAAATAGCCAATAATGCGCTTTTGCAGAAAATAACACCTGGACCTCTTTGGTGGGGACGTAACAACTACAAAGAAAAGTAAGAAAGCCTTCTAGCATCGAATTATCCTACAGTACCATTTTGTGCGGGAACCCCTTTTGGTGATATAGGCAGCATTATGTTATGCTTTAGCTATTAAAAAATAGCAGATCTACAAGCTCTTAGCGGCGCGCTATGAGCTTGTAGGTCTGCTATTTTTGAAAAATCGACTGACACAGAAACATAGCTTTTTCAGAAAACTGTCAGGATTTAGAAGACATTTTTAGAATCTGATGTCAGGTCAGAATGGGTTAAAGTTAAACCATCATTGGTAAACAGTTAAGAAGAATTCAGTTTTATACAAGGATTTGGTCCTGTGACACCCCAAACAAAACATTGTGTCTGTATATATTTATTCTATTTATGTATATATAGGACCCACATGCACACATACAGCACTTAATGCACCTTTGTTTTTTATTTCAACACCCAGTCCCTCCCTCCCTCTCTCTCACACACACACACACACACACACACACACACACACACACACACACACACAGTATGCTTAGCATAGGTATAGCTAACTCAGGTTTGTGTGCAATTCAGGTAACACTTTACAGCACTTCAAGCACCTTTGTTTGTTCATTTAATTTCACCCCCCCCCCCCTCTCCCTCTCTCTCTCACACACACACACACACACACACACACACACACACAAACACGCGCGCGCGCGCGCACACACACACACACACACATACACACGCACGTTAATGCTCACGTAGCATTGGTAGCTAACTCACCTGCAGAATGAAAACAAACCCATCATGCAGTTTGTTGTTATGAAGATAACTTCTCTTTCAAGCTGTCACACAGTGTTGTGACTGAGCAGTTTCACTTTCTAACACGCCAGACTACTCCACTTCATGGAGTGCAAAGTTACATTATAAGTTGTTTATATTTTTCACTCTGTTTACTATAACAACAAACAAGTTTGCAGCCCGTGACCGTGTGGGTGTGTGTGTGTGTGTGTGTGTGTGGAGAGGGAGGGGGCGTGGCTATCGGAGGGTTTTAAAGAGCGCGCTTGAAGCCTGGTTAGGGAGTGTCTGCCAATTCACTGGAGCGTCTACTTCAGCCATGTCAGACATACAGCCCGCGAGATGATTTAATCCGGCCCCCCACTTGTAGAGCATAAATGTACGAGTCTGTCCAAAAAAAGTAAGTCTCTAGCACATTCCTGTCAAAAGTTATGATTTTTTTTAAAGAAATATAAACCAAATGCTCAATCCCAGTTATGAGTTTCCCTCCCTAACTAGTCTGATTTGATGTCAGCTGTGCTCCAATGAATGGACTCGACGCATGCATAAAACCAAGGGTTGTGTATACATTTACAAATTTCTGCTGAGACAGTATTTGAAATTTAAATATTCTATTTTCAAATGGTTTATTGGTGCTCCATAAATAAAAATAGCATCTCTCATAGCAAATGGCTTCTATAGGCTACAGGTATAATACCAATAATACTACCAATTCACTGGAGCGTCTACTTTCTAGGGCAGTATTTTTGGCCTTTTCAAGTCAAGGACCCCCAAATTAACCCTAATTAGCCCGCAGACCCCCATTTGAAAAGATATGTCAGGGACCCCCGTATAAGAGAAGATTTTTTGGCTCTAGCAGTGATTCTCAACCCGTTTAATTTCAAGGTCCCCCCCAGTCTGACATGCATATATACCCCCTTTCTTGGAAAAAATAACACGATTGGAACTATGCACAAAAACGAATATGACAACACAGCTGATTCTGATTCTGAAATGTGCAGGTTTAACCTTACATAAATGGAAATAAACGTGAAGGTGACAAAAAACTGGTGATAGGACTAAACTCGCAGCGTGATATGGTTTAGGCCACACACATTGCTCCTTGTTTCTGTATTCTGTACAGATGCATGCAATGCATATCACCCCATCTGCATCTCTCTGACTCTTCTGCCAAATCTCACAGGATTACAGTAACTATGTGGCATTGAGGTTACATGTTCACTGATGATTTAACCATTTAACCCCTATAGGCCTACTGTGCTTCACTGGCTGGAGTACCCCACTGGTCCATGCTAGGCCCCCTCTTTTTTCTCTACACCAAGGGACACCAATTCAACACAAGAACATAACTTGTTCATGCAGTCTTATGCAAAGTCTTATGCAAAGGTAAAAAATTTAATTTAAATGTTGACAGATGCTAGATTCAGTTGCTGACCCTGGTAAGTTTGTATACCGTATAGTTTACGTATTTATTTATAGTATAGTTTACATATTACTGTATAGCCTACTGCTTAGAGTCTGAGCAGTATAGAACCTTTGATGAGTCTTCAAAGGTTCTGGTTTACATAGTGATCTTAGATTACTGAGACACTACACTGTAGTGTCTACTGTCTACTGTCTGTATGCATTTGATGAATGTGTTTACCAATACTGTAAGTCACTCTTTTGTTTTATTTATTTATTTTTCAGCCTGCAAGTGTTCAATAATCCCAGCTCTTAATCTTATTCTAAAGGGGTCTACAAAAACTACATGCTATCATCCACGGTGATCCACTGACCGAACTGGCAGCAGGCTAAATTTGTATGAAAGGTGTCTTATCAATAAAGAACTTTTGACTGTAAACTGATAGGAAGAATGTTCTGATGTCAGACTCAGATGGATTCATTTGGAGCATGGTCAGACTATACTGCTTGGTCTCACATCTACAATAGTAAATCCTTGCTCATTTTGCTAGAGTTGGATGGCTCAGGGTTGATTACAGAATAGTAACTTGCAATGGGCCTGGTCTGTACAAAATGCACTACACCACAAAGACACGGTCCATGTAGGCTCCATGTACTTAAAAAAAAAACCCAGATATGTCCACAAACACAACACCAGCGGCAGCTCCACAAATCAATTTCAACCCAGATTTGGCACAAATAATGGGTTAAATTTGTTCTACTGTCAAGTCAACTATCAATCAATCAACCAACCAACCAATCAACCAACCAACCAACCAACCAATCAATTTACAATATACCGGTAGGCAATTAGCAGACAAGAACAACACATGGTAATACATCAAATGTAAATAAAATAGTCATCAAACATCGTATAAGCTAAGAACCTAGCTAGCCCAGGCTTTTATTTACTAAGAACCTAACATAAGAACAGTAGAATATCTGTACAATGAAACTATGACTATATATATGACTATAGAGTGCTATACCTATGTCTACATAAAATGGAATCTAAATGACACAATCAATCAATCAATCAATCATGTAGGCACCTTTAATGAACATGATCAATATGTTTTGTTGAGCGAGCCATACTGTGTGTAGTGCAGTGTCCCTTTTTAAACACATGGTGGAGCAACAGGTCCTATGATCATTGTAGCTGACCAGAAGTATTGCAGGGCCATCTCTTTACTTGGTAAAGCTTCTCAGTCTAATGTGTCTCTGAGTCTCAATCTGCTGTCAAGTCTTCTGCTTGGCCCAACTCAGCTGGATGGGAGATCCATACTGTAGAGTCAATGCTGATCCTGACACTTACAGGGTCCTATACACGACCGATTAAGCGAATACTTAGTTTCTATTTGAGAACATTTAACTTATGAGCAAAACTAACCAATCCAAAAAAAGGACATACAAATACATCCAATCATCTAATCCACAAAAGTAATAACAGATTAAAAATGTTAATGTTCGCACCTCTGGCCCAATTTCAACCAGAGTTTAACTTCATCATTAAACATTTTGAGATCAGTTTGTCTTTTTATTTCAGTTGGTAGGGCATTCCACAAGTGTGTGTGCATGCGTGCGTGCGCGCGTCCATTTAAAATCAAGCCACTAATTTGAATGAACCGAAACATTGGACATGGCAGCTGAGCAGCACAAGTTTTACAGTGTCACGTTAACTTGGCTGGGGCCGGTTTCCATGGTAACTGGGCGAGCAGGTGGATTCCAAAGCCCTCGCACCTGTGGGGCGTATGTATGTCATTGCCCTGTTTCAACATGGGATCCGGGGACCACACAGCGGTCCAAATGGACCCGTATGGGTCTGTAACTCTGAGTTTACAAATGGAACCAAAAGGACCTATAATTAAGGGTCAATGTTGATTTAACACTCTAAGTCACACTGGTGTCATCCAGGAGAGAGTAATGCAACGCAGGTGTCGTGCAACCGAAGAAGTATAAATCAGGCTTACAGATGGCACACGGATTTCCCACTTTCACTTGTAAGATGATAGTTCCATCCACTTTCTCCCGCTGTGCATGTGTGTGCGCAGTGTGCAGTGTGTGTGTGTGTGTGTGTGTGTGTGACTGTGTGTGTGTGTGTGTGTGTGTGTGTAAACTCACAGGGACTACTAGATCTTCTAGAGCAGTGGTTCTCAACCTGTGAGTCGGGACCCCATATGATTTATTTTTTTACTTGAGGAGATTTAAGTCCTTTTTAATACCCAAATCTTATCCTATTATAAAAACTGGTCTAACATTGTCAAATAATATCAGAAAGAGGGAGAAACTGTGAAAATGTGAGCCGTGAGCGTGCAGAGTTTCAGAGTTTTGATCTGTGGAATCGAGTCAAACGAACTCAACTAATATTACGACTCTAGAACCACTGTTCTAGTAGAGCAGCTAATGTGCAGTTTAGTTGGAGACGAGAGGGTGGAAGACGTTTCAAAATGGGATCTTTACAGAAACCCGTCTGAAACAGACGGGTTTAACGGCAGCGATCCGAGGAGAGGTCAGGGGCACTGTGTTTGACACGGGAGCTTTTGGAGGGAACAAGGTCGACGTTCAGCTGTTGTTGTTATGGAGTGAAAACCTTGGTGAGCAGACAGCTGCTGTGGAGCCCAGAGAACAGTGAGAGTGATTACAGCGGCAGGCAGGCAGGCAGGCAAACAGACAGACAGACAGACAGACAGACAGACAGACAGACAGACAGACAGACAGACAGACAGACAGACCACTTGCTGATGTCTGACTGAAAGGTGCTGCAGTGTAGAACAGAAGATGAACAAAGATGATGTGTCTATGTTTGATCTGGTTGCAAGGCCCCATTAAGGGATATATTTCTCTCTGTGTGTCTCTTTTTCTCACACTCTCTATTTCTTTACCTCTTGCAAACAGAAAGTGTGAGACAGAGGAAAAAGCCATTACGTTCGTACTCTCTCAGAGATACAAATGCTGTACTAGTCCATACCCGGGAATATGCTGTTTGAGCTACGTATAGCTATGTGTGCTAATAACACAACCTGGATTCAAACATTGCACGTGTGAATCTGCAAGCAAGCATGCAGGTGGTATGAAGATGACAGTACAGCTACAGTACAGTACAGTACAGTACAGTATGTGACATGCTGCGTGCATGCACCTTCCTGTCTTCTTAGATGCAATTTGAGGTTATTAGGTGACTGTGCGTTGTGTTTTGACAGGGACGCCATGGCCCTAGCCCACAAGACGAAGGGGAACCCCCCTTGCGTGGGAGAGACAGTCATATATAGTGATTCATAATCATACTTAATTATAGTTGCATGTCGATGTCAGGCACCGAAAATAGCTATATGAGCTTGTAGATCTGCTATTTTTTGGTGCACGACCAAGTATAAATGTGTTGTGATGAATTACTGAGTGAAATTTGGAAAGTCCCCGCAGAGTCATGTACCATCTTCAATGAGAGACCAAACACACTCATTATTTAACATAGGAAGAAATCGATAGCACACATTTTTATGAAGTTTTTGTTATTTTCATTTGGGTCTTTTTTTCTCCTCTTTTTCTTAATTCTCCTAGGCGGGGAAGTCCTCGGGGCAGTAGGTGGGGTGATCAGGCTTCAGGATGCAAAGGGAGTCTAGAATTATGGCCGATTGAAAGCTTTTCTGGACCAGGTTCAAGAAGTGCTGACGAAGCAAGACTAAACATCGCAAACCACAGTTGAGAGATCTGCACATGTGCTGCCCCCACACCCCTCTCTCCCCACCTCCCACCCCTCTGCCCCCACACCCCTCTCCCTTTCAGCCACCCAGGGATTAGCCTCATCCTAGGAGAAGAGCTATACTTACATGTATGCGGGCACACGCACTCACGCACGCACCTACGCACACATGCACGCACGCACAGCGCCACACACACACACACACACACACACACACACACACACACACACACACACACACACACACACACACACACACACACACACACACACACACACACAGGGAAGACCCGCTATAATGGGAATTGGCAGGGGGGTGTAAAATAACCACCTCTTGAATTGCCACAACCAGAGTAGCCACTAGTAATTATTATCCAACTGACACCTCACACTCAATATAATTTAATTATATTTAATAAGGTAGCGTTTCTCAAACCTTTTCATGATAAGCACAGCTGCGGACACCCCATCTGAGAATATTTTGTGACCGGGACCCACGTAAAATAATATATGCATAAAGAGCAAGTGAGCTTGTGGATCTGCTATATTTATTTATATTGATTCTATAATACATTTTGTTGGGGACCCCCTCAAACCCCCTCAAGGACTCCTGAGGTTCCCATGGATCCCACTTTGAGAACAATAGAAAGGAATCAAATTGATCAAAAGTCTCAGTGTATGATCTTTTGGCATCCTCCGGCCCTTCTGAGTTGATGGACTTGTCTTATTTCTGTGGTGTGTATCATACAAAGGACTTGACGTGGTGTCTGGGTGGTGTTGAGCTAAAACACTCAACACTGGGCTTTATTTCCCAGCAGTGGTGCCTCTGGGTGCGTTCCAACAAACACAACATGGGGCTGCAACATACCTATATTAGATTGTTATCACCATGAAACTTCCCCAGTTGATTACTTACACGAAGACAATGATTTATTGTATTACAAATTTTAAATTGTTTAATATGCAAATGATGCATTACCGGTATTTAGGAAAATATGCAAAAGATAGAAAACATGAAAAAGCTACCACTTTGGAAGGGTTATCATATATTAATTTACTTATATTGATCCTAATATTGGTATAGTTTTGCACACTCAATTCATAATTAACATTCCAATTTTGGAGCTCTGGCTCATGGACTAAGAACCAAAAAGAACTGAACCGGTTCCCATTGGGAACCAACCGGTGGAAAAGGGGTCCCTGCAGTGATACTGTAAACTAACTGAGGATTTCACATATTGTTGCTGTCGGGGACTACCCATTATTGTGACATACCATTACTCCGACCTGCGGTTAGGTTATAGGGACAAGGGTTCGTCATTTGGAATAATGCGCTGTCGGACTAATGACACGGCACTGGGCAGAAACCTCTTATCTCCATATTTTACGTTATTTTTTCGTGGTTTAAAAAAGTTAAAAAAGTATTAACAGAACGGCCTTCAAAGGGAGTGCTATTACTTTTTGGAAACCTCCACTTGGTCTAATATCAGTTGTGCTTTATACAGCTAGGCATGCTAGGCCTCCCATTTGTGCATATTGACCTCCGATAACCTGTGAGCCAGCCCATCAGTTTGCCCTGCTCTCTTCCACTCTCATATTGACCTCCGATAACCTTCAGCAGTGAGCCAGCCCATCGGTTTGCCCTGCTCTCGTCCACTCTCATATTGACCTCCGATAACCTTCAGCAGTGAGCCAGCCCATCAGCTTGCCCTGCTCTCGTCCACTTTTCCCTACAGGAATGAGAGCTCCTCTTCTCAGGGATATCAAACCGCAAAGCAGTGAAAGGTCTGTTTTATTAAAAAAAAGCCACCCACCCCAACCGCAGATCACTTTTCACATTCAATCATATACTCCATGCACACAGTCCCACCCCACGTCAGGCAGTGCCAGGAAATGAAATAGCTACCTGGCTTGTGTGTGTGTGTGTGTGTGTGTGTGTGTGTGTGTGTGTGTGTGTGTGTGTGTGTGTGTGTGTGTGTGTGTGTGTGTGTGTGCTCGCGCACGCGCACGTGCATGCGCAAGCACGTGCCTGTGTATAATGTATGTGTGGGTGTACACTGTACGTGTATAATATATACTTTTGTGTGTGCAAATATTTTTTAAATACATAATGTGTGCAAATTCATATGGATGTGGGTGTGTGTTTATGCATGCATGCATTCGTGTGAGTATGTGTGCGTGTGTGTGTGTGTGTGTGTGTGTGTGTGTGTGTGTGTGTGTGTGTGTGTGTGTGTGTGTGTGTGTGTGCGCGCGTGTGTGTGTGTGTGTGTGTACCTTGGCAGATTTGGGGTAAAACGATAGCTTTTGTAACTCAATAAAATGAGATCTGAATCAAAACAATGACGAACCAAAGCAGTAGCTCGCTCGCTCAGAGACCTGACTCAAGAGACAGAATGTTTCTCTAGTCAGATCATTTCACCATGGTGGCTCCATTTTCATTGGATCTCAGGCTGCATGAAATCTATTTCTTCCTCCCAACATTTCCCTTCGTTCTCTCAAGAGTTTTAATCCTGACGTATGCGGTATGCTTCGTACGTATGACAGTGTCGCGCGACTATACAGCAGCCAATCTACAAGCTCACAACGCACTACGTCGTGACGCGCTGCAGGCTTGTGGATCGCCTGTTTCCATCGCGCAACACCGCCGTAAGACGCTGTACAAATTAAATCATTATTATTATGTGCCACTTTTCATTTTTCTCCCGTTCCCCACTTACTTTCGGGAAACCATAAAAAATAGCAAGGCAGTAACCAGGGGCAGCAGCAGAGCATCATGCAGGCCTCCTGCCTAAAGGTCAGAGGTCAAGCTCATTAGTCGCCAAAGTGAATGGTTGGTCACGCTGGCACAGACCGAGCACGCTACGTCAACCCTCCTACAGCCTGCTTGACTCGGGTTTCTCTCTCTCTATCGTCTCTCTCATCTGCATCAGTATATCTGCGATCTTTAACAATTTGACTCGGGTGTGACATCATAACGCGTGACAGCATGAAAAATGCTCCGTATGACAAATCCTGTCTTTTTGACTGTGAAGTGATGTGACTAGCTGTGTTGCAAGCGTGAGCCAGGAAGTGGGCTGGGAAAGAGATGGGACAATGGGAGAGAGAGTGGGAGAGAGAGGGAGAGAGAGAGAGAGAGAGAGAGAGAGAGAGGGGTTCCTTGCTTTTTCATTGTTGGCTGAGGAACTGAGAAGCGAGAACTTATAAGGAATACTTTTATCTGTGGTCACAAAGGGATCTAACATGGAAAAAGTCTGAGGATGCATAATGATCCTGCTTGTTTTACAGCATGCGTGTAAGAATCTTACTCTGTGTTTTTTTTATGTGAGTACACAACCGCTAAGCTGCTTAATGAGTCTTTAAATAGGCTGTCATATGATCTCCGTTCCATGTTGGTTTTGAACCTAGACCAGGGTATTATATTATTACTTTTAGGTTTCTTTTGGCGGAGGCTAGTCTTACTAGAGTGCTAGCATAATGCATATTCCTGGCCTCGCTGAAAAGTCAACACTGTGCCGTCAAACATGATTGTTGTCTTTTCTTGAGACATCATGAATATAATTGTCCCTGATGTACTGACTGTTGTCATGTCCAATCTCAGCGTGGGGGAGAACGATGGTGCATGTGGAACCCGAACCCAACTAAACACTACACTGGAAAATCCTCAGTATGTTTTTCCTTTTAATTTTTTAGGGGAATAATTGACCCAATGTCAATTATCTAATGTATTCCTGGGCGCTACACTCTACACTCCCTCTGCCAACCTGGGGAGAGCAACGGACTGACCTCATGCTTCCTTCAATGCATGAGGAGTCCAAGCCACTTCTTTTCACCTGAAAGAGGGAAGTTTCCCCGGCCGGCCATAGCGCACGGAAGGAACACATTATTCCAACCAGGCTCCCTGGCTGACCGGCTAGGGGGAGGCAGTATAGAGACCAGGATTACTGCATGTTTTTGCGAGGGTACCTACCCTCCTCAATATTAAAGGACCACTTCACCTATTTGCAACGTATCTTCATATAACTGGTCCTCCTCACTTAAATGCTCATTATAAGATGGCACAATTTATGTCTACCCAAGCTTCATCTCATTGGTGGGCTTTGGACAGCTCAGAAACCTGACCATGCACCAATGGCATCATCGTTGGGGATTCCATTACAATAGAAACCAAAGCATTTCTCTTCCTGGATGGATTATATACCATCTATATACCAGCTCAGTGGTCTTGATCAAATACCTTTATGGTTCTCTTTACTGTTCTAGGGGCTTTGCAAGACCAATTTGTGAAACAGTACTCGATGAGAGAAGATGACACAGTGCAAGTAGCTCCTGGCAGCTCCAACAGGCACAATTTGTTTAAAATTGTGCAAGTTAAAGTTGACTGTGAGGTTGGGATTGGATTCCCTGGCCAGGTGATGCCAAAGGCATCTCTTCTTCCATTTAGGGAAGATTATTTTTGCTTCATTGCTTTATTTGCACGACGCGTGTAGGCTTCGTCAGGTGCTTATATTGTGTGTATATATATTTAGCTATATAGCTATACTGTAGCAACAAGAACCCCAAAAGGGATCCCCGTCCTGAAGGGGTAAAACACCTAAAGGCGTTCCCGTCCTGAATGGGTTGAATCAATGATTCTCACCCATTTGCATTTCAAGTTCCCACATGTGTGAATTAGGCCACGGACCCCCATTTGATAAAATTATTTATCTCTGGGACCCCAAGCTACATTATACAATTATCCATGTTAATGTATAATGTATTGATGAAGTCAATAAAGTTATTTGAAGCAGACAGGACACCGGATTGGACATACAGTACATACCGGTGTTGTACTTTTTATTGTAATTCCATCCATCGTTCCTCTCTGCTGGGAAAGGGAGAGGGTCTTATCTTATGTCTGTATAGCTCAGTCGGTAGAGCACTCGCCTTTCAAACACAATGTTTTTGGGTTTGATCCCGGATTCCCGGGCGCCGCCAACTCAGCGTACATGAATGAGTAGCACGGCTTGGATGTAGCGAGTCGTGCTGGGAGTACTGGGAGCTGATGGTAGGTGTTGCGCCTCAACATTACATCTCCCAGCCAGGGGTCTATAGCGCATTGCGAAAGAGGGACAGACTCCTGTGCCCTGGCTGATACCGACAATATACATCCTACTATATTTTTACACACTAGATGAACACAGGTTTTACTGTGTGTAGTGTACTGTCCACAACATGTCACACACAGTGTGTCTGCATATCACATGCAAGCCTCTTAACCTAGGCCTACTCCCCTCAATCTTATTTGCATACATTCAAATCAACAGCATGATTCACTCTTCCCCCGAACGTAACTCGGGCACATCCATTTGCATCGAGCAGCCCTTTGGCTGCAGTCAAATCATGCTGCTGGCCTCCAGAGTAACTGTGACACTGACAGACCAGATGGTATTTAAGCACCCTGGAAGACAGATTTGGGTCCAGGCAGGGCCCCTGGTTGTCTCCCTGTCTGCGACAGCAGGCGACGGCCGCGGACCCACAGTGTTGGGGGGGGGGGGGGGGGGGGGGTTGGCGGCGCCGGAGCACTGCACAGTGGGTGACCTCTGCAACCACGCTGAGGTCTGTTGCTCTCGCCATAGCGCTGCCATAATGAGCCCAGCAGACCGCTAACTAGGCTAAGGATTTCTCATCGTCTCCACCGCGCTCAGGCGCTGCTCCCCGGGCCCCAGCGCAGAGAACAGGGGCAGAAGCACAGGGTGGGAGCGGGGGTGGAGGTCTGCTGCAGACTGCAGTGCATGCCTAAGAAGTCATAGGGGTCGCCTTACCCCCTTTTTCTGTTTGTTGTGGTCGCGCAATGAAAACAGCGGATCTACAAGCTCACAGCGTGTCGCAATGAAACGTGTCGTGAGCTTGTAGATTGCCTATTTCCGGCACGCGGCTCCGTCGTGCTACAAAATCATGGCTTTTCTGGGGGAACGGAGGGGCAACATGCAGGGTGGAGGGGATGAGGTCTGGCACAGTGCACGCCAAAGTCACAGGGGTCGCCTTACCCCTTTCCCCGTTTGTTGTGGTCTTTCTGGGATCGTCTACAGGCGGAATGGGACTGATCAAGTTCTCTGGGAGTTTGGTGCTGAGTCTGTATTTAGTTTGTCATGTTAGTAACTGTGTGTTACGTAACAGGAACCAGCAGGGAGGAGGTAAGGGGGTTCATATATCAGAGGGAATCTGATTTGATGCTGCCCATTTGTAGTGCTTGGAAGGTACCGAGGGAAGCCGCAAGTCAGTTTTACTTAATGCACTTTGCTGTGAGGATGCTGAAAGAAATGAATTCACAAAAGATTTATTGCAGAAAGCTGTGACGCATTTTAAGCTCGCATAGCAAAAAAGAAGAAACAAAAAAACAGAAAAATCTGTTACGGTTTTGTCATTGTTAACATGGAGCTTATTTCAACCAGAGAGAGAGAGAGAGAGAGAGAGAGAGAGAGCAGTGGTATTTCACAATACCAGTGTTGTGATAAGGTGTCTCAAAACCAGAATGGGCTGAGTAAATACCCCCCTCCCCCTGCACCAATCACATTTGAGGCCCTCGAGAATATACAAACACATACACTAACACGCACGCATACACTAACGCACGAACGCACATGTGTGTGTGCGTGTGCGCGTGCGTATGTGCGTGCGTGCTTTCACACACACACACACACACACACACACACACACACACACACACACACACACACACACACACACACACACACACACACACACACACACACACACACACACACACTATTCCTGCAGGCCTTACATTGTTTTATTCGCTGACAATAGATTCACTTACATAATGAACCCAATCCATATCAAAGGCTGGACCGGGGCTAGACTGGCAGTGCTCCAAGCCCTTTAAAACCGGCCAAAACCACATGGGAGAACAAACTCTTCCCTCGTTTTGTTTTTTCTTTTCTTCTTCTTCCCCTCTTCCCCCTGTATCCTGCTCTTTGTCATACCACAAAAGATATCAAGTGTGAGGGGATGGACATGTGTATCTGATCATATGCATATTAACCAAATATCCCAATGGTCACCTAATATGTTGTGGTGTACTGTCCGTCTTTAGTGTAACCCAGAAACAAGAGAAAGTGTGGCATCCCAGGCATGGTTTGTAAATTCGTTCCTCATGGCCCCTATAGGCATGTGAGCGCTGAGCGAGCACGTATAGAGCCGTCCACCACAGGGAGTGCTGTGTTGTGGGGTATATGTGTACTGCCAGGATAAATGGCTTTTGATGGGCTCTGCTATTTTGCCACAACTGCCCTTTTGCGCGAGGCGACGGGATTTGTAGCTCCTGTGGAGAGTGGCCCGCAAAAGATAATTCATACTTTGTCGCACGACTCGGCACAAATTATGTATTTCCAACTGAAATAAGTGTTGACATGAAAATGTAAAAAAGTTCAAGTCAAAATACGCTTTTTTTCCCCTAGATGTTTTTGTTGTTGTTTTGCACAATGTCCACTGTGAAAACATTTGACCACATGAACCGTATAGTGTCCCTATGCAATCATTTGGTCAAAATATAAGATCTACAAACTCACAATGCATGCTCAAGACCATGATTCTAGATAGGAGAGTGTGGGGGGGGGCAGCGATTCAAGAGTGCCGGGTTAGTGTTGGCTAGACCGCACTCTTGTATCACATGCGATGCATTGAGACGCATTGTGAGCATGTAGACTAGGGGTGCCCAAAAATACATTGCCATCTACCAGTAGATCACAAAGGCTGTGCAGACTATTTTATCTTGAATTAAGGTGACTTGATTGACAAATCAAAAAGGGCACGTCAGCTCAAACCAGCAATGCAATACTTGCGCACAAATGTCAGTATAGCATTACAAAGTTATATACAAATAAAAACCATAAAATCCATGACCCCTCTATGTCCCATTCCAAGTGTATTTGTCTAATATGTAACACCAGCACTGCTATACAAAACCCCCTCAGGTACATTTTTAGAATAGTTTCAGCAATGGGATCATCATTTTTGGTGGGTAGATCTTGTTGAGCTGGTCATTTTGAAAGTAGCTCTCAAGTCAGAATAGTATGTGGGCACCCCTGACTATAATTTGCATAGCTTGTAAATGGACATTTTTGGCAGAGAAGTGTCCTGATTTGTTCCTGCAAAATAAATAAATCCATTATTTTTGTTATAATTTCTTACCTCTCCTCTCTCCAACTGTTGCAATTATTTTCCTCACTCTTCATCAACTTTTTTTGTGAACCGTTATGCCCCCCCCCCCCCCCCCCTCCCCCCTATCATCCCAGCATTTCTTTGTCTCTACCTCTGTTACCTCTATAGATCAGTAGCATGAAGAATCTGAGACAAATGTTCCTCCCACACTCCACATTCCAGGATCTTGCAGGATCCCACATGCTGGTGCGTGGTGGTGGCGCGCTCTGACGAGACAGACCGGTGCAGCCTGCGTGGGTGCTTGGTGGATGGGGCGCTGGGGGTGGGTGGGGAGGGTTGAGACCCGAGTTCTGCTGTCTGCTAACATCCCTAAACGGCTATACATGTCGTATTGAGTTATACACCGTAAAAAAAAACATTTATCTGTTTGCAACTCAGAAAGGCAAAGGTCCGTTTGGTTACATTCGTACACCCTCGGAGTAAAATGAAAGGAAAAAGTTGCAGATATTCTACCTAAAACCCATTGTTCTGAAGTGAGTGGAACAGTAATATACTGTAGCAAGAAATATGTGCTGTGTATTTCTTCGTGAAATATAGACGTTGTGAAATGACATCAAATGCGCCTTTTCACACCATTCGAGAGTAGGCTACAGACTGCATGCCCAATGCTTAATGGTATTATTTGCCACACTCACTATATATTCTCCCCATATCAAAACAATGGGATCTACTGTAGGTTGAAAATCTGTTTTTCCTGAAGATTTTACTGTGTAAAGCAACCAATCTTGTGCCCTGATCACATCTGAAGCAGCCAGCAGAGTGACTCCTTCATTAACTTTGATGGTGGATTTCAGTAGTGCTCACAAAGGACCTCTTTCTCTCCTCTTGGAGCGAGGGTGTAAACAATGTGGATATATTATTAAACTCCTGGAAGACCCCTTTTTTCCACATCACACACTGTTTAACAAGCCATACACTGTACCAAACACACATAATTTGTCATTATTAGGGTTCATATTCCTTTAAATGCCAGTGGGGTAGTTCATTGTGGTTAGCTGCCATCCGCCTTCAAGAGGTTTTAAATTATACTAACATGACTGAAAAATAAGGTGGTAAACCATTTCGCTGAAGAGAAGAGAGAGAGGAAACTGACAGGAGAGTTTAATGAGTCCAACCATGGAGATAGCGGCACAATGATTAACCATATGAACCCCAGCCTATTCTCTGCCAGTCTTAATACTATAGGCAAACATTTGGCAAATATATTAGATCTACAACCTCACAGCGCCTTGCAAGTTGCAACATGACGTAATACGATTTGGGTAGAGGGGGAAAAGGAGGGGGAAGTTGAGGGGAACCTGGTGAACGAAGTGGTTGCCATTGTAGAACAGTTAGTCTGAAGCAGTGATAGCAACAAATATATCCACAGAAGCCTTAAAGCTGCTGAAATTCACAGTTTCAGTGTGCCAACAAAACATGAAAAAGAGAAGGCGAAAGACTGTGGACAACTGTTCAAACAATATGACCAGATGTCATGTTATATTTCTTTGTGAGTTTGTTAGTGTACTTTGAGTTTAAAGGCACCAAGTAGTACGCCACTTCCAGTGTTTACACCCTGTTGTCATTGTCATTTTTCAAAAGCACGGAATTAATCTTCACACCATGATCAAACAGAAACAGAAACAAAACAAAACAAAGGCTAATAACAGCCTGCATGGCTTCCATCTGGACCTCTAACTCTATGCTATGACATCAGTAGCACTAAGCTATAGGGTGCATTACCACCAGTCGGCTAATATGAGTTCCCAGAAGTTTTCGCCAGCTCCTGCGGGAGGTCAGTCAGCTATAGAGCCAGGCCTGATAGGCAACGATAGCAGCAACGCAGTACCTATAGCCTATTATGACGGGTGTCAAAATGTAAACTATGACCTCGGTAATAATGAATTGCATTTTTATAGCGCTTTTCCAAGGGCTCAAAGCGCTTTACAAAGGTTCATTCATTCATACATTTGGAGGTGAAGCCGCGAACAGTCGACGCCAGCGTCCTCACTTCCCACATTCACACACCAATGGTGGCAAGCTCACACCGACCGACTAATTGGAGGCAGTGTAGGGTTCAGTGTCTTGCCCAAGGACACTTCGACATGTAGACAGGAGGAGCCGGGATTTGAACCTTCGACCCACGGATCATTGGACGACCTGCTCTACCTCCCGAGCCACAACCGCCGCCACAGCCGGTACTAGAACATCAGTCATCTAAACGACATAAACACCCGAAAAACAGTTAAAATGTAATTGAATATTAATCTATTTTCCCCGAACCCTCTAGTTAATTTTATAATTATTTTATTGTACTGTTGTTTTTGTTATGTAAGGCCTATACTGTATTGTCTGTGTATTTTATATGCAATTATGTGCTGGTTGATTACCTGAATTATTTGTAATAAGATTGTAAAATAAATAAAATAAACATTAGTCATCTCCAATTCTCCATATTTGTGCTTCCAGTATAAAATTAAGTTCTAAAAAGTAAAGGAAATATTGACAATAATGTCAAATATAATGGGGGAGTTACTTTCTTGTCCTACAGGCAGTGTAAGAAATATGATGCTGATCGGTCCAGTGGTTTGCGTGATTATAGCCCTGGACTCTCGCACACAGAAATTACTTGTAGGCCTAGTTGTTTTCATCAAGATTGGGTTTTGCCACATATATTTTGATGCGGTAAAATGTGTGTTACAATAAAGTGTCTGAAAGGTTAAACAGTTTAGACAGCAGGAAAGTATGTGAGAGTTATACTGTAGCTTCAACAGCTCTTTGGGGTTAGGAAATGATGCTGACTGTGAACTGTGTTGCTCACACATCTGCCACAGTGCTCTGAGCAGGTTAAAACAAACTCTACAAAGTACTTTTTGACCTATAGTCAACTAGTCTTAGTAGTCAGAACAGGAAGGACGTGTGGAGTTTGCATGTTCTCCCCGTGTCCCCTAGGGTAGGTACCCTCACAAAAACATCAGTAATCAACCAGTAATCCTGGTCTCTAAACTGCCTCCCCCTGGCCAGCCGGGGCGCCTGATGGAGGGGAAAGGAACTGGTTTGAATAACGTGTTCCTTCCACGTGTAACCAAGTGTACCAAAGGATTTACTTTTGTATGACTACGCCACCTTGATATAGTTCAAGGAATTAAACGGACCAGTAAACTGGGTTCCCCACCAATGCAAGTTTGTTATAAGGACTTGAGACTTTGTTCCACAAAACGGAAATGTATTAATCATTTAAGAGTATGAATACAAAACATATCATATCATATATATATATCTATATATAAGGCGAACAATCTCTTAAAAGCAGGTATACTATAAAGCCAATAAACAGGTGCAACACTATTGATAAAAGGGGAGACGAGGTCACATTTGGAGCCAGTGGGGCCAATAGGCAAAATAGTTAAACAGCTAAGAAGGGTGAGCTAACCAGCTGGCAAACACACTAACCGATAAAAGACTAAGAAACTAATAATACTAACCACACGCAAAGGCACAGCAAAGCACAGCACACAGCATGCATGAAAACAACAGGAGCGACACAGTGAAAAGAGGTGCACAGCCAAACCTTAGTCGTGGCTAACGTGAGATCCTAGTGGTAGCAACCCATACGGCCAGTCAGCTAAATCGTCAATTGGTTCTCTTCGGCATCCATATGCAACACTCGCCACCATGTGGGGAGGGAAACAACAAATTAACAAAGGGAAGCAGCTCAATAACAGAAAACAAAACGAAATGGCTCAAAATACTAAAAGCAATAAAAACGTATGAACTCAAACTAAAAATAAACTAAAACAAAAACAAAGCAGCAGTGGCAATCTACAGGATGAAATAAAAACAAACACTTTAATTAAGTTACACCAACAAACACAAAGTAGGCTTAAACAACAATGTCTGTTTGCATACCTTCAGTTGTCTGTACTTGACACTCCCTCTCGCCACAGCAATGTTTGGTACATGATCAACCTGAATTATAACAGCAGAGTTATTTACAATTATCAGATGATAATTATCAGCATGAAACACCTTACTCACCCTGGCAACAGCATTAAACCAGCATAAGTGTATGACTCAGGTCTCAGGACCCACAGCCATGTATTAAACCACCAAGCAGACTATTGTTTGGTAGACTACAAGGCCTTTAAATAGTAACACTGATTGAAAACCAGGAAGTGGCAGGGCAGCCAGTCTACGGTGGCCCCAAAGGCTCAATTCCAGCCGGCTACACATGCACTACGTCCAACCAGGGAAACTCCCCCCTGTCAGGTGTAAAGGAGCAACTTGGACACTCAGGCATGAAGGGAGCATGAGTTAAGTCCGTTGCTCTCCCCAGGTTGGCGGAGGGTGTGTAGAGCCCAGGATCACAGTAGATGATTGGCACAGGGGTGAAAAATGGGTTACAAAATCGTGGGATAAAAAAAATATATATATTTAAAAACAAAGGAAGGACGTGTGTGGAGGATCAACATATGGAATGTCAGAACAGGTCAGCTCCATATATGGAGATCTAAGGGATTGAGGTCAGATGTCGAGTTGCTGGCCGGCTCTAATGCAGATCTAGGTGATGATCCAGTCTTCTCATGTATGGTTATCCAGGGTTAGATGAGGTCAGTGTTGTGATCTTCATATATGGAGATGGCCATATATTGGCGTGATATCACGAGGCGTGACCATATATGGAGGCGTGATGTCACGAGGCGTGACCTGACCATATATGGAGGTGTGATGTCATGAGGCGTGACCATATATGGAAGCGTGGGGGTGACTAACTAACTAACTGACGGACGGGGGATGCGAAATGTGACATTCGGTCGCAACAAGTAGTTCATTACGTATTACTTATTTATTAAAGGAGTAATATAATCAAAGTAACTTATTGCACTTCCTGGTCTTGCCCAACACTGTTATAGAGAGCAAGGTCCATGCTGGAAATGTTGATCCAAATATAGGCAACCTTAGGGAGGAGCCAGGCTCAATTTAGTGGCATTTTGAGGACTGGATCGCTGCCTGGCACGGTCTGTGACTCGCTCTCCCCTCGTCTGTACGGAACCGTCCGCGTGGAAGTGGGGAAGTCAATGTTGGTTCTGTCTGCAGGCCTGTTTTCCTTGGCCCGGTCGCGGCAGCAAACACAGGAGACACCAGTGGTAAAATAGACTCTTTTATTTAGCGAGAAGAACAGGAAGAGGAGGCAAAATAACTGCCTAATGTATTCAGGAAGTCATTTGGTTGGGTGGAACGGTGAAAATTCTGTTTAAAGTGTTTGCTTTGGAGGCCATGTGAGTTATAGCAAATAAGAGGTGCAAGGGGCCATGGAGATTTTTATTTCATTTAGCAGAGCAAGACTTTTGCAATAGTGATTTTACTTTGTGATTTTAGTTCCATACTGGTTGCAGACATAAACCTCATGTATATCATATATATATACATATCATATATTGGTCATTTATGGGCAAAATGATCTTGCTCAATGGGTCTTGTATCACAAAAAACACATGGCAGTAGAGAATAGAAAATATAATATCTATTCTATATGATCAATAGGCTACTTAAATTGTGTTGAGGAAAAACATATATAATTCAATATCCACAGTCCATCTGACAGCATTTATGGTGTCCATCTACTCAGGGTAGTGGCAAATATCCTTTATATTAAAACTGATCAAAACATATAATCAGATCAGCAAGACTCTGAACTGCACCTTCTGTGACGTGTAGAGCTCCCACCTCTGTTTAGGCCTGATTTATACTTGTGAGTTGTGTCACAATGCTTTGTGAGCTTGTATCAGCGATACAGAGCGACCCCATAGCACGATGAATCAAGTGGGGTCAGACATCACATGGGTACATTCAGTGGCATGCAATAACCATGCTTTTAGAGCAGGCTATGTCCACTTAATTTCCCTTGCAAATCAGCATTGCAGTTCACAGAGTTGTCACATTTCTCTGCCCTCCCCTTTTCCCTGAAACGCTCACTGACAGAGTGAGCCGGGCTCATTAGACATGACGAGAGTATTATACGGGCGAGTTATCCGCATCCCAACAATGGGATGTGGTCAGGTGGTTGAGGCCTTATACTCTCTCAGGGTTCATCTAGTTCTCCCTGGGCTCTTGTGTCCAAGACCACGTCGCTCTCCTGAGCCAGCAACGCCCCTTGCTCTATCAACAATGAGCGTGACAGCGGGAATGTGGTACGGCTTTGCTGCTTACACACAAACGCCACTGCTAGGATTGCTAGGAGTGATGTGTGTGTGTGTGTGTGTGTGTGTGTGTGTGTGTGTGTGTGTGTGTGTGTGTGTGTGTGTGTGTGTGTGTGCGCGTGCGTGCGTGCAAACGTGTCGATATAATCATCTGTCACCACACTTTGTTATTGCTGTTGTACCGCATCTCTATTTATGAATCCGCCTACATAATTATTGTAGCATGATGACACATAATTTCTGTGACACAAAGAAAAACCTATATTCATTTCAGGATTGAGTTTAGTTCTTCTGATATAGCCAGCAATAAAGTCCCTACACTTTAGCCCTCTTGTGTAGCTATATTTGCAGTGGGGGGGCTTTCAAGAGGCCTCGGTTCAGAAACTGTGGACATGTTCCAGTGAAACAGGACCCAAGCACCCTGAAGAGCCTTTTTACATCACTTTTTATTCACTCCTGTTCTTTCTCAAGACTTCCTCCTGAAACTATTTGGCAAACAATGGTGAAAAAAAATACTTTGAAGGAGGAAAACAACAAGTTGTACTTGAGCCTCCCACACCCCATCTGTCGTGGTATTATCTGATTTTATTATCTACAGATTATGTGCAGTGATATGAATCCTGATTTTTTGTTTTGTTTGTTCTGGTGGTCATGTTGACGTTCTTGGTTTTTGTTTGTGGAACGTTGCAATATGAGACAGAGAGGGGTAAAAAAAAAGGAAAAAAAAGATTCCACCCCATGTGCATCTAATCGTCCATTCAGGACCCCTCTTAATGACTTGTCAGTTCCCCCTGCCCTTCCATTTTCTGTCCAATTAATTCTTTTCTAGCTCTCCGGATAAAGGGAAACAATGGGGCCCCTCCACCGCATAATGAATCATTAAAATTCAGCAGCGCGGCCCTGGCACTTGGCTTTCTCCCTGGACTGGTTGGGGACGGCTGCTTGGCATGCATGCCAGGGCCAAAATGAACACTACCCACAGGAGCAGAGGAGATGGTATTTCTGCCCATTCCTCTCTTGTTGGTGGTCATCCAGGCCCATGTACAACTTGAAAGGTCCCAAGGATTATATCAGAGTTAGGAAATCTGTCACTTAGACATAATGCTTATTTAGTTAAAGCACCTGTACGCTAGGCTACATCTCAGATCAACAAGAACATCAATCTGTTGTGCTTAATATGTGTGGCTATTTTTGTCACGGGACACCATTGCACGACTAAGTATAAACCAGGCTTTAGAACTTCAGAAAGAGCTCCTTTATAAGCTCTATGTGTCACACATCCACCTGGGTTGACATGCCTAAAATTGAATTTGGTGTTAACGAATGACTGTAATTACTGTCATTATACCCAGATTTGCATCTGTAGAGGGATGGAGAGCGCGGAATAGTTTTGTACAGGTCCCTAGGTGACAGCCGCAGCCTACACTACAGATGTGACAACAAGACGGAAGCTAAGAAAACAGCAGCTGGTACTTTGGAGTGGTATAGTTTACGTACAGTATAAACATCACTCGTTTCAAAGTGCTAATTCTAGTCCCTTCAAATTGAAATTCGTATGGCATGGCTGATTAGTGAAAATAATTGATATTCAACTGAAGATCACTGTACACAAAAAATAAGATATTTGTAGTGATCCCTGAGGGGATATTACTTTTCTGCATGAACCAGCAGTATGCTGCCTAGGTGAGAGCATAGGTACACCTCGACACAAAGCCTGGAGGAGCCGAGGATTGAAAGGGGGCCCGGCCTCTCTACCTACTGACCCCTTTTCCACCGGAGTTGAACCGGTCCAGTTCTTCTTTCCCACCTAATATTCAACTAGTTCAGAGTGTTCCCACTGAAAATTAATTGGTTCAGAACCCTAAAAGTTGGTTCGGAACTGGAACCATAAAATGGCTGCCGGTTCCGTGAAAACACCAAAGGTTCCAAGAATCTAGAACGGAATCAGTTCTAAGTTATTTTGGTGGAAAAGGGGCCACTGCCACTGGCAGGCTGGGCTTTAATCTGTGTTCTTGCTAACCCACTGTTAGTATGTGTTCTCCAAGAAATGTTCAAATCCATCCACGGTGTGTGGCAATAAACAAAACAAATCACAATAAAGTCAAGAAAGTATGTTTTATTTTATCCACAAAAAAGGCCAGCAAATGGGTTAGCTGTGCATGTGTTGAATGAATCTCTAGTTAAAAGTACAACAATAAATTTCACAGCGTTTGTCATCAACGATACACCATAATAATATACAAAAACACTGCTCTGTGAACAAAATGTCGATCGTGATGCTCCGTACCGTTCATGTACAGTATATCAAATCATCACACGGAAAACGGAAACCAGGCAGTAAGGAATGATATCAAATCAATAATACGATAAAGACAGAGTTATCAGTCTGAGTCTGTGGTGTGAGTTATTGATTGTATGCTGCATGAAGTTTGTTAATAATTAAATGTCATTCTGAAATATTTAAAGTAAGCATTAGAAGGCACACATACGTTTTCGCACAACAGCAGTTAAGTTGGCACTTGAAATTTGAGGAGATAAACATGGTAAAGAACACCCTCCTTTCCTCACTCTTCTTTTATTCTAATGTTTTTAGATGATGAAACACTAACTGATGACCTGAAGTCCAGATTGTGTGTCAGTTCATTTGTTTTATTCGTGGAAATGGTCGTGTTTTGCTTATGTGTGTCTTGCACAGGGAAAAGGCACACATAATAAATGCACTTTTCTGTCTCTCTGACACATACTGTACGCACGCGCACACACACACACACACACACACACACACACACACACACACACACACACACACACACACACACACACACACATCCGTGTCATCCTGTCTGCATCCGTGCATACAGTAGGTCCAGCTGACATGTCACTCAGTGAGTAGGGTGTTATCTTACTCCATTTCCTTTAACCCTAGATCATGACTAATCGCAATTTGTCAGGCATAGCTTTCAGACACCTGTTGTGTCCTGTTCTGTTGGTCCCTGCTCTGTTTGCTTGCAACTTGGAATGGAGATATTATTGATTATTGGTATTATCAATGGAATTATATTAAATGTACTGTACTCGCACTGTACTGCACTCGATTCACTGATTTTAATTAATGACAAAACAATAATGTAAATAACCACACCCACATTACATGTGTATAACTACTTAGGAACAAAAATAAAATAAAACAAAATGTAATGAACATAAATACAGGTAAGACTTCTAAGTCAAAATGACTGATTCAAACGCGTCATTGGGTTAAGACTGGTTCACTGATGTAAATGGAAATGGCTGAATATTCTGTGATATAGTTCTGGCCCTCACTGGAAATCTCAACTGCAAAATCACTTAATTGGTCCTGGGCACATTATCCAGTGAATCTGCTCTTCCATCTGCTTCACAACAGAGTTGGGCCAAACAGTTTCTCTCCTACACAACTCAGTGGCAGGCCTTTGCTTTGCCTTAGGCGTGCGCACACACGTGCAGTCCCAGTTTAAACTGGAAAGAGGGGGATGAACAAGTGGTAGGCGTTGGCAATATGTCCTCATGGAGGAGTTTTCTCGCCAACAACACAACCTATCTCTGTGTAAAAAGTCTATACAAGAATGGTGTTGTTGTTGTTGTTTTATCATCAGGCAAATGGATATAACTTTGTATAAAATCAGCAGGCACTTTTTTTTTTCCTCTTCTCATTTCCTTTCCTGTTTAAACGGCCACAGGTAGACTACAACCCCCTACCACTCTCCTCCTCCTTGCTTCCTTCATTAGTAGTGCATCAATCTGAACGAGTCTCAGCGCTCTGTGCGGCCTCGTGCAACGACCGTCCACCTCCGGGCCCCGGCCCCCTACGGCCTGGACAGCGTGGTGTAGACCGGCTGGTCCCAACTGGACGCAGTGGGGCTGTGGGCAGCGCCCATGGACAGACTGTTGAGGATGGGACTGCCATAGGGCCTCCTGGACGAGTGGAAGTAGGGGTACTGGTAGAGGCTGGAGGGGTAGCCAGAGTAGGGGTTGTAATAGTTGGAGCTCTGGAGGTCGGTATAGTCACACTGGGAGCTGGAGAAGGAGGCTGCGGCCGATGTGGCCGAGGTGACGCAGGCCTGGCCGCCGTAGGAGCCATACTCGTGGGAGGGGGACCCGTGGGAGTGCTCGCTGTAGTGACTGGGACTGAGCTGCTCCGTCTTGATGTGGGCCCGGTGCTGCGGGCCCGCCTCGCCGCCGCTCGCCGGGGAGGACGCGGACATAGCGTTCTTGCGGCTCCAAGCCGCGGGGTGGCCACCGTAGGAGTAGGCGCCGCCAGCCGCCGGGTTCTGCCCGTGACCGTGGTGGTCCGAGGACAGGGCGGAGGAGGGGGGCACGCCGCCGTGGCCGTTGAGCGGGAGGTACTGGTCGAACTCGTGCACGTCGAAGGCCTCCATGTTGCTGATGACGTCGGTGCTGAGCTCCGAGATGTCCACGTTGCTGAAGTCGATGTTCTGCCGGCCGTTCTCCAGGAGACGCCGGCCCGCCTCGTGCTTCAGGTCCTGCTTCACGCCATGGTGCAGGTCCGTTTTAGGGGTGGTGGGGGGCGTAGGGGGACCGTGGGGTTGGCCTGTAGAGAACATCGAGCACAGGACTGAGTTTAATGCAATACATAAAGTCTGCTATGCAATAATACTACCACCTATTAGGGTAACACTAAAACAATCATTTTACGTATGCATAGGCCACAACACTTTATCATGCATCTATGTATATTTCATCAGACTATAAAGCTGAAACAACTTTACATTTAATTAGCACCTGCATCTATCGTATAGTTTATTTATTTGTTGAATTATAGCCCAGGTTCCTGCAGCAGCTCACCTGCATGTTCAGGGTGATGGTGTCCATCAGCCATCCCCGCCAGTCCTCCCATCCCTGGCTCAGCTTTGTACATCTGATGAGACAGATCGGCTCCAGAGTCTGTCTCGCTCTGGCCCGGCTTCACGTTCTTCCTTCTCCGTGGCTGGTACTTGTAGTCCGGATGGTCTTTCTTGTGTTGAACCCGAAGCCTCTCTGCCTCTTCTACGAAAGGCCTCTTTTCGTTATCCGAGAGCAAGCTATAGTTGAAAGATAATAATTATTTTATTATCCCGGTACGCTTAAGCACATAAAGTTAATTTGAGTCTTACATTTAATATTCAATTGGTCGGCCTATTTTATCCAAAACCTTCCCATATTGTTATATTCGAAATTATTTAAAAAGTTAGACAATTCTAACTGTCAATAAAATAGGCTTGTTCAAACAGGGATTAAGCCGTATTTCTTGGTAACAAATCGCTAGACTCCCTCGATCTAGACCAAAATAGTGCAAGGGACAATTTATTTTACATTATGACATCAAATTCAAATTTCGTATCCACCATAATTTCTTGCTAAACGGCCGACTTACCGCCATAGTTTTCCCAGTGTTTTGCTTAGCTCGGCGTTGTGCAGGTGAGGATACTGGTCGGCGAGCTTTCTGCGCGCCGCCTGCGCCCACACCATGAACGCGTTCATGGGTCTCTTAACGTGAGGTTTGCTCTTCAGAGCTCCGTTCCCCCGGACGGGCATGGGGACCAGGGACCAGTCGTATCCCTTGAGCACCTGAGAGACCGCGTCTCGTATGCATGCGGGGAAGCGCTCGTCGTCCTCGCCGTCCTTCTTGCCCAGGCCGGCTATCAGAGCCGATCCCTGGCCGTCCGAGCCCGCCGGCGAGGACGGAGCGTCCGAGTCCGACTCATCCTGTGACATGGAACTGTTGGTGCCCGCGGGACTGCACGGCGGGTCGCTAAAGGACTTGTCGTGCTCCTCCGTCATTTTTAACATGATTCGATCGGCTTCTTGGGGATGGAAATCCAAAAAAAGAAAAGAAACTGATCTTCTATTTTAAAAGTGCGTCCGATTAGTCAAGTGTGGATAGCCTAAACTGGCAGTGCGCCTTTTACGCACGGGGAACCATGGTAGGTAAATTCCTTTACACTTTCAGCAAATGTCGATCCGCCCGCTGTTTTCCTTGCCTGTGTTTGTTTTTATTCGGTCTTGTTTTCGCTATAATGTCACACGGGTGGTACAGCTGTAGAAGTAGAGGTCCGCAATGTGAGTGCAGAAGCTGAGCGATAGAACAACTTTAGTGTGGCGTTTAAGCTCTCACTCCACCTTCCGCACGGGATTGGCTGGATCAAATCACCACCTGCTCCCCATTGGTGGAAGGTTTTATGGGCTGTATAAAGTTTATTTTTTCCCCCCTCCTCGATGGTGACACATTTCTGTTTTTATTACAGTTCTGCATGTTGCACGGGTATGTTGAAATGTACATTGTAATGTAAATGTAGTCTCTGTTGTAAACTCGAACGCTGAAAAGTGGTGAACTTGAGATGTAGCCTATATAAACCTAGAGTTGTTGCACCATTAAAAATAATAGCCAAACTAATTAAGTAGGCTAAATGTATTAAAACATTTGACTAATTTTCGGTCCAATGCAACATCTAATTCTAAATAGAATTATCAGTAGCCTAGAAATAGAGGCGAAAGGAAATTCAAATAGGCTAACATGCTGAATCCTGAATTATAATCTGCAGGCATATTGATACGACAAACTTTTATTTTAAAACAAATATGCTCAC
Organism: Protomyctophum bolini; assembly: GCF_963924005.1. Lineage (NCBI taxonomy): Eukaryota > Metazoa > Chordata > Actinopteri > Myctophiformes > Myctophidae > Protomyctophum > Protomyctophum bolini. Next base: position 10,988,462 of record NC_137872.1, read on the forward strand.
GTTGCTTTTAAAAGGCTGATAAATGGCATCTGATGAGGATCAATAAGAAATGTTATCCAACAAATATGGCTTTTTATAGACCATGCCTATATCTGTTCATTTTAAATCGAAAAAGATTATAACTTTTTCGTTTTTCACTGAAATGAAAACTGTTGTGTGGCAATTTGCGATGAAATTAGATTTACAAAATAAATTAATAAATATAATGAGGAGAATTAGAGCAATATTTCGAATATAGCCTGCATGTTCACGCATAGGCAGGTTAAATGTTTCCACATCACTATAGCCTAATAATGAAAATCAATTGTGTAGCCAAATGTACAAATTGTAATTAAACCAAACGGTGTTAATATAATAACTTTATAAATGCAGTATATTTGTCTACTTGCATTTGCTCCGTCTTTTAAAGAGAAATGTAGGCTACAGAGACAGAGTTATGAACTAAATGTAACCACTGTAATTTTAGGCTTTATTATTGTCCATAACAAATCCCGACTTGTCTTTCCGCGCATAAGGAGTGTTGCATGCATTAGGCTATAACAGCATGCACTGCGCATATTATGGGTTCTGTTCATTGCAAAGTAGAAACACAGAATGATCCTCCCTTTCATGCATGTCAATTAGCGCTGAGCGATGGAAAAACAAGTGGATATGACTGACTATGAGTTCTTTCTTTCTTTCTTTCTTTCTTTCTTTCTTTCTTTCTTTCTTTCTTTCAAACATTTTATATCATCATACTCTTAAATCAAATTACTTCAATGGACCAGCAATCAAGTTTTCATATAGGGGGAAAAGATATATATTTTTTTTCTAAATGTCTAATTTGTAATTGCCAGGCAATTAAGTGAAGAAACACTGCTTCTCTCCCTGTGTGTGTGTGTGTGTGTGTGTGTGTGTACGTGCGTGCGTGCTTGCGTGCGTGCGTGCGTGCACACACACACACACACACACACACACACACACACACACACACACACACACACACACACACACACACACACATCTTTCTGACTCTGCATGTCCTCTATTTCTGTCTGCCTTTCCTCCTTTTCTCTCCATGCAGGGTGAAGTCCAGTGCAGAAGTGAATTTGAATATTTGCAAATGATACTTGCTTCCTGACTCAACTACAGTCACACCCGAGAACCCTGTTCTGTTGGACGGAGACAAAAGCCTCTGTTTGATAACGCAGGCCAATAACTGTAAAGTTCCACGTAAAAAAAACGCTCTTTTGTTATAATATCACTGCTCTATGTTCCTAATTTAAAGGGGGAAGTTATTCTATCACACATATAAGTCTGCGTGTTGTCCATGAGGGAGAAAAGAGTCGTCTCTCACCTCCCCAACCAAGCAGGTCTTCAACCATTCTGAACGCTAGATAGAAACCATGGAGATAAGAGGGCAGATTGAATCACTGCCTTTGTTATAAAGCTGCTCTTTGTGTCCAATGTATTGCGGTATGATTTTTATCACTGGCCTAGCCATGAAAAGACGAGGTATGTTTCAGCTGAACAGCAGTTTACTTTGCTCAATGCTCACTGCAGGGGCTGCCGAGGGAAAAAGGGAAACCTGTTGTGGAAATAAGTTGTGGCTTCTGAATGCAGTCTTCTTCTGCACGGAGGGGCTGTGCCTTGTTCAGCGAGGTAAGAGGCTTGGATGTGATTTTCTTTGTCTTTTAGTAGGTGCACAGTTAAATTCTCAGTGCTAATTTGACCCTGAGACAGCACCCTCAGAGTTACAAATGGATAAACGAACACTCAGGATTTGTCTGTGTGTATGTAAATGATGTGCTTAAGGAAAACTGTTTAGGCTGTGAATGTTAATGAAAACTGTTTATTTGACAGTGTGTTGCAAAACAATTATGGTTATTCCTGTGTATCTGCTTCAGACAAGATAATATGTTAGGCTTCTTGTTGGGAAAGTATAATTCCCATGTAATGCCATGAATAAGTTATGATTTAATTTTATGTATTTTTGTACCACAAATGATGTAACAGAATTCCACAATATTTTTAAACTGCTCTGCCGTCTACTAATCTGGCAGCCTCAGTGCTCAGCCTCAGTTTATGAAAGATGACAAAAGTCAAGTTCAGTGCATTTTGCATGTGTTTGTGTGTGTGTGTGTGTGTGTGTGTGTGTGTGTGTGTGTGTGTGTGTGTGTGTGTGTGTGTGTGTATGCGCATGCATACGTGTAAACGGACAGACACAAGACAGCGGTTTGATGTCAAACATGCCTGAATAATTCTCGCCTCATTCTAGTCCAGCTCTGCACATGGCAAAACATTCAAGCCAAGTCAAGTGTGTGTGTGTGTGTGTGTGTGTGTGTGTGTGTGTGTGTGTGTGTGTGTGTGTGCAAATTGTTGCAGCCAAAACAATGCAGCATATTTATTTGAAGATTTTGGCTTTGTTTGAAAGTATACTGTCCAGAGATACAGGAAGAGGGGTGACATGTGACTCAGCTTTAGAACCAAACTGAAAATCCAGGATGTGGTTATACGTTACAGTCAGCATAATTATGCACACAGTATTATATCTTGTGTATATTTCACTGCTGGTGTTAGCAGAGTCGCTGCGGAACGACACCAACATTTCCCTGCTTGTACCTTTATGAGTGAGTGACAAATAAACTCTTGATTCTTGACATTCAACATACTAAGTCATAGAGTAGGTTCAGTCACACAAAAACAACACACAGAAAGAGAAAGCCTTTCCTTAGAGTTGTTGCTACACCTTATCATTCGTCACTGAGCAAGTATACAACTATACTCTGGACAAATCAGTACGAGAATAAAAATGAGTGACAGCTCCTTTCAAGCTCTGCTAAGCGGTGTACTGACCGCAGTGTCTCCAGGCCAGAGACAGACACGCAGGCAAAAGAAAAGAGACAGTCCCTAAACAGATTCCAGCCTTTCGCCTTCATGGCTCCCTGTATTGTGGGGAGAGCTCTGGCCAAAGTCTGTGGGCTCTGGGCTCCTGATGAGAAAAGGAAGGAGCAACAATGAGGGAGAGGTAACCGCGCGTGAACCTTAAGTGTCCCATAGAGCCAAGGAAGGTTTTAATTTTCCTCTTTTGTGAAGATGCATCTCAAAAGAATGAGAGAAGGGGAAAGATTGGGGACCTCAGCTGAGACTGCTTTGCTGGGACGTCTTCTTGACTCTTGGTATAACTTCTACCCCACGAGTAAATTATACTCGCCTGCTTAAGTAATGCGCATACAAAATTAAATTACACAGTCTCCCACAGGAAGCTTGCATCCTTTCGTCTTTGCCCATGTGTTTTAATACACTTAGGCACGTCTCATTGCTCTAGCCAATTCATTTAAAGAAGTACTTAACTGATTCATTGGCATGAGCAACACATGACTGTATATTATAGAAGAAATAAAGTTTTGGCATTGACAGGTATGGTATATGATGTGAACGGGTGATGAGATCTTGCTGAATTGTATCAAATAATCTTATGGAATAATAGTAAGAGCATAATATGTTTTATCATACAATGACAATCTTGAAATATTTGCATTGTTTTCTAATTTCAAAAAGAAAAGAAAAATGGCAGGATTCGAAGTTATTGTATTGTCCACTTTCAATGTAAAATCCTCAAAAAGCTCAGATTGTCTAAAATTGGATCAGGTAGCCTACATTACTTTTACACTTGACATGACATGATAGTCTACTCTCTCAGAGTTAAATGAACACAGGACTAGATCCTTTACACCCACATGCTTGCAGCATTAGTTCATTGGGCTCGAGTAATCATTTCCTCATCACAAGTGACGCTAAAATCCTCAGGGTCAATTAAAATCTTGTTCAAATGGAACCAAATGTACACTTATGGGTCAGTTGTACACTCCGGGTTAACCATGTGAACTAACAATAACGTCCCTGTTCTAGGACCTTGCAATGCATTGCGTTTTGAGCTTGTAGATCGGCTGTTTTAGACAAAGATAAGGTGCAGAAGGAAAAAAGAAAGGAGTGGACCAAAGTTATGGACCCCTGTTAACTCCGCAGTCTCCGCTCAACAAAGTATACGATTTTTAGGAACTACTTGAATCCAATTAAGCGTCCATATTCTGGGGGGGAACATTATCCAAACACAGATCTACAAGCTCACATCTTGTCACATTGTGTCACGTTCAGAGCTTGTAGATCAGCTATTTCTCATGAAGAGATTTGGTGTAGACGGAAAAAAAGGTCCAAGTACAGAGGCAATTCAGGTCCACTTTACTACAGTTAGTGTAGAGGGTGGTTATACACACCGGCATGCCGAAGCCCGATATTACGACGTACCGCTATTCCGACTCATTACTAATCCTATCCTATCCCCTAACCGCATGCGGAAGTCACGTAGTCGGAATGGCAGTGCGTCAGAAATTCTCAGAATGCCACTCTGTCCCCGTAGACTAGGGTTAACACAGGATCTTACAGTGCACAGAGATGAAAGCAGTGGTCCTCTTGTTTTCTTATAGCCACAGACTAGAACACACCAGTGAGACGCCATGTCTGTCTGTGCGTTGGGGGGGAAAGAAAAGTGTTACGAATCTCCCTTGACTGGAGTTCACAAGGTGAACAGTGGGGACCTTCCTGTGGCCTGAACTCTGTCTCACTCAGACGATCCCGACCGCTGCCTAACCACATGTGGAGGCTGCTACCATGCTGTCTTTCACCCCAGCACCACATCAACCAGACCACCTCTATCTTTGGTTTCACACAGTCAGAAAGACAGATAATTAGTAGGGAATTTACAGTTACAGATGGGGAGACATGCATCGAAGAGGCATAGCGTTTTTACTGTACGGTGGCAGGATGCATGCGATGCTAGTGCGTAGACTAGCTAACATCAACTCAGGACTCCTGAATTGCTGCCCTCCACAAACTCCTGTCCAGCATCAGGGTCTTGAGTTCTGTAGTGTTGTTAGCTCCACTCTCCAGCTCAGTGTGGCCTTGTGGTTAGAGTGTCTGCTCTGAAACTGGGAGGTTGGGGTTTGATCCCCGGCTGGGTCATACCAAAGACTGAAAAGATGGGACCCAATGCCTCCCTGCTTGGCAATCAAGGGTTGGATTGAGGGGTTAGATCAACTACAAATGATTCCTGAGCATGGCACGACTGCAGCTCACCGCTCAAACAGAGAAATGCTGAGAACAAGTTTCACATACAGCAATGTATATGTGATTTAAATAGTTGGACTTAAACCGCTACCTGCCGCCGCAGTATGTCTACGTAGGTGGCGCGCCTCTTTTCTTGCTTTTCACCAGTTCCGGGTGCCTGACACAGTGCCCAGCCAGCCTCATCCTTCTCTCTCTGACCTTGTCTGTGACCCGTGGGCGCCCCCCGTAGAGGTCCACGTTTTTGATGTGGTCTGCAGACACATGTCACAATCGTAGCATTATTGTGTGGACACCGCCCAGCGCCTTTTACTGTGAACGTGCATGGAACAAAAAAAAGTATCTATTCAAATGTGTAATTCTACAGGTATACAAAAGGTATAATACTGGTTCTTAACGTGGGGTCCAGCCATGGACCCCCCGTGCTTTTGCTTGACACTCTTGTATGATGAATTAAGTAGGGCATAATATGATGAATATAAAAAAAGTTGCACTTTGCCCGACAGCGATGATATCCGAATTGGGCTCCTCGAAAAAAAGAATGACTGGGATATACAATGCCAGTGGCGGGGCTCGGTTTCAGATGAAGAAGAGAGATTCTCACACATATTAACCCATTCTGACCTGAGATCAGATTCATACGAGGTTTCCACTGGACACACACTGGTCTGATGAACCCATTCTGACCTGAGATCAGATTCTAAAAATGTCAGTCGTTCTTCGAATCTTTCAAAAATAGCAGACCTACAAGCTCGTATCGCGCCACTCGGTGGCGCGATATGAGCTTGTAGATCTGCTATTTTTCAATAGGTAAAGCATAACATGATGCTAACACCAAAATGGGTGCCCGGTCAGAATGGGTTAAGGCAAGTCCTGCATGGATGATGGACGCCTGCAGCAGCTCCTCCTTTTTATGCTCCCATCTCCTCCCTTTTTTCCCCCCTGCATGCCTGTGCACTGGAAAGCGGAGGGTGGATGTTTTCCAGTCTGGTCTGCGGCCAAATGCATTTTCCAGGTTGTCTACTTAGCGAGGATGGTGTGGTAGACCCCGAGGATGTTTGCCTCCCCTCCGCTGGTTCTAATCACGCTCCCGCCTCCCTGGTATGGCTGGCAGCTGCTGCGCGTTAGAACCTCTCGTTGACCCTTGACCCCCCCATGCTCCCCCGAATTCGTTCTATTAAAATGCAGTAATGAGGGGTTTACTGGTCCAATTGCAGGTTTTATTTAAACCTATTAGTGGATGCAGGGAGATGGAGGTGGGGAGGGGAAGGGAGAGGCAGGTTTTCGTGGATGGAGGTGAGGTGGGGGGGGAGGGGGTGTTCTGAGACTGAAGGAAGCAATTAGTCCAAAACGTCTCAGGGTTTGTTTGGCTTTCAGCCACACTCATTTTTAATGTCAGGAGTATAAAAAGCAGTCAAGTGCTTCCAGATTATTCGGTGTGTGTTTTTTCTGCTCTGACACGTAACTGTCTTGCGAGGCAGCGGTTTTGCTTGTGGTAGTTTTGTGTGTTCATCTGCATTAGGAATATGGACAGAGAGGGTTTTGAAAGCAGGACGGGGTGGTGGTGGGGGAAGGGGGGGAAGGGGGTGGCGGGTCCAAGAGTGAGTTCTTGTGATTGTTTCTTTGACTCACTCTCCCCCCACCCCCCCCAGGGCTCAGAAATATTTGATCTTAGAACAGTGAGTATACTGCAAACTCCTGCCTGTCAAGAAAACCGTAAAGCAATGCATTTTTGCACTCTCAGAATCTAAATGAACCTCCCCCTCCCCTCACCATGGATTCACTTGAGAGTGTGAAGCCTGTAATGATTTTACCTGTTGACAGGACAGTTTCTGGTCGAGCGCTTGGAGTTCCCTACAGGTCGAACCGTAAGGCTTAAGTATTTGGGCCCGGAGCCAGGCGCTTGTCATATGAGATTCCATATACAGACGGAATGGTCGGTCCTGGTTTATCTTCCGACATGACAGGATAAGTGCATGGATGCACAACGGGGACTACACTTCCCATCCTGTACCTTGTCCCAGACTCAGACAGAGGGGAGGGGGGGGGGGGGGACAGCGGGGGTATATGTCTTGCATTTTAATTCATTTTTCACCCACTTTCAGATCTATCCTTACTCTCTCTCTCTCGCTCGGTCTCTCTCTCTCTGTCACTCTTCCTCCCTCTCTTTCCTCGGCATATGTTCCGGATAAAAACTTGTGGTGTGCTTCGTCTTCCACATTGTCTGCTTTTTTGATCCCTGATTCTCATAAATCATCTTCCTAATTTGCCTGTGAATTAGATGGTGCGGGACATGTAGCCATTTAGGACAGGACTGGAGGACTGGGGGGTGAGGGAACAGAGAGCCCGCCCCTTGACTTTACGGGAAATGGGAGGCTTCTTCCATAATAGCGAGACTATGAGGGCTCGTCTGGCTTCGGGGAGTTTTTGCTTCACAGTGCTAAGATAACTCTCCTGTGGATTGTTTTTACTTCAGAGATAATTAAAGCAAGAACAAAAAAGTCCACTTGTGCTATGTTCATGTTTATGTTCCCTTTTATCATGCATGCGCAAACGCACTTAAGCGCTAACGCATAAACACGCAGCCATGTGTTTTTCCATAAATATACACATGCACCACACATGACCCAGCAAGCAAATACACTGTGCACATTATGCAAAATATACTTGCACGGTTATGCATATGTGTACCGTCTCTCCCCCCTCCCACTCTCTCTCTGTCTCTCACTCCCCCCCCCCCCCCTCTCTCGTATAAGGAATATCACTACATGCCGTCTTGCCCTGACGAAGGCCCATAATGGCTGAGTTGCGTTGGTGTTTATAACTTTGTTCAAGCCCTTAAGTATTAAAGGCTTTTTAAATCTATTGCCCTCCTGAGTGCCTCAGATGTTTTACAATAAATGTGAACATCAGTACAAATAGCATTCGTCAACGTTCCATGTGTATGGCTGACAGCTGGTCTGTATGCAAATTACCCCATAATAGAATTGCTACACTGAAAAACACATCAACGCACCTGGCGCTAAGCTGATTAAGAGTCCAGTCCAAGAAGTGTCTCGTGGTCACTTGGACTAAATGTTATAATCCAATGTTACTGCTGTTAAGTTATTCCTGGCTCTTAATGTGACCTACTTCAAAGCGCAAAAGAAAATAAAAATGGTTAAGTGTCTTGGCATCGTGTTAGATTACAAGGTGAATCTGATGTATGCACAGGTTGGCTGACTGTGTGTAACTTGTATTGGCATCCGTTTACACGTCAACATGTATGCGAAATAGACAATTTAAATCGAGCTCATCCATCTACCCGCTGCTATGGAAGATCAAACTCTCATACTTTATACTTTTCTGTTTGTTTTCTTTTTCTTTCTTTTTTGGGGGGGGTTGCAGGAAGGGGGAGGTGGGTGGTTATGTTGCAGACTCAACCACTGCCACCACCAACTACTCATAAATGCTGTCCTCAATTCATGCGTAACCTTATAAGCCTATAAACACCCATCAGGGTCTGCATGACTGACTGTATGTGGAAAACAGCATTACAATATTATCCAGAGTTCCGCACCATGCAGAGATGCAGTCAGACGCATATTACCCTCAGATCTGGGCCCAAAAGTGGCTGAAATTGAATCAGGGTGTTGGAGATGTCATCAGCTTACACTTTATGGCGCAGCATCACAGAACATCTATACCGTCTAGTCTACACGCCCTAGTCCTATATTCTCATCGTACGATCCTGTCGTGGGGCGGAAATACAGCAGTTCTACAAGCTCACAAGATGTTGTGATGCATGCGCTGTGAGCTTGTAGATCGGCTATGCTCACTATATTTAAAATGCAACTCACCTCTCTCTCCCTCCCCCCCTCCTCTCTCTCTCTCTCCCCCTCCTCTCTCTCTCTCTCATTAGCAGGCAACAGTACAGCACTATCTCTCTCTCTCTCACATATACACGGACATTGCTGTTTCTTGGAGTGGTTGCACCACTCAAATATTTTTGAGTGTTGCAACCAAAATAAATAATAGGCCTAACCAAAATAAATAATAATAATAATGTAGGCCTATCCAAAATACGGACACCATGTTGAAAGTGCTTAAGAATCTGTACTCTAGTTATCCTAAACCTAACATAATATAAGTCCGCACAACTGTTCTTAGCTCCTAGTAGAAAAATATTTATTTTTAGAGCATGACGTTTTGACCCATGTGGTTCTTCATCAGGTTTGATACAGTATATTATATAATTATATATTTATCATTACATTTTATTGGATTTAATATAAGGCTATATCGTGGCTGTTGGGCAGAAACCTCATATCTCCACATTTCTACTTTAATACTCCCCACTTCACCATAAAAGAGTGTCACACAAAAGTGGTGTGACACTCAGCTTGTAGATTGGATATTTACTTGCCAAGCAGAGCGCACACGTACTGTAATCGGCTGCGTATGTCGGTCGTATGTCGGTGTTGTCCGTCGGCCAATCAGGGATTGGCTGATGACGTTACTAAGGTACGTTTGGTGATCGGTATGTGTGTGTATGTATGTATTGTGTATGTATGTATGTATATGTATGTATGTATGTCGGGGTAAGAATGGTGGACCCTTATTGGCCGTTGATGGTAACGTAACTAAGGTACGTTTCAAGGTTGGAATAAGGTCAATAACGGGTCTAAAGGATTTAGAACAGCAGTTGCGATAGACATTAGTTAGTACTTGCGCACTCTGCTTGCACACAAGTAGGCCATGAAACAACAAGGCACTCGACAGAGTGCATTTCTAGTTTAACCCATTCTGAACGGGAACCCATTTTGGTGTTGGCATCATGTTATGCTTTAGCTATTGAAAAATAGCAGATCTACAAGCTCATAGCGCGCCACCGAGTGGCGCGCTACGAGCTTGTAGGTCTGCTATTTTTAAAAAAATCGAAGAACGACTGACATTTTTAGAATCTGATCTCAGGTCAGAATGGGTTAATCAGACCAGTGTGTGTCCCAGTGGAAACCTCGTATGAATCTGATCTCAGGTCAGAATGGGTTAAAAAAGGAACGGTTTCCACCCGACAGCGACAATATAAAGTTTGTTTTTGAGGAGTTTGTTTCCAATTTGTGCTGGTTTGGGATCTGGCTGCAGCTGCAGTTGGAAGTGGTTAGAAAGTGTATGATCAAGGCCCACGCAGGCACCAGATGATGGGTGATGTAAATAAGGTGAGGCTGATCGACAGTAACGAGGCCTGCGCTAGTGACCGTGTGACTCACATTTAGATTTAGACAGTCGGCCAGTTATGAACTGATCAAATCATACCATCAAGAGCAACTTGAGGTCACATAACTGCAGTGCTACAGCACATATACTTTCATTTAAAGTTGTGGAAGCGATAAAAGTAAAACCTCTCTTTAATCCAATAGCAATAATTGCAAAAAAAGAGAAATAAAGTGTTAATTAAACAAGGAAAATTCAATTTTCATCCCATCAGGCAAGATAACTCACACATAGGATGAATATGTGAAATTGGAAGTGATTCAAAACAAATAATTGAGGCGACTGAAATAGGCCTACACAAGCTGACAAAATTATCTTTGTAGTCTGGGTTCTCTCCTGATTGGATGACATTTGTAACCTGTTACTGAACAAACATTCTATAAAAAATTATATAGAGCTTTAACTATTTAACAATACACGTTTTGTTTCAACCAAAACAATATATCTTACAGCACCTTTATAAGTGTCTTATCTGCTTTCATTATTGTAAAATTGAGAGGTGAAATCCTTTGAATGGCATGCTTTGATGTTCCAGTCGTGGTTAGTCAGATGTGATTGATTATCTGCTTTTCTCGTGTCCCCTCTAAGATTTTGATTGAGAAGTTGCTTTGGTAGCTTTTTGTTTGTTTGTTGTTTTGGGGTTAATTGAAGTTTTGCTTGTTGACTGCATATTTCATTATGTTTGTTGTGATGTGAAGTTACTGTTCTCCAGCATGATGCTGAAGAGTCCAGCCAACCGTCACACAACAACAATACTGCCCCAGGCACGGAGAGGAGGAAGCACTCCTAAACCGTTTTCAGTGGTTGCAGGTAGAGGGTATTTCCTGGTACATACTTCACTATTTCCAACTGCTTTTCTCATTGTTAATCACCCAACATGCAAAGCGCTACATTGAAAAGAGTTGCACTCGTGTTAGCAGATCTGAAAGTGTTATTCCCTTTTGTCATGAACTTGTAGTTGTGGCAGACAAAGAGTTTAACATATTTGAATATATTTAAGAACATATTAGAATATTTTATTCACGGTAGCCTATATATTTTCCCAGGGACCACCTGTAATTATGGCGTGGACCACTAGTGTTCCATGGACCACTGGTTGAGAAACAGTGGGTTAGGCTGAGGTAGCGGCCCTCGCAGCATGGGGGCACCGCCACAGGTCACATGGTGTAGGAGTCAGAGGTCACAAGGTCACTTCCTGCTCCCTTTAAGGAGGTACAAGGCTCTGGGTGGGAACAAAAGGGAACATGGAAGTATATAAAGAGTCTTTTCAGTGGACCAAATAGTCTGACCTTTTCTTTCTCTCAAAGGAGCTCGACTTTCCCTGTAGATTCCTGGCTTGGGAATTCTCTTTTGCACCTTCTCTTATTCAGTCACATGAATCTACATTATAGTCCAGATAATTACACGGCTTGGTTGAATGCTTTGTTTCTGATTGGTCAGTCACTGAATTCAGCGGGTGACCATCAGGGTGATTAGACCCCTCCGCTATATCGCATAGGGGTCTAACCTGTCAAGATTTATTTCTCAAAAATGACCCGCTCCCCATTGACTATCCCTTGCTTAATGCACGTATGTGGTGCCTGGTCACCCCAGTCAGTTAGTGCACGGACCATATCGTCGCCATTGGGCGGAAACCTTGTATGTCCAAAACTGTTCTTTTTCAGGAAATGGAAAACAATAACCTGTGTTCCAGTCAAGGTATTATTTGGTCATCATAATGCTCTTAAATGTTTTCAAAACCTAGAGACAACACTTAACTACTTTCACTTTCAAAAACCTTCCAACACGGTGACAGCGTGTACCGGTATCAGGTACACTCGCCCCTAAACCATCTCGCCCCTCGATTTTTTTTCCTGCCGACCTCACGACGACCGCTCGGTGCCGCGGTTCTTGTATTCTTTATTATTGTTTTACTGAGAATAAGGTTAGAAATAAGTTTAGGATTAGGCATAGTTTTACTGGGGTGAAGTTTAGATATAGGTGTCACGGGGCAGCCCGTGCCCTATACACACACACACTGATTAAGGACATTGCACGCACGCACACACCACACAGACTGTGGGTAGTGGGGCAGACGGGTCCATATAATCATATCATAATGTCAATACTGTTGATGTATGCATTTACAGGAGGTACAGATGAAATGATGCACAAAGGGAAAGCATTCTGTTTGTTAACCTGTGTTTATTGCAACCTCAGTGTTTGTATGGCCTTCCCAGTACTGGCACTTTAAGAAGGTGGGAAGGTGCCAAGTACTGGGGAGGAGTAGGGGTGTTCCACAATGTAAAGTGTAAAGTATGTCTATTATCTGTTGAAATGAATATAACCCCATATGATGTGTAATCTAAAATAGAACAGCTAGGGGTGGGGTTACCTATTCAGGTTCAGCTGATAGGGGTGAGCTTGTAGATCTACTGGTTATATTTAATTGCTTCTCAGTGGGTGGTAGGATCCTCTCCTATAAAGAGGAGACTGCAGGCAGAGCGAGTCAGTTATGCTGGGGCAGGCAGCCTGCTGACAGCCCTGTGAGAGAGCTGCTAGGGCCCATGTCATGGGCATAGCCTAGTGGTGTTTGTTATTTTTTCATTTTTCCTACGTTGTACCTTAAGTATTTTTGAGTTCTTTGTTTTGTATTTTTGGCCAGTATTATTTTTGCTGTTTGATTTTCCGTTGGTGAATATCTACACTGGAGCTGGGGGTTTGGAGAAATAAAAGCCACCAAAAAGCATCGCTGACTGTCTTTGGAGCCTTGGCCCTCGGGCAACTTCACATGTGGTGGCAGCGGAAAGTAACAACAGTTCAGGATGCCTCCAAAACCACATCTGCGGAACCATCAACAGCAAGTATCATTCGATGAGGAGGGCAGACAGCTAGTACTCCCCAAAACCTGTAGAGAGGAGGTTCTGAGGGTGGGTCACACAATCCCTTGGGCAGGTCACCTGGGCTTTATGAAAACCCTGCAGCGCATTTCAAAAAGGTTTTGTTGGCCAGGGATGTATAGCCAGGTTAAAGACTATTGTAAAACCTGTCCAGAATGCCAGCTAACAGCAGGGAAAGCTACAGCCCCTGTACCGCTAATTCCACTTCCTGTCATTGGTACTCCATTTGAGAGAATAGGAGTAGATGTAGTGGGGCCCCTGGAAAGGAGCAAAGCAGGAAACAGATTCATTCTGGTGATCAGTGACTATGCCACCAGATACCCTGAAGCGATCCCCATGAGAGAGGTGACGGCTAGGCAGGTAGCATCAGTTCTACTGAAGTTTTTCTCTCAGGTCGGTATACCTAGGGAGGTGTTAACAGATCAGGGCCGAAACTTCATGAGCCGTACGCTCGCACAGGCCTATCAGCTGTTAGGGATTAAGAGAGTAAGGACTACCCCCTACCACCCTCAGACTGACGGGCTAGTAGAGCGTTTCAACAAGACTTTGAAAGACATGCTCAAGAAGTTTGTGTCAGAGACTGGGAAAGACTGGGACAAATGGCTGCCATATATTCTCTTTGCTTACCGCGAGGTCCCTCAGGCCTCGACGGGCTTTTCACCGTTTGAGCTGCTTTATGCCCACCAGGTCAGAGGTCCTCTGGATGTTCTCCGTGAGACTTGGGAAGGCCCAGCTAAAGCACAGGACATGAACATCGTTTCCTACGTCCTGAACATGAGAGAACAGCTCATGAGGTCCACTACCATCGCCAGAGAACATCTACTCCAAGCCCAGGCAAAGCAGAAAGAGTGGTATGACCGGTCAGCCAGGCAGAGAAGTCTCCAGCCGGGGGAAGACGTCTTGTTGCTGTTGCCGACATCGGAGCATAAGCTGTTGGCAAAGTGGCAGGGTCCCTACAAGGTCAAGCAGAAGATGGGTCCGGTGACGTACCAGATCCACATGCCGGAACGCAGACAGCCATTACAGACTTTCCATATCAACATGCTCAAGAAATGGAATCCTCGTCCCACCCCACCGCCACCAGCTATCCACTCTCTGTATGTCAAGGCTGTGAGGGAGGAAGAGGAGACACCAGAGCAGTATCTACCAGTGGCAGAGGGTGAGCCACCACTGGAGATGAGCCACTTGGAGGCGGAGAAGAGGAAGGAGCTTCTTCAGATCCTGCCCAGACACCTGTTTGGGTTAACTCCAGGCCGCACCGACGTCACCCAGCACCATGTCACCTTAAAAGACCCAAAGCCCCTTCGCCAGCCGGTCTACAGGGTCCCAGAACGCCTGCTACCGGTCCTGAAGAAGGAGATCGAGGCGATGAAGGATATGGGCGTCATCGAGCCATCGTCCAGTGAGTGGAGCAGCCCTATCATCTTGGTTCCCAAGAAAGATGGAACTCTGAGGTTCTGTCTGGACTTCAGAAAGGTGAACAATGTCACCAAGAGAGACCTGTATCCTATGCCAAGAATTGATGACCTGTTGGAGAGGGTGGGCAGTTCACACTACATTACGACCCTTGACCTGTGTAAGGGTTACTGGCAGGTCCCCCTCAGCCCAGAGTGCAAAGAGTGCACAGCGTTTAGGACACCGTTTGGACATTTCCAGTTCACGGTCCTGCCCTTTGGTCTCAATGGAGCGCCTGCAACTTTCCAAAGGTTGATGGACAGAGTTCTGGCAGGTACCGAGGCCTTTGCATCGTCATATATCGATGATGTGGTGGTGTACAGCAGGTCCTGGGAAGAACATCTGGCCCATCTACAGGAGGTGTTGCAGAGACTCAAGGGGGCGGGCCTGACCATCCGTCCTGACAAGTGCTCCCTGGCCAAACAAGAGACTGAGTACCTGGGGTATGTGCTGGGTAATGGGGTCATTCGTCCACAAGTGGGGAAGCTCGAGGCAGTCAGGTTGGCTGAGAGACCCACCACCAAGTCTCAGGTCAAGTCATTTATGGGCCTGATAGGATGGTATGGACGTTTCATCCCCCGGTTATCCACCACCTCAGCTCCCCTCACCGATCTCACCAAAAAGAACTTGCCCAACAAGGTGAGATGGACAGAGAGCTGTGAGATGGCCTTCAACACCCTGAAAGACTTTTTGTGCAGAGAGCCCATTCTGAAAAGCCCTGACTTCGAACAGCCGTTCGTGGTCCAGACGGATGCATCAGACGTGGGGATAGGAGCAGCGTTACTGCAAGCGGAAGCCGGTAACCTTCATCCCATCGTCTACATCAGCAGGAAGCTCCTGAAGCATGAGCGACCATATTCGGTGGTGGAAAAGGAGTGCCTTGCCATAAAATGGGCACTTGACTCCCTGAAGTATTATCTTTTGGGGAGAGAGTTCACCTTGGAGACAGACCACCGGGCGTTGATCTGGTTGCAGAACATGAAAGACACCAACTCCCGAATCACGAGGTGGTTCCTGGCAATGCAGCCGTATGACTTTGTGGTTCATTACAGGAAGGGGTCCGAGAACTGCACAGCTGACTTCCTGTCGAGGACGCCACAGGGCGCGTCATCTGAAGGGGGGGGAAATGTCACGGGGCAGCCCGTGCCCTATACACACACACACTGATTAAGGACATTGCACGCACGCACACACCACACAGACTGTGGGTAGTGGGGCAGACGGGTCCATATAATCATATCATAATGTCAATACTGTTGATGTATGCATTTACAGGAGGTACAGATGAAATGATGCACAAAGGGAAAGCATTCTGTTTGTTAACCTGTGTTTATTGCAACCTCAGTGTTTGTATGGCCTTCCCAGTACTGGCACTTTAAGAAGGTGGGAAGGTGCCAAGTACTGGGGAGGAGTAGGGGTGTTCCACAATGTAAAGTGTAAAGTATGTCTATTATCTGTTGAAATGAATATAACCCCATATGATGTGTAATCTAAAATAGAACAGCTAGGGGTGGGGTTACCTATTCAGGTTCAGCTGATAGGGGTGAGCTTGTAGATCTACTGGTTATATTTAATTGCTTCTCAGTGGGTGGTAGGATCCTCTCCTATAAAGAGGAGACTGCAGGCAGAGCGAGTCAGTTATGCTGGGGCAGGCAGCCTGCTGACAGCCCTGTGAGAGAGCTGCTAGGGCCCATGTCATGGGCATAGCCTAGTGGTGTTTGTTATTTTTTCATTTTTCCTACGTTGTACCTTAAGTATTTTTGAGTTCTTTGTTTTGTATTTTTGGCCAGTATTATTTTTGCTGTTTGATTTTCCGTTGGTGAATATCTACACTGGAGCTGGGGGTTTGGAGAAATAAAAGCCACCAAAAAGCATCGCTGACTGTCTTTGGAGCCTTGGCCCTCGGGCAACTTCACAATAGGGTTAAGTTTAGGCATAGTTTTACTGAGGTTAAGGTTAGGAATAAGGTTAGATTTAACAGTTATAGCATAATTTAATTAGGTTACTTTAGGAATAACAAACCATGCAGCCCGGGCGAGTTGGTATTCTGTGTAATAATGCAGGTCCGTTCTTCTAAGAATAGAGGGTTTAAGTGGTTAGGTTCTAAATGTGAGCTGAACCGGGACAGGTCTGACCTCAGAGGGTTTAAGTGGTTAGGTTCTAAATGTGAGCTGCCGGGACAGGTCTGACCTCAGAGAAGTTCACAGTGTTTAACCTCTACTGTAAGTCCCTCTCTGTTCAGCTCTAAACATGATCAACACACAGATGAAATTACATCTCCGCTGATCAAATCAACAACATTTGATTCCATTCCGTGCTCACCTTGGATTCACTTTCTGAATGAGTGTGCGTGTGTGCATGTGTGCGTGTGTGTGTTTGCGTGTATGTGAGGTTGTGAGCGCACACACACAACCACATACAGGTATTGTACGTGTTGTTTTGTCTGTCTCTCTTTGTAAATGCAGGGTATACGAAACAGTTTATCTTAGGTTTCTCACCTGATTTATTATTGCGAGGCAATATGTGCCTTCACTTTTACCCAGTTTTTCAACGAATCTGTGTTGCATTGATTGATTTAGAGGGATATTAGAGGCCTCCCTGCTGCTATGTTGTGTCTCTGCTAATGACAGCCCCTGAGACAGCTTTGCAAAGATTGAACGTCGTAGACTGTAAATCAGACAGCAAGATGCTGCAGACAAGCACAGTTGCTTTTATGCACTTGTGTTGTATACTGTAATCATCATCCAACGATATGGCTCTCTGAAGTACAATAGTACATCAATGATAGTATTGGTTCTGGAATGGGTAAAGTGTGCAGGCTGTGTGTGCGCGTGTGTGCGTGCGTGTACATGTATACAGTACGTATATATACGGTGTCGGGCAGAAACCCTGTATCTCCACATTTCAATATTTTTTTCCAACAAAGAAATGCCCTACTTCGTTGTCTGTTTGTGGATTTTAGAAATATTTAACGAATGAAAAGTATTGACTTGACCAAAGCTTGTGACTAAATTATAACTACATTATTGGATCCAGCGGTTATTTTTGTCCATTTCCATCAAAAATAACGCTCAAACTAAACCCACCACCCACTACCAACCTCCACCATCTTGCCTCAGGGGTCTCGTGTTCAGGTCTATATATTTATGATGGCAGTAAAATGCTGCTGTTGTTAATCTCCCAGTGACGCCTCTGCCACCAAAGATGGAGTCTGGGTCCCATGCAGGGACCCACAGGCGACCAGCCACTGTAGACACGATGCAGAGAACAGGGCCCTTATTTCAGGGAGGTGACAACCTTGGGGACCAAAAATGCCCCCACAAACTATACTGGGGTCTTGTGGTTGAGATGCTAGCGTCTTGGAGACAGGGCCATGGCCGGGCCGTAACCATGTGTCGTGCACATGACATGTATCTGACATGGCATTCGCCAGATGGGTGTGATCTGTTGCCAGTGAGAGTGCCAGGGGGAAATTTAGCTTAATGGGAAACGAATGGGCCATACTTTTCAGCTCCTGTCACTTTGTATCTGAGTCGCAGTCTCGCTGAGTCCTCTCTGTCTCGGTCAGCACACACTTAGGAGAGTGTTAATTTAATCAGATTGTCCCATCTCTAAGTTACAAATGGATAGATTAAGGCAGAGGACTTTTAACTGTGCAGTAAAACGCTAATTTAAGAGTGTACAAAAACACTGAGTTAAATCAACTCTGAGGATTTTACTGTGTGTATATATTTGCAAAGCAGCTTTGCATGCAACCTACGTACACGCCGCTTATTTGAATAATGTTGCGCACGGTGTGCTGTTTAGATACAGAACAGTATAGGAGGTACATCGTTTTGTATACATGTGTGTGCGCGTGTGTGCGTCAACGTGCACGTGAGCGTATGGTGTGTGGACTTGTGTAGTGTACCCATGTAGGTGTATGAATAGTATACTGTATGGGAGTGTTATATGAAGGGACGGGAGGGGAACTGCAGCCAGCATAACATAACTACGCACCTCAAAAGTAGGCTACGGCAATGGACCGGTTTTTTGGTTTTTTGGCCACAAATGCCCATCCAAAAATAGTCTGTGCCAGGGACCCCACACATTCACATAGATTTGTGCTGCAAATGTTTTGCATTGTGAGCTTGTAGATTGGCTATTGTCAGATAGCTGATGTATAGTTTTATAGTGCTTAAACTTATTTGGATTTTTTTGGGCGTGCCAGTGCCACCACCCGAAGGCCACCTGGGGGGTCCCCGAACCCCACTTTGAGCACCACTGTGCTAATGTGGGTCAACGTGCAACAAGACATATCACACCGCAGGGACAACGCTAAAACCGTCTTGACCCTTTGGTGTGGTTAGGTCTTTAAACGGCCAAGTATGTGTCTTAACCGGCCACGTATGTCGTAGTCTTAACACACTTTTGGCCTTGGACGTGTACACACATCTTTAGGTCTTTTAATTAGGTCTCCTAATCTAGGGAACTCTCCATGGTTTTAACCAGATGGGCAATGTTCTGTCTTCATTTCTGACTTCAGCATGCCTCTCGTTTGGCATATTAACGCTTCTAGAGAGTCTTTAGCGTGACCAGCGCTAGGTGAGAATGGAAGATTATGCCTCCCGGTTTTGGTGGGGAACGGAAGGGGGGGACCTTTCAGAGTCAAATCGGTCATATCTGCTGGCACTCTATAGCGCCATTATTTTTTTAAACCTCTGGCGTGTGTTAACCGGCCACGTAAGTGTCTTAACCGGCCATGTATGTCGGAGCCACGGGTGAGTCTTAACCAGCCATGTATGTCGGACTAGGTACTTCGGACTATACGTATGCCCCCCCCCCCCCCTGTCAGAGACACTGGTGGTGCTAGCCTATAGCGGAGCTGTTAACCCCATCGCCCCCCCACCCCCCCACCCCTCTCCCTGTCTCCTCTCTGTCCATCTTCCCTCTCTCCTTCCTCTCTCGTCTCCTCGTTGCAGTTGTATTTGTGTGCCTTGGGATGATTACAAAGAGGCGCTTTGTGAGGCGATGCAGCTGCTGAAATCCGACTAGATCCAGCTGAAGAGAGAAGGGAGCAGGTGGGTCAACAACGCCACCCCGCCTTTCCCAGAATATCAGGCTGCAAAAACCGTGCCTCCCTCCCTCCCCCCCCCCCCACACACACACACACACACACCCATTCAAGCTCACACACTCTCATAGGTGTATGCACGCAGCTTCACAGTATACACCCCCCCCCCCCCCCCAACAAATAAAAAAAAGAAAAGCCACACTCACACAAACAAACAATACACGATGTCACAATACAACCACAGAACACCCACTTCAACAACGATACAGCAACACGCAGAAGTCAAAGGAAGTGTCACACAGTCACAGTGGAAATACTGCCCACTCAAACAAGCGTGCGGTACTGGAATCAGCACAGTGGGAGAATGTTGGCGGAAAGTTTACATGAACAGTGCAAACAATTACTGCAAACGTTGTTTAGGTGTCATCTCAGCGAGACCTTATCTTTTTCTCTCCCTTCTTTTTATTTATTTTTTGGTACTCTGCGAGGAGCTATAGCCTGATGCCAAGTTTTGTTTAAAAAAAAAAACCCCATCTGTGATGATTTCATTGAGAGTATAGCGATTATTGATTTTGTCATCGGTTTGGGAGTGTTGTGCGGCTGTGGTGGTGGAGAGACGAGAGGCAGAGCCTGTCATCTCTGTGAAGTTGAGATGTTAACAGGGTCAGGGTGCTGCCAAAACGGTGGATTTGTGCATCGTAACGGGGACATCGGTAAGATGACCCTCATCCGGCTTTGTGCTGCGGGGGGAAAAAAAAGGTGGCAAGAGAGGGAGAGAGGAAGAGGAATGAAAGAGTGGACAGGAATGAAGAGAGGAAGTCATGCTGGCCAGTGTTTCTTTTATTCTTTTCTTTTCATGCTGTTTATTTAGACAGATCTTATATCACGACATCTCTGCTGGGGACATCTCGCTTGGACTGACGTGACATAAATTGCGTGGCTACACGATTCGCCTCGTGATTTCATTGTTTGCTCTAATTTAAACAGGATTGGAGATATGGGGTCTGGAAAGACATCGAAGCGGCGAACAAGTTGAAAAGGGATGTTGGGCCATTTCTTTTTTTTGCATTTGTTCCCACTTCGCCTTATAGGCCCCCATCCACTATACCCAAATCAGCTCCAGAGAAGCCACTATTTGACATGTGCATCCTCTATGGGGAAACACCAAGAGAAAATATCAAATGAATATTCTATTAACTTTGCATATGCTTTCTCTCTGCCGTCATGTTCCATAAACAGGCTTTTTGATAATCATAAAAGCAATATGGTAATAGGATGCGAGGGAGTTTTGGAAACAAGAGCAAGCGGTGGGCTTTGTGAACTATTCCTCATCTCTAGAAAATCGCTTTCTTCACTGAAGTCTCTCTGTCTCCTTTATCGGGGGTTTTGACGCACATGCAGGCCCCCGCCACCCCCCCCCCCCCCCCCCCCACGACTATACCCCCACCCCGCCCCGCCCCCCCTCCATCCATGGCGTAGCCCTCCTTTTTGGTGTATACAATAATTCAGCCATGATGATAACAAGTTCCTCTGTCCTTGAGTCAGTCTGCTGTCAGAATGGACGCCTGGCTGTTTGACACACAGTGCGCCCCACAGCCCTGCGTGCGACGTCAAAGAGACCACTGTCCTCACACACACACTTAGTATTCCTTACTTGAGATGCTCGCAAACCCTTGCATCCCTATCTGTGCTAGCAACGGGCCCACAGAGCATATAAACCCATAT